>NC_068937.1:43304263-44504263 GCF_016801865.2 Culex pipiens pallens | reverse complement strand
CTGTACCAAAAATAACAGAATCAAATAGCATCACTTTTCAAAATAAATGATGAAAAATTCTACTTTTCAGCACTGAAATGAGTGCTGAAAAGTTGAACTTTTCAGCACTTGTTTTGAAAAGTAAAACTTTTCAACATTTTTTTGATTTAAACGATTTATGGACAAAATACATGAAAATTTTACTTAAAATTTCACTCAATGGGTGTTTTTCGGAATTGCAAAAAATGTTGTATGGAACTCGTTGCAATACTTGATTTTTTCAGCACTCGTCGTATTCATCCAACTCGGTGAACCTCGTTGGATAAATGTACGACTCGTGCTGAAAAAGTCCTCTTTTTGCAACTTGTTGCATAAACTACTTTTTTCTTAGAGATAAGAGGTGTAATTGTAAGTGGTAGAAGAGCCGATTTTCGCCAAGATTGTTGAAGATAACATTATCGAGGTTCGATAACGATAACGATAATTCTTTTGTTATCGAAAGTTCAATAATTCAATCTGCGATACCCGGGCAGACAGTAATAACAAAATTCATACTATTTCAATGACAAATACTGTTAAAATAACAGAATATAATAGAATCTTCCTAAAGAATCTATTTTTGCATAAGATTTTTATAACAGTTTATATTATCATAACAAAATTTGTTATTGGTCTGATACTGAATAAATTCATAACGGCGAATTATACAACATGACATAAAACATAAAATCTATTTTTTTTTTTTAATAGGTCCTATAAACATATGAAAAACAATAGCTTATAGGTCCTTTTATAAAAAAAACTCTGGAAATGTAATTGCCCTAATATTTTCAAATACCAAAAAAAAAATTCAATGTTTTTACCGGGTAATCATAACGACGATGACGGACGATAGTAAAGTAAATCTTTCCCAGTTCCTGAGGGGAACACCCTTGAAGAGTCTCGGGGCCGGCATTTACAAAGCGGATTCAGTGGCAGTTTCATTCTCAACTAAATGTTAACATGTTATGGTTAATGTTAACATTCCATAGGTCGCCTCCCTAAGGTGTCATGACAAGGTCCAGTTTGTGACGATACACTACCTTCCCTTTACTAAGCAATCGATTCCAGAAGAGAAAAGATCACCAGTTGTGTTGGTCCGAGCTGGGATTTGAACCCCGATCTACCGCTTACGAGGCGGAAGCGTTACCACTGGGCTACGTGGCTCGGTCACGGACGATAGCACATTTTAAAATCTTTCTGAAATTGACTTATCCAGACAAATCATGTTAAATTTTAAATGCATTCATTAACAATATATAATTATCAAAACAAAGTAAGTTTCAAAGTTTTTGAAAAAAAACTAAAATTTTCATAATTTGCAATATGGGTATCAAGTGAAATAAAACGATTTTGACATTTCACTTATTTGTTTGTAAAATTCTCAACTTTTCACAAATAAACTGATTTTTTTCAAAAATACTTTGATTTTTACAATTTGCAATACAGGCTTAGTTGAATCTAGTAATAAAAAGCCATTCTATTGAACTTCTAAAATTTTCTCAAAATATCGTTTTTTTCGAAAAAACTCAAATTTTAATGAAAAATTTAATATTTTGAAACTATAACATTTTGTGATAACTAACTAAACTGCCCATAATTGAACATTCGGCTGTTATGCCAAATCAAGTATTCCGAGAAAAAGCGTTTTAGTGTTTGTCACCAAATCTTCGTCATGACAATTTCCAATAAGAGTGGCATATTAGCCGTTTAGTTTTTCGCATCGGCAGCCAAATCTAAACACTATTTTAGTGAAATTCAAGTTTCAGAAGATGCGTTGGAACATCCTCTATCACCTGGTGCTAATATCTCGTTTTTGCCAAAAGTGGATAATAGCCGTTTTTTCAATGGTGGGCAGTAAAGTTGACATAAATTACACAAAATTTAGTGAAAATATACGCAAAACATAGCTTCATTGGCGAATTGTGAGTATTTGAGTATTTTCGTGTATAATTCAAAATTTTATAAAAAATTTGCCTTTTTTGTATATAGCTAAGTGAAAAAACATGAAATAATTGTTTTTGTTTGATATCCATTTTAAAATTAGATAGAATTTATGCATTTAAATATTTTGTTAAAGATAGATTACCTACAAAAAAAAAACGATGTTTTATATAAAAGAGCAGTAATACTAACAACTTTCTCAGCTTTTCGAAAATATTTGTTGCATAGTGCTTTCCTTTATAAAATGTTTTTTTTTGTTTATTGCAAAAAGTTTTTTTTCAATATTACCTAAAAAGGCTTCAAAAATTGGTAAGGTCATTTTCGTGAATATTTTTGTTTTTTCTATAAAAATAAATCATTTTTTTCGTAAGTAATGTGCTTGATATAAAAAATATCAACATAAAAAAACTTTTTGTGATTCCAGATTTAGTGATTATAATTGAATGATTTCAAATTATTTGTTATAAATTGTAGAAAAAGTAATTTATAAAATTTCAAATTAACTCAAAACTCTTCATAAATTGATTTTTTCATAAAAATATAAACTTTCCTTGCCACCAATAAAAATTCAACTGAAAATGGCTATAAATTTAAAGATATTTAGATTATTATTGAAATAACACTTAACACGTGTAACACACAAATTCTACATAACTTTTTCAAAACAACCAATGCGCGAAGCGAATTTATGTTAACTGTTCTTAGTGTAAAATTGTTCAAAGCATCCGAGAACGAAGTTTGTTGTCCGATTTGGACTCATTTTCATTGCAATAATCATGGCACTTTGAGAGAAAAATCCGATTTATCAATGTTTTTATAATTATTACAATTAAGTTACTATTTGAATAATTCGAAATTTTATTTTCTTTTAAAACAGCATCTTGAGGTTCTTTGAACATTTCTCTTTCATATAATTTCGTTTGCATCCTTCATTCTGAAAAAAAACTTCAACCTACTCGGTTATCAAAGTCACCTCGGTTTACGGTACCTATCTTTTTCTTTGCCCAAGATACTAGTTGATCACGAGAACGGGTTTTCACAAGATACAGATGTTTGAATATTTTACTGGCCTTTTGTGTGAACAGCTGCCAAAACTGTGTGAAAAGTTATATAGACGAACCAATGATGCAAAATTCTTGATTCGTCAACGAAAAAAAAAAAAAAACACACACACAAAGTTTCATTCATATAAAAAAATAATATTTTTTTAGGTGGATTGTTCTGTGGATAATTGCTTTTTATTAGTTTTAGTTGTGTTTTTCATGTTTTCCTGTAATAATTTTGATTTTAGTTTGGTTTCCTCATATTTGTTTAAATTCAAGTTGCATGATTTAATTATTGACGAAATTTCAGTTTTTTTTCCTATACGCTGTAGAAGGTTAACATTGAAAGAACGGCTTATGATGGACGCAAGACGAACTATGGAACGGTTGAGGAAGGGAATGGTGGGGGCGCAATCTCGTCAACCTTCCGAGTGTGAGGACAGTGGGTGTGGTTAGAATTGTTAAGGGACAAAAATACTAAAAATTATACTATAATTATTAAATGTGTTGCACAAAATTGAAAAACAGCATAAAAAAATAATAAACAAACATCAACTTCTTTCTAACTTATAGTACTCTTCAAATGGCAAGAAAAAACAAACGATGCTTATCACATAAAATGTGTACTTTTCAAATTCAAATTTGAAATTTGTGATAAAAAAAATTCGGATATTTTGAATTTATTTCATTTTGTAGAAAAATGGTTCATAATTTTCACTAACTTAATTACAAAACTAGGCTTATGAAATATCACTTTCTATCGCACACAATTTTGTCCAAAAATCCCCACAATCTCCCCACTGTCCACAATAATCTTGCCACCGGCAGCCGTCAGTCGTCACCGCCGAGCGCGATGAACACTCCGGATAATTATTTCAGACACTCTTCCGAGACGGACGAAGCGCGGTGTCGGTAGTCATTTTAGTCCCTTTTCACCCCATCTCCCTGGCAGGCCCCCTTTTCTCACCCATAACCACCAGAAAATTGTCTCACAAAGAGACAAAGAAGACAAAAGCCAAGATGAAGAAATTGTTGCCCATAAAAGTAGAGTTGCCCATAATCATCATTATTATCGTCCTCCCCACCTCACCTTTCAGTCCCCACTTGGACGGTTTTTCGACGACCGCCAAACAAAAACAAACGGACGGAAGTGGCCCCACCACGGGGAACGAGTTTGGAGTGTGGGTCCACGATAAACTCCCAGGTTGAGCGGTGTTTTTGTTGTTGTTGTCGTTTCTGTGGTTGTTTTAGAAGATGATGGTCGTCGGCAATGAGTTTCTTCGCCGGAGGTGCTTTTCCGGAAAATGCGAGATCTGTTTACTTTTAAAATTGATTCAATTTGAAACTGTGAATGCTGATTTGTCTGGGGAAAGAGAGGGCATTTTTTGAAGAAAATTAGGGTAAAAGGATTTGAAAATGTGGTTTTTGCGGAAATCTAAGAAAAAAGGCCATTCTTAATTATCGCGCTTTGTAAAAATCTTATAAAAATGTTTTAAGGCACTTGGAAGCTGAAAATATCAAAAACGATGCATCGCACAAACCTTAAATTAATCGAACAAGACAAATTCGTCTCATCATCAAAACCCAACCAACTCGAAGCAAGCAACTCCAGCGTCAACACTCATGACTTGTGGACCACAAGCAAGCAAGCAAGTCCAACCACAAACTACCGAAAACAATCAACAAACTCTCCAAGCACGGCTTCTTCGACTGAGCACTTGAAACGTCGTCGTCCTCACGCCTCCCGGGAGTTCAAGTGGGCCACCACCAGCAACCCACTTCAAACAAGTAAACAGCCTTGCTAGTGTCAACGAACGCAGTTCTCTTCCGGAAAAGCGTCTAAAGTGCATAAAATCATAACAAAGTAGTGAAGCGTTGATCAGGCAGGAAAGTTGACTTTGGGATGACGGTGGTAAACGTCTTCGCCTTTAAGTGTTGACCTCTTCGGGAAAGTCTTTGAGGCCACCTCAAACATCAACTACCTGGTGGAAGTCAACATTTCGTCGCCATCGTGCTAACTTGTCGTACGTGTATTTTGGGTCAAATTGAGTTAAGAACGCCATTTTGTGCAGCTCACAATGCCTCACCTTTTGACCTTCACAGATCCCCAAAATTCGATTTCAATCCTTAGATATTCAACAAAAACCGAAAAAACTCCGTGCATTTTTGTCACTTTACATATGAAAGTAGTTTCAATCTTGTCGTGCTATCTTGTCACTCCATGAAAATTGATGTAAGTGCGACAAAAGGCCAAAGGGATTTCAGGCCAGGAAAGTCAGGATGCGTTTGTCGCACGTACAAGCTAGACTACCGTAAACATTTGTAATTATAACTCGGGACTCCAGCAACCAACTTCAACCAAACTTTGGGACAATGCACAGAATGGTGAGCCAAACAAAACGTGTATGTTATTGTTTACATTGCGTGCTCTCGTTTTTGAATATTCAAGGTCAAACATTAAAACGCGTTTTTCTCGGAACGTCAAAATGGCGGGTGCGACAAGATAGCACGACGATGTCGATTTACTTGAGATACTTGAGGTTCAACAGATCAGAGATACAAAAATAAATTGTTTAATTTTAACACGGTAAATTTAAAGGAAGCTAATCGATTTGCGAAAAATGTAAGAAGAATAAAAGAGAGCAGCTCTCTATAATCGGCCGATTTCGACAATTATTTTGTAATTTTTTATTTGACTTAAACTTTGCGAGGGCCTTCCCTATGACCAAATAAGCTATTTTTGCGTCATTGGTTCACCAATACAAGTCTCCATACAATTTTGGCTGCTGCCCATGCAAAATGGTATGTAAATATTCAAACAACTGTAACTTTTGAGTGAATTTTCAAATCAATTTAGTGTCTTCGGAAAAGTTGTAGGTATTGTTGAGGACTTTTGAAAAAAATAGGTACACGGAAAACAAATTTGCAAATTTTTTAATCAACTTTTTTTCACTAAAACTCAATTTCCCAAAATACGTATTTTTTGATTTTCAAGATTTTTTGATATGTTTTAGGTGACAAAAATCCGCAACTTTTGAGCCATAGATAAACCTGGTCAAAAAAATCTGGAATTTTTGAAAAAATAATGATTTTTGGAAAAAATCGAAGTTACATGCAAAAACAAGTTTGACATTATTTTTAAATACATAATTGAATTTGCAATCGAAAAGTACTTTACAGATTTTTTGATAAAGGGCTCCGTTTTCAAGATATAGCCTTCGAAAGTTTGATTTAAGGGCCCACATCAGCCGGGGAAGTTGTTCTCTTCTTCTTCAAAAAATGTTGCATGCGACATCACGAAGAAATGTCGTGCAACGTTTTGAGGTGGTTGGATTGTTCTGTAGAGTGATTTGAAGATGGTTGATTGAAATACCTTACAACCATTATTGGTTTAGTACACTTTTTTTGTAATAATTCCTTTGTTCTCGCTGTGTGCCGCGTGCTGGCCGAGTGCTGAGCAGCAGGCTAGAATGGCGCGCTGTTGCCACTTCTGTTGTATGCAACAAAATTGCCTGTCGCGTGCTTGTTGCATGATTTGGGCTGGATAAAAATATTTTTTTGTAGAATATTTACTATAAAAAAACGAAAACTCATATCAAAACAAATTTATATTCAATGAATAGATAATTGTCTTGAGAAGCACGTACCAACTTCCTTTTTTGGACTGACAATGTGGTTTTTGCCCTGTTGGGGTTACACGATCAAAAAACAATAAGTAGAGTGCAAAAACAGCATGAAACATTGAACTCTCGGACCCAACATTGAAACAATGGTATTGTAAAAATAGTTTTGCTTAGTTGCAAATTGTTCAGAAATTAAAACTCTAGGGGCTAAATCAAAAATCATATCGATATGTTTTGTAGTTTTCGAGATATACCAGTTTTAGAAAAAAAAAATTTCGAGGACGGGTTTCCGGCTGATGTGCCTCGTTAAGCGAAATATTTGCAGTTTTTCGATTTTGAAAAATAGTGAACATGAGTGACCGTTTCCAAAAGTATTTGTACTCTCGATTGCAAATTCAATTATGCATTAAAAAATAATGTAAAATTTGTTTTTGCATGAAACTTCGATTTTTTTCCAAAAATCACGATTTTTTCAACAATTCCTAACTCGGCGGCAGATTTTTTGACCATGTTTCTCTATGGCTCAAAAATTGCGGATTTTTGTCCCCTAAAACATATAAAAAAATCTCGAAAATAAAAAAACAAGTATTTTGGAAAATTGAGTTTTAGTCAAAAAAAAGTTGATTAAAAAATATGCAATTTTGTTTTCCGTGTACCTATTTTTTCTCAAAAGTCCTCAACAATACCTACAACTTTGTCAAAGACACCAAATTGATCAGAAAATTCACTCAAAAGTTACAGTTGTTTGAATATTTACATACAATTTTTGTATGAACAGCTGCCAAAATTGTATGGAGACTTGTATGGGTGAACCAATGACGCAAAATAGCTTATTTGGTCATAGGGAAGGCCCCCACAAAGTTTGAGCCAAATAAAAAAAAAATACATATAAAATCCATTTCCGGTTTTGGTAGAGAATTGCTCAAGAGATAAAGAGTAAAAAAAATATCAAAAAGTCAAATTGATCAGCACTCACTCTCACCCGGGCAGACGGTAATAACAAAATTCATGCCATTTCAATAACAAATATTGTTAAAATAACAAAAAGTGTTATGGAATCTTCATGAAAGATCAATTTTTGAATAACGGTTTAATAACAGATTTTGTTATCATAACAAAATTTGTTATTAGTCTGATATTGGTTGAAAGCCAAAACAACTTTGGAATAACATTTTTTGTTATGGAAGAATAACTCCAACTGTTATTGGGATGATCGGATTAGTTGTTAAAATAACAAAAAATAATAACAAAAATTTGTTCGAAAAATAACTCAAAATGTGATTGGTCTGTTATTACAATAACAGTCCAATAACAAAAAAATCATAACAGCGAATAACAAAACTTGTTATAAATAACATAAAATGTTATTGGCCTAGTATTTTCAAATATCAAAAAATGTTATTCCCACGTTATTTCCGTCTGCTCGGGCACTCTTTTCCGTCGTTATTACTCCATGGATCAAAGCAAGTGCCACCAGCTCTGGCAAATATGCACAAAACCCCGTACCAGACTGGCTTCTTCTCCCCAAGAGTCAGCTCTCAAATAAACACTAGATTTAGTCGTCCTGAACACCTTCACATGTGCTCACGACGCTTCGCAGCTAAGGCTGTTGCCGGACCCGGCATCTCGATGAAAGTCAGTCGACTGGTCAGACCTTGGAGAATTTCAAGGGAAAAACACCCTGCAACAAAGCAACATGACAAATGGTGATTGTTGTTTATTCATGCACATACACGTGTTTTTTCTACTTTGAAAAAGAGTACCGCACAGAGCAAATGCTTTGGTCACTTTTCACACCAAGCCACAAGAGGATAAAGTCACCCGAAACTTCAGTACTGCTTTTAGCTGCATGGGAAGAAAATGTTCTATTTTTCTCCTTAGATCACGTAGGGGAAATATACCCTTTCCAATCAAACACCTATCTTCGTCATATGGAGAGTTTGATGCTTAATGAAAGCTCCAAAAATACTATTTAGGCTATAAACTTACCAGCAACAGCACCGCCTCGAGTAAGCACGCAAATGTATGTCACTTACTGGCCAAAAAGTTCAAATTTAATGCACTTTTGATCATAAATTCTATTTTCACGGCGTGTTTTCTAGAACAACCTTATCAGGAAAAAATCATCATCGCCACTTTCAAATGTGTCTTATAGGAAATTTTCTCATCTTTCCAATGCTTCTAAAAGCGAAATGTTTCATCGGGAAATTTCTGAGATATCTCTTTTTGAAGTTTTTTGGTTTTAAATTCCTTTATTATTTATTTGAAACTTTTTACTAATAGTTCAGGAAACTTACCAAATGATGTGTTTCATGAGTCATTTACTCTTGCACATTTTGATGAGTAAGACAAGAAACAACTTTGTAGAAGGTTGCAAACCGCTAAACATTTTGAAAATTATGTTTTGTCTAAGTTTTTGAATATATGGGATTTATTCATAAATTAAAATCATAAAACAGTTTACAAGAATTATTTGATAATTATATATTTTTTGTGTACAAATATCTCCTGTCTGCTCTGAGTTAGCTTGTTCAACCGAAACTTTGGCAGGTTTGTGATTGTTAATGGTATTATTGAATTTTAATGAATAAATTTGATATTTTCTTAAGCAAACATTAACCAATAACATAAATACAAATATGATTTGAAATCGAAAATGTACTACATATTACTGTAGCAAGCTTCAAAAGTCATATTTTCATGAGTATAAAATAAAGATAAAATTTTTTAAAATGTTTTCTGTAGAAAATGCACTTAAAAGTAGCAATAAAACTGAAGTCTTCCAATTCAGAATTCTGAAAACACCGTCACAAACATTTATTTTTTTTTGAACAAAAATTAAATAGCATTTTAACAAAAAAAATCTAACAGAAACTTTCTTTCTAAACTATTTGAACAAAAATCAAGACATATATATTTTTTTAAGATGAGATTGAAGATGAGAGTCTTATAAACTTCTAAAATATTGCTAATTCCTTGATCATTTAATACAAAAAAAAAACTGAAACAATCATTTCATACTAATGAAAAGTATTTCTCCTAAAGCTAGTAACAGTAATTTGCAGTATAATTTCGAGTATAAAACATGTTTTGTATCCATGCAACTAGTTAGTGTTTGATTAAGGAAATATGATATTTATTCATAAAAATCTTGTAATACCCTATCAATCTCAAACCTGTAAAAATTTCGGTTGTATCAGCTAATTCCAAGCTGAATCAGAGCAGACCGGTGTTATTTGTATACAACAATTATGTAATAATCTATTTGTTCTTGTAAAAATAATATTTCAATACGGTTTTATTATTTTATTATCCCACATATTCAAAAATTCGGTTAAAACTAAATTTTCAAAATGTTTAGCGGTTTGCAACCTTCTACAAAGTTGTTTCTTGTCTTATTTTGCACATTTTGGTCAGTAAAATACACATGGAACACATCATTTGACAAGTTTCTTGGACTGTTATTTAAAAGTTTCCAATAAATAATAAAGGAATTTAAAACCAAAAAACTTCAAAAAGAGATATCTCAGAAATTTCCCGATGAAACATTTCGCTCTTAGAAGCATTGGAAAGCTGAGAAAATTTCCTATAAGACACTTTTGAAAGAAGTGATGACTATTTTTTCTCCTTAAGGTTGCCCAGAAAACACGCTGTGATTTTGCGAGACCATTCCTCATCATTTTGTTGGCACACACGAGAAAATAAACTTGTTTCCACTAAAACTGCGATAACTGGGTAATTCTCCGCCAACTCACACAGCAGTTGCCCCGACCCCTCTTCGATTTGCGTGAAACTTTGTCCTAAGGGGTAACTTTTGTCCCTGATCACAAAACCGAGGTCCGTTTTTTGATATCTCGTGACGGAGGGGCGGTACGACCCCTTCCATTTTTGAACATGCGAAAAAAGAAGTGTTTTTCAACAATTTGCAGCCTGAAACGGTGATGAGATAGAAATTTTGTGTCAAAGGGACTTTTGTGTAAAATTAGATGCCCGATTTAATGGCGTACCCAGAATTCCGAATAAACGTATTTTTCATCGAAAAAAACACTAAAAAAGTTTTAAAAATTCTCCCATTTTCCGTTACTTGACTGTAAAAAATTTTGGAACATGTCGTTTTATGGGAAATTTAATGTACTTTTCGAATCTACATTGTCCCAGAAGGGTCATTTTTTCATTTAGAACAAAATTTTTCATTTTAAAATTTCGTGTTTTTTCTAACTTTGCAGGGTTATTTTATAGAGTGTAACAATGTTGTACAAAGTTGTAGAGCAGACAATTACAACAATTTTGATATATAGACATAAGGGGTTTGCTTATAAACATCACGAGTTATCGCGATTTTACGAAAAAAAAGTTTTGAAAAAGTTGGTCGTCATCGATCATGGCCGTTCATGGTCACCCGCGACAGACACGGACGACGAAACAAAGAGAAACGCAAAAAGTAACTTTTTCAAAACTTATTTTCGTAAAATCGCGATAATTCGTGATGTTTATAAGCAAACCCCTTATGTCTATATATCAAAATGTTTGTAATTGTCTGCTCTACCACTTTGTAGAACATTGTTACACTCTAAAAAATAACCCTGCAAAGTTAGAAAAAACACGAAATTTTAAAATGAAAAATTTTGTTCTAAATGAAGAAATGACCCTTCTGGGACAATGTAGATTCGAAAAGTACATTAAATTTCCCATAAAACGACATGTTCCAAAATTTTTTACAGTCGAGTAACGGAAAATGGGAGAATTTTTAAAACTTTTTTAGTGTTTTTTTCGATGAAAAATACGTTTATTCGGAATTCTGAGTACGCCATCAAATCGGGCATCTAATTTTACACAAAAGTCCCTTTGACACCAAATTTCTATCTCATCACCGTTTCAGGCTGCAAATTGTTGAAAAACACTTCTTTTTTCGCATGTTCAAAAATGGAAGGGGTCGTACCGCCCCTCCGTCATGAGATATCAAAAAACGGACCTCGGTTTTGTGATCAGGGACAAAAGTTACCCCTTAGGACAAAGTTTCACGCAAATCGAAGAGGGGTCGGGGCAACTTTTCCCGATTTCGTGTGAGTTGGTAGAGAATTACCCAACTTCAAAATTTCAGTGATGACCTATACATGTTTGGGTACAAAAAGTTGCGTCATTCAATTACACGTAGATATGATTTTTTGAAAAAAAATTGTTTTGCAAAAATCGACGAAGATTGCCATTTTTGGATCACCCTAACACGGCATAGGTCACCCTAATGGATCCCTAAGAAATTTTTTAATTCCGATCGGAGAACTTTTTTTTCGATTAAGGCTCTTTTCAAATGGAATTGCTGTATATTTTTTCGAGTTTCCCGGAATTGGAACAAATACAATTTTTATATATTTATATTCATTATTGAGTTGTGATATTAAAAGGTTCCACTATTGTTAATAATTTTTGTTGATTTTGTTAATAATAATAATGTTGATATGATCACACAAATTCATAAGAGCCATGCATATAAGCCATTTATTGGGGCGATCTTTTCCACAATTTTTTCTTCAAAAAAAATCTCAATTTCTGATGCACACTAGTGGGGGCTTCCGAGAAAACTTGCTGGACATTTCCTTAAGAATGACCGGAATGCACCCACATCACAGTAAATCAGCACAGTTCTTCTTCCTACTTAATTTGCGTACAACAATGTAAACTCTACTAATAAATTTTCCATTCTAGAGTTTTGTTTTTTTTTTTTTAGAGGGTTCCTATAAGCTATTGTGTTTCATATTTTTATAGGACGTATTCAAAAAAAGTTTGGATTTGCATTTAAACTTCACTGTAACAACTTCCTGCTAATTTTACCACCATCAACAACTACAATTCATGACCGTCTTTATCACCTCCCTCCCAGCCAATGCATCCTGCAGCCGCTGAAATCCAGCCCAAGATAAAAACAAACTAATAAACGTTACTCGAATCCACGATCTTCTCCTGAATCCGGTGTAATTCTCATTTCACGTGACACTACACCGTGGTGGATAAAAATTCCATTCGTCCTGTCGCGGGTGTCTTTACGGAGCAGGGCAGGGAATATCTCAAATTACCACCCTCCCGGCTCCACCCCCGCCCTCCCCCCCCTCCCCACCCTCCTTTCCTTTTAGGAAACGAAACGATGTTGTGCATAATTAAGCCACCACCGCCGGGACTCACGCTCACGTTGAACCTGAACGGGGGAGAAAAACTGGCCCTCGTGGACACGTGGATTGGGAGTGCCACGTGAAACGGGGGGTAGTGGGTTTTGTAATGGACATCCATTCCATCTTCCGTGGCAAATTTTGAGGTTAGAGTTTCTTATTTTGGGTCTACAATCAAATTTAGATAAATTTGATGGAGTTTTAAATTGACGTTTCGACCCTGAAAAAACAGCATTTTTTAATGACAAAACAAATAGGTCGAAAG
Organism: Culex pipiens pallens; assembly: GCF_016801865.2. Lineage (NCBI taxonomy): Eukaryota > Metazoa > Arthropoda > Insecta > Diptera > Culicidae > Culex > Culex pipiens. The sequence goes on along the minus strand of NC_068937.1, from coordinate 44,491,209 downwards.
CAGATCCATTTGCCCAAATTTCGCGAGTGACTATGAATGAAAGCAGTTTTTTGCCCTTCCAACGGAGGCGTTTTCGCTCGCTTTCGTCGTCAGTGCGAATTCCTTTGAATTTTAGTGGGTACATAATGCTGGTTTTTTTTTCTCGCCCCAAGTCCTTCCCAGTACCAGCACAGACGAGTTCCTTTTTAGTAGTAGTACCAGAGCTGAAAACAGGATAACGACTGTACCGTGTGATAGTACCTGAAGCAGTGCTTTCCTCTGGTTGGTGGAATGTGCGGAAGAATAAAATTAGGTGGTTATTGTGTGAATTATAGCCGGCAAGGATAATTGTAGCTTTTGAGATTTTTCCTGAAAGGAAGTTGGGTGGATTTTCCTTTAAACTTGAAAGCATAAAATTTGGAGGCAATTGTTGCTTCGCTCTGGAAAGTATTTCAAGTTCAGCTTAGGGGAATTTTCCCCTATGAAGATTATTTTTCTTTGACCATACGGTTAGAGGAAAAAGCATAATCATTTCAATAACTTGTTAAAAGGTCAAGACAGCAAGCAAGAGAGCAAATCTCTTATTTTCAAAGTTCTCTTGTTTTCTCCGGTTCGTTCGGTCGCCAGAACGAACGGGCTCCTGTTTAACCAATGTTTGAAACTCTTTCGATAAGTTATAAAACACCTTGTAGAAATAGTGCCCATGCCATGTATGCAATCACGAACCTTCGACCTCCGATGAAACTAGCTGGAAAGTGTTGCCAGCTCTGATGCAACCTCTCAATCCAAACACAATCACCTTTAATTTTGCAACAGCTACAATGTTGGTAAACAGGATTCCGAGCCAATCTACCAGAGTCGTCTTGCTCACTTTTGCTTCCTGGAAAGTACACCTCAACGCAAACCCCGCACTAGCTTCCTGGCAGAAACGCAAATATTGACGGTCCATCACAGGAGCAAGCAAGCACCGTCGTATAGCTTCTGTTGATCTTCTTCGGAATGCTCTCCCCTCTTTAACGGAGAAGAGCAGGTCAATGGTTGACCAGTACGCCAGACGCAATTGGACTGACCGAGGTAGAAGAAGGAGCCTTTCTATTTACCTTCCGAAGAGGTGATGCTGTTTTAGGTAATTCGGAAATTACCCCGGACGGTGGACACAGGATGACTGTTGAACCGAGGTTGATGTTCTGAATCATGCGAGGACTAATCAATGCCGCGACTAGCAGATCGTAGACATGTCGTGTTTGGTCTTTATGCGCGAGAGGTAGCACTTAAAAGGTAAAAAATTCTAAGAATTCCTTGAACAAAAAGAAAAACAAAATCATTTGGTAACTCAGCTTGACCACTTTGAGTCACTGATATTGCAGTCAAAATTCAAAATTTGTCCCCTTAAGCGTCCGCCATTGAAAAGTTGAAATTTCTCTGGACGAAGTTGTGCTCAGCAATTGCACAAGGCTCACCGAAGGAGGAGGACGACAGCGAAACCCCAACCAAGTCAACGAATTCATCCGGCCGTGAACGATGTCGCCGGCTGTCGTATCCGAAGCCTGACTGACCATTGTGAGTGAATTGGCTATATGGCCACACAAGGAAAAGGGTTTCGATTTAGATTTCACGGACCAGACGAAATCGACGGAAGAATCTTCATGACAAAATCTTAATGAAGTTATTGGCATTTTGATAAGAATTGAACAAATTTTTTAAAAATAAAAAAAATAATGTTCTTTTGAGCTGGCAGCTCATTTAAATCTTCTGAGACAAGTTCTGAAGCAAAAATCTGTGGATTTCAGTTTTCAAGTCATTTTTACTTTAGTAACGTGCATAAAATTAGAATTTTCATCTTGACCCCATGTTCGCTAAAATTTGTATAACTTTTGATAGAAACGAAAACGATCCAGGCTAGTCTATTTCTTAATTGTTAGAAGGGGAAAAATATGCTCCAGTTTGGAAGAAGATATTCCGGACTGTGTTAGGGTTACTCTGTATATTCAAATGGGTCTTTTATATTATGCGAAATGCCAGTCAAAATATTTCAAATAGTCGTATTTATTAGGGTGGGTACGGATTTCTAAAAGTTCTCAGATCAAGTTCTGGTGTGGTTCTCCTTGTAGGGCATACCCAAAGGGACTCCTACACCAAATTTCAGCTCATTTGGTTGAAAACTGGCTTGTCTCAAGCGGGTTCAAGTGTACATGGAAATTACTATGGGAAATTTTGAATTTTCCTTCATTCGCTCCTACAGGCCTGGGGAAAACATGTAGAAACTTCTAGGATGGCCAGAAATGAGCGGAATCGTCTGGAGAACAACTTTCCCTAAGAGACCAGGTCGATTCGTTCAACCCCCATCGAGCTCAACGGCAATACATCCGGGGTTTTCGGAATCAACGGTTTTCCTCAGAAAAGCATCAATTTTTCCTTAGCATGCTATGAATGCTTGATAAACACCGGGACGCCACATGTCAAACAGCTACCACGTGATTGTAAAATTTGCACCATAACAGATTTTTTTCTTATTTGGAGGTTCAGAATACAGATAAATAGTATCCTGATCACCATAAATGATAATTCGTTGGTTCAAAAAGCAATAAAAAGTATTTTTTCATAGGCGATGCTAGTCCACGTGGTAGCTGTTTGACATGCACGCCGTGGTGTTCATCAACCATTCATAGCATGCTAAGGAAAATTTGATGCTTTTCTGGGGAAAACCGTTGGTTCCGAAAACCCCGGATGTATTGCGGTTGAGCTCGAAGGGGGTTGAACGAATTGACCTGGTCTCTTAGGGAAAATTGTTCTCCAGACGATTCCGCTCATTTCTGGCCATCCTAGAAGTTTCTACATGTTTTCCCCAGGCCTGTAGGAGCGAATGAAGGAAAATTCAAAATTTCCCATAGTAATTTCCATGTAAACTTGAACCCGCTTGAGACAAGCCAGTTTTCATCCAAATGAGCTGAAATTTGGTGTGAGAGTCCCTTTGGGTATGCCCTACAAGGGGAACCACACCACAACTTGATCTGAGAGCTTTTCAAAATCCGTACACACCCTAGTATTTATATTCATGCCAATGCTGCTTTAACACTCCTGTGAGTTTTTTAATTCTTTTAAAGTATCTTAATGATTTGTATGTTTGATTTTGTAAATATTTTTCATATTTTCAAATGTGAAATTCTCTAGGGTAATTCTCTACCAACTCACACGAAATCGGGAAAAGTTACCCCGACCCCTCTTCGATTTGCGTGAAACTTTGTCCTAAGGGGTAACTTTTGTCCCTGATCACGAATCCGAGGTCCGTTTTTTGATATCTCGTGACGGAGGGGCGGTACAACTCCTCCCTTTTTAGAACATGCGAAAAATGAGGTGTTTTTCAATAATTTGCAGCCTGAAACGGTGATGAGATAGAAATTTGGTGTCAAAGGGACTTTTATGTAAAATTAGACGCCCGATTTGATGGCGTACTCAGAATTCCTAAAAATCGTATTTTTCATCGAAAAAAACACTAAAAACGTTTTAAAAATTCTCCCATTTTCCGTTACTCGACTGTAAAAATTTTGGAACATGTCATTTTATGGGAAATTTAATGAACTTTTCGAATCTACATTGACCCAGAAGGGTCATTTTTTCATTTAGAACAAAAAAATTCATTTTAAAATTTCGTGTTTTTTCGAACTTAGCAGGGTTATTTTTTAGAGTTAAGTTGTAGAGCAGACAATTACAAATATTTTGATATACAGACATAAGGGGTTTGCTTATAAACATCACGAGTTATTGCGATTTTACGAAAAAAAAGTTTTGAAAAAGTTACTTTTTGCGTTTCTCTTAGTTTCGTCGTCCGTGTCTGTCGCGGGTGACCATGAACGGCCATGATCGATGACGACCAACTTTTTCAAAACTTTTTTTCGTAAAATCGCGATAACTCGTGATGTTTATAAGCAAACCCCTTATGTCTATATTAGAGTGTAACAAAAATGACTTTATGGCGGGCATTCAGGGGTTTGTTCCGGTGGGCATACTGAGCCTAAATCCCAAATATGAGCTTGATTGGACGTAACAGGAGCTGGCGCTCTGCCCTTCAATTTTAAATGGGATTTAACCCGTAAAAAAGATTTTTTCAAAAATGTCACTTTTTGAGGCATTTTGGCCACCAATGCGTTTACCAAAAACATCACTGGCGTGTAGGCCAGATCCTTGCGCATCTTTTGGTATATATAACATTGAAGTTTGGAGCATCCTGGAGCTCGGTACAGACCTTCGAAGTTTGGCATTTTTTCGAAAAATCGGCCCCGGCAAAAAAGATATGCGTCGCACCTCGCGACGCCCGTGACGCCATTTGATTTTGCTGGGACCGATTTTTCGAAAATATGCCAAACTTCGAAGGTCTGTACCGAGCACCAGGATGCTCCAAACTTCAATGTTATATATACCAAAAGATGTGCAAGGATCTGGCCTGTACGCCAGTGATGTTTTTGGTAAACGCATTGGTGGCCAAAATGCCTCAAAAAGTGACATTTTTGAAAAAATCTTTTTTTACGGGTTAAATCCCATTTAAAATTGAAGGGCGGAGCGCCAGCTCCTGTTACGTCCAATCAAGCTCATATTTGGGATTTAGGCTCAGTATGCCCACCGGAACAAACTCCTGAATGCCCGCCAAAAAGTCATTTTTGTTACATCCTAGTCTATAGGGGAAATATGCCAATTTTAATCACTCTAAGCCGTTCGACCAATTCTCATCACTTTTGCCGTTTTCTGCTATTAAATCAACATTTTCAGATGTATCAACAATGGATAGTTGCTTGCTCACTTTTGTTTGAGCTACTTATTACTCTTGAACAGTCAAAAATACTTTTAAAAAGCTGTAATTCATGATCAAAGTGCTGATAGGCCGATAATAGAAATAGGCTGAGAAAGGGTATAGTTCCCCTATATCAAAATTTTCAAACTTTGTAAAACATTGTTATACTTTAACACTCCTCCGTCCAAGGCATATTTCACTTACACAGACGACCAAGCCTCCGAAACCGTTGCTTCGCTAATTTCAACTCGCTCGCATTTGGCCCCATTTCAACCAATCTTGATCGTTCTTGCAGCATTAGAACCGGTAGGATTTCAAGATTCATCTAAAACAAGAACGAACCTGATCCGACTTACCTGCTAGTAACACCGACTAAATTCGTCGAAGCAACTCTTTTTAGGCGCTCGTTTTAGGGAACACGTCATGGCCAAATCAACAAGAAAGCATTAAAATTTGAATTCAACCATTCAAATTTAACTAATTTGGGGTCGCTGAACACGAATATGACACTTAGAATATTTCATAATATTCAGAAATTCAGAAATCCAAGATGGCGGCCAATATGGCGCCTGTAGTATATTGGGAACATATATTTGAGGGTGTAATAGTGTTTCAACCACTCAAATCTAACTAATTTGAGGTCGCTGAACAAGAATATGACACTTAGAAAATCCCAAAGTATTCAGAAATCCAGAAATCCAAGATGGCGGCGAATATGGCGCCTGTAGTATATTGAGAATATTTTTTGAGGTTGTAATAGTGATTCAACCATTCAAATTTAACTAATTTGGGGTCGCTGAACACGAATATGACACTAAGAATATTCCAAAGTACCGTAATCTGGGGCGAATCGGGACTACAGTCAGAATAGGGACAGCAGTTTTTAGAGCACTTAATGCTTTTAAATATGGAAATGGATGTACACATTTTGTTGGTCTGAGTCTGTTCTAACCGAAACCAACCAGAAAAATCACAATATTGTGCTCCAACATGGTTAAAACTGCTGTCCCAATTCGCCCCATGTGTCCCGATTGACCCCAGTTTACGGTATTCAGAAATCCAGAAATCCAAGATGGCGGCAAATATGGCGCCTGTAGTATATTGGGAATATTTTTTGAGGTTGTAATAGTGATTCAACCACTCAAATGTAACTAATTTGGGGTCGCTGAACACGAATACGACACTAAGAATATCCCAAAGTATTCAGAAATCCAGAAATCCAAAATGGCGGCCAATATGGCGCCTGTAGTATATTGGGAATATTTTTTTGAGGTTTAATAGTGATTCAACCACTCAAATCTAACTGATTTGAGGTCGCTGAACAAGAATACTTAGAAATCTAACACTTAGAAAATCCCAAAGTATTCAGAAATCCAGAAATCCAAGATGGCGGCCAATATGTGCCTGTAGTATATTGGGAATATTTTTTGAGGTTGTAATAGTGATTCAACCACTCAAATGTAACTAACTTGGTGTCGCTGAACACGAATATGACACTGAGAAAATCCCAAAGTATTAAGAAATCCAGAAATCCAGGATGGCGACCAATATGGCGCATGTAGTATATTGGGAACATATATTTGAGGGTGTAATAGTGTTTCAACCACTCAAATCTAACTAATTTGAGGTCGCTGAACAAGAATATGACACTAAGAAAATCCCAAAGTATTCAGAAATCCAGAAATCCAAGATGGCGGCCAATATGGCGCCTGTAGTATATTGGGAACATATATTTGAGGGTGTAATAGTGTTTCAACCACTCAAATCTAACTAATTTGAGGTCGCTGAACACTTATATGACACTAAGAATATCCCAAAGTATTCCGAGGTCAAGAATTTCAATATGGCGCCTGTAAAATATTGGGAATGTTTATATTAGAGTGTTATAGCCATTCAACCACTCAAATCTAACTGATTTGAAGTCGATGAACACGAATATGACACTCAGAATATCCCAAAGTATTCAGAAATCCAGAAATCCAAGATGGTGGCCAATATGTCGCCTGTAGAATTTTGGGAATATTTATTTGAGGTTGTAGTGATTCAACCACTCAAATCCAACTAATTTGGGGTATGAATATGAGGAATATGACACTTGGTATATTCCAAAGTGTTCAGAAATTCAGAAATCCAAGATGGCGGCCTATATGGCGCCTGTAGTATATTGGGAATATTTATTTGAGGTTGTAATAGTGATTCAACCACTCAAATCTAACTAATTTGAGGTCGCTGAACACGAATATGACACTAAGAATATCCCAAAGTATTCTGATGTCAAGAATTTCAATATGGCGGCCAATATGGCGACTTTAAAATATTGGGAATATTTATTTGAGGGTGTAATAGCCATTCAACCACTCAAATCCAACTAATTTGGGGTCGCTGAACACGAATATGACACTTTGTTTATTCCAAAGTATTCAGAAATCCAGAAATCCAAGATGGCGGCCAATATGGCGCCTGTAGTATATTGGGAATATTTATTTGAGGTTGTAATAGTGATTCAACCACTCAAATCCAACTAATTTGGGGTATGAATATGAGGAATATGACACTTGGTATATTCCAAAGTGTTCAGAAATTCAGAAATCCAAGATGGCGGCCAATACGGCGCCTGTAGCATATTGGGAATATTTATTTGAGGTTGTAATAGTGATTCAACCACTCAAATCCAATAATTTGAGGTCGCTGAACACGAATATGACACTTAGAATATTCCAAAGTATTCAAAAATCCAGAAATCTAAGGTGGCGGCCTATATGGCGCCTGTAGTATATTGGGAATATTTATTTGAGGTTGTAATAATGATTCAACCACTCAAATCTAACTAATTTGAGGTCGCTGAACACGAATATGACACTAAGAATATCCCAAAGTATTCTGATGTCAAGAATTTCAATATGGCGCCTGTAAAATATTGGGAATGTTTATTTTAGAGTGTTATAGCCATTCAACCACTCAAATCTAACTGATTTGAATTCGATGAACACGAATATGACACTCAGAATATTCCAAAGTATTCAGAAATCCAGAAATCCAAGATGGTGGCCAATATGTCGCCTGTAGAATTTTGGGAATATTTATTTGAGGTTGTAGTGATTCAACCACTCAAATCCAACTAATTTGGGGTATGAATATGAGGAATATGACACTTGGTATATTCCAAAGTGTTCCGAAATTCAGAAATCCAAGATGGCGGCCAATACGGCGCCTGTAGCATATTGGGAATATTTATTTGAGGTTGTAATAGTGATTCAACCACTCAAATCCAATAATTTGAGGTCGCTGAACACGAATATGACACTTAGAATATTCCAAAGTATTCAAAAATCCAGAAATCTAAGGTGGCGGCCTATATGGCGCCTGTAGTATATTGGGAATATTTATTTGAGGTTGTAATAGTGATTCAACCACTCAAATGTAACTAATTTGGTGTCGCTGAACACGAATATGACACTAAGAATATCCCAAAGTATTCCGAGGTCAAGAATTTCAATATGGCGCCTGTAAAATATTGGGAATGTTTATTTTAGAGTGTTATAGCCATTCAACCACTCAAATCTAACTGATTTGAAGTCGATGAACACGAATATGACACTCAGAATATTCCAAAGTATTCAGAAATCCAGAAATCCAAGATGGTGGCTAATATGTCGCCTGTAGAATTTTGGGAATATTTATTTGAGGTTGTAGTGATTCAACCACTCAAATCCAACTAATTTGGCGTATGAATATGAGGAATATGACACTTGGTATATTCCAAAGTGTTCAAAAATTCAGAAATCCAAGATGGCGGCCTATATGGCGCCTGTAGTATATTGGGAATATTTATTTGAGGTTGTAATAGTGATTCAACCACTCAAATCTAACTAATTTGAAGTCGCTGAACACGAATATGACACTAAGAATATCCCAAAGTATTCTGATGTCAAGAATTTCAATATGGCGACTTTAAAATATTGGGAATATTTATTTGAGGGTGTAATAGCCATTCAACCACTCAAATCCAACTAATTTGGGGTCGCTGAACACGAATATGACACTTTGTTTATTCCAAAGTATTCAGAAATCCAGAAATCCAAGATGGCGGCCAATATGGCGCATGTAGAATATTGGGAAAATTTATTTGAGGTTGTAAAAGCCATTCAACCACTCAAATCTTACTTATTTGGGGTCGCTGAACATGAATATGACCTTTGATATATTCCAAAGTATTCAGAAATTCAGAAATCCAAGATGGCGGCCAATATGGCGCCTGTAGTATATTGGGAATATTTATTTGAGGTTGTAATAGTGATTCAACCACTCAAATCTAACTAATTTGAGGTCGCTGAACACTAGCCTGTCCCATTTTGAGGTCATGTCGAGGAATTTCAGGTGCTTTCTTCTTAAATGATAGATTATGATGTTTGGAACAATGTTTTCTTAGACAAGAAAAAATAATAAAATACTTTCTCGCACCCCCTAGTCGATTTACTGAAAAAAGTCACTTTTTTGAACAAATTTTCTAAAATCGCTTGGAATCAATACAAAAACTGTTTCGATAAGGTGTGTATTATCTTCAAACGATAGGTTTTTGTCCATAGATTAAGATGCACTATCAATATTGGACCAAAATTTAAGTTTTTGGACTCTCCCAGGCGGATTTGTGTCGAAAAAATCGCATTTTTTCGAAACTTTTTTCAGAAATGTTCATTTAATTTAGGGTAGCCTATTTTTCCCAGTGAAACTAATAGATGCAGCTTGTAGGAAATTTCATGGCGAACATTTTTCCCTCTGAGAAAATGCAATTTCGACACTCCAGAGCCGAGATATTTGAGTTTTAGTGAGGAAAAAAGTGCCAATTTTCAAAATTTCTCAGAATTCAGAAGCAAGGCCTACTAATTACACGATATAGCAAGCATATGTCTCAAAGGTCAGGGTATGCTTTTTTATAGTAATTTTGGCCGCTGAATCCGAATCTGAAATCAAATTTCGTGTAAACAGTAATGTTTTGGAGCTACACCCTTTTGGAATGTTATTTGCGTGTTTAAGAGGCAGTTTTTGTAAATATTGCTCGGTTTGTTCTAGAGGTCGTATCGAGGTGCTCCGATTTGGATGAAACTTTCAGCGTTTGTTTGTCTATACATGACATGAACTCATGCCAAATATGAGCCCTCTACGACAAAGGGAAGTGGGGTAAAACGGGCATTGAAGTTTGAGGTCCAAAAAATATATAAAATCTAAAAATTGCTCGCATTTTAGTAAGTCTTTTGAAGCACTTCAAAATGAGCCATAGACATCCAGGATTGGCATTGAAGTTTGAATTTTCCGAGGATTTCGAATATGACTAAAGTGAGACTAAAAAGTGCCGCTATGGATGCAGGACAATAACTAACGTTGTAAAATGTTTGTTATAGAAAAATCGAAAAACTATGAGAAAAACTGCATTGGCCAAAAAGTTATTTCCGTAGGCTTATAGTCTATGAAACTACCAATCTTTTGACCTCTGGGAGTATGGGTGTTGGAGGCTGTGGCAAAAAGATATTGAGGTTTAAAAAAAAACATTTTTAACAGTAAATTGCAAAAGCTATGAAAAAAAGTTAAACAAATCCTGGATGTCTATGGCTCATTTTGAAGTGCTTCAAAAGACCTTTCGAATGCATTTAAGAGAGTTGGAATTGATGAAGTTTTACGGAAATGCGAGCAATTTTAAGATTTTATATATTTTTTGGACCTCAAACTTCAATGCCCGTTTTACCCCACTTCCCTTTGTCGTAGAGGGCTCATATTTGGCATGAGTTTATCTCATGTATAGACAAACAAACGCTGAAAGTTTCATCCAAATCGGAGCACCTCGATACGACCTCTAGAACAAACCGAGCAATATTTACAAAAACTGCCTCTTAAACACGCAAATAACATTCCAAAAGGGTGTAGCTCCAAAACATTACTGTTTACACGAAATTTGATTTCAGATTCGGATTCAGCGGCCAAAATTACTATAAAAAAGCATACCCTGACCTTTGAGACATATGCTTGCTATATCGTGTAATTAGTAGGCCTTGCTTCTGAATTCTGAGAAATTTTGAAAATTGGCACTTTTTTCCTCACTAAAACTCAAATATCTCGGCTCTGGAGTGTCGAAATTGCATTTTCTCAGAGGGAAAAATGTTTGCCATGAAATTTCCTACAAGCTGCATCTATTAGTTTCACTGGGAAAAATAGGCTACCCTAAATTAAATGAACATTTCTGAAAAAAGTTTCGAAAAAATGCGATTTTTTCGACACAAATCCGCCTGGGAGAGTCCAAAAACTTAAATTTTGGTCCAATATTGATAGTGCATCTTAATCTATGGACAAAAACCTATCGTTTGAAGATAATACACACCTTATCGAAACAGTTTTTGTATTGATTCCAAGCGATTTTAGAAAATTTGTTCAAAAAAGTGACTTTTTTCAGTAAATCGACTAGGGGGTGCGAGAAAGTATTTTATTATTTTTTCTTGTCTAAGAAAACATTGTTCCTAACATCATAATCTATCATTTAAGAAGTGAGCACCTGAAATTCCTCGACATGACCTCAAAATGGGACAGGCTTCTGAACACGAATATGACACTAAGAATATCCCAAAGTATTCTGATGTCAAGAATTTCAATATGGCGACTTTAAAATATTGGGAATATTTATTTGAGGGTGTAATAGCCATTCAACCACTCAAATCCAACTAATTTGGGGTCGCTGAACACGAATATGACACTTTGTTTATTCCAAAGTATTCAGAAATCCAGAAATCCAAGATGGCGGCCAATATGGCGCATGTAGAATATTGGGAAAATTTATTTGAGGTTGTAAAAGCCATTCAACCACTCAAATCTTACTTATTTGGGGTCGCTGAACATGAATATGACACTTGGTATATTCCAAAGTATTCAGAAATCCAGAAATCCAAGATGGCGGCCAATATGGCGCCTGTAGAATATTGGGAAAATTTATTTGAGGTTGTAATAGCCATTCAACCACTCAAATCTTACTTATTTGGGGTCGCTGAACATGAATATGACACTTGGTATATTCCAAAGTATTCAGAAATCCAGAAATCCAAGATGGCGGCCAATATGGCGCCTGTAGAATATTGGGAATATTTATTTGAGGGTGTAATAGCCATTCAACCACTCAAATCCAACTAATTTGGGGTCGCTGAACACGAATATGACACTTTGTTTATTCCAAAGTATTCAGAAATCCAGAAATCCAAGATGGCGGCCAATATGGCGCATGTAGCATATTGGGAATATTTATTTGAGGTTGTAATAGTGATTCAACCACTCAAATCCAATAATTTGAGGTCGCTGAACACGAATATGACACTTAGAATATTCCAAAGTATTCAAAAATCCAGAAATCTAAGGTGGCGGCCTATATGGCGCCTGTAGTATATTGGGAATATTTATTTGAGGTTGTAATAGTGATTCAACCACTCAAATGTAACTAATTTGGTGTCGCTGAACACGAATATGACACTAAGAATATCCCAAAGTATTCCGAGGTCAAGAATTTCAATATGGCGCCTGTAAAATATTGGGAATGTTTATTTTAGAGTGTTATAGCCATTCAACCACTCAAATCTAACTGATTTGAAGTCGATGAACACGAATATGACACTCAGAATATTCCAAAGTATTCAGAACTCCAGAAATCCAAGATGGCGGCCAATATGTCGCCTGTAGAATTTTGGGAATATTTATTTGAGGTTGTAGTGATTCAACCACTCAAATCCAACTAATTTGGGGTATGAATATGAGGAATATGACACTTGGTATATACCAAAGTGTTCAAAAATTCAGAAATCCAAGATGGCGGCCTATATGGCGCCTGTAGTATATTGGGAATATTTATTTGAGGTTGTAATAGTGATTCAACCACTCAAATCTAACTAATTTGAGGTCGCTGAACACGAATATGACACTAAGAATATCCCAAAGTATTCTGATGTCAAGAATTTCAATATGGCGACTTTAAAATATTGGGAATATTTATTTGAGGGTGTAATAGCCATTCAACCACTCAAATCCAACTAATTTGGGGTCGCTGAACACGAATACACAGCAAAGAAAGTAGTAATCCAGCTGCGTGTAAAAGGCCTGGGTGTAAAATAAATGTTGCATTATTTTATGAAATTCTGTGTAATATTACACCCTGAAATGTGTAGCCCATCAGTATGGGAAACCTACTTGACCGAAATGTCAAGCTCATATATACGTTTATCCTTTCCATTTTTCATCGGTCTGATGGCCGAGCGGGCTAAGGCGCCAATCCTTACTGTTGGTGCTGGGTTTGAATCCCGTCGGTTGCCACTTTTTTTTGTGTTTACAAAAATTTTACATGTTGTGTGTAATATTAAGTGTCTTTTTTGACGAAGGTGATGTGCATGCTTTTGCATGTGATTTTACCATCGGATTTTTTGCTGTGTATGACACTTTGTTTATTCCAAAGTATTCAGAAATCCAGAAATCCAAGATGGCGGCCAATATGGCGCATGTAGAATATTGGGAAAATTTATTTGAGGTTGTAAAAGCCATTCAACCACTCAAATCTTACTTATTTGGGGTCGCTGAACATGAATATGACACTTGGTATATTCCAAAGTATTCAGAAATCCAGAAATCCAAGATGGCGGCCAATATGGCGCCTGTAGAATATTGGGAAAATTTATTTGAGGTTGTAAAAGCCATTCAACCACTCAAATCTTACTTATTTGGAGTCGCTGAACATGAATATGACACTTGGTATATTCCAAAGTATTCTGAAATTCAGAAATCCAAGATGGCGGCCAATATGGCGCCTGTAGTATATGGGAATATTTATTTGAGGTTGTAATAGTGATTCAACCACTCAAATATAACTAATTTGAGGTCGTTGAACACGAATTTAACACTTGGTATATTCCAAAGTGTTCAGAAATTCAGAAATCCAAGATGGCGGCCAATACGGCGCCTGTAGTATATTGGGAATATTTATTTGAGGTTGTAATAGTGATTCAACCACTCAAATGTAACTAATTTGGTGTCGCTGAACACGAATATGACACTAAGAATATTCCAAAGTATTCAGAAATCAAGAAAAAAAAATAAAAATTATACCCAACATACTACAGGCGCCATTTTGGCAGCCATTTTAGATTTCTGGATTTCTGAATACTTTGGGATATTCTAAGTGTCATATTCGTGTTCAGTGACTTCAAATTATTTAGATTTAAGTTGTTGAATTACTATAACAACCTCAAATCTATATTCCCAATATACTACAGGCTATTGGCCGCCATCTTGGATTTCTGAATTTCAGAATGCTTTGGAATATACCAAGTGTCATATTCGTGTTCAGCGACCCCAAATAAGTAAGATTTGAGTGGCTGAATCACTATTACAACCTCAAATAAATATTCCCAAAATTCTACAGGTGACATATTGGCCGCCATCTTGGATTTCTGGATTTCTGAATATTTTGGAATATACTGAGTGTCATATTCGTGTTCATCGACTTCAAATCAGTTAGATTTGAGTGGCTGAATCACTATTACAACCTCAAATAAATATTCCCAAAATTCTACTGGCGCCATATTGGCTGCCATCTTGGATTTCTGGATTTCTGAATACTTTGGAATATTCTGAGTGTCATATTCGTGTTCATCGACTTCAAATCAGTTAGATTTGAGTGGCTGAATCACTATTACAACCTCAAATAAATATTCCCAAAATTCTACAGGCGCCATATTGGCTGCCATCTTGGATTTCTGGATTTCTGAATTTTTGGAATATTCTAAGTGTCATATTTGTGTTCAACGACCTCAAATTAGTTAGATTTGAGTGGTTGAATCACTATTACAACCTCAAAAAATATTCCCAAAATTCTACAGGCGCCATATTAGCCGCCATTTTGGATTTCGGGATTTCTGAATACTTTGGAATATTCTTAGTGTCATATTCGTGTTCAGCGACCTCAAATTAGATAGATTTGAGTGGTTGAATCACTATTACACCCTCAAATAAATATTCCCAATATTCTACAGGCGTCATTGATTTCTGAATTTCTGAATACTTTGGAATATTGGAATATTCCTCATATTCATACCCCAAATTGGTTGGATCAATCAAATCAAATCAAACTATTCGGTCTACAGCATTGCCTTGACGTTCTCGATTGCGAGATTTCTACTCGAAACTAGGTGTTCGAAGGCTTGATTGTTGAGGCAATTGCAAACCTCTTTTTACACCTTAGCTTCCATCCACCCGGGATTCGAACTGACGACCTTTGGATTGTTAGTCCAACTGCCTACCAGCGACTCCACCGAGACAGGACCCAGGGAGACTACTCCTACACCTGGACTGAGCTAACGACCTAACCTTTTTAGGTTAGTCCGGGGCCAACATTTACTTCCCGTCCGACGAAAGGCGTGATCAGACAAATCTCGTCTCGAAAAATGCCACCGGGACCGTCTGGGATCGAACCCAGGCCGACTGGGTGAGAGGCAACCACGCTTACCCCTACACCACGGTCCCGGCATATTGGTTGGATTTGAGTGGTTGAATGGCTTTTACAACCTCAAATAAATATTCCTAAAGTTCTACATGCGCTATATTGGCCACCATCTTGGATTTCTGAATTTTTGGAATATTCTAAGTGTCATATTCGTGTTCAGTGACCCCAAATTAGTTAGATTTGAGTGGATGAATCACTATTACAACCTCAAATAAATATTCCCAATATACTACAGGCGCCATATAGGCCGCCATATTGGATTTCTGAATACTTTGGAATATACCAAATGTCATATTCCTCATATTCATACCCCAAATTAGTTGGATTTGAGTGGTTGCATGGCTTTTACAACCTCAAATAAATATTCCCAATATTCTACAGGCGCCATATTGGCCGCCATCTTGGAATTCATGATCTTGGAATACTTTGCAGTATCCTAAGTTTCATATTCGTGGCCAGCGACCCCAAATTAGTTAGATTTGAGTGATTGAAAGGCTGTTACACCCTCAAATAAATATTCCCAATATTCTACAGGCGCCATATTGCCCGCCATCTTGGATTTCTGGATTACTGAATACTTTGGGATTTTCTCAGTGTCATATTCATGGTCAGCGACCCTAAATTAGTTAGATTTGAGTAGTTGAACGGCTACTACACCCTCAAATATTTGTTCCCGCTATTGTACAGGCGCCATATTGGCCGCCATTTTGGATTTCTGGATTTCTGAATATTTTGGGATATTCTGAGTGTCATATTCGTATTCAGCGACCCCAAATTAGTTAAATTTGAATGGTTGAATTCAAATTTTAATGCTTTCTTGTTGATTTGGCCATGACGTGTTCCCTAAACCGAGCGCCTAAAAAGAGTTGCTTCGACGAATTTAGTCGGTGTGACTAGCAGGTTAGTCGGATCAAGTTCGTTCTTGTTTCAGATGAATCTTGAAATCCTACCGGTTCTAATGCTGCAAGAACGATCAAGATTGGTTGAAATGGGGCCAAATGCGAGCGAGTTGAAATTAGCGAAGCAACGGTTTCGGAGGCTTGGACGGAGGAGTGTTAAAAAAAAATTGTTCTAAATGAAAAAATGACCCTTCTGGGTAGATTCAAAAAGTACATTAAATTTCCCATAAAATAACATGTTCCAAAAATTTTTACAGTCGAGTAATGGAAAATGGGAGAATTTTTAAAACTTTTTAAATGTTTTTTTTCGATGAAAAATACGTTTTTTCGGAATTCTGAGTACGCCATCAAATCGGACGACGAATTTTACATAAAAGTCCCTTTGACACCAAATTTCTTTCTCATCACCGTTTCAGGCTGCAATTTATTGAAAAACACCTCTTTTTCGCACGTCAAAAATGGAAGGGGCCGTACCGCCCCTCCGTCAAGAGATATCAAAAAACGGACCTCAGATTCGTGATCAGGGACAAAGGTTACCCTTAAGAACAAAGTTTCACGCAAATCGAAGAGGGGTCGGGGCAACTGCTGTGTGAGTTGGCGGAGAATTACCCTCTACCAAAACCGAAAATGGATCTTATTTGGCTCAAGATTTTTTTATCAAGACTAACATTTCAAAAAGGCGTCATATTGAATGTTAGTCTTGATTCAAACATTTTCGCAAAAATTGGAAAGTTTTACGAATGTTTCATGTTTTAACATTGAAAATCGAACCATTGCTGAGATATCGACATTAGAAAATACACCCAAATTTCAGAGTCGAGATAATCGTTCTCTCAAAATTAATTGAGGGCTCAGTGCCAAAATCGATAGAATAATGGTACCAACTCACACCATCATAACAAATGAGTTCATTCGTTAGTTGAATCAATAAATCTCCAACAAGTGTCATACATCGACTTCTGACTTCTCCATGGTCACCAAGTTGTGGTGGCCGAGGCAGCTAAGTCATTGGATTGATTGGCAAAGGTCTCTGGTTCGATTCCCGTTGTCGACACTTTTGGTTTTTTGTTTGACGGATGAACTTTTTTTGCAAATGAACCTCGAGAGAATAGTTCTATCGCCCATCTCGAGCTGTGTTCTCTGCGTCCGTGAATGGTACCACTATTCTCTCGACTCGAGACCATCATTCTCTCAGACTAGCGCTGCCAGTTTTGGGTGTATAATTTACTGTAGTTAATGGAAAATTTGTGTGAGTCATTCCATTCTTTGGAATATGTTACATATTTGTTGTGTAAGAAATTAAAAATTGTGAAATTTAGTTTCTGTAGTGGTTTTAATGAATTATGTATGTATGACAAAAAGTAAATATTATAACGTAATTCATGGAATCCTTAATCTTGTACAATAAATTTGTTCGGGCAGTATATGCATTAGGATGAAAAAAAAATGACTTTTTTGCGAGCATTCAAGGGTTTTCACGGTGGGCATACTAAACTTAACACCAAAATATGAGCTTTATTGGACGGAACCGGAGTAGGCGCTCCGCCCTTCAATTTAAAATGAGATGTGACCGTAAAAAAATATTTTTCCAGAAATGTATCTTGCTGAGGCGTTTTGGGCACTTAACCGGTTCTGTTCAACACTGTTGGCGTGTTGATCAGAACCTTATGCTTCTTTTGGTGGTACCTGTAAGGGTGATGCAGGACTACAAAGTTTGTTTTTTTTTGTGAATTGGGCCCCGGCAAAATAAAATGGCGACTACGGCGTCGCATATCTTTTTTGCCGGGACCGATGAGAGAGAGAGAGAGAGAGAGAGACAGAGAGAGATTGAGAGAGACAGAGAGAGAGAGAGAGAGAGAGAGAGAGAGAGAGAGAGAGAGAGAGAGAGAGAGAGAGAGAGCCATGTGCCACGTGGTGGATGATTGCCATGTGGCGTCCTCTGTTCGAGGCAGTGCTTCACAATTAATACCAAAACCAATGCAGTGCACACTTGTCCCGAGCTGCTTTATTACTTCTTTTCTGGTATTAGGATAAGGTATTGGTGTTTCAATGCTGTGGGATACGCTTCAACGAGCCAACCGGAGCTCTGATGCAATGGGAACGAGTAATGTCAATACCTACTTAGAACATTTAATTTAGCACCACGACAACCTTCACGACCCACACCGTCTATTCGTCTCCCGATCAACGACTTCGCTGATCGAACACACTGAAAAGTCCTTATAAAATCAGAATCAAAACCAAACCAAATTATTCGGTCTACAGCGATTGTGAGATTCCTACTCGAAACGAGGTGTCCGAAGGGTTGACATTGTTGAGGCAATTGCAAACCTCTTTTTACACCTTAACTTCCATCCACCCCGGGGTTCGAACTGATGACTTTTGGATTGTGAGTCAAACTGCCTACCAGCGACTCCAGGGAGACCCAGGGAGACGACTCCTACACCTGAACTGATCTCACCAACATTTACTTCCTCGTCAATCTGTGGTAATATAGAGATCTTTTCCCTTAGCCACCTAAAAATTATTTTTAATTGACATGTGTTCAACCAAAAGTGCGCAATGTTTACAAAATGTTTCGAACGAACCAAATTGCCCAACAAAACGATCACTTTTCCTTCAAACAACTACAAGAAGGCTCAATCCCAGTCAAAAATGTGGCAAACAACGTTACAGGCAAGCCAACAGTGGATCGACCGTCGTGTTTCCGAGCGGACAAATTTCCACTAAGCCTTATAAATGTCGCTCATTCAAATTCACCCAACAGCAGAAGGTTTTTCTTCAAAAACCCCTTTCTAACATAAAAGCACTCTGCGCCGAGGGTCCCTTCGCCCGCCGGAGCTTTTTACCACCCGGAAAAACTGCTTGTTTTGATTATTCTAATTTTCGAATGGTTTCAAACCACTCACTCAGGCTCAGTTTTTCCCTTTTGCGCTCTTGTTGGAAGTGGAAAGTGGAAACATCCTGCGGTTATTTTCATTAATCAGCACTTCCCCCCTTCCACGATAGTCGAAAGCTTTTCCCCCACCCAAAAACAAGTCCCAGGACAACATAGTTTACTGCCGGACACGTGGCTTCCCCAAACTCAGAGCCTGGGTGGTACGGTCTAGCAAATTTGCTCTTTCGAGAAAACGGCACGATACACACGTTGTAGTGTGAGGGCCCATTGGTAAAGCCACAGATAAAATAATGCAATTTATAAAGGAAACTTTTCCGATCCGTGTTACTGCGGAGTGGTAGCTTGTAGGGAGAAGGAAGTGGTAAAAGCTTCAAAAAGTTGCACAGTGGGAGAAAAATGAAAGGAAAGGGGCAAAGTTGTAGATATTGTACAGAATAATTCAGTTAAACAAAAGTTACATTCTAAAACAACAAAAAAAATAACACAAAAACATTAATTGCGCTAATTCAACAAAAAAAAAACCTCATTTTTGGATATGGTTTAGATGACAAAAATGAAAACTTTCGAGCTAAGGCAAAAGTTGGTCAAAATTCGTTTAGCAGTGTTGCCATTTTTTTGAAATGATTTTTTTTAATTTTACTTTTCAGTGTAAAATCGAATTTTCAATTGAGAAGTACTTTTCTGCCAACAATAATGGAGTTTTTATACCTGTAGAAATCGTAATCAAGTTTGACCATCTCTGTTTTTTTTTTTTAAAAGGATCCAAAAATTTCATATGAATTGCTTGAATTGAAAATTGCACTATTTGTTGCTGAGATACAGTATATGAAAGAAAAGCACATCTACACCACCCAAAAATCGCGTCTAATTTTTAAGATATGATAACGCAGCAAATATAATTTTCAGTGTCAAACATGATATTATCGTATAACTTTTATATCTAGATGATATTTAAGATTTGACAAAATGACATATTCTGAGAAAAAAAAACATTTTTTTTTAGTGGAGAGTCTGATCAAGAACATGTAACATGTTTTAGAGTGACATTTTCTTATAATTTTTCGCAATACCTACAACTTTGCAGATTAAAAAACTTACAAAGTTTTATCTAAATTAAAATAAAACAGCATATAATTGTTGTTACATGTCTCAGAGAATCACCCGTTAATAAAAATGGCTTCATCTTCTATCTTCTATCTTCTATCTTCTATCTTCTATCTTCTATCTTCTATCTTCTATCTTCTATCTTCTATCTTCTATCTTCTATCTTCTATCTTCTATCTTCTATCTTCTATCTTCTATCTTCTATCTTCTATCTTCTATCTTCTATCTTCTATCTTCTATTTTCTCTTACTCATTAAACTATTATTGATTGTCCGATTGATCCACACGGGCGGGACAAATGGTTGGTCCGATACTTTTCATGGGTGTAACCCGCAGGGACAAGGAAATATTTGATTTTTAAGTTTTGCTTTTCAAAAATACTTAAATGCAAACAACAAAGATTGAAGATTGTAGAATGTTTACTATCAGACAAAACCATTTGCCATGTTCAATACAAATTAATAGACTTGAATTCAAGATTAAAAACAAATAAATAATAAAACAAGATATGTTTTTCGGAAAACAACAAAAAAACTAAAAATATCGTCCTGAAGACGACTAAAATGAAAAAAAAGGGCAATAGAGGGTTAAACGTGATATCCATAAATGTGGGAATGTAATGCTAGCTTTTTTTTTATTTGTCAAGCAAAATGATTAAAAATTACACTTTTTTTTAATTATCATAATGTGTAATTTTATTTTTGAATCTATGATTCAGGTATGATTAAACCATATAAGAGGAAATTTTAAATCTTCTACCAAGTTTCTTATATTTTGCTGTGTTGGGATTTCACGAAAAGATGGCATCCCGAGCAGACGGAAATAACTTGGGAATAACATTCTTTGTTATTTGAAAATACTAGGCCAATAACATTTTATGTTATTTATAACAAGATTTGTTATTAGCCGTTATGATTTTTTTGTTATTGGATTGTTATTGTAATAACAGACTAATAACATTTTACGTTATTTTTCGAACAAATCTTTGTTATTATTTTTTGTTATTTTAACAACTAATCCGATCATCCCAATAACGTTTGGAATTATTCTTCCATAACAAAAAATGTTATTCCAAAGTTGTTTTTGCTGTCAATCAATATCAGACCAATAACAATTTTTGTTATGATAACATAAACTGTTATTGAACTCTTATGCAAAAATGGATTTTTCAAGATTATTCCATAACACTTTCTGTTATTTTAACAGTATTTGTTATTGAAATGGCATGAATTTAGTTATTACCGTCTGTTCGGGATATGGTCTTTGTAGACTGTTGAGAATTTTCATTGTTTTATATTGTTTGTAATTTGAGTATAAGAAAACAAAATTTCATTAATGTTTGAAAAATACTTTTCATCATTTTCATTCATCTTTTCACTTATTTTTTCCCAAATTCATGTTGTTCACAACAAGACCTCCTCGTCAAATCGACCTTTCCATCAATTTCCCTTTTTTTCAAACTCCCTTCCTTTCCTCCTTCCTCAAAAAGGGATCGATGGGGGAGGGGCTTCCCCCTCTTAACCTTGGGCTTCCCAAATGAAGAAGAAGCAGCAGCAAATTAAAATAGATTGATACTTTTGAGGCTGCAAAAAACGTGGAAACGAATCAAACGGGCTCCGAGGGTTCACTCGCCGGGGCCATCCATTTTCGTGAGAGGGTGAAAGAGTTTTTTGCTTCTCCTTGGGATCAAGAATCGCAGGGAGAAGGTGGATGGAAGTTTGGCTATCACAAATTTAGTAATGCTTTTGAACACTTTACACTTACGGGAAAATTGGACGTTTTTTTTTTTTAGTGCTGTTACGGTAGCTCAATCGATAGTAGTGTGATGGCTAGGTTTTCTAGTGTTAAATTGTTACCAAATTGCAAAGAAGTTGATAGCTGTTTTAATTTCCGTTATTATTAAATCCCTCAACAACATCAAGTATGACATTCTTGCTGCTGCCAATCGAAACATTTATCCTTTTTTACCAACTTTCGATCCTACATGTCCCACCTTAAAATTTACGAATATCAACAGAAGGAAAAAAACCCTCTTTCATCACACCTTCAACCATTCAATCCGCCAGCTATCATTCTCCTGTTTCCCATTCCGGGCACATATCAATCAACTCGATACAGACATTTCGCGATACACAGATGTCAGGAATACCAAGTTGTGGAGCAAGAGCTTCTATCCAGGAGCGTGCTCTCGTGTTGAAATTCTAATATGTGTTCACGTGTGTGTGAAAAGACACCTTTGAGCGGTGCCAAAAAAAATCGGCGCAAAATTCTTCATCGCTCAAAAGTGAATGAAACGATTGAAGAAAAAAAAAGGTGGCAAAGGATCTGTGTTCGATACATTTGATGAAGCCGTCTTTCGGCTTCGACAGCTCACGAACGTGACAATTTTCGGCCCGGAATGCCTGTTGCTAATGAATCATTTTGCGCGTCAAAAGCGAGCCGGCAGTTGTGTCTGCGATAACGGAGTCATCACCGAACGTGTGTCGAATTTTGTACATCGATATGCTAACGTGTGACCCGGCATTTTTTTTGTTGGTGCCTTATGACCAAAAAGGTATTTTGTGTCATTGGTTCACCCATACAAGTCTCAATACAATTTTGGCAGCTGTCCATACAAAAATGATACTTATATATTCATAGCTTTTGAGTGAATTTTCTGAACAATTTGGTATCTTCGGCAATGTTTTAGGTATTGTTGAGGACTATTAAGAAAAAAATAGATACACGGAAAAGAATGCCGATTTTTGAATTAACATTTTTTCACAAAAACTCAATTTCTCCCCCTTTTTTTCTAGATTTTTTAAAATGTTTTAAGGGACAAAAACCCGCAACGTTTGAGCCATAAAGAAGTTTGGTAAAAAAACTGCAGCTGAGTTATGAAAAAATCGAAATTTCATACTAAAAGAAATTTGACCCATTTTTTATGTAGAATTAAATTTGCAATCGAAAAGTGTCATACAGTTATTTTGATGAAGGGCTCCGTTTTCAAAATATAGCCACCGAAAGTTTGAGTTTAACGAAATATTTGCAGTTTTTCGATTTTTTAAAATAGTGACCAGGGTTGTTAAAATATCAAAATATCAGCTCTCAGCAACTACAATTATCTCGCCTGAATATTCATGCCTCAAATACAACTGCTCTTCTCTCTTCATTGAAACTCTCAGCGCCGAACATAGCCGAACACGTTTTCGTGTTTACCCACTCGCGATTGACATTTTCCTTTTCTCTCTCATTCTCGCTTCCACGAACATCCTACCGCAACAGCGTTTAACCACAAAAGCCGCCACAAAACCAATTTTGCAAATGACACATTCTCCGGCAATGTACACCTTAGGATGAAATTTTGAAAAGCGTGTATGAGCTATTTGGACATTTTTCCTCGATTCTAGACTACTTGAAGCTTCAAAAATCATGGTTTTCATTAATTGATCATTTGAATATCATTTTGTACAAGTTGGTTAGGTTATGCATCAATTCGTGATAAATTCATCATTTTAAAACATTTTTCTAAAAACTCCTAGTTTTCAGCGAAATAAAATCCAAAAATTATTCTTTTGATTGCATTTTGTAGGTTTTTAGTTGTACTAAACGGAAATGTCATGGGTTTGCAGTTTATCTTAAGTTAAGTATTTTTTCAAACTAGTGTAAGTTTACCATTTTATTGCGTTGCAACGTCACAAAAAAGGGACATTTGTTTATGTCAACAAAAAACTAAACATTCAATCATTTTGATATTTCGGATGCTCTTTGTACTTGGAAAGAGCTTTCAAATGCAACCTAGAGCGACTTAATTGGTTGTCTAGATCCAAAGTTACAACAGGTTTAAGTTTGCGTTGCAACGTCACGAAATTTTAAATCATATTTGTCACATGGCAAAAAGGTGTATGCGTAGTTGGTTGTTGAAGATAAAAGGGTACTAAATATTATATATTTTTTATATAATGTTTCCGAGCATATTCACAGAAGAATTGTACATGGGTCATTCACGAATTCCGTCATTTAAGTTTGTATGCAACTCGAAAAAAAAGTATTTTGTGAAACTTGTTGAACAAATCAAAATTTCAGATTTTCACAAGGGGGAAAAATTCTAAAACTTTCAAAAAAGTTATCACGTGGTTACTGGATGGCCCCTTTATGATAAAGTGATTTACGTGAGGGTTCATTCTAATACAACGCAACGATTTTTTTATCCCACACCCTTATGTGAGTCAAATTACAGTGAAATTCATTAAACAATAAAAATCACGTGATTCGATTGTTTTTTTTCACAAACTTTTGTCACTCTATTGTTGGACGAACCCTTACTTAAATAAGTTGTATGCAACGTTTAGTTGTTCAAAAAAAAAATATGTTGCGCAGTTAAACAGTTATATTATTTCCTCAAATTTAATTTAAAAAGCACAAAAGTCAACAAAATAAGTTACGTTGTTTGCAGATCACCCCTTAGGGGCCATGAACATACGATTGGAAAACTTCGTAAATCGTACTGCAACTACAGCAGAATAGGGGGAGGGAGGGGGGTCTAACATGGGCGGGCCAATCAATTCACATGTCCTTGTACTGTCTTTTAATGTCTTATAATCAAATCTTAACCTACAGTTGTTCAGTCTAACAAAAACTATGATTTATTTTGAAACTATAATTTCGTGACGTTGCAACGCAACGAAAAACCCTGTTTTCAAAAACAGAGCGTTGCAACGTCACGAAATGTAAGCGGTCTTCAAAAATCGAGGTTTAATTTTTCCGAAAAACTAATGATTGCATTCGATTTGTTGGCCAATTTTACACTAAAAATGGAAGAAGAACTCCAAATTTGCCGTTTAACAGAGCAGAGTTAATAGCGAAACATGAATTGGGTCAGGATTGAGAAAAAGTCACGCGTTGCAACGTCACGCTACATATCCCCCTCTCAAAAATAGAATATTCTCTTAAAATAATGTTTCAACATTGTTTCTTATAGGAAATTTAATGTACTTTCCGAATCTGTAATAACATATGTACCTTTTCAATGTAATTTTTGAGTTACAGTCGAAATACTGAAAAAAGAAAAGTCAAAGCGTTGCAACGTCACGGCGGAATGTGTCAAATGCAGTTTGAAGGGGCGTCATGCGTGGTCGGCTCCTAATCGCCATCTCGTGTTCTCTCATTGCAGTTTTCGGAGAGATTGAGAGACTCAGCGGTGAGAGCGCATAGTCGAGGAAAAGGGAAGGAGTGATAGAGAGAGAATGGCATCGCTGGGAATCACGAGACACAAGAAGAGATCTCACAAGCTATAGTGACGGCCGCTATACTCTTGGATATTTTTGGTGCAGAGATAATCTATTGATAGCTTTTCTATCACTCTTTTGCAACACTGATAGTGACCATGAGTGATCATTTCTAAACATATTTTTTGTTCAACTGAAAATTTGCTTTAAAATTGTCTAAGAAACATTGAAGATTGGACTTCTAGTTGCTGAGATACAGAGGCTTAAAGAGAAGTAAACATTTTTTTTTAAACCTCACTCAATCAACCCACAATTTTTTAATATCGGCATAATCTCAGCAACTAATGGTCCGATTTTCAATGTTAACTCATGAAACCAGTGCTTGAAAAGGGATCTATCGATAGAACTTTCTGTCAGCGATCATTTCCTAAAACGATATTTGATCGCTGACACACAACGCCTATCATGATCGTCATTGCTTGGTGATGGTCGATGAACGTAAACACGAAGACGAAACGAACGAAAAATGAGCACCACTCAAGCAGCCGCCCGAAAGAGACAACTAGAGAACCTGAGAGAGAAGCGTCGTCACTCAGTGCAGCGCTTGAATTACTTGTCAAAATTAAGTTCCTTCGTTCAGATGCACATGAGCGGGAAAGAGACGAGAGAGTTATTTTTGTTGTGTTTGAGTGCCATGTCATTTCTCTTTGAAGGTTCTCTAGAGGCAACGTGCTCTATCTCTTTCTGTAGTTTTTGTCTCTCTCTTCCTAGTGTATGCTGCGTGGTGACAGAAATCATATGATTGCTATCATTGGAGAGATGATCGGAATCTCGGTAGAATGTCAAACGACTGCTCTCTTAGCGATTTTTCTCCTGGAGGGAAGTCAATGATTGTGTGAGTGACTTTGCGTAGCACTCATTCCTTTGTGTGTGAAACGAACGAAAGCAGAATGTAAAAATCAGGTTGTCGTGGTGAAGACTATAGAGGAGAAAATCGTGACGTCAGAAATGAACACAAATCACTCAAAGTTCATTTCATGAGTGACTTTAACAGTTTGGCCTAGTTTGACAGCTACATTGTCCGCAGTTTTCAGTGGGAGAGAAAAGGAGGCGAATACTTTATGAAAATCATACCTGTCAAAATTCCTAGCCTCAAAATTTTGTCGCGAGTTGCTTTTCTCCTCTATGCGAGGCAGTAGTCGACCAACGCTCATTCGACGTTGCACGCACACACATAAAGAAACAAGTTTTTACACAAAAATTTTGTATTTATCCGTGGAAATGAACTTTTGAATATAAGTTATGGTTGTTTTAAGTGTTTTGCACAGCCTAGAACCATTCAGTTGTTTAAAAATAGTCAAAATAGTGTTTAAAGAGGATTTTACGAGTCAGTCTAATGACACGAATTGAGTGAGTGTAGCTCACTTTTTCACGTCTCTCATCCTCCAGCAGCCGACCGGCACGAGTCAGGCGGCAGTGGTTGAACAGACACATTTGGTTTACAGTCACATGCTAGCAGTGAACTGACATTTTGGTTTGCTTTATGTTTACGCTGGGTTAGAAACTTTTTGCAGGCCTGGCTCTGTCAGCTATCACAAGCAAAGTCGAAATTTCGCAAGCCCTGCATGAAACATTCGTGAATTTTTTATGAAATTTCTTTTGAAAGTATTCGTCATTTAAAATGATAGAAATCGGATAATGAAAGTTCTCAATATTTCTGTTGATTTTATATTTTTAGGTATTTGGAAAGAATGGTTTTGGTTGAATGTTTTTTGTGTTGTTTAATATTTTGAAAAAAACTGACATGAAATTTGATAAAAATTATTTAACTGCGAGGGGAGGGCAGTGCGTGGCCGAATGGTTACGCTGTCCGCTTTGTAAGCGGATGATTCTGGGTTCGATTCCCATCTGCTGCAACCTTCCATCGGATGAGGAAGTAAAAATGTCGGTCCCGGCCTTGGTTGTTAGGCCGTTAAGTCATTCCAGGTGTAGGAGTTGTCTCCATGCCATAAGTACAAACAACACACCAAACCAAGCCTACTCCGGTGGAATCGCTGGCGGCGGTTGGACTCGCAATCCTACACGGAGAGACCGGCCAGGGCAAATCTAAGAAAATCTTGGTTAATTTAACTAAAAGTATGGGTTAATTTTTTACACAGCTTTTTTTCAACAATCGATTGTTGATTTTGTTAACCCAAAATTGCTGACCACCAGTAACTAAAATTAACTAAAAAAATAGTTGGAATTGCCATTTTCGTTGGTTAAATGGCCGAAAAAAATTCTAGCAGTCGACTGCTAGAATATTTTTTTCAGAAAATTAACTAATTTTTTTTTTTGTTTTAAGCTGAAATATTGTGGAATATTCTGTAAAAAACAGGCTGGGCCATACTTTTCAACTATTTTTCAACAATTTTTTTCGTTTTATTAACTGAAATATTTTTGCATGCTGCAAATTATTAGTGAATTATAACAAAACATTTCTTAATTAAACATAATTTATTTAAGTGTCGATATATATTTTCTTTAATTATCTAACGATACAGGCCGGGCTGAATTTCTAGCTATAATTTTAACTAATGTCTTACTTAAATACAGAAAAACATTCGTGCATGTAGGCAATAATTAGCTATTGTTATTATGTTGTATAAAATTAAGTGTTGCATTCACTTACCATCACTGTGCAATCATCCGATAAGTCATCATCATCTACAACGGTCTCAGGTTTAGTTATTTTTCACACAGAATTTACACCAAAACGAACCATTTGCTGCAAATAGACATATAAAATTTATTAGTAATTTGATACAAAATCCTTAATTTTGTCTATAAACTGAAAAAAGGATCGTAAATAAATGTAATTATAATGAGGAAAGAAGAAATATCAATAATGCTCCGTTTCCTGAAAACAATATTTTGAGTTTTACTTACCAGTTTATTTAGCAGTCTTCTATTAACAGCATTTTTAAAATATTTCTATCTTCTTTTGTATATCTTTTATAAATTTTATTTTTTAGACATTTCCCATCATCTCATTTTTATTTTGATATTATGTGTACTCATTTCCATATATTTTATGGTTGATGATTCTGAAAAAAATGGTTCATTAAAATTGTATCCATCGTAAGCACGAAGGTTTTTGATTATTCAGTTTTCTAATTAAAATCACAACAGATAAATTGTTATGTAAAAATAAATCCATACTTACTTAGATTAACCAACCTTTTGTTAAATTTGCCCGTGCAAGTATTGTCGTGCAAGAGTTCGCCCGCCTCTTCCTTTCACTGCCCTTCCCTTTCCTTAAAACATTGTCATGAAGTCCCCTCGCATCAGAGGTCCTCATTGCGAATGTCCTCGTCTTGTTCTTCATAGTTTATCACCTGCAAAGAAATCATCAACAAACTTACTCACCAATTGCACCTCCACAGTTGCAACAGTGTTCACTTCGATTTGCACTTCAACATTAGCCAAATAGTGTGATTTTCACCTTTCACATTCTCTCACTTCACAATCAACAACACAAACTCAACAAATCGACCGCTCTTGTTCGAATCCTGACTTCAAATGACAAACGTAAACAAACCCAAGTTCATCTTTTAAATAATCAACCAATTGATATTTACATTTAACCAAAAAAAAATCTTGATTTTTCTAAAACCAAAGCTAACAGTCGAGCACGTTCATTCGAGTTCGGGAAATCTGTTAGCTTTTTGCCTTTAGCATTTTCAACAAACAGGTTATTAAATTATTACTGAATTTTGGTTGATTCAACTGAAAATTGGCCGTAACAAGTACGTTTTTGTGAAATTTACGAAAGTAAAATCAACAATTTTAATTGTTAAAATTTCTGGGCACAGTCTCTCCGTGTAAGGTCGTCAGTTCAAACACTGGGGTGGAAGGTTCCTTGGAGTAAAAAGAGGTTTGGGTGCCCTCCCCATTCAAGCCTTCGGACTCCAAGGTTCGAGCAGATACTTGCAATAGAGACCACAAAAGACCCGGGGGTCGTTAATGTGGATGGTTTGATTTTTTTTTGGGAGGGCAAAAAATACATGAAAATTGCAACTACAACCCAGAGCTTAAGCATTTCAATTTGACGAAATTTACAATTTTCACGCACATTGAAACTGGTGATATTGTTTCAATTACAAAAAATTTTGAGCAAAATAGTTGTGTCATATAATTGGGATTAGAAAATATAAAAAGTTTAAAAAAATAAAATCACTGAACAAATGGTCAAAGGGCAATTTTTCAAAATGATTCAAAATGGGTCCGCGGGCCACAAAAAGTCACCTCGCGGGCCACGTTTGTCCCGCGGGCCATACGTTGGTCACCCCTGGCCTAAGATGTTAAAAAAAATAAAATACAAAAATCATAACTAAGACTTTTTTTTAAAGTGGTCTCAACGTCAACATTTTCATAAACTGATAGTGGGCATCGATTCCCCGGACAATTTTACATAAAAGTCTTCATATTGACCACTGTCCTATGCCGAATCCTTTTGAAGATCCAGAGGTTTTAAAAATAAAAATGTTAAAAAATAGGGTTTTTTGGTGGTTTTTCCAATTTCTATATGACAGCTTTGAATTTTCAGTCTCGAAAATATGTTTACTGGAAAGCTCGTCCAATTTCTCTAGGTTTGCCTTTTACGTAAGCTTATTCAATTATGCCCAATGTAATTAGGCTTACATCTGTTTGCCCATGCATCTAATAGAAATGCTAATAGAGACTGAAAAATGAAGTCTGTCTTATTTCCAAAAACCACAAAAAAACTATTTTTCCAACATTTTTTTAAAACCGCTGTATCTTTACAAGACACAGGACAGTGGTCAATATGAAGACTTTCTTGTAAATTTGTCTGGAGAATCGATCCCCTCTATCGGTTTTTGAAAATTTTGACGTTTAGACCACTTTTCAAAAAAACAGTTTCAGTGAATGATTTTTGTATTTTTTGGGAGAGACATACCATCCTGCATTGTTTGTGAGACTTTTTTTTAACATTGTGACTCATCTTAAAACTTAACTTTTAAACTTAAAATTTGAAAAACTTCTAGAAGTGGCGTGTATTTTTCTTTCAGTGTATTTTTATCAGAAAGCTCGTCCAATTTCCTACAAGTTTGTCTTTGATCACTTTTTGATACGATGCAACGGCTTCGAGATACAGCAATATTTAAATTACGAAATACAAAAATATTTAAAGCAATTACGCCCTTCTCAAATGTCATTATCGAGTGCAACTGGCCCCATATACACAAAAATGGCTTATATAGGCCTAGGACAAAATGTCTAAAAAGTTTCGTTGAAATCGGAGAGGGTCGGGTACAAAAGTATCAACAAATCATGATTTGAGCTGGATTTTGCTCGATGCCAAAACTCCAAAACTTTTAAAATTTTCTAAAGATCAAGTATCCACTAAATTTATCGATATGGACTGCAGTCTAGGATGTGAGATTGAGTCATACTTTTTTTTAATTTGAATGGTCCAATATCACTCCCCAGACCCAATATCGC
This sequence comes from Culex pipiens pallens, assembly GCF_016801865.2. NCBI lineage: Eukaryota > Metazoa > Arthropoda > Insecta > Diptera > Culicidae > Culex > Culex pipiens. Next base: position 44,460,311 of record NC_068937.1, on the reverse strand, counting down.
CACTGTTGACGGAATGTTTTAAAATGATCCCATTTGTTTGCTTTGAACATTGTTGCAACTGAAATAGTTGTTTTTGTTTTGGTAAATTTCACTGCAATGCCAAATAATACATTTGCGTCACGTGTTCATTCAACTTCTTCTTCCAAAAATTTAAAATTTGATGTTCTTCTCCGCCCGCACACTGATATTATATTTATAACATTGAAAAGTATTTTTTATTCTACCTCTGAAATAAACTGTGTATCGATTCCATGTTTATCTCCTTTTTGGTTTTTGAAACCCAACCAACATTCGGCAAGCAGCTGTTACCTTATTCACGAAGTTTAATTTTGTTGAAAAACACACACACACACACACACACACTCACACAATCAGACGCAGCAGACATCACAGATGAGCGCGAACGGCGCGAACCCAATTCGGATGGATTTTTTTTTGTCAGCTATCTCCCTCTCGAATTGAATGGACCCCGACATTAGCCTTTTGTTTGTTTGCTCGTCTGTGCTCGTCTGATGATGGTCGTTGTAGTCGTGGCGGATGGAGTGGCGCACCCGATTGCCTACTCACATGATGCTGATTGCGTATCATAAAGGATTCATCTTCATCAATAACAGTGGCGTCCAATGAAGTGAAGCCAGCAAAGAGTTCAATCGAACCGAACGAGTCGTGGGGAAACGGTTGCGCCCTTTAGTGTGACTCAACGCGATCATCGCAACAATGTTCACGGCGAGCAATCGCTCGCGAGAAGAGTGAACATTATCGTGAGCATGCATCTTCGAAAGCTCAAAGAAAGAATTTCTTGCGATAACGCGATTTTGCTTCTCTCTTTTGTGTTGCATTCGCTGCTCACACACTGAAACTATCGTGAATATTGTTAAATTTTCTTATATTTTTTTAATAAGTTTATAATTTTGAATCAGCCTAATATCACGACTATCAAAGTGGAAAGATAAATCATCCAGGGGAAAAAAATCATTTTCTCCTCTTGGCGCATCAATCGAGCAAGCGTTTTAACAGTTTTGAACTATTTTTTTTTTCATCCACCCTACAATGTGGGCCGTTTCGTATCTGTCGTATTTGTGTGGAACGAGAAATTGGACGATGCAAAAAATAAAACAAAAATGGCGTCGCACGAACCCTTTTCATCTCGTTCGTTTTTTCTTCCCTTTTCACTCTATCTCGCGTGCACTTGTCAGTAAATTTAAGTGAACTTTTTCCCCCTGGTCTGTCTGTGTGTGTGTATTTGATCTGATCGAGTTGAAAGGCTGCTCGCGAAAAAAAATGCACTCACACACAGACACACGCATGCGTTACACAAAAGAGATATCGTTGGATGTGGCAGGATAAGGTCCATTATGGGTAAGCAATCAGTTTCATTAAAAATGTGTGAGTGTGTGTGTGTGGGTGTGTTTGTGTGAGGAAGCGATATGATGGTTTTTCTCATTGAAAAGATGCGTGGATTTATTTTTTTTTATTTTTTTTTTTGTACCTTGTTGCGAATCTGGAGTGGCAGGTGCAACCGGGACAGGTTTAATTATTTGATGCACTTATCTGGTTACATTAAAAGCAATTTTCTTCTGTGTGGGATGTGTGACATGTGTGTGTGTGTGCGAGTTGGATGGAGAATAAGTGAGCTTTTAGAGCGGAAATGAATGCAATTAATTGTTATGACAGGAGAGCAAGAGAGATTAAAATCAGTAAATGCTACGGTTATAAATGTCAAATGCAAAGTGTTTCTTAGATTTGATTTGATAAATTATCATTCTGTGATAGAATTAAACCCAAATCTGTAAATATTTGTTTTCTAAACAATTTGCATCGAAAATAACTAAAACTGATTAAACTATTCTCAAGTACACAGAAAAAAATAAATTTCGAATGTTACATCATCCATGATGTTACATTGTTGCTTTCAATCACTTATTCCTACTTCGATTTCAAATTTAAAGCTTTTAATTACTCTAAAAACTGCTCTCCCTATTCAGACTGTAGTTCCTATTCGCCCCACAAAAATCGTATTTTTTCAAAAATACCAAAATTTTAAAAATTTGCAAAATAAGTACTAAACGAAGTATATTTTTGAATGCTTTTTCACCCTATCAAAAAAAAATTAATAATGCTACAATTTTAACAAAATATCGTAGTTTTTCGAAGATATTAAAAATGTTAAAATATGCAATATGGGTATTTAAAGAAACGGACGTTTTCATGCTTCAAACCAGGGCCGTAGCCAGGATTTTTGTTCGGGGGGGGCTTGGGTTCAAAAATTCAAAAGATATGGAAATCAGCAAATCAGAAATACCACTCGTTTAAATTCACCTGGTTAACGGTATAATTATTGAGACGAATTATAAAACTGTAAAAGAATGTATGCAAAAAAGATTTTAAAGAGTTCCATCTTATGATAAAAAATATTAAACTGAAAAAACTGCCTCATCCAAAATCCATTTTTTTCCTAAAGCATGTTAAGAGGCAGTATTTGTAGATTCTGCTCGGTTTGTTCTAGAGGTCGTATCGAGGTGCTCCGATTTGGATGAAACTTTCAGGGTTTGTTTGTCTATACATGAGATGAACTCATGCCAAATATGAGCCCTCTACGACAAAGGGAAGTGGGGTAAAACGGGCATTGAAGTTTGAGGTCTAAAAAACATGAAAAATCTTAAAATTGCTTGCATTTCCGTAAAACTTCATCAATTCCAACTCCGGTAGATGCATTCGAAAGTTCTTTTGAAGCCCTTCAAAATGTGCTATAGACATCCAGGATTGGTTTGACTTTTTCTCATAGCTTTTGCAAATTACTGTTAAAAATTGATTTTTTTAAAACCTTAATAACTTTTGGCAACAGCCTCCAACACCCATACTCCCATAGGTCAAAAGATAGGTAATTTAATGCACTATGAGCCTACGGTATTAACTTTTTGGCCAATCGCAGTTTTTCTCATAGTTTTTCGATTTTTCTAGAACAAACATTTTACAATGTTAGTTTTTTCCCTGTAGGCTTCCATAGCGGCACTTTTTTGGTCTCAATTTTGTCATATTCGGAATCCTCGGACAATTTCACGTAAGTTAGAAGTATTGGAGTTGTTATTTTGATTTAAAAAATAATTAAATAAAACATTCTTGAAAAAAGAAATAGATCTTATTTACCCTATGATCAACACGTCAAATGCTGTATCAAGTAGGCGAAAACTTGTTTTACCCCTAATCCGACAAAATTCTAAATAATATTTTAATGAATTCGAAATGGCATTTTTTCCAATCAAATTCAAAATACCAACACCTCAATCTAATGTAAAATTTTCTGAGGATTCCGAATATGACAAAATTGAGATCAAAAAGTGCCGCTACGGAAGCCTACAGGGCAAAAGCTAACGTTGTAAAATGTTTGTTCTAGAAAAATCGTAAAACTATGAGAAAAACTGCGATTGGCCAAAAAGTTAATACCGTAGGCTTATAGTCCATGAAATTGCCTATCTTTTGACCTATGGGAGTATGGGTGTTGGAGGCTGTTGGAAAGAGAAATTAGGGTTTTAAAAAAATTAATTTTTAACAGTAATTTGCAAAAGCTATGAGAAAAAGTCAAACCAATCCTGGATGTCTATAGCACATTTTGAAGGGCTTCAAAAGACCTTTCGAATGCATCTACCGGAGTTGGAATTGATGAAGTTTTACGGAAATGCGAGCAATTTTAAGATTTTTCATGTTTTTTAGACCTCAAACTTCAATGCCCGTTTTACCCCACTTCCCTTTGTCGTAGTGGGCTCATATTTGGCATGAGTTCATCTCATGTATAGACAAACAAACCCTGAAAGTTTCATCCAAATCGGAGCACCTCGATACGACCTGTTTCACATCGGTGAAAAACTCGCTCTTAATATAAAAGGACTTGAAAAGAAAATGATTTTCTTACGTTTGCTTGGATTGTTGAAATGTAATCGAATTTCATGAAAAACTGTCCGCTAGCAAAATGACGTTCATTTAAAATATTCCCTGAATCAATTTTTTTATAACAAAAAATGCCCGATGAAAATGTTAGTTTATCAAGCTTATGTAATTTCGTTTTTCTGGATGAAAAACTGATGAACAAATTGGTAAATTTTTCCTATATAATTCAAAACCGTCTAGATTTTTATGTTTAGCTGTGTGTATCTTTTAATGGCTAATTTCTACTATAGTTTTATAAATTAAAACTATGAATTGAAAAAAATGTAACACGATTTTTAAACAAATTAAAACTCATACCATAACTTTGCTTGGAATTATCTTTAAAACCCATTAATACTATTTTATTTAAATTGTTTTAAGGCTATTGAGGCTATTGCTTATTTTTTTTAATGCTTATGCAACCTCTCCCAACTAAAACAGACGATTAATTACTATTTGTATTGAATTAGGTTTTTTTTTATTGAATTTTAATGTGTAAAGAGATATTAAGAAATGTTAAAAAATATAAACGCCACTATATTTACTGAAAAAATATTTAAAATGTATTTATTTAGGCAAGCTAAAATTAAAGTTAGATTTTTCCCGATTAAATCAAACATAAAAAACGATTAACGTTTAACGTTTGAGTTTCCGGTAAAACACCATTTTCAAACTCATGACTTTGAGAAATTGGTCCAGAATTTTGATCATTAACAAAATTTTGCAAATTGTTAAAAAATATAAATCAGATCCTTATTTAGTACTTTTTTATAGCATTTCAATCCCAATAATATATTGTTGAGTGCTATCAAAATTGTATCTTCGAATAATTATACTTCAATTTTTCCTTTAATATGACCAAACAGTTCAATTTCAAATTGAAAAAATTCAGCAAAGAGTATTACAAAATGCTTCTAAACATTATTATAGGTATTCTAGAGTCAAAATATGTAATAATATATGAATGCATAAAAAACCTTTAATTTTCAAAAAAATACGTCTTTTCCGATTTTAAGACCAAACATTCTAAATTTACACTAATCTTTATAGAACACTATTTCATTAAAAACGCTAGAATAAACACTATCCAATGTATTGAAAATAGTTTACAAACAATTTATCAAGTTTCTCAAATGAAAATTTGTTTTTAACCACGAACAACCGTTAAAGATTTATCTATTCGTTCCAGAGACACAGCATGTTGAAATTTAAAATTGTGCGGGGAAAAATATAAATTTTTCACACATTGAAATCTTCAATTTGCTTATTACTTTTATTGCTATCCGAACTGTATTTTAATCTGAAATGAGCTTTGATAGAAGATATGATTATACTTGAAAATAGTAAAAAAAATATGAATGTTTTACTAAACTGTTGGTAAATTTGGCTGTGTTGGTTCTAGGAACGGCTAATGCTCTCTTATTTTTTTTAGCAAAATAAAAAAATCTATATTTTCATTTCTGTGATTAAACTAATAAAAATGATGTAAAATTATATTGGTTTGTATATTTAAGCAATATCGTGACTCAGGAAACGAAATTTTACAAATTTTAAGATTCAGAATTTTTTTTTGCGAAATCTGGTTCAATGAACAGTCAAGGAAACTTTACATAAGAATGTATAAAACAATGAGATTTTTCCTGTAAATCTAATCTACGTCTGGCATTTTGCTACTAGAACCATATTAAACATTCAAAAGAAAATTTAAAAAACAGTTTTGCCCTATCATGCTAGTACGGAGCTCGGAAGGAACGTAACATTCCATATAAAAAACGCTCAAGCAACGGAAGGGACACGAAAATATTTTTGTCATGCGGTAAGCAGCTGAAAGGGAACAGAATCAAAAAGTGGTTCGTTTCTTTGCGCGCTACTTTTTTGCAATATTTTTTGATGAAAAAAAATCAAATAATTTGAGTTTGTTTATTGGAATGCGACTGTAAATTAGAAACGTTTGAAAAATTTTGTATTTGATAAAAAAAATTAAAAATCTATAATTGCATAAAAACGCAGAGTCGAACATTTAAAGGATAGAGTTTGTTTTTTGCTGAGAGTGAAGTTAAAAGGGAAAGGAATTAGGGAAAGCCATTACAATAATCATTAATTTTTTGTTTAAAGACTCAACCAATTATTATTTTTAGAATTCAACAATAAAAATATAAGTCCATTTCAAATATTTAGGATTTTAAAATTTCGAAAATTGGGCAATTCTAAAACCAAAAGCAATAAAAAAACTCAAAATTTAAAAAAATAAAAATTTGAAAATTTAAAGGATTCAAAAAACCAAAAAATTGAGCATTTCAAAATTCAGTAATTTAAGAATTTTTAAATTCAAATATTCCAAAATACAAAGTAAAAACACTTTGAAATAAAGAAAATGAAATATAAATTATTAAAATTATGAAATTTTTAAATTTTATATTAGGACGTTGTTGCCTCGACCAAGGTCGAGGGGGCGGAAAAAGCAAATAAAAAATATATTGTGTATTAAAATGCATTTTGTACCAGTTGTTTTGCATCCTCAGTTTTCAAAATATCCGGCTAGTGACGAATACTTTTTTTTGTACTGTACATCGCAATTTTAGAAAAAATAAAAGTAGGGTGAGGACCCAGTTTTCGCCCTGCTTCAGTTTTCGCCCACCTACTGGATTTAATCTGTATTTAGCTAACTTTTACCATTGTTTGGTTTAATTTATTATTCAGGTTTACATATTCATTCATTTCTAGCTCTAATTGAAACATTTCTAGTGAATTTCTATTGTTTATTAAGTTTTTATAAGCATTTCAAAAAAAGCCTTATTGCAGCCGCCATATTTTTGTAAATTTCGACTACAGCGGGTAATAATGTTAATGAGGGAAAACAACTCATTTTGTCCGAAAATAATGTATCTGAATAATTCATTGCTTCACTGCGAGTCTGAATTTCATGAAAATATAGTGATTTACCTTTTTTAAAAGTATAGCAAAGGTTATTTCTATAAAATAAAGTGGGCGATTTCTGGGGTCATGAAAAAAAACATGAGATCCAATTTTCGCCCAGGGCGAAATCTAGTATTGTGTTTTCAGATTTTATCTAGAACCAGTTTTCGTTTACCATAAAAGCTTATATTATCTATTCGCAGCGATATATGCTAGAAAATATATTTGGATCATTCCAGATTATTTTTAAAGGTTAATTAATCATTTTATTTTATTTCATTAATTAGGGTGTTTTGGTAAAAACATCAGTTCAAAAATTAACCTAAACTCAGATATGGGACACCTAGTTCAAACGTGGTAAGAGTTTACTGGTACATAGGAGAACAATTTGAGCAAAGGAGGAAAAAGTTTTTGCACAATATCCTTCAAAATACCACATGTGCTTTAATATTTTCATTTAAGAGGTACTCGAAGTTTTCTATTGAGTCAATTCGGGAGCGAATGACCCATAGGGTTAAAGTTCCCCTAATAAAATCAACAACAACATGGATCTAACTGTAACTGTGTGCCCTTGTCTTGAGTGAATAGGGACACATAAGTTCTATAGGGAATTTTGATTTAGTCATACTTTTTTAACGAGTGAGAAAATGTTTTGGTTTTAGTTAGAAAAGACAGAAAAGCTCAAAATAAGTAGGATATCTGTAAAAAAAAAACTCCTAGGGTTTTTTGAAGCTCAATTTATAATACGACAAAATTGTGCACATCAATGAAATTGAGCTTCTGGAACATGTTGTGTATCAATAGGAGACCATATTTGCTTAGCTTTGTGCCATAATTTCAATGGATTTCTTGATTTTTGTCGTGGGCGAAAACTGGTTCCAAGGGTGGGCGATAATTGGATTTAGGGAGGCGAAAATAGGCACTGCAGAGCACTTTATTAAAACGCAAAATTTCAACAAAAATGAACTTGTAAATGATAAAAACCTTTTGGAAACTTAAAATCAAATAGTGTATCAACGTTCTACAACAAATAGAACCGAAACCCATAAATTGTCTTTAAATTCTTGTCAAATTGCTAAGATTTCCATTATAAAGTGGGCGGTTTTTGGGTTCTCTACCCTATTTTCAAACGAGGCAAAACATGCCGTATTATTGACGCAAGAAAATGCACTTCAATTTGTTTTCTACATAATGGTGTGAAGTTATTTGAAACAAATATTTGATTTGTCCTTCGATTTTTCGGACGAGTTGCAGGGGAAGCAGAAATATGAAATTTTTAAAAATGTATATTTAGATTTTTTTATTATTTTAAAATTAAGACTCTGAAATTCTAAATCTAAAGATGCCAGAAATTCAAAAATTCAAAAAATCAATAGTTTGAAAACAGAAAAGTATAAAAATAAAATATTAATCAGAAATTAAATAATTTGAAAATTCAAAAATCACTTAAAACACGCTCCAAATATAAACTCCATAATAAATTCCCGGGACCCGTGGTGTAGGGGTAAGCGTGGTTGGTAATGAAAATGGCCATTTCGACCGGATTGGCCACACCCGGAGTAGCCAGTGCCCTGGAGAAGGTTCTACCGGGAGACATTAATCGAACCAAACAACTTAAGCCGGGACCGTGGTGTAGGGGTAAGCGTGATTGCCTCTCACCCAGTCGGCCTGGGTTTGATCCCAGAAGATCCCGGTGGCAAATTTTGAGACGAGATTTGTCTGATCACGCCTTCCGTCGGACAGGGAAGTAAATGTTGGCCCCGGTCTAACCTAGAGGTTAGGTCGATAGCTCAGTCTAGGTGTAGGAGTCGTCTCCTTGGATCCTGTCTCGGTGGAGTCGCTGGTAGGCAGTTGGACTAACAATCCAAAGGTTCGAATTTCGGGGTGGATGGAAGCTAAGGTGTAAATAGAGGTTTGCAATTGCCTCAACAATCAAATCTTCGGACAACTAGTGTCTAGTAGGAATCTCGCATTTGAGAACGCCAAGGCAAGTAGAGCGAATAATTAAGATTTAGAATAAATTCAAGAATTAAAAAAAAAACAATAAATATTCAAAAATGCTAGATAAAATATTTTGGGAATTTTTAGTCAATTAAGAATTACAGGATTTCTGCCTTTGAAGGCTTCACTTAGTAGAAGTATTTTAGAAATTTTGAATAAAAATTGGATGGTGGCACGGTGGAAACTAAAAAATGTGACCAAAAGAACGCTTTTTGGACGAGTTGTTGCAGAAAAACTTTATCAAGAAAAAAATACACAGGCATCTCTCGAGAATTTTTCTCCAAGGCCTCAGATATATTACTCACCAAAATTTAAAAAAAAAAAACTTAAAAAAAGAAAAATGGGATGGTATTTCTGATTATAGTCCAAATTTACCAAAAAGTTCTTCATATCAAAAAATGCTTAAGATTTTCATTACAAAATCTGAATATTTTTGCAAAATAAGGTATATTTTGAAAAATGTAGAAATCTAAGCTTTTGGAAATATACTGAAGGTCCCCAAAAGAAGTCTCGATAATCTAATATTTCGATTATCGGTATTAGATAATCGCATCATGAAAAAAAATTACTTGATGTTAAAATCAAATTCGGCTTCTGCAACCTCATTTCAGTCAAATTCAATATTTCATCACCGCCATTATGACCGCTTTCTTAAAATCACTTTAGAAAAGTTTAGATGCATTTTTTTCTGTCTGATGCCGTACTGATGCTCGAAAATCAAAAATAACACACTTTTGTTCGTGATTCGATTATATTCGAAGTCGAATTTTTGCAAGGTCTGTGGGCAATCGAGGGTGGCGCTCTTTTAGACACTTTTCCTTCTTTCTTCTTTGAAAGATAGCCAAACGTCTCAGTGCAGGATAAATTTAACTCCAAAATAAATTGCAAACGTAAACGAGGCGAATAAAATGTCACTGAATAAAACGATGTTCAAATATGCAGCTCAATTGTTAAATATTGGATCTATATTCCACAAAGTGTTTGTCCGACAATGGACGCAAAAATTACATAGTTTGATCAATGTATTCTAGATTCTCTATCTAACAATCTACTTCTGGGAGAATGAAAGAGAACTCACAATCATCGATTTGAGATTTTTTTTTCGATAGTCCATAATAAAAAAAATATGGGAAAAATTTCGGGGGGGGGCTGCAGCCCGGTAGCCCCCCCCCTGGCTACGGGCCTGCTTCAAACAATCATAAAAAATTATGCTTCATATGAAATTTTACCCGTTCATATTGCAAATTATAGAAATTCGAGTATTTTAAAAACATACAATATTTTGTTAATATTTTAATGATTTAAAAAAAATAAAGTGATAATGCATTAAAAAGTCCGCGTTTTTTTGCAAATTTTTAAAATTTCAGTATGTTCCTAAAACAGGGTATTTTGTGAAAATTTTATTGTTTCATAAAAAAACTCTAATAAACTTAAAATGCTCATCAAATTTCGTTTCGTTTGATACCCTTACAATATGGGTCATGCAATATCATGAAAATTTTAATACTTTCGAAAAAAACGGTGTTTTGAAAAAAATATTTAAAAAAAGCTCTAATAATTCAAAAATATGTAACAAATTTCGCTTGTTTGATACACACCCAAGTAACCACAAGCACTAACTTGGAACTGTAAATCAACACTAAATAAACCTTTCCATGTTTTGAGCCTCTAAATTACCATTTGAAATGCTTCTTTAATGTTCTAACTCTAAATAAGCTGCCGCAAACATTTTGAAGCTTTGACATTTCACGTTACTCTAAAGTAACTTTAAATCTACTATTATTAGTGCTTCGCAAAATGCGTAAACAAAAAGGAGTGGAAATACTTTGAGTGATTTTTTTTGTTGGAAATCATGAAAAAACCTGGTAAGATCAAAATATGTTGCTTTGAAATATATATTGCTATAAATTTATTGCCATTTGCAGAATACTACCGTACCTTCAGCAATAAATGGAATTTGCTCAACGAAGATTCCTTTCTGCAATATTCGCTTCGAATCTTTTCTTGTGATGGAGAAGGAGAAAAGCTGATGATCATCATAAATACATAAAATGTTTAGTGTAGTGTAGTGAAGTGATTAAAAAATGGAAAATAAAAAATTGTCGCAGAAAATGTTTATTTGAAATTCAATATCTGTGAAAAGACAAAAATCACAAAGACAACATCGACAATAATCCTCTCCAAAAAGCAACTTCATCCACAGAGTAGTCAGCACGCGCACGGCATCACAATCGAAAATTTCACATAAACATCATTCGTCGCAGGCAGCAGTACCAGGAGCTTCGAGCAAAAAACCAAAAAAAAAATACATTTCAGCAAGCTTAATTCAGCGCCATCTATGTTAGAAAATATTCACCACCAAAATAGCCGACAGATGGCGTTAAGAAACTTTTGTTTATTTTTGTCATTTTTTTAAGGTACTTTCCAATGCACCGTTGCAGTCGCCACTTTTGGCTTTAATTTCACTTTACAAGGGGATATAGAGTAATGTGACTGTAAATAGCTTACTTTATATTTTGATATAGAGTGGATTTAATGTTAGGTTTTAGTGTCCCGCGGTTACTTGGGCATATTGCTTACTTTGGAAATTTGAGTATTTTCGGAAATATACAGAATTTGGTGAAAATTTTAGTATTAAAAAAAATCTAATAAAGTGAAAATCGCTTTGTTTGATGCCCATATTGCAATTTATGAAAATTTTAGTTCTTCAAAAAATACGGTATTTTGAGAAAATTTAATTATTTTCAAAAAAAACTCAATTGATGTAAAACAAATTTCGATTGTTTGATACAAATCAGGCAAATTTTAAAAATTTCATTAATTTAGCACACCCCCCCCCCTCCCCCCCCAATCCTCCTTCTATCCATGTAATGGGGCGTTCATGTATTACGTACGTAAAAAAGGGGGAGGGGCAGAGGGTAAAATACTGTTTGAGGATTTACACAAAAAAAAAATATCGGTTGTGTATTACAAAGGGATAGAGGGAGTCTGAAATATAAATGTTTTGTTACGTAATGAAAGAACGCTTCTTTAATATTTCAAAGGTTTTCGAGGCAAGTTACAAAACACGTGGACGTTTTAGAAGGGAGGTGAGCAGTTTCATATTTTCAGGAGAGAAAAATAAAGTGCTCATATCGTTTGTAGATGGGTTATTTTGGTTTAACTTTTTTGCTGACTTTTGTGCTGCTTAAATTAAATTTTAGAGAATATTAAAGCTGCGTAACCTAAAATTTTTAATAACGAACGCTGCATATAACTTATTTAGGTAAGGGACCATCCACAAACCACGTGGACACTTTTTTGGAAATTTCCCCCCCCCCCCCCCTCGTAGACAATTGTCCATACAAAAAAAAACTTTTTTGTATGGATCGTGGACAATCGCCATACCCCCCCCCCCTCTAAAGTGTCCACGTGGTTTATGGATGGTCCCTAAGGGTTCGTCCAACAATAAAGTGACAAAAGTTTGTTTGACAAAGTGAAACAAAGGGTTTCTAGGTTTATGGATGGCCCCGAAAAATAAGCAGTCAATTAAAGCAATTTTATTTGTAAAAAAAAATCATAAAAATACCTACATTTTTCAAATTGTACTAGTTCGAAAAAATACATAACATAAGATAAAAACCTAAAACCTACAAAATGCAATCAAAAGACTAATTATTGGATTATATTTCTCGGAAAACCAGGAGTTTTAAGAAAAATGTTTTAAAATGCTGATTTTTTCACGAATTGACACATAACTTAACAAACTTGAAACAATGATCAATTAATGAAAACGATGATTTTTGAAGCTTCAAGTTGTTAAGAATCGAGGATAAATATTCAAATAGTTCATACATGCTTTACAAAATTTCTGGTGCACATTGCCGGAGAATGTGTCAATGATATTTAAAAAATATATATAAAATAAAACTTCTCTTAAAGAAGTGAAGTTAAATCTACATTTTACTTATCAAACTTGCCTAATAATTTCGTGTTTTTCGTCTCCGCTTTCCATTTCAGAATGCCACCAGGTGGTAGCACTGCAGCTGACGGAAATCAACGTACCGGATATCGTCGACTACCGCCATCCGGTGACAATGTCCTGCTCGTACGACCTGGGCGAGAACCAGCTCAACTCGGTCAAGTGGTACAAGGGAAACGAGGAGTTTTACCGGTTAGAATTTGACGTTCGTGTTGTTTAGTTTAGAAATTGCCAAATTTTACTCCCTCCCAAGGTTCGCCCCGATGCTGAACCCCCGCTTCAAGGACTTCCCGGTGGAGGGCGTCCAGGTGGTGACGCCCGAAAGTCTCTGCAATCAGTTCCTGTGCCAGATCTGGCTGACGAACCTGAGCCGGCACTCGAGTGGCCAGTACCGGTGTGAGGTTTCGGGCGATGCGCCCCAGTTTGCGCTGGCCAACGGGAGCAAAAACATGACCGTGGAGGCGCTCCCGCAGCACGACCCCATCATCAGTGGCCACATGGTCACCTACAGCCCGGGGGACGTGCTGGAGGCGAACTGCACCTCGGACGTGGCCAGCCTGTCGCCGCGGCTGTACTTCTTCATCAACGAGAAGGCGGTGAGTGGGGTTGGGCAGAGTCTTCTTGAATGTGTAAAGTTCATCTTCAACTTCTGCCAGGTCCCCGTGGAGTACCTGCAGCAGCTGCAGGAAACCTCGCTGGAGCTGGACGGGTACACGCTCAAGTCGCGCACGCTCGAGATGCATCTGCCCCTGCAGCGACTCTTCCCGAAGGAGGTGGACCACGCGACGCTGCACATCAAGTGTATCGCCACGATCGACGGGCTGCGGTCGGCGGGTCGCGAAAGTACCGCCATCGTGACCGTCCAGAGCCCGCACTGGCTGTGGATCATCAGCCGGAGTGGTGGGGTCAGCAGCAGCGCCGGGGGAACCAGTTGGCGGCTTTTGGGTGAGTTAAAACTATTCCACTTCAATAACTACAAACATAATCATAGTTTAGTTCCGTAATCAGCAATTGCCGTAATTTGCTCTCGAACTAGGTTAACTTGTTGTTTTGCCGCACTTTTGTCTCATTTTCTCATGAGAAAGAGAGAAATAAAATCGCTGCTAAACAACACTTCTACATTGTACTGTTGTTGCTATTGTTGGTTCTGCAATTTGTGCCATGCAATATTTTGCACAATTTTATGCGACACTTCTTTCTTCTTGTTTCTGGGCTGCGGTATGATAGTGTGGTATACTGTAGTGCTGCTCAGAGCTCACACATAGAACGTGACACGTCTTCTTGTGTGTGTGTATGTGTGCAGCATTTTGCACCAAAAACCACACTAAATTGGTGTTCTGGGATGAATTCCTACAACGCATTTTATCCTTTTTTGTGAACGCGGTAATACATGATTTACCCTATGTTTGAAATATATATTTATCCTGAATATCCTCTACCAGAAAGGATTACAACTACCTACGTTCAGGATTTCTTGAACAACACAAAGATTGAACACACTATTGAAAACTACTCAAAACTCTTAAGTGGAACGTGATCGAAGTCTTCAAGATGACGAGACACAACAAGGACATCAAGTATCGTGATCAACTGTATCTGGTTCATCTCGAGAAAGGATCGACAACGCCGTCTGAGCTGAAGGCAGTTCGGGCAATTTTCAACATCATCGTGACTTGGGAACGTTATCGTCCAGTGCACCGTGACGTGACACAGTGTTCGAACTGTTTGCAGTTTGGACATGGTGGAAGGAAGAGTTTCATCAAGAGTCGTTGTGCAACCTGTGGAGGTGAGCGCAAAACTCAAGCTTGCAACACAATCAACGAGAACATCGAAGCCAAATGCTTCAATTGCGGTGGCGACCATTCGGCCAAGAATCGTAGCTGCCCAAAACGAGCTGAGTTTGTAAAAAATCGGCAGCAAGCGACGACGAGGCACCAATTAAATCGTCGCAAAACACCACCAACTTTCACGGACGTGGATTTTCCTGCTTTGGCGTCGCCAGGAGCGGGATCTGTTCGAGTGATTCCAAATCTGCAGCCATTGCACCTCCTGCCTTCAGTCAGCAACCAAGGGTAAACCAACCAGCATCAACGGATGGAGGCAGTAGTGACCTGTTTTCACCACAAGAACTTCTGAACATTTTCATCGAGATGACAACAACACTGCGTGGTGGCAAAACTCGTGCGGAATAAGTAAGAATAATTGAGCCTGTTTGAAACAACTCTAGAGTGCGGAATTCAAATTAAAACTTAAAGAAATCATTTCAAACCAAGTTTTATTCTCATTTTTTTTGCACCATAAAGCAAATTTGTTTAGCACAGATTCTCGAAATCTGAGCAGCAGCTGGTTCCCGGCCATTTCTGAGTCAGTTTCAGTGTCTTGCTGGCAACAAATGCCGTGCTTTTTACTTTCACTGTTTATTTATTGTTTATATCTTTTTATGTTCGCATGCTCAGCTCTCTCAATCCTCCCGCGGGAAGCATAAAAACAATAAAGCATATTATTATTGTTGCAGGCATTAAGCTTTGACTGAAAAAACAACAACAACAACAACATCTGCATCCCAAGCAGAAAGATCGCGTCGTATCAATAATAAATAAAGGCTGCAATGATTTGATTTACTGCTGGTATCAAATTTCATTTTGCCATATTTTCCTCCCCTTCCCCATTTTTTCTTCACTCTGACCCCTGAGTCACACATTTCCCTCACAACAGCAAAAAAATATCTGTGACGAGCAGGCAGCTTCTTTTTTTTCGCTCCCTCGTTGACTGCTCTCGAGCGATAAAATTTAGTCATAAAAGTGAAAGAGAGCGAAAGAAAAAAAAAAAACGAAAATCATCAGCAAAAGCGGTCCTCTTTGCTGCCAAAACGACTGGAAAAGCTCCTCACGTCTAATTTTATTTCGCCAGTATATTTGGAAGCCTCTCCCGCAAAGCTTCCCTCCCCCACCGTCAATCTGTAAGACCTGCCTGTCTTACCCTCATGGTCAGCACCTTTGACTTTGGTCTTTCGGTCGATTCCAGGCTTTGCCTCCGCTGGTATCTAATCCGACCAGTTTTAAGCGAAGATTTTCTCGCTTTTATTATTATACATCCCACTTTGAATGATCTTGCTGAACGTTTTCTGGAGCAGGGATTCTGAAGCCTGCGGTTTGATTAATTTTTATTTTTTAACTGTTTGATTAAAGTTTGTCTTTTTTCAAATAGTTGTATTTTTAAAAGATCAATCAAGTATTTCACATTTCGAAAGGGCAAAACATTCAATATTACGCCCTTTCGAAATATAAGTCTTGATTTAACAGAAATGAAAACATTGTTTTTGTAAAAATCGGAATATTTCACGAATGTTTCATATTTTAACATTGAAAATCGGTCCATTAGTTGCTGAGATATCGACATTAGAAAATGGTGGGTTGTTTGGGTGAGACTTAGAAAATATCAATTTTCCTGTTTTTTAACCTTTGCATGGAAATATCTCAACAACTTAGGGTCGTATCAACAAAGTTCAAAAAAGCAAAGTATAGAGAATTTTCTCAGCTCTTCAAAAATATTTTTTTCAAAGGTGGGCAAACATGTGCACTAATTTAAACAAATTAAATCTGCGACTATTTTCAAAAAAGTCACCTAAAAATTGATTTAACTTGAATACGATACACTTTATCAAAATTTCAATAAAGTACTTTTTGATTGCAAATTCGATTTTACATCGAGAAATGAAGTTCTGAAAAGTTGGCATCCTCTAAAACATATAAAAAAAATAAAAAATTGTGTTTTTTGCAAATCAAGTTTAAGTGGCAAAAAAATAATAAAAATTCACTAAAATCATTTTTGCAATTTCGTCGTGAAACTACTTACTTTTCCTGTCATTCATGAACGACGAAATAGCCTACTTTTCTGTACCAAAAATAACAGAATCGAATAGCAACACTTTTCAAAATAAATGCTGAAAAGTTCTACTTTTCAGCACTCAAATGGGTGCTGAAAAGTTGAACTTTTCAGCACTTGTTTCGAAAAGTAACACTTTTCAACATCTTTTTGATTTAAACGATTTATTGACAAAATACATGAAAATTTGACATAAAATTTCACTCAGTGTGTGTATTTTGGAATTGCAAAAAATGTTGTATGGAACTCGTTGCAAAACTTGATTTTTTCAGCACTCTTCGTATTTATCCAACTCGGTGAACCTCGTTGGATAAATGTACGACTCGTGCTGAAAAAATCCTCTTTTTGCAACTTGTTGCATAAACTACTATTATACCGTGTATAATTTTTTTCAGTGTAGTCCGTATCCATACCTACAACTTTGCCGAAGACACAAAATCGATCAAAAAATTCCTTCAAATGATACAGATTTGTGAATTTTCATACATCAATTTTGTATGGACAGCTGTCAAATTTGTATGGAAAATTATATGGAAATACTAATGATGCAAAATGGCTTCTTTGGGCATACCGAAGGCACCAAAATAGTTTCAGCTGGATAAAAAAAAAAATCAAAAAAATAAAATTAAAAAAAGACATATTTCTCAGAGAATTTCCCTCCTTTAATCTTATATCCCTCATCAATACTGAGAAGATTACCCCTCTTTTTTCGATCCAAATTTTAAGTAATATGTTACATCGGATCAGATTTGCACCGAACCGCCGCCGCTGCCGCAGGGCCCTGATTTATTTCTGTTGCGATCCCAAATCCACCGGATCCGACGGGGATCACGTGACCCCATAGCCAGAACCGACTGGCGCGCGGTACTCATATTCAATTTTGGGTTTATTTATTCGCCGATAAAATGAAACAACATATAAAGCATCATATAAACATAAAAAGGTTCAACGGCGGGCCGAGTTGGGCACGCTCTTTGACCCATTCGGAATGGATTTCCGTAGAGCGTGGATTCACAGAAAGGGGGGGAGGAATTGCGCTGAGGGCATTGTTGTTGTTTGACCTGCATTATCTCATCTTATGCAAGAGAAAGAATGTGGAGGAGAGCTAATGTGGGCAATCGGTGAGTGAAGGAGTTGGTGAAAATAAACATTGATACAATAATATGAAAAAAATACTGCAGACTTGAGCATGAGCATGAGCATGAGCATGGTTGACTGCCAATGAGCTGCTACTCCGTTATTGACAGATCAGCTGAAGTTAAACAATGAATCAAAAATGATCAGTGGGAGCCAACCATCCGTTCACTGTTTAACCCCTGAAGACCCCGACTTTATTAGTCAATACCGGCGCCCTCCCAAGAAGCCTGCAGTTCAACAAAAGGGAGGAATGTTAGTCCGATAGTTGAAGTTGCAGACTCATCAAGCACATAGTTTTTCGCTATATACTTGTTGATACCGCTTGAGACCGTTGAATCCACAGCAACTCCTTCAAGCATCACGTGATTATTATTTTTTTGGGTTAGTAGGATAAGGTATTGGTTTTTCGATGCCTCCCGAGCTACGACGCTATGGGGAGGACTTTCATAACAGACCCGTCGGCGAGCCTTCCGAGCAACGGTGCTATGGGGAGGTCTTTCTGGTTAGCACTCAAAATCACTCACACACAATTATTTCACTCCACTATTAATTAATCCAAAATGTCAGTGCGTCTTTCGATCATTATATATATAAGGCTTTTTCACCATAAAAAATTGAACCTTATTCAAACAATTATACACAATTTACCCGACGCCGTGCCTTCCGATCATCGATGATATAGGAAGGGCTTTGAAAATCACAAAACAATTAATTAAGATCTCAAAAAAAAATCACAGAAAAAAAAATCACCAAAAAACACCAATTACTCAACGAAAATTACGCTCAAGACACAAATAATTCAGTAAGTCATGCTATTATTCGATCACAATCACTCACCCCTAACGAACAGCGACACAAAAGCACACAAAAAAAATAACCTGCATAATCACGACTTCGCGTCCCCACTTCCAGCGCACCTATCAGGAAAAAAATACTGCAGACTTAACTGGAAACTATATACCCTAACATATTTTAAAAATATGATAATTCAACATTACTGTTTTTGAAGTGAATAAGTAAATCTCCGCCAACTCACACAGCAGTTGCCCCGACCCCTCTTCGATTTGCGTGAAACTTTGTCCTAAGGGATAACTTTGGTCCTTGATCACGAATTTGAGGTCCGTTTTTTTATATCTCGTGACGGAGGGGCGGCCCCTCCCCTTCCATTTTTGAACATGCGAAAAAAGAAGTGTTTTTCAATAATTTGCAGCCTGAAACTGTGGTGAGATAGAAAGTTGGTGTCAAAGGGACTTTTATGTAAAATTAGACGCCCGATTTGATGGCGTACTCAGAATTCCGAAAAAACTTTTTTTTTTATCGAAAAAAACACTAAAAAACTTTTGAAAACTATGCCATTTTCCGTTACTCGACTGTACAAAAATTTGGAACATGTCATTTTATGGGAAATTTAATGCACTTTTCGAATCTACATTGACCCAGAAGGGTTATTTTTTCATTTAGAACAAAAATTTTCATTTAAATTTCGTGTTTTTTTTCTAACTTTACAGGGTTATTTTTTAGAGTGTAACAATGTTCTACAAAGTTGTAGAGCAGACAATAACAGAAATTTTGATATATAAACATAAGGGGTTTGCTTATAAACATCAAGAGTTATCGCGATTTTACGATTTTTTTTTTTTTGAAAATGTTGGTTGTCGTTCATCATGTACGTTTTTTCCGGAATTCAGAGTACGCCATCAAATCGGGCGTCTAATTTTACATAAAAGTCCCTTTGACACCAAATTTCTATTTTTTCACCGTTTGAGGCTGCAAATTTGTTAAAAACACCTCTTTTTTCGCATGTCTAAAAATGAAAGGGGTCGTACCGCCCCTCCGTCACGAGGTATCAAAAAATGGACCTCGGATTCGTGATCAGGGACAAAAGTTACCCCTTAGGACAAAGTTTCACGCAAATCGAAGAGGGATCGGGGCAACTTTTCCCGATTTCGTGTGAGTTGGTAGAGAATAACCCATTTCCGATTCAGCAATGCATTTTGCATTTTCGAGCTTCGGTATCAAGGAAGCATTTGTTAAGAATTAAATTCAACATCTTTTGTACAATATGAAAGTAGGGTGTTCTAACAATTTCTAATATTATCAAAAACTATCTTCGCTCCTAGATCAGACAGAGGTATACTTTCTTCGGCAGTATTGCAGTACTAGGCATTTCAAACAACTTTGCGGAAAACGCCAAATTTCTATCTTTTGATCTGTTTACTCTACAGGATTTTATATGAAAATCACTAGGGTGGCCCATCAAAAGAGTGTTAAAAAATGTCATTGTAAAGAAAAGTTTAATCAGTTAAATGCTAACCAAAAGTTTTTTTTTTTGCAAGCAATTTTTTCAGTTTTGGCAAATTTGTTTGTCTTTGAGACATATTTCAAGCATCAAAAACACGTCTTTTGAATCGCAAACGAAGTCGCTAGATCATTTTGGTACGAAGTTACAGTTGAGCAACTCTCTACAAAATCGGCCGATTTCGACCATTTTTATTTTTTGTATTTTGAGCAGTTCTCTAGGATTTCGGTCATTCGATTTTTTTTGTATTTTTTAATCCGACTGAAACTTTTTTGGTGCCTTCGGTATGCCCAAAGAAGCCATTTTGCATCATTAGTTTGTCCATATAATTTTTCATACAAATTCGGCAGCTGTCCATACAAAAATGATGTATGAAAATTCAAAAATCTGTATCTTTTGAAGGAATTTTTTGATCGATTTGGTGTCTTCGGCAAAGTTGTAGGTATGGATACGGACTACACTGGAAAAAAATAATACACGGTAAAAAAAATTTGGTGATTTTTTTATTTAACTTTTTATCACTAAAACTTGATTTACAAAAAAACACTATTTTTAATTTTTTTTATTTTTTGATATGTTTTAGAAGGCATAAAATGCCAACTTTTCAGAAATTTCCAGGTTGTGCAAAAAATCACTGACCGAGTTATGAATTTTTTAATCAATACTGATTTTTTCAAAAAATCGAAATTTTGGTCGTAAAAATTTTTCAACTTCATTTTTCGATGTAAAATCAAATTTGCAATCAAAAAGTACTTTACTGAAATTTTGATAAAGTGCACCGTTTTCAAGTTATAGCCATATTTAAGTGACTTTTTTGAAAATAGTCGCAGTTTTTCATTTTTTTTAATTAGTGCACATGTTTGCCCAGTTTTGAAAAAAATATTTTTGAAAAGCTGAGAAAATTCTCTATATTTTGCTTATTTGGACTTTGTTGATACGACCTTTAGTTGCTGAGATATTGCAATGCAAAGGTTTAAAAACAGGAAAATTGATGTTTTCTAAGTTTCACCCAAACAACCCACCATTTTCTATCGTCAATATCTCAGCAACTAATGGTCCGATTTTCAATGTTAATATATGAAACATTTGTGAAATTTTCCGATCTCTTCGAAAAAAATATTTTTGGAATTTTCAAATCAAGACTAACATTTCACAAAGGCCAATCATTCAATATTACGCCCTTTTAAAATGTTTGTCTTGATTTGAAAATTCCAAAAATATTTTTTTCGAAAAGATCGGAAAATTTTACAATTGTTTCATATATTAACATTGAAAATCGGACCATTAGTTGCTGAGATATTGACGATAGAAAATGGTGGGTTGTTTGGGTGAAACTTAGAAAACATCAATTTTCCTGTTTTTAAACCTTTGCATTGCAATATCTCAGCAACTAAAGGTCGTATCAACATAGTCCGAATAAGCAAAATATAGAGAATTTTCTCAGCTTTTCAAAAATATTTTTTTCAAAACTGGGCAAACATGTGCACTAATTTAAAAAAAATGAAAAACTGCGACTATTTTCAAAAAAGTCACTTAAATATGGCTATAACTTGAAAACGGTGCACTTTATCAAAATTTTAGTAAAGTACTTTTTGATTGCAAATTTGATTTTACATCGAAAAATGAAGTTGAAAAATTTTTACGACCGAAATTTCGATTTTTTGAAAAAATCAGTATTGATTAAAAAATTCATAACTCGGTCAGTGATTTTTTGCACAACCTGGAAATTTCTGAAAAGTTGGCATTTTATGTCTTCTAAAACATATCAAAAAATAAAAAAAATTAAAAATAGTTTTTTTTTGTAAATCAAGTTTTAGTGATAAAAAGTTAAATAAAAAAATCACCAAATTTTTTTTTACCGTGTATTATTTTTTCCAGTGTAGTCCGTATCCATACCTACAACTTTGCCGAAGACACCAAATCGATCAAAAAATTCCTTCAAAAGATACAGATTTTTGAATTTTCATACATCATTTTTGTATGGACAGCTGCCGAATTTGTATGGAAAATTATATGGACAAACTAATGATGCAAAATGGCT
Source organism: Culex pipiens pallens (assembly GCF_016801865.2). Lineage (NCBI taxonomy): Eukaryota > Metazoa > Arthropoda > Insecta > Diptera > Culicidae > Culex > Culex pipiens. The sequence goes on along the minus strand of NC_068937.1, from coordinate 44,438,147 downwards.
TCTTTGGGCATACCGAAGGCACCAAAAAAGTTTCAGCCGGATTAAAAAATACAAAAATTAAAATTGAAGAAAAAAGACCGATTTCGTAGAGAATTGCTCTTTTTTGATTTGGCTCAAACTTTGGGGGGGCCTTCCCTATGACCAAATAAGCTATTTTGCGTCCTTGGTTCACCCATACAAGTCTCCATACAATTTTGACAGCTGTCCATACAAAAATGGTATGTAAATATTCAAACAGCTGTAACTTTTGAGTGAATTTTCTGATCAATTTGGTGTCTTTGGCAAAGTTGTAGGTATTGTTGAGGACTATTGAGAAAAAAATAGGTACACGGAAAAAAAATTTGAGGATTTTTTTTATCAACTTTTTTTTCACTAAAACTCAATTTTCCAAAATACGTATTTTTTGATTTTCGAGATTTTTTGATATGTTTTAGGGGACAAAATTCCGCAACTTTTGAGCCAAAGCCAAAAATTTCGAAACGGTCGAAAAATTTTACGAATGTTTCATGTACAGTCGACTCTCTGGCTGTCGATCTTCTCGATATCAATAATTCTCCATCCATCGATGAATTCTTCAGTCCCTTCAATCTGCATACTTCAATTATCTTCATTCCTCGATATTTTCCCTTGCTTGAAGGATCTCTTCCTCGACGGTCCATTGGATTCTGTTTGCTTTGAAAATCTCTTCCGGTTGTCAATAATTTCGCTTTCTCATGGCTTGCATAGACATTTTTCTTGGCGAAACGAAGCTTTGAAGGGTGTTTGACATTAGTTTGTTTTTGTTTGATGGACGTTGCCATGATTCTCTCACATAGCTGGGTATCAAGAAAAAAATATTTTCAATCGAGTCTTCATTTTGCATCGTTCTGTAAACTGATGATTCTCTTCCTCGACGGTCCCTTGGATATTGACTACCAGAGAGTCAACTGTATTAACATTGAAAATCGGACCATTAATTGCTGAGATATCGTCATTAGAAAATGGTGGGCTGATTGGGTGAGACTTAGAAAACTTCAATTTTCGTGTTTCTTTTTCTTTAAGCCGCTGTATTTCAGCAACCAGAGGTCCAATCTTCAATGTCTCTTAGACAATTTTATAGCAAATTTTCTGAACTTTTCAAAAAAAATATTTTAAGAAATGGTCACTCATGGTCACTATTTTTTAAAATTGAAAAACTGCAAATATTTCGCTAAAATCAAACTTTCGGTGGCTATATCTTGAAAACGGAGCCCATCATCAAAAAATCTGTAAAGTACTTTTCGATTGCAAATTCAATTTTGCATTAAAAAGTAATGTCAAACTTGTTTTTGCATGAAACTTCATTTTTTTCCAAAAATCACTATTTTTTCAAAAATTCATAACTCGGCGGCAGATTTTTTGACCATGTTTCTCTATGGCTCAAAAGTTGCGGAATTTTGTCTCCTAAAACATATCAAAAAATCTCGAAAATCAAAAAATACGTATTTTGGGAAATTGAGTTTTAGTGAAAAAAAAGTTGATAAAAAAATCCTCAATTTTTTTTCCGTGTACTAATTTTTTTCTCAATAGTCCTCATCAATACCTACAACTTTGCCGAAGACACCAAATTGATCAGAAAATTCACTCAAAAGTTACAGCTGTTTGAATATTTACATACCATTTTTGTATGGACAGCTGTCAAAATTGTATGGAGACTTGTATGGGTGAACCAATGACACAAAATAGCATATTTGGTCATAGGGAAGGCCCCCACAAAGTTTGAGCCAAATAAAAAAATACAAATAAAATCCATTTCCGGTTTTGGTAGAGAATTGCTCAGTTACAGGGTAAGAAAAAAAAAGCTCCGCGGTGCATCTGAAAGCTGAAAATTTCTAAAACATCTCAAAAGGTTTTTATTTAACCCAAGTTACATTGATTTCAAAATTGTCATTTTATGAGATTTTGTACCATTTTCTCGATGAGAAAATTTACATGACTGTCGCATAAACGAGAATCAAAAATGCTCCAAATAAGCTCGAATCGACGCCGTCATGCTATCATGTTGTACGTTGCTTTTTGACGTTCCGAGAAAAACGCGTTTTAATGTTTCACTATGAATAAACAAAAACGAGAAGACGCAATGTAAACAATAACGAACACAGTTTGTTTGGCTGACCATTCTGTGCATTGCCCCTAAGTTTGGTTGAATTAGGTTGCCGGATTCTCGAGCCATAATTGAAAATGTTTACGCTAGTCGAGCTTGTGTCAAACGCGTTCTGACCTGAAATCCTTTTGGCTACATGTCGCACTTACATCAATTTTCAGGCTGTGTTAATATAGCACGACAAGATTGAAACTTCTTTCATATGAAAAGTGACAAAAATGCATGGAATTGTTTCGTTTTTTATTGATTATCTCAGGATTGAAACCTGATTTTGGGGATCTGCGAAGGTGAAAAGGTGAGGCGTTGTGAGCTGCACAAAATGGCGTTCTTGTCTCAATTTGGCCCAAAATGCACGAACGACAAGTGCAGTTTTGTTTGGTTGATGAGCAAACATGGTTGAACCCGTTTTTGATGGCAACTAGGGTGATCTTAAATGATCTAAACTCTAAAAATAATCCTGCAAAGTCACAAAAACCACGAAATTGTAGAAAAATATTGTTTTAAATGAAAAAAAATACCCTTCTGGTTTATGGCAGATTCGCAAAGAACATAAAATTTCCTAAAAAATGCCATGCGTCTCTTTTTTACAGCCGAGTAAGGCCGTTGCAAATATTTTTCAAATTTTATATCGGCCCCACCCTCCCCTTCCCCTCTACCTTCAAAATTGGTTCTAAAAATCAGGGGCAAAAAATATGTCTGGAAATTGGAATCTAATCAACTGAGACCATATTTGGGCATTTTGAGCATGTTTTGGGCTGGGCTCGCTTAAAAATATTTTGAACTTTTAATTTTTAATTTAATTTTAATTTTTTAACTTTTTTATTTTTTGCCTCACTCACCCCCCTCCCCCATAAAAGTCTCTTTGACATCAAATTTCCAAACCATCACCAATTTAGTTGAAAAACGCGTCTTTTTTCGAATGTTCAAAAATTGAAGGGTTTGTACTTCACTCCGTCAACAAAAAAAAAAAAAAAAAAAAAAAACTAGCAGCTTTATCTATATTTCGAGGGTTTGATAGCAATTTCGTCATTGTGTTTCACCATGTCTCATTTTCGTCGATCAGAAAAGTGGAGTTAAAAAGTGAGAAATGAGTTTTTGAGAAAATTCCTACAATTTCTCAAAACAAATCGATTTCCATAATAACAAAAGCAAACTCCAAGAAGCCCCCCTTTTACCCAGCGCACATTCTACTACCAGACGCTGGAAATGAAGAGTGAAAAAAGAGCAGAGAAAAAAAAATCCGCATCGATATTATAAATTTTAAATAAACCTCAATGATGCGCTCTCCCGCTTATGACGGTATCCATTCCCCCCCTCCGCTTCCCTCCACCGTCCCTTAACCTCGAAATGGTCACCCCGCTGGGTCCTATAAAAAGGATGATTTTATCTTTGGACCTTGCGGATGGTTCATTATTTCTGCTTTAACGCGGTGCTGTTTGGAAAATTGCGCGGGGAAATATTTTTAAGGAAAAGCTGGGGGAAACGAGGAGAAAGCTTTCACGACGACCAGCACCGGAGAGGGGAATTTAATGAAATTGAATGTTTTTAGAGTGATTTTTAACGCCGAAGAGGGAGAAATGTTTTTTTTTTTTGTGCAGACACATTTTTTTTGCTGTACTTGTTTGTTAACGCAGGGAAGGGGAAAAAATAACGGGGGAAATACTAAGATATTCTATGCTACGGTTATGCTTTGGATGGTAGAGGTTAGGACAATTGGGCTTAAGTGTGATGAAATGGGATTACCTTCATGATGATTATTGGTACGAGGGTGAACGAAATGAACACATTACTTTAGACTGACTGAACGATTAAGGATTTGAAAAGGGGCACTTTAACTTTGTAATGGGTTAAACATTAAATTTCTTAATAGAATGTATTTGAAGAGCAAAAATGAACTAAACAACTGAATGTGTTTCAATTATGTAAAACATTATATTAAATTTTCACAAATTTGTTTTTTTAATATTGCGCTTATAAATGAGCTGTCAATCCAAAGCATCACTTTTTAATTTCAACTGCTTTGCCATCGCAAATTTCAATCAATCACAATCCTCTCACTCGTAAAAAATAATTTTCTTGTGAACTATAAAATTTCTTCAATAAAACCTAATCCATCCACACTGACTACTGGAGGGAAAAAGCCGATCCAATTTAACGATTTCGATCGCAAATCTTATCGCTCGACGCCCAACGTCATCGTGATGCACGACAAATTTTATCCCCGGCTATCTTCCACACAGAGCAGCAGCAGCATCAAATGGCAAGCAAATCACAAACTAACATAAATCAAACTCAAACCGACTCCCCCTCCCCCTTTCCCCGCTTTCCGACGATTTTTCCTCCTTTATTCACTTTCCATCCGTCAGATTTACCCCGGAAATCACCCTGAACCTCCCACCTCTTTCTTCCCCTTCCCATTAAGCTGAAAGCTGCGGAAAAGCTTCCCCCCATCCAACATCAAAAAGCTCGTAAATTTTGTCTTTCATTATCGACATCTCGGGCATCAATCAGTTTGGAAATTGATCAGCTGATGCCAACGACGGTGGCTCCCAATGACGAAAAAGGAAGCTGGGAGAGTGGGGGAGCAACAAAAAAAAAAGTCTCTACCTCCTCTTCCCCCCCTTCCCCGTTTTGGATCGTAAAATCGGAGGAAAAATACACGCTAGGCAGTGGGATCGGAAAGAGTTGATGCAATCCATGGAAAATTGCAAGAATATTGCGCTACAAATATCTAAAAGACACCAACTTGCTACAACGTAACGCCTGAATTGATACATCCAAAAAAATTAAAAAAAAATTTCGGAGGTTGGTATGACACATTTAAACTTTTTTTTTTTTAATCTAATTTCAAGATGAGATGAGGAATAATAAATAAATAAGATATTAGAATACACATTTTCATCTTTCAACAAAAAAAAAAATGAGAAATTTGGTTGTATCCTTGCCAAAATATACAGTATGTAAAAAAAGAATTTACACCCCTTGGGCACTATGCACATTTTGTGATGAAACATGTAAAAAATTTAAAGTTTGACAGGAACCTAGTACTACGTTTTGTTCAGAAACTCATGCCAAACATTTTGCTACAAAAAGCTCATGAAAAGATGATTTCTATAAAAAGTTATATAACAAATACTATTACAAAAATAAAAAAGGTGCAAAAAAAGTTTGTACACCTTTCGAAAAATTAACATAAATAAAGTTATTCGTTAACAAATCACCATAAATCCAGTCTCCCAACTCCAGATAGGCATCCTTGACTGATTAAAAAAATAATTTGGATTGAATATAAAGTTAACTTAATTACTAATTAGTTTCTATAACTCTAGAAATTCTATATAAAACATATCTAAACTTAATTTTGCAAACTTTCATTTTAACTAAATGTCAATATATTATCATAGAATTGCTAAATAAACATTTTGGAGTGGGTATAACACCGTTTTGGGGGTATTTGTAACGATAGAATAGATTTTTCGTTGGAATTTCGTACCAACCCGGAATTACGGCGTCGGAAAATCCTCCGGCATCCGAACTGGTCCACAATTCACAAGTCAACCTATGTGGCATCGGAAAGGGCATAAAATTTCCGATCTTTTGAAACCCATACATCCAGGTTTTCTATAAAACCTACGTTTTTAAATACCTAGGTAAAAACGTTGTTATGGTTTCGTTTGAGCAACCTGCCAAAAATGTATGGAATTTCGTAATTTTTGTTCTCGTGGATCAAACTTACTTTTTGCCCTGGTATTTAACAATTGTAAATTAAAATTTTAAATAATTGTTCGTATTAAAAATTATATATTTCCTTTTATATTTGGTCAGTTTAGAAAGGTTGTCGTATTTTTTTTATAGACAAAGTATTTTCCATAAAAATTGATCAATTTACCCTTCAATTCACCGATATTCAACTCGTATTCAATATGATTTCGATTAACATTTATAAATAAATTGATTAAAAACCGTCAAATTCAAATCAAGATATCTAAAAATAGACACGGATAGACACGGAGATATTTTCAGGAAATGTAGTTGAAAGTGTGTACTTTCAGGTGCATTGTTCGGTTTTGCGCCAAAATGCGCCATTTTGAAAACATAGCAACTTGAAAATAGGCTCAAAATCACATAAAAATGGTTATAACTCTTCAATAAAGGCTCAAAACATTTTGCTGTCTTCGGCAAAGATGTGTAATTTTATGTCATAAACAACTCTTCAGAACATAGTAGGCCGCTAAAATGCTAACATTTTGAGTTATCACCACAAAAGTGCTTTTTTGGACCATTTTTGCAAAAATTGCGTATATTTCGAGTAGATTGAGAGCTACAAATTTGGTGCCTTGGACAAACTTTCATGATTTTTTTCCTCTACAACTTTGCCCAAGACACCAAAGCCCTACAACGTCATCCAAGAAAGTTAGTTTTTGGTTGACACCCTAGAAGGTCGTCACCCTGTATGTCAATAACTTCAAAAGATAGCCCTTATTAAGTACAACAACTCTTCCGAAGACACCATTTGGCTAGGACGTCAAATAAAGGAGTTATCAATTTATTCTACTTAATTTTGCCATTCTAAACACTGTGTAATTTGGATACTAGGATGTAACAAAAATGACTTTTTGGTGGGCATTCAAGGGTTTGTTCCGGTGGGCATACTAAGCCCAAATCCAAAATATGAGCTTGATTGGACGTAACAGGAGCTGGCGCTCCGCCCTTCAATTTTAAATGGGATTTAACCCGTAAAAATAGATTTTTTCAAAAATGTCACATTTTGAGGCATTTTGGCCACTGAAGCGTTTATTTTCAACATCGTTGGCGTGTAGGCCAGATCCTTGCGCATCTTTTGGTATGTATAACATTGAAATTTGGAGCACCCTGGAGCTCGGTACAGACCTTCAAAGTTTGGCATTTTTTCGAAAAATCGGCCCCGGCAAAATCAAATGGCGTCTAGGGCGTCGCGAGGCGCGACGCATATCTTTTTTGCCGGGACCGATTTTTTGAAAAAATGTCAAACTTTGAAGGCCTGTACCGAGCTGCAGGGTGCTCCAAATGTCAATGTTATATATACCGAAAGATGCGCAAGGATCTGGCCTACACGCCAATGATGTTGAAAAAAAAAACGCTTCAGTGGCCGAAATGCCTCAAAATGTGACATTTTTGAAAAACTCTATTTTTACGGGTTAAATCCCATTTAAAATTGAAGGGCGGAGCGCCAGCTCCTGTTACGTCCAATCAAGCTCATATTTTGGATTTGGGCTTAGTATGCCCACCGGAACAAACCCTTGAATGCCCGCCAAAAAGTCATTTTTGTTACACTCTAGTGGATACATCCAATGGAACAGTCACATTTTTGCATATATGTTCGATAATAAGTTTAATGCTTTTATATTCAAAATTTTCAAAAATGTTCAGATATTAATTTGACGGGCATTTGAAAATCCTACCAAAGTAACCCCGGGCTATAAAAGGTACCCCAGTTTACGCCTGTTTTGCAATGTTCGCAGAAACATCCCAAATGTAAAAATCATTAAGCTGAGAGCAGTCTTACATCGGCTCGAAGAGCTCTTCGTAACAGCTCTCATCTTTTTCTAGAAGGCAGTTGGTAAATTTGTAGGACACAGGCCCGTAGCCAGGGGGGTGGGCTTCGGGCTGAAGCCCCCCCACCCCCTCGAAATTTTTGGAAGACATATGGGAGAGAGGGAAGAAGAAGAAAAGAAGAAGAAAATTCCTTCTTCCTGCCCCCCCACCCCCCTCCCCCGAACCAAAATTCTGGCTACACTCCTGGTAGGACATTTTCTGTTCGAAAAAATATGTTCAGAGATGGTCAGGTCAAGGTCAGTCATGACTTTTATAGGTAAAAAAAACGTGGCTTTTTAACAAAAACCTAATTTTGAGAACTTTTTGAAAGCTATTTTGATTTAATATCTTAAATAATCAATTAAAATACCTTTTAAATGCTTTTTTCTAATAATCAATGATTTTTAAATAAAAATGGCAACACTGTCAAATGCATTTTAACCAATATGTGTCACAGTTCATAGCATTTTTGGAAATATTTGAGCGCATGACAGTCGCAGTGAATAACGTAAACAATTAAATCAACAATTTTTAATAACCGTAGCCAACGTATGAGCATTGCACAGCTACGATAAATTCTTGAGGAGATTAATTGGAGAGCAGAATTATTCGTGAAATTACCAATATCCTAAAATGAGATTTTTCAATAATAGTTATGTTGCGCAATTCAATATTCAAGCAAAACAATGTTAATATATCCTGCGCAATCTTAATGTAAAAATCCATGGTAACGTACTAGCATTGGCCCAATTACATTGTTTTGTTTGATTTTGTGCGAAAAGTCGAATAAAAAACGGAGTTTTTTTTCCTGAAAAGGCTTAAGCAATACCTACAACTTCGTCCAAGACAGGAAATTCGTTCGTAAGATACAGTTTTTAATATTTTAAAAGCCTTTTTGTATGGACGGTTTCCTTAATTTAAAAAGTTTTGTATGTACGAATTATGGATTTTTTAATACTTCCTAGAATAATACAGTTAAATAATGTTCCTTATTTTAAAGCCATTAGATCACATTGTACATTTTTGAGTTCTTCTTGACAATTGTAGAGCTTGGCAAAACAAAAAATATATTTATTTTTGAATGTATTTTGGTCAATTTTATCAAAAGATATGGATAAAAACCGATTATAATGCACATTTTCAAATAAAGATAAAATGAGTTTAACATTTAAAAAAACCTGCAAGATATTATCAGCAAATATATTATAGAATGTGTATTTTCAGATGCTCCGAGGATGTTTTACAATGGCGTCGTATTTTGGCTATAACATTCGTTTAAAAGACCAATTTTCGTTATCTGGGAAAAAAAATTGTAGGCAAAATTGAAGTTGATGAGGGCTATTCAGATAAAATTATTTAATGTACGGAAAAAAATATTACTGATTTTTAAATCAACTTTTTTTTCTCCAAAATTTATATCCAGTAATCAATTTTTCTATTATTCTAATATGTTACAGGGAACCGAAACCCGCAACTTTTCAGCCATAGAGAAGTATGAAAAAACTTATTTTCGCCCAGTTATGAATGCCCGCCAAAAAGTCATTTTTGTTACATCCTAATACCTACACACCAATTTCTCATTACTGAATTTAGTTAAATTTACTGAAATATGCACTACTGAAATTTTCAGTAATTGAAAAATTTCAGCAAATTTTGACAGTTCCATACAAATTTTAACTGATGTTCAGAGAAAAACTTACTGAACATTTCAGTAGTGCAGTTTTTGGTAAATATCAACTAAAAACGAGCATCAGAATTTGCTGTGTATCGACTCAGAATCTTAAACTGAACAAATGTCTGTCTGTCAAAATTATCACTCAGTTTCCTCAGCACTGGCTTGACTGGTCGCATTTGACTCAGTTTAGTTTAGTTTAGTGGATCGAGTTTCAACAAAATTTAAGTTTCGATAAGTAGTTCAAAATTTATGTATAAAAATATGTTTTTACATATATCCGAATGTTAGATAAATTACCTGAGATCGTACCAAATATCGCCATGTTATGTATCGTTGGATAGATAATCATAAGACCTTTCCAATGAGTTCAAAATATTCAAGATCTGGAAACCCTGTCTCAAGTTATGACCATTTAAGTAATACTTAGGTACTTTTTGGAAGTCGGATCCCACTTATTTGTAAGTAAACTATCTTTGGATCGATCATCCAACCCATCATTGGAAAGTTAAATGAAAGACCTTTCCATTGAGTACAAAACATTGAAGATCTGGCAACCGTGTCTCAAGATATGATCACTTAGGTGATATTTATGTACTTTTTTGAAGGCGGATCTCTCGTGTCGGTACCAATCATTCGACCTATCGTTGCTTTCGAAAAACCTTTCTAACAGGTTTTAAATTGCAAAGATCTATGAGAATCTTTTAGTAAGGAGTGAGGAAGGCACCAACTCGTCGCCATCGTGCTAACTTGTCGTACGTGCATTTTGGGCCAAATTGAGTTAAGAACGCCATTTTGTGCATCTCACAATGCCTCACCTTTTGACCTTCACAGATCCCCAAAATTCGATTTCAATCCTGAGATATTCAACAAAAACCGAAAAAACTCAGTGCATTTTTGTCACTTTATACATGAAAGTAGTTTCAATCTTGTCGTGCTATCTTGTCACTCCATGAAAATTGATGTAAGTGCGACAAAAGGCCAAAGGGATTTCAGGCCAGGAAAGTCAGGATGCGTTTGTTGCACGTACAAGCTGGACTACCGTAAACATTTGTAATTATAACTCGGGACTCCAGCAACCAACTTCAACCAAACTTTGGGACAATGCACAGAATGGTGAGCCAAACAAAACGTGTTTGTTGTTGTTTACATTGCGTGCTCTCGTTTTTGAATATTCAAGGTCAAACATTAAAACGCGTTTTTCTCGGAACGCCGAAATGGCGGGTGCGACAAGATAGCACGACGACGTCGAACTACAATCGAAAATAATAATACAGATATGTTTGATAAAGTGTATTGTTTTCAAGATACAGCCACCAACAATTTAATTTTAACTGAACCGTTTTTCGTTTTTTAAGTGTCCATGATTGTCCATTTCTGAACCATTTTTTTCGAAAAGTTTAGAAAATTTCCAATTAAATTGCCTAAAGGACGTTAAAGATCTGCACCTCTGGTTGCTAAAATACAAAAAAAAAAGAAAAAGAAACAAGAAAATTAATTTCTTTTTAATTGTCATCCAACCACTATGACAATATAGCAAGCTTCAATTTTCTTATTACCACTTTAATCATGAAACATCTTTGTTAAACTTCAAGAATTGGAAATCATCTTTTTAGTGGATTTTTTTTCTGTCATATGAAATTTTAAGATTGTTCTAATGTATGTAACATGTTAAACACACAACGTTAAAAAATCATGAAATAAAGTAAATTCCAGACTCCAGACAAATAATGGAGTGCTCGGAAAAAATGATCTCCCGATAAACGAATCACAAAAAAAAATATTTTTTTTTCTTGTTCCGGGTCGTTTAGCTTTGGAATTAAAATCAAGATTGCGGCTAAAATGGTGGTGATAAAATTTGTAAAAATGCTCTTTTTCTGTAACAACAATCAAGAAATCATTTTTTTATTTCATGGGGTCGCAGAACGTGATATACTAAAAAATCAAATTATCCGAAGTTCTTAATAAACTATCGTATAATCGAACTTCGGATAGTCGAGTCTGAACTGTATAAAAAGTTATCTTTTATCGAAAATGCACTAAACTATTTTTTTCTTTGTTTTTTTTTCAGCTTTCATCACTCTTCAGCTCCTGATCCATCGATTGAACTGCGGCCACAATCAACGTTTCCAGTTGGGCACGATCTAGTTAAAAGATTTAAAAAGGGCCACTTATGTGCAAGTGATTTAACGTTCAAAAATTAGCAATGCAGAGAACAGTTAGACAGAACATTCCTTCGTAAAATCTTCAAACATTATCAACATATTCTCGGCAAAACGAAACTAATTCAATGCCAAAGTTTGGCCCTGCCACGCAAAACATATTGCCAAAAGAAGGATGAGTGTTAATTTTGAGAAAGTACGTGAATTCCCGTGAAATACGTGATTTTTCCCCTTTTTGGCTAATTATTTGCATAATCACAGCTAAGAGAGGTGGAGAGGGCTGGCCAGTGGAAATTTTTCTCCGGGAAAAACTCGTGCAAATGAGTTTGCAAAGTTGGCACGCAAACATGTGTGTGTGTGTGTGTGAGGAGTATCCTTAAGATGAGGGTGGCGGCGCACAGAAAGTTGCGATTTCGAAGGAATGTTCCGTCTTGCCACCTTCGGCCGGCATGAAGTTTGTTCGTGGGAAATTCCTAGAAGAGAATCAAAGTGAAAAGCAAAAGGAAGTCCCACTTTCCTGGCGTTGTGGATGGGCGGCGCAGAAAAGTGACACGAACTCACAGGCGAGAAAGTTTTGACGGACGAGTGTGTGCGAGGCAAAGTTAGGAGGAAAAGTTTCATTAAAGTTAAAAAAAGAGAAAATAAGCTTGATGTACAAAATAAACACAGATTGTAAATATTGATTCGTATCAGAGCCAAGGCAGTGAGATAGCAAAATAAAAGAAATGTTAAAAAGACGAAAGTAAAATAAAAATGGTAAAAAAGAACACACCTACACAACACAGTAACAAATGTACACACAAACACACTGGAAAAAAAGCAAATAAAGTCACACACACGCGTAAAAGTTTTTCAACATAAATATGTGTGTTTTATTTTTCTACGACAAAATGCTTCGTGGAAAAGCGTGCGTGCGTTTGCGATGGGCGAAGAAACTTTGAAAGAAAGTTCCACCTATTTCCTTTCTTCTTGTCGAAAAGTCCAAAGGTAAGTAACATAACTAGCGGGCGATGTTTGCTCAATAGACACGGCCAGCGGATGATGATGAATGTATTTTTGTTTTCCTGTGGAAAATTACTCTCTTACAGGTCTTAAGAATGTCTTGTTGGAAAAAGTTTTCGGTACAAACGATTTGATTGCAAAGTTTTAAAAGCTATTGGTTTGTTTTCTGTGGATTCAAGGATTTTTCTTGGCGCAATTCCCAGATCTTTAGAATACCTTTAAAGAACTAAGATATTTGAAATTCACAAAAGCCCTCTCTTCAAAGTTTCCCAGAAAACCTGAGGTCAAATCGTTATTCCTAAAAATATGTTTTTCTCTGAAAAAAATGCAATCGATTGTAAATAATTCTAAATAGGGGCAAAGCACCTTACTCAATCGTGCTTCTTATGTAGCTTTATCAGCACTTTGACGTTCAATTACAGCCCATAAAAATAATTTTTAGCAAGCAAGTTTCTATGTAAAGTTTTACAGCATAAGTTGTTTAAATAGTGGAAATCAGCCAATTTGATGGAGTTAGGAACGAGTGCACAACCTGCAATAAAAATAAAATTTAAAAAAAGTTGCCCCTCAACTCCACCAAAGTTGAAACATTTGCTTAAAAATGTTGTTTAGTCCCCTGATTTTTCAAGCAAAAACCAAAGGTTGTGGGTTGCCATTTTTTTTAATTTTGGGAAACGTAATTTTATGTGATTTTTTTAAATATTTTTTTTCGTTTAAAACCTTTTTTTTGTCATTTCAAAATGTCGTGTTTTTACTAACTTTAGAGTGTAACAACGTTCTACATAGTTGTAGAGCAGGCAATTACAAAAGTTTTGATATAAAAACATAAGGTTAAATTAAAAAAAACTTAGACTTATCCCTACCAATAATACACCCAAAACTGGCAGCGCTAGTCCGAGAGAATGATGGTCTCGAGTCGAGAGAATAGTGGTACCATTCACAGACGCAGAGAACACAGCTCGAGATGGGCGATAGAACTATTCTCTCGAGGTTCATTTGCAAAAAAAGTTCATCCGTCAAACAAAAAACCAAAAGTGTCGACAACGGGAATCGAACCAGAGACCTTTGACAAACCAATCCAATGACTTAGCTGCCTCGGCCACCACAGCTAGGTGACCATGGAGAAGTCAGAAGTCGATGTATGACACTTGTTGGAGATTTATTGATTCAACTAACGAATGAACTCATTTGTTATGATGGTGTGAGTTGGTACCATTATTCTATCGATTTTGGCACTGAGCCCTCAATAAATTTTGAGAGAACGATTATCTCGACTCTGAATTTTGGGTGTAACAGAATGGAAAATTAACACCTTTCAATACCAGTGCTGAAAAACTCTACTTTTCAGCACTGAAATTAGTAATAAAAAGTTAACTTTTCTACTCTAGTTTCAAAAAGTAACATTTTCAATATATTTTGTTTTGAACGGCGAATTCACTTGATGTCTGACAAAAAATACATTCAAAAGGTAAACCTCGTTGGTTAAACGTACGACTCGTGCTGAAAAAATCTTCTTTTTGCAACTTGTTGCATAACAGTAGTTTATCCAACGAGGTTCACCGAGTTGGATAAATACAAAGAGTGCTGAAAAAATCAAGTTTTGCAACGAGTTCCATACAACATTTTTTGCAATTCCGAAAAACACCCATTGAGTGAAATTTTAAGTAAAATTTTCAAGTATTTTGTCAATATATCGTTTAAATCTAAAAAAAATGTTAAAAAGTGTTGCTTTTCGAAACAAGTGCTGAAAAGTTCTACTTATCAGCACCCATTTCAGTGCTGAAAAGTAGAACTTTTCAGCATTTATTTTGAAAAGTGTTGCTAGTCAATTCTGTTATTTTTGGTACAGTAAAGTAGGCTAAGTCGTCGTTCAAGAATGGCAGGAAAAGTAAGTTGTTTCACGACGGAATTGCAAAAACTACTTTTTCAATACTTTTTGCCTTCCTCACTGAGGTAAGGCTATAATCCTGCTCTAAAAATGAACTTCGTATAAAAACGTCGTAGACCCACCTTCATGTATACATATCGACTCAGAATCGAAAACTGAACAAATGTCTGTGTGTATGTGTGTGTGTATGTGTGTGTATATGTGTGTGTGTATGTGTGTGTGTATGTGACCAACAAACTAGCTCATGTTTCTCGGCACTGGCTGAACCGATTTGACCCGAACTTGTTGCATTCGGTTTAGGGTCCCATAGATCGAGTTTTATACAGATTGAAGTTTCGATAAGTAGTTCAAAAGTTATGTATAAAAATGTGTTTTCACATATATTTGGATCTCACTTAAATGTATGTAAACTATGTCCGGGTCCATCATCCGACCCATTGTTGGTTAGATTATCAAAAGACCTTTCCAATGAGTCTAAAACATTGAAGATCTGGCAACCCTGTCTCGAGATATGGCCACTTAAGTGATATTGATGTACTTTTTTGAAGCCGGATCTCACTTAAATGTATGTAAACTATGTCCGGATCCATCATCCGACCCATCGTTGGTTAGGTTATCAAAAAAACTTTCCTACGAGCCCAAAACATTGAAGATCTGACTACCCTGTCTCGAGATATGGCCACTTAAGTGATATAGATGTACTTTTTGAAAGAGGGATCTAAAAAATAGATGAAACTTGTGTACAGCCATTGTTGTGAGGAAGGCTCCAACCACATAGGAGGATTAAGTTAGTTTTTTTTTCGTAAGATCGCGATAACTTGTGATGGTTACACGCAAACCCCTTATGTTTATATATCGAAAATTGTGTAGTTGACTGTTCTACAACTTTATACAGCATTGTTACACTCTCAAAAAAGTTACAAAAAACACGATATTTCAAAATTAAAAACACTGTTCCAATCGAAAAATTACCCTACTGGATTAATGCAGATTCGAAAAATACAAAAAAAAACATAAAATGACATGTCCTGAAAAATTTCACAGTCTATTTGACGAAAAATGGTTGAATTTTTTAATGAAAAATGCGTTGTTTTTTTTTTTGCAAGTCGAGTTCGCCATCAAATCGGGCGTCCAATTTTACATAAAAGTTCCTTTGACACCACATTTCCACCTTATCACTGTTTCAGGCTGCAAATTGTTGAAACACACGTCTTTTTTTCGAATGTTCAACAATGGTAGGGGTCGTGCAGAACCACCGTCATGAGATATAGAAAAATGAATCTGGGATCATGGACAAAAGCTATCATTAAGGACACAATTTCACGCAAATCGAAAGGGGGTCGGGGCAACATTTTCCGGTTTTGTGTGAGTTTGCGGAGAATAACCCACTTATAAATCAAATGAAAATATTATTTGTTGATTAGAAGGTCTCGGGTCCAAAGAGCTCGAAGCTGAACTATTTTATTAATGGTTTTTCGGGATTATTTACGCAACATTAATTAATATCTTGATTTAATTTTGAAATTATTTCTGGCAAATTAGAAGAAAATACAATAAAGCATATGTGCCAATTTTGCGCC
Organism: Culex pipiens pallens; assembly: GCF_016801865.2. Lineage (NCBI taxonomy): Eukaryota > Metazoa > Arthropoda > Insecta > Diptera > Culicidae > Culex > Culex pipiens. The sequence continues at coordinate 44,422,147 of NC_068937.1, read as the reverse complement.
AAATGGTTTTAAAAAAATGGAGAAAGGTAAAATTCAAGATTTTTTCCCCGGAAGGTGGTTTGACGCTGTGAAATTAAACGCTCTACAATTTTGTCAGAGAGTGCAAAGTGATCCGAGTTGATCTTGAAATGTTATAAGCTATTAAAAGAGACGTTTTTGCATGATTTTTTTTTTCATCAACTTGGCCGTGCTACAGCATCTCTAAAACCTTAACAGATTTGGGTCAAAATTAAAACAGATGCTCAATCTTGACTGAGGAACGAGTTAGAGGGTGTCATTGAATCATTTTTTTATGTCAACCACAGCTTAAAACTCACAATATAGGCAGTTATTCTACGTTTTTAGTGGAAAACTTCAAGTGAACATCTTACCTACCTATATTGATGCCTCTGTGCCCTCTTTTGCTAATTAGATAGGAAAACCAGCACGCTTAGTACAAGAGAGCTCAGAGGCATCGATGTATGCGATTAAAGAAAATTGAAAGTTTGACACCAAAGATTGTAACACCGTTTTGTTTGGATAAATTTCTAAAACAAACAAGCTGATATATTTTTTTCTTTTATTTGTTCGATTTAATTTGCAATATTGAATCAAGATAATGTTGACATTCTATCCCCTGCTCAAAGAAATCCTCTCACTCCCCACGAACCAAACGCAGAAGTGTGTAAATCCGAAGCTTTCAGCACCACAATTCGCTGGAAAACGAGTCTTGCCCCACTTCACAACACTTGTAAAACCACATGTAATCTAACACTTGATGTAAAGCCTAGTCTGTAATGTTTTTTCGCTCGTTTTTTTTGTTGTCCCCGACTCCCACAAAGTGCGAATCCGCATCGTGTCGCAATTTGGCAGGAAAAACCGCGACATTTTCCAGAGCCGCACGTGTGTGGGTGGTGGTGGGGGTTGGACAGACTAAGTGCCACTCACTTTTCCGACCCACACGCGAAACGCGACTGAAAAGTCGAGAAGCAGGGTTGAGGAACTGGGAGCTCACTTCGGCATAATGGTATGGTTTTCTTTAATGGATTAAATTTAGATTTTATTTCCGTTTCAATGGCAAAATGCGACGGACAAGGACGCCGACACGGCACGGAGGCTTCCCGGGGATGTTTTTCGCCGGAAAATTGAGGGTTTTCTGTCGCAGTACGGAATTGCCCGTACATTAAGTGTGCGAGTCCCCGGTCCGCAGCATATATCTCGGAGGAAGTTTTGAAAGAGGTGATTTTGAAGAACGTTTTGAAAATTTAGATTTTACTTTCTGAATTCAAAATTAAATAAAGACTTATAATTTGTTGTTCAAAACGGATTTAAGTTTATTTTCAAATAAGATCAAATTTTAAAATTTTAGCCTCTTCCAAAACCTCCTCCACATTGGTCTCACAAACAAACCTCACCATGTGAGTGGGATCGAAATGGTTCTGCGGGACGTGATTATAAGGGATGATTGCTGGCTTTGGCTCGCAGTAGAGTGAGGGAGACAGTTTGCCTAATGGGATACGAGAGCAGCAGTGCTACCTACCCTAAATGTGGTGGACTCTAATTTCGTTCGATGACGACGACGATTTCCCAGCGCTTCCTCAGAAATGGCTGACATATGTTGAAATACACGTTCGTTGAAGATGGCAGGGTAGGTTCCAATATCAATGAACTCCGAAAGTTGCTCAATCTTGAACGGTATTAACTGTAAATAGTGGGAAAGTTTCGCAGCGAGTTGGGAACTTTGGGTTTTGAGGAGGCGACAGGATGGATTTCGATTCTTGATGGAATCGATGTTTTGAGAAAGTGAAAGTGGTATTTAAACTGCTTTGGAAGTTGAGCCATTGCTATTCAATTAACTGGAAAAGCTTTTGAAATGTGTTCTGGAAGTTGTTTCATTTGAGTTAGGAAAAATTACCGTATTTTTGGTACTTGAAACTATTTTTTTCGGTTTGCAGATATTCACAATTTGAATAAATTATTTAATTGTTTTTATTAAACAGACCTTATACCTCGATGAGTTAAAATGTGTTTTACGGAAAAACCTAACTGAAAAACTGTCAAAATGTACTAATTGACAGCTGCTTAAATTTTTTTTCTATAAAACGTGTTATAACTCGCCTCTTATGCCAATTGGCCAGGGGTTTATTCCAATAGATCCCGGTGAGCGATTTTTAAGGAGCATTCGTGGCCTAATTACGATGTTTGCTTTGAAAGCGAATGGTCCTGGTTTCGATTCCCATCTGCTCCCAATGAGAAAATTCTGGACTCATTGAATTTTGAAATAAATTTAAAAACATGAAGCTCACAACCGAGTTCAATTCCCTGTTGTTTGGATTGTCGAGCAATTTTTTCCACTTTACCGTGGAGCATTGGTAGCTGAGCAGTTCTCTCAGATTTCGGTCATTCGATTTTGTTTTGTATTTTGTAACCCAGCTGAAACTTTTCTGGAGCCTTTGGTATGCCCAAAGAAGCCATTTTGCTCCATTAGTTTGACCATATAATTTTTCATACAAATTTGGCAGCTGTCCATACAAAAATGATGTATGAAAATTCAAAAATATGTATTTTTTTAGAAATTTTTTGATCGATTTAGTGTCTTCGGCCAAATTGTAGGTATGGATATGGACTACACTAAAAAAAAAGATACAAGGTAAAAAAAAATGGAGATTTTTTATTTATTTTTTTGTCACTAAAACTTGAAAAAAAAAAACACTATTTTTATTTTTTTTTTCATTTTTTGATATGTTTTAGAGGATATCAAATGCCAACTTTTCAGAAATTTCAAGGTTGTGCAAAAAATCATTGACGGAGTTATGAAATTTTTAATCAATACTGATTTTTTCAAAAAATCGAAATTTTGATCGCAGAAAATTTTAAACTTCATTTTTCGATGTAAAATCGAATTTGCAATCAAAAAGTACTTTAGTGAAATTTTGATAAAGTGCACCAAGCTAAAGCCATTTTCTAGTAACTTTTTTGAAAATAGTCGATGTTTTTCAATTTGTAAAATTAGTGCACGTGTTTACCCACCATTGAAAAAAATATTTTTGAAAAGCTGAGAAAATTCTCCATATTTTGCTTTTTTGAACTTTGTTAACGTGAAGACTTCCATCATTGTCATGATTTTTTGTTCAAAGATATAAATTTTGCGTCGCTTTCAATATTTTGACTAAATTCCGTCAACAAGTTATTTAGAATAGTGCCCTACACATGCTGATTCCTTTTGGTAACGAATATCCCATTACTTGTAAAGTTATGGAAATTGTCATTAATCAATGATTGCCAACTAGGACGTCAATGACTGTGCCACAAAATCATATAAATTTTGAAGCACAATCGATTTAGATCAAAAATTCTTTCAGTGGCTTCAAGAAGGCAACAATGGGCACATGCTGATTCCTTTTGGTGCTGAAATTCGTTAAATTGAATTTAATACAGAATATTTTATAGTGATGATCAATTTTCTTCGAAAATGATCAACGGCTTCACCTTAATACGACCCTCAGTTGCTGAGATATTGCCATGCAAATGTTTAAAAACCAGAAAATTGATGTTTTCTAAGTCTCACCCAAACAACCCACCGTTTTCTAATGTCGATAGCTCAGCTACTAACGGTTACAATGTTAAAATATGAAACAATATTTTCAAAATTTTTAAACCAAGATTAACATTTTGAAAGGGCGTAGTATGGAATGTTTAGCCCAAAGGTTTGAAACTTTGCTAGCTAAACCATCACATACAATTTGAATGATATGAATCAATATTTGTTCAATAATGTGTCAGTTTGGTATTAAAATTATATTTTGAAAACTAAGCGATTCAACTTAGTCATTGAAAAATTTGAAAAGCAGGCGAGGGCCGGACAAAATAATGATTTTATTATAAATATAAGAAATATCAAAAATATGATTCTGTGATGATTTTTTACCCAAAATTCTCAAACTTCATCTGTCTGTATGTAACTTTTGAACCCCGGGGTTAAGGGAATTGAATCAGAAGATCTTTTATTTCTTGTCTTGATGAGATCTTTCGAAAAAAAGGTTAGTCTTGTTCGTGTTTTCCAGCTTCCATATAAATTTGCTTATCCTCCACTGAAAAATAATATCTGAAAAAATTCGCTGGTTAATATTTTTTTTACAAATTTAAGGGACAATTTCAATTGAAATACAACCAGACAAAAGTTTTTTTTTCTCTAATATTTGCGATTTTTTTTTGCGTAAAACAGATTTTTAGAAACCAAACCAACTGGTGGATGATCCATACTACACCAAACTACGGATAGCTGTTCACTAGAGCGTCTTATTTCCCGTCCCGGGAAAAAAAATTCCCGGGAATTCCCGGGATTTCCCGTAAAAAAATATTTTCCGTTTCCCGGGAAATTTGTAAATTTCCCGGGAATTCCCGAAATTCAAGCGAAAGTATAAATTTTCTTAATTTTTTGGATCCATTTTTTTATAAATGTCAATTTAATATCAAGATTAATTTCATATAATATTAATTTCTGAAGAGCAATTCTCTGAGTTTTCGGTCATTCGATTTTTTTTGTAGTTTTTAATCCGGCTGAAACTTTTTTGGTGCCTTCGGTATGCCCAAAGAAGCCAATTTGCATCATTAGTTTGTCCATATAATTTTCCATACAAATTTGGCAGCTGAAAAACATTCAATATTACGCCCATTTGAAATGTTAGTCTTGAGGTTAAGAGGTGCAATCAAAGTTTAAAAACTTGCTCCAAATATGTTAATACACTTTTACGAAAAAAAAAATTATATGTCAATACATTGAGTTGTTTGAAGTAAAACAAACGCAAGAAGTTAGATTTTAAAGGAAAAACTAAAAAGTTTAACAATTTTGTTCAAGAGCTGAAACCAGTATAATCGGGTTTAGAAAAGTTATTTGCCATGAAAAAAATAATTTCTGAATGATTTTATTCGTTTTTACTCAATGTGTCAAACCATACTCTCTCAAACTGGTCACAGAGGCAAGTTTTATTTTTTTTTTTTTAAAGAATGTTGAGAATGGACTCATTTTGCTTACTGTCCAAACACTTTGATGAAAAAATACTTTTCAACAAAAAATACCAGAGATCATTTTTTGATTTATTGTACGATTTGAGCTTATAAAATTAGACCAAATATACATTTTCTTGTATTTGAATGAATTTTTCCATGGAGAACAATTCTCTACCAAAACCGGAAATGGATTTTATTTGTATTTTTTTATTTGGCTCAAACTTTGTGGGGGCCTTTCCTATGACCAAATAAACTATTTTGTGTTATTGGTTCATCCATACAAGTCTCCATACAATTTTGGCTGCTGTCCATACAAAAATGGTATGTAAATATTCAAACAGCTGTAACTTTTGAGTGAATTTTATGATTTTCTGGTGTCTTCGGCAAAGTTTGAGGACTTTTGAGAAAAAAATGAGGACACGGAAAAAAAATTTGCAGATTTTTTTATCAACTTTATTTTCACTAAAACTCAATTTCCCATTTTTTTGATATGTTTTGCGAAATTGAATTTGCTATCGAAAAGCACTGTACAGATTTTTTTATAAAGGGCTTCGTTTTCAAGATATAGCCACCGAAAGCTTGATTTTAGCGAAATATTTGCAGTTTTCCAATTTTTAAAAATTGTGATCATAAGTGACCATTTCTAAAAATATTTTTTTTTGAAAATTTCAGGAAATTTGCTATAAAATTGTCTAAGAGACATTGAAGATTGGACCTCGGGTTGCTGATATAGAGCCGCTTTATGAAAAAGAAACACGAAAATTGAAGTTTTCTTAATCTTACCAGAATAACCCACTATTTTCTAATGACGATATCTCAGCAAATAATGGTCCGATTATCAATGTTAATAAATGAAACATTCGTAAAATTTTCCGATCTTTTCGAAAAAAATATTTTGAAATTTTTTGAATCAAGACTAACATTTTAAAAGGGCCAAATATTGAATATTACGCCCATTTATTTTGGGAAATTTAGTTATATTTTTTTCTCAAAGGTCCTTAACAATACCTACAACTTTGCCGAAGACACCAAATTGATCAGAAAATTCATTCAAATGTTACAGCTGTTTGAATATTTACATACCATTTTTGTATGGACAGCAGCCAAAATTGTATGGAGACTTGTATGGATGAACCAATGACGCAAAATAGCTTATTTGGTCATAGGGAAGGCCCCCACAAAGTTTAAGTCAAATAAAAAAATACAAAAAATAAAAATGAGAGTTGCTCTGGAGTCAAGCTATCAGTTGATCTTTTCACTTATTTTAACCATTAAAGCGAATAGGACAATTTTGGTGCAAAATATTATTCAGAACCAAGATTAGAACAATTTAAAAAAAAATTAAATTTCCCGGGAATTCCCGGGATATCCCGGGAAATTGGTTGAAAATTTCCCGTTTCCCGGGAATTTTGTGATCCCGGGAAATTGGACGCTCTACTGTTCACAAACGATATATGACATTCCCTCCAAGTTTGTAACAAATCGGTGAAGGTCGAGTCCAAAAGTTTGAGTTTTAATTATATTTTTTGTATAATTTCTGGTTTTAAACAATTTTACCTTATTTAGATTAATAATCAGCAACATTCAAACAGGTTTTAGATCCCATGACGTCGAAAAGGCCTTCCATATCTTGTTTTAGTCTGACCTTAAGACTTTTTTCCCGCTGCATCCAACGCATCCAGGAAACGCACACCAATTCCGAACTTGCTCGCCACTTTATGTTGTGTTTTATTTTTATATTCCACCAACCACAAACGAAACGACTTCGAGCGACAATCTTGACGGGATCATCCGGGGCAATTCCGGGGAAAACAACCCCGGGACGTTCCGCCCTGGCAAGGTGACACCCATTTTACAGCGTAATCTTTTATTTACGATAATGGCGGCCGGGACCGGGAAGAGAGTGTGAGTCCTGGATGGTCCCGATTACGACGGGGCAACAAAAAATCACTCAAGCTCTGCGTTACCTTGTTTTACAACTGCCGTGGGGTCGCGTCGTGTCGTTTGCCTTCACAGCCTCCTGGAACTGTCGTCACCTTAACCTCGAACGGAAGCGTCAATGGTAACAGGGTGAGTTAGGGGGAAGTGGTTGAAAGCTGAGGGATGTAAACGAGTTTGGTATCAAGTGTTTCTGGTGTATTTTTCAATGACTTAAAAATAATACTTTAAAACTATTTTAATACCAAATAAGAAAATAAATTAATCAAATATTGAGAATGAGTATCAATTTAGTTCCGAGCCTGTTTTAACTTTTCCTCCAACATTCGGATCAATTTCAATTCCCAGTCCTACGATTATGACATTTAACCGAATGCAAGCAAAGTACAAAAAAATCGTATCAACAAAAAAAAAGAACAAAAAAAATGAATCTCAAACAAATCCGGGCTATAACTGGCTGTAAAAGTCAAACAGAGAAATTATCGCAAAACAAACATCACCCACACACCGGCAAACTCATTCACGTTCACAACCCTGGTTGGCATGGCGTGTGTGTGTGTATTTGGTCGTTATTTTATTTGTGCATTTCAAACAGCTTGTATTTGCAGTGTGTATGTGTGCCTTTCCAGAGCAGCAAAAAGTCCCATTTTTGCAAACTCCCCAGTAGGGTGGTTCATGGATATATGAAAAAGACAAAAGTGTTCTAATTCGTTTGCATCAACCGGAATTTCAAAGTTCTATGACCCCAGAAGCTAGCCTGAAAATTTGAGCTCATTTGGTTAAGGTTTAGTTCTCCAGTTTTGATCTGAAGTTAGTATGGAACTTGATTCAATTTAATATGGAGAATTGTAACTTTTTACATGTTCTTATAGAAAATTTCCCAAAACCTTATCAAATTTTCCTATTCATAGGTTTCTTATAGGTTTTGATCCGGGGAACAACTTTGTAGAACATCGCAAAGTGCTAAGAATTGATCCTGGAAAGATACAGGATGTTTTTTAGAGTTTACTTTTTTCGGCAACATTTCAAAATATGCTAAAAAAATTAATCTGTATCTTTTCGGGATCATTTCCTAGCGCTTTGCGATGTTCTACAAAGTTGTTCCCCGAATCAAAACCTATAAGAAAACTCTTACATGATAAAGATTTATCGGGTTGAGGAAAACTTTCTAGAAGAAGAGTTAAAAAGTGAAAAATAAATCAATTAAATTTATTGAAATTCCATTATAACTTCATATCAAAACTGGAGCAACTAAACCATAACCAAATAAGCTAAAATTTTCAGGCTAGCTTTTTGGGTCATAGTACTTCAAAATTCCGGTTGATGCAAACGAAATTGAACACTTTTGTCTTTTTCATATATCCGTGAACCACGCTACTCCCCAGCCAGCCAACCAAAGGACTCATTTGGGAAGGACCAAGCAAAACGAACCGAAACGAAGCAGCAGCAGGCCGGAAATGAGTGAAACAAAAGGTATATACAAAAAATGAAAAATCTCTGAGAATACTAGCCAATGTTGAGTAAACAAATGAAGCGACCGTAAAGAAAAGTGAATCGAAAAAAAAATATTTTTTGTCTGTTTTCTGTTGTCTGTTGTCTGTTGTCTGTTGTCTGTTGTCTGTTGTCTGTTGTCTGTTGTCTGTTGTCTGTTGTCTGTTGTCTGTTGTCTGTTGTCTGTTGTCTGTTGTCTGTTGTCTGTTGTCTGTTGTCTGTTGTCTGTTGTCTGTTGTCTGTTGTCTGTTGCTTTTTGCTTTTTGCTTTTTGCTTTTTGCTTTTTGCTTTTTGCTTTTTGCTTTTTGCTTTTTGCTTTTTGCTTTTTGCTTTTTGCTTTTTGCTTTTTGCTTTTTGCTTTTTGCTTTTTGCTTTTTGCTTTTTGCTTTTTGCTTTTTGCTTTTTGCTTTTTGCTTTTTGCTTTTTGCTTTTTGCTTTTTGTTTTTTTGCTTTTTGCTTTTTGCTTTTTGCTTTTTGCTTTTTGCATTTTGCTTTTTGCTTTTTGCTTTTTGCTTTTTGCTTTTTGCTTTTTGCTTTTTGCTTTTTGCTTTTTGCTTTTTGCTTTTTGCTTTTTGCTTTTTGCTTTTTGCTTTTTGCTTTTTGCTTTTTGCTTTTTGCTTTTTTCTTTTTGCTTTTTGCTTTTTGCTTTTTGCTTTTTGCTTTTTGCTTTTTGCTTTTTGCTTTTTGCTTTTTGCTTTTTTTTTTTTTGTTTTTGCTTTTTTGTTTTTTCTTTTTGCTTTTTGGTTTTTGCTTTTTGGTTTTTGCTTTTTGCTTTTTGGTTTTTGCTTTTTGCTTTTTGCTTTTTGCTTTTTGCTTTTTGCTTTTTGCTTTTTGCTTTTTGCTTTTTGCTTTTTGCTTTTTGCTTTTTGCTTTTTTGCTTTTTGCTTTTTGCTTTTTGCTTTTTGCTTTTTGCTTTTTGCTTTTTGCTTTTTGCTTTTTGCTTTTTGCTTTTTGCTTTTTGCTTTTTGCTTTTTGCTTTTTTCTTTTTGCTTTTTGCTTTTTGCTTTTTGCTTTTTGCTTTTTGCTTTTTGCTTTTTGCTTTTTGCTTTTTGCTTTTTGCTTTTTGCTTTTTGCTTTTTGCTTTTTGCTTTTTGCTTTTTGCTTTTTGCTTTTTGCTTTTTGCTTTTTGCTTTTTGCTTTTTGCTTTTTGCTTTTTGCTTTTTGCTTTTTGCTTTTTGCTTTTTGCTTTTTGCTTTTTGCTTTTTGCTTTTTGCTTTTTGCTTTTTGCTTTTTGCTTTTTGCTTTTTGCTTTTTGCTTTTTGCTTTTTGCTTTTTGCTTTTTGCTTTTTGCTTTTTGCTTTTTGCTTTTTGCTTTTTGCTTTTTGCTTTTTGCTTTTTGCTTTTTGCTTTTTGCTTTTTGCTTTTTGCTTTTTGCTTTTTGCTTTTTGCTTTTTGCTTTTTGCTTTTTGCTTTTTGCTTTTTTTTTTTTGAGACAAATTCACCTCATCGTCCGGTTCTTCGAGTCCAAATGACAATGAAAACAAGTACAATGTTTGCGCTGAAAATTACTCCAAACGGCCGTAAAAACTGCCCCCTTCCTACGGCCTTGCCCAGAGAATCGAGCTTTTGCCGCAGAGTTTGCAGTCATGATGTTGGCAGCCATGTTTGCTCTTCATAACGAGATTGAAACATTTGCCTTTCCCAACGCCCGGCCCCACACACCTGGTCGAAACAACAACAGTGAGACAAAGCGACCGAAATCGGCCAATTTGAGTGGAAAATAAAAACATCAGCAGCCCAGGTCATACAAATAAATAAACGTTTTAATGATAGCCAAGCGAATGTAAATCTCCGGTTTGCAATCTCTGCTGGCGTGCAAAGTTTGTGCAACTGTTCCTTTTTTTGTTGTTTGCAAATTTGCGGTTGAACGAGCGTTTATTTTATCCATTTGGGAGATGATTTAATGACGTTTGTTCAAATCAATGCCGGTGTGTTTGTCCCACCCCGTGGGAGTTGATGGATTTCTGTGGTGCAAAGTTTACAAACAATTTTTATTGACACTGCGATAATGATGTCTGTCGAGAGCAAATTTGATTCTTTTAAAAGCATGACAAAATAATTGAATTAATTGAAAATTTTGCAAACCTGTTGCAGTTATGTTTTACTCAAATATATGTAAAAAAATTATCTAAGAATTTCGTCAGATTTATATAAAAAGTATAAACAATTGACAAAGAAACGAATTTTGAAATTTGCACAAATGATTAAACATGTTAACGCATTTAACATACTTATAATGTAAAAATACGAAAAAGCGGCTATAAAAACATGAAAAAAGATAGGCAAAATGTAATGATAGGAGGTGATAAAATAGGCCAAATACTACAAAAAAAAACAAATATAAATAAAACATGATAAATGCAAATTAAAATACTAAAAAAGACACAAGAAAAACATAAAACAAAAGAAGTAAAGTTTTTCGTAGAACAAAAGTTGCTCAAAATGAACTCCTGAAAAAGGAAAAAAAATATTTGGGCAGTAGAGGGTTAAAATGAAAATAATTTTGGAAAGAATTCAAGTAACATATTTTTTTAAACAAATGTGAAGAAAATAAAAAAAATTATAGAAAATATGAAGAAAAACGAAAAACAGTGAAGAAAAAAATAAATCAATAATGTAACGAAAAACAATTTAATGAAACTTAAAAGATTTTTGTAGAAAATTTAATGAAAATTTAATGAAAGTTTAATTAAGATTTAATGAAAATTTATTGAAAAGTTAAAGAAAATTTAAAGAAAATTTAAAAAAAATTTAAAGAAAATTTAAAGAAAATTTAAAGAAAATTTAAAGAAAATTTAAAGAAAATTTTAAAAAAATTTAAAGAAAATTAAATAAAAATTTAATAAAAAATTAATAAAAAATAAATAAAAATTACATAAAAAATTAATGAAAATTTCATGAAAACTTTATGAAAATTTAATGCAAATTTAATAAAAATTTATGTAAATTTAATGAAAATTTAAAGAAAATTAAATGAAAATTTAATAAAAATTTTATGAAAATGTAATAAAACTTAAATTAAATGAAAATTGTATAAAAATTTTATGATTAATTTATGAAAATTTAATTTGAAGAAAAATTATTAAAATTTTAAGAACATTTTATCAATTTTCGTAATTTTTTTTTTCAAATTTAATGACAATTCAATAAAAATTTATTTAAAAAGATAATGAAAATTGAATGAAAATTTCAAAAAAAAAATTCTGAAAATTTCAAGAAATTAAATGGAAATTTACTGAAAATTATATGAAAATTTATTGCAAATTTCATGAAAATTTTATTGAAATTTCATGGAAATTAAATGAAAAATTTTATGATTTTTTTTGAAAATTTCACGAAAATTTAATGAAAATCAAATGAAAGTTAAATGAAAATTTTATTAATTAAAAAAAAAATGAGTTATTAATCATTAATTTAATGATAATTTAATGGAGATTTAATGATGATTTTATGGAGATTTCATGATGATTTTATGAAATTTTAAGAAAGTTTGATGAAAATTTATTGCAAATTTCATGAAAATTTTAATGAAATTTCATGGAAATTTAATGAAAAATTTTAAGATTTTTTTTTGATAATTTAATGAAAATTTAATGAAAATCAAATGAAAGTTAAATGAAAATTTTATTATTTTTTTTTTAATTTTTGAATTATTAATCATTTATTAAATGAAAATTTAATGAAAATTTCATGAAAATTGAATGATGATTTAGTAAAATTTTAAGAAAATTTTATGAAAAATTAATGAAAATTTATTAGAAATTGAATGAAAATTTATAAAAATTTATGAATAATTATTAAAAAGTTAATGTAAATTTAATAATATTTCATGAAAATTGTATCAAAAATGCACGAAAATTTTATGAAAATTCTATGAAAATTTTATGAAAATTTTGTGAAAATTGTATCAAAGTTGCATGAAAATTTTATGAAAATTTTATGAAAATTTTATGAAAATTTTATGAAAATTTCATGAAAATTTATGAAAATTTTATGAAAATTTTATGAAAATTTTATGAAAATTTTATAAAAATTTTATGAAAATTTTATGAAAATTTTATGAAAATTTTATGAAAATTTTATGAAAATTGTATGAAAATTTTATGAAAATTTTATGAAAATTTTATGAAAATTTTATAAAAATGTTATAAAATCTTGATGAAAATTTAATGTAAATTGAGTGAAAAATTTATAAAAATTATATTAAACTTTTATGAAAATATAATGAAAACTTAATGAAAATTTCATTAAAAGTTTATGAAATTTTGTTTTGAAAATTTATTAAAAATTTAATGAATATTTTAAGAAAATTTAATTAAAATAATATGAGAATTGAATGAAAATTTCATAAAAATTTTATGAAAATGTTATGAAAAATTGGTGGAAATTTCATAAAATTAATGCATTTAATGAATTTTTAATGAAAATTTAATTTAAATTTGATGAAAATTTGATTTATTGTTTATTGTTTAATGAACATTTTAAAATAAAGAAAAATGTGATTTTTCAATAAAGCATAAAACTTTTAGCACAAACAATTTGCAGCCAACTTCAACACCAACTTTTCGCTGCAAATTAGCGGAATTCATCGAAATTGAGATTGGCTTGCTGATTTTCCAAATCCCTTCCCGCCCCCCTCTCTTTGTCCCACCACCTCTCAGATCAAAACTAGCATCAGTACAGAGAGCGTGGCAAAACTTTATCAATTCCAATGGCTCCCCGGTTTGGGTTTTGGTCTGAAATTGGCAGATTCATTAAACTTTGCACCCTCTTCCGCAGTCAGCAACTAAGCTTAATTTCCGGAAGTGAATGCGGGGCTTAAAGTTTTCATCGAAAATAGTTGGAAGAAAGGGAGGAACGGGTGGAATGCAAAACTTGGCCAACTTGCCGGTTGATTGAGTGGGAAAATTAAATATCGCGAGCTCAGCGGAATTGTTTAGGATGAGTTGGTGAAATTTGATCAGTCGCTGGGTGATACAGGAAGGTCATAAGCTCGGAATAAGCAAAGGCAAACGGTGATTTTTTTTTATATCTGAAAACATGAACTTTAATAAACATTATAAACACTGCAAACCATCACAACTTCACGCCACTGAAATCAATGAAACGGGGGTGCCAATTTAATGCAACTTCTATTTCACCCAACTAACTTCCCCCGGAAAACAAATCAAACGTTGCTCGAAACCGCAAAAACAAAACGGGAGCTCGCGGGCCAAATAATAACACCAACCAACAAAATTTCTGCGCAGACTCAATTCGAGGAGAAGCATGAACTTTGGGGTTCCCAGAATCACGTGCAATTTGATTTTTTCAAAAATATTTTGTCTGGGCCGAATGGTTTTTCTCTAAAGTTTGTATGGAGAAATTGTGTTGTTCGATTCTCTCACATACACAGCAAAAAATCCGATTGTAAAATCGCATGCAAAAGCATTCACATCACCTTTGTAAGCAAAAACATGTAATATTGTATGAGAAAACGTGTACACAAAAGGCATGTACCGAAGAAGAAAAAAACGGGTCTGCTCACCCCAAAAATAACATCAATCCGGCGAGAGACATAAATATTCAGATTACCAAGTCCGCGCGTCTACCCTCTCGGCTATCTCGCCGCTATGTAAATTGTTGGATCGTATGCAGTCAACACACTATACGACGTACGGAAAACCTACTGTAGTAATCTGAAAATGACTCTCGCTGGATTGATGTAATTTTTGGGGTGAGCAGACCTGATTTTTTTTCTTCGGTACATGCTTTTTGTGTACACGTTTTCTCATACATAATACATGCTTTTGCTAACAAAGGTGTATTGCTTGCAATTTTTGGGTTGTATGCAACAGCGACGAACCGCCCTAATTCTCTATATAAACTTTGGAGTTAAACTGTTCGGCCCAGATAAACTTTCGGGCATTCGATTTTTTTTTATTTTTAATCCGGCTTAAACATTTTTGGCGCTTTCGGTATGCCCAAAGAAGCAATTTTGCATCATCAGTATGGCCATATAATTTTCCATACAAATTTGGCAGCTGTCCGTACAAAAACGATAAATGAAAATTCAAAAATCGGTATCTATTGAAGGAATTTTTTGATCGATTTGGTGTCTTCGGCAAAGTTGTAGGTATGGATATGGACTACACTGAAAAAATGAAACACTTTTTTTGTGTTTTGGAGGAGGTCAGATGCCAACTTTTCAGAAATTTCCAGGTTGATAAAAATCTTTGACCGAGTTATGAATTTTTTAATCAATACTGATTTTTTTCCAAAAAATCGAAATATTGGTCGCAAAAATTTGTCAACTTCATTTTTCGATGTAAAATCAAATTTGCAATCAAAAAGTACTTTAGTGAAATTTTGATAAAGTGCACCGTTTTCAATTTATATACATTTTAAGTGACTTTTTTGAAAAAAGTCGCAGTTTTTCATTTTTTTAATTAGCGCACATGTTTGCCCACTTTTGAAAAATACATTTTTGAAAAGCTGAGAAAATTCTCTATACTTTGCTTTTTTGAACTTTGTTGATACGACCCTTAGTTGCTGTGATATTGCCATGCAAAGGTTTGAAAACATGAAAGTTGATGTTTTCTAAGTCTCCTTTTAACAACTCACCATTTTCTAATGTCGATATCTCAGCAACTAATGGTCCGATTTTCAATTTAAAAATGTTAAATATGAAACATTTCTGAAATTTTCCGATCTTTTTGAAAAAAATCTTTACAAAATTTTTAAACCCAGAATAATATTTTAAAAGGGCGTTATAGAGAATGATTGGCCCTTTTGAAATGTTAGTTTTGATTTTTAAATTTTTAATAAATATTTCTTTTAAAAAGATCGGAAAATTTCACGAGTGTTGTAAATTGAACCATAAGTTGCTGAGATATCGACATTAGAAATGGTGGGTTGTTTGGGTGAGACTGGGAAAACATCAATTTTCATGTTTTTAAACCTTTGCATGGCAATATCTCAGTTACTAAGGGTCGTATCAAGAAAGTTCAAAAAAGAAAAAAATAGAGAATTTTCTCAGCTTTTCAATAATATTTTTTTTCAAAAGTGGGCAAACATGTGCACTAATTTAAAAAAATGAAAATCTGCGACCATTTTCAAAAAAGTCACCAAAAAATTAATTTAACTTGAAAACGGTGCACTTTATCAAAATTTCACTAAAGTACTTTTTAATTGCAAATTTGATTTTACATCGAAAAATGAAGCTGAAAATTTTTTGCGACCAAAAACTCGATTTTTAGAAAAAAAATCAGTATTGATTCAAAAATTCATAACTTGGTCAAAGATTTTTTGCACAACATGGAAATTGGCATTTGGTGTCCTCTAAAACATATCAGAAAATGAAAAAAAAATAAAATTGTGTTTTTTTGTAAATCAAGTTTTAGTGACAAAAAGTTAAATGAAACATTCTTTTACCTTGTAACATTTTATTCCAGTGTACCTACAACTTTGCCGAAGACACCAAATCAATCAAAAAATTCCTTCAATAGATACACATTTTTGAATTTCATACATCATTTTTGTATGGACAGCTGCCAAATTTCTATGGAAAATTATATGGACAAACTAATGATGCAAAATGGCTTCTTTGGGCATACCGAAGGCACCAAAAAAGTTTCAGTCAAATTAAAAAATATAAAAAAATCGAATGACCGAAATCTGAATGAACTGCTCAGATGCGATATAATAGTAGTGTTCGGCCCAAACCGAAGTGTTGACCCAAAGCTGTCTTAATTAGCCCAGTGTGCGCCACCCCACCCCTGCAGCGCTGACAGAAACGGTGCTGCCAACTTTGACAGCTAAAAACAACGGCGCGGCGACGAGTTCGCGCGCAAACGACCGAACGTTCAAGAAGAAGACAGCAGCGAAACGGCGCGCAAAGAACAGTCGCACGAACTGATCGTTTCATGTAAATAGAATCGGAAATAAAAGAAAGTTTTGTGGAGGAAAGTGATCTTTAGCGTGTTTTATTCGTCCGGAATCGTAGTCCCATCAATCCGCGAGTGTTACAGTCCGCTCGATCGAAGAAACGTCCACTTCGCCCAAAACCCGTCGTCAGGAGCCGCAACAAGTAGGGTATAGCGTAGTCACCAATAAGACACTTTTAGTTTTTGAAATTCAATGATTTTTGTATTTTGACCTCAAAATGTTGGGCAGCATTCTGCAAAATTATTTACAGTATGTAAAAAAAGTATTTACACCTCTTGAGCACTATGCACATTTTGTGATGAAACATGTAAAAAATTTAAAGTTTGACAGGAATCTAGTACTAAGTTTTGTTCAGAAACTCATGCCAAACATTTTGCTACAAAAAGCTCATGAAAAGATGATTTCTATAAAAAGTTATATAACAAATACTATTACGAAAATAAAAAAGGTGCAAAAAAAGTTTGTACACCTTTCGAAAAATTAACATAAATAATGTTATTTGTTGACAAATCACCATAAATCCAGTCTCCCAACTTCAAATAGGCATCCTTGACTGATTAAAAAAATAATTTGGATTGAATATAAAGTTTACTAACTACTTAGTATAAAAGTTTATATAACTCTGGAAATTCTATATAAAACTTATCTAAACTTAATTTTGCAAACTTTTAATTCAACTAAATGTCAATATATTACCATAGAATTGCTAAATAAACATTTTGGAGTGGGTATAACACCGTTTTGGGGGTATTTGTATCGATCGAATAGATTTTTCGTTGGAATTTCGTACCAACCCGGAATTACGTCGTCGAAAAATCCGCCGGCATCCGAACCGGTCCTCAATTCTTAAGTCAACCTATGTGGCATCGGAAAGGGCATAAAATTTCCGATCTTTTGATACCCATACATCTAGGTTTTCTATAAAACCCACGTTTTTTAAATACCTGGGCAAAAAGTAAGTTTAATCCACGAGAACAAAAATTACGAAATTCCATACATTTTTGGCAGGTTGCTCAAACGAAACCATAACAACGTTTTTGCTTAGGTATTTAAAAACGTGGGTTTTATAGAAAACCTAGATGTATGGGTATCAAAAGATCGGAAATTTTATGCCCTTTCTGATGCCACATAGGTTGACTTAAGAATTGTGGACCGGTTCGGATGCCGGCGGATTTTTCAACGACGTAATTCCGGGTTGGTACGAAATTCCAACGAAAAATCTATTCGATCGATACAAATACCCCCAAAACGGTGTTATACCCACTCCAAAATGTTTATTTAGCAATTCTATGGTAATATATTGACATTTAGTTGAATTAAAAGTTTGCAAAATTAAGTTTAGATAAGTTTTATATAGAATTTCCAGAGTTATATAAACTTTTATACTAAGTAGTTAGAAAACTATATATTCAATCCAAATTATTTTTTTAATCAGTCAAGGATGCCTATTTGAAGTTGGGAGACTGGATTTATGGTGATTTGTCAACAAATAACATTATTTATGTTAATTTTTCGAAAGGTGTACAAACTTTTTTTGCACCTTTTTTAGTTTCGTAATAGTATTTGTTATATAACTTTTTATAGAAATCATCTTTTCATGAGCTTTTTGTAGCAAAATGTCTGACATGAGTTTCTGAACAAAACGTAGTACTAGGTTTCTGTCAACATTAAATTGTTTAGATGTTTCATCACATTATGTGCATAGTGCCCAAGGGGTGTAAATACTTTTTTTACATTCTGTATTACTGAATTTATCATGTATTATAAACTGTGTTTCATTTTGAAAAATGTATCATAATTTAACTTTTCAAGTCACCGATGTCACCAACAGCAAAGCATCATTATACCATAAAACTGTTTTTGCACCAACTCGGATTTTCCAGTTCAATAATCGGCGAGCAAAAACATATTTTTCCCCACTCCACCTCCCCGAAGTAATCGAGCCACGTAGCTAGGCAATAGTTTCATCCCCTTTTCCAAGGAAAAACTTCTTGTTCCGTGGGCGGTGGTGAGGGGAGAAAGCGATACAAAATAACGGCCCCGGCCAGCAAGGATTAACTTTTCGCTAATGCATAATTATAGACCTCGACGACGACGTTCTGAGGGGAAATTCTGGACGACGTGTCGAAAACCCGGTGGAAAATTAATTAAATATTGTTCGGGAAACAGTGCAGCAACGGCGGGATAAAAAGAACCGGGGGGAGACAGGAATTTTGGTGCAACTTTATCTTTTGGTGTCATCGCAGAGCAGCAGAACAACGGCAGTGTGACTTTATTGATGTGTGTGTGTGTGATGCTGCAAAGTGGCTTTGGCATGTTTCAAAGGGGGGGAAATTTTCCACCCCAAAACGTGCGGAAAAGTTTCGTTTCGTGAAAAACTATCGAGGCTTATTGTGTGAGAAGATGAATTAGAGGTGAAGCTTTTTGGTTGAAAGGGTTTTAAAATGTTTCGCATGAGTCAACAAAAAAATCTTTAGATAAATATTTCTAACAATAAAATTGGATACAACAAACAAATCAATCCAAATTTGTCCAAGAGTTTCTGCTCCAGACTACGATGCAAAAGAAGGCGAAACTGGAAACGAGCTCGAGTAATTGAAATCTCACTTGTACTGATTTACAATTCGCTCGTTTGTTTTCCCCAGTTTTTTTTTGCCCTCGCACTCTCTGACAGTCAAAAATTTGAAATATGAACCCCGGGAAGAAAATATTTCATCGCCCCCCTTCGACCTGGAAGTGGCTTCGATGCCAGGGAAAGGGTGTGGAATTTCGGTTCAACTTTGGCAGCATCAATTCATCATTCATTATTTGCGGCCCACAATGAAGCGATCGTGAGGGCGGTTTTTTTCGAAAATGCATATTTTTGGAATTTATGGTGCTACCGTTGCGGTGAAGGTATAAGGAGGGTTACATACATGACTAAATCCACCTATAAGTTGTTGATGTCTTATTCAGATAATATTGTATATTCAGATAATTTATTGAAAATAAAAAAAAATCACAAATGTTCAAAATATGCAATATATGGGACTTAAACGTAAATTTGTTTGCTTTTTCACTAAATTATTTTTTTATAATAAAATTTTCACAAGATACCGGATTTTTTCAATACTCAAGTTTTTAAAATTTGAAATATGTACAACAAAAAAAGCGAAATTTTTGCAAGCTTTTTCAATTTGTTAAGATTTTATAAAATACAAAATTTTCACAAAATACCATATTTTTTCGAAAATACTATCAAACAAAGCAAAATGTTGCATGCTTCATAATAACATTCAAATTGTGTATGCTTTAAATCATACAAAACTTTGCATCGTTTTTTACAAAAAAAAAAAAAACATTTCAAAAAAAGTGAAAAAGCAAACAAAACATTGCTTCGTTGGATATCGCAAATTTTGAAAATTTGAGTATTTTCGAAAAATACGATATTTTGTGCAAATGTTTTTATTTAACATAATAAATCTTAAATAAAGCGAAAAACTAACTAAATCCACCAATGTGCTTGTAGCCTTCCTCACTTATTACCAACAATGGCTGATATGATGGAATTGTACAACAATTTCATATATTTTTTAGATCCAGAATAAAAAAGTACATAAATATCACTTAAGTGACCATACCTCGAGACAGGGTTGTCAGATCATCAATGTTTTGGACTCGTTGGAAAGGTCTTTTGATAACCTCCATCCGATCCGGACATAGTTTACATACATTTAAATGAGATCCGGCTTCAAAAAAGTACA
Source organism: Culex pipiens pallens (assembly GCF_016801865.2). NCBI lineage: Eukaryota > Metazoa > Arthropoda > Insecta > Diptera > Culicidae > Culex > Culex pipiens. The sequence goes on along the minus strand of NC_068937.1, from coordinate 44,402,060 downwards.
TAAATGTCACTTAAGTGGCCATATCACGAGACAGGGTTGCCAGATCTTCAATGTTTTAGGCTCGTTGGAAAGGTCTTTTGATAACCTTACCAACGATGATGGACCCGGACATAGTTCACAAACATTTAAGTTAGATCCGGATATATGTTAAAACACTTTTTTATACATAACTTTTGAACTACTAATCGAAACTTCAATCTGTATAAAACTCGATCTATGGGACCCTAAACCAAGTCGAATGCAACAGGTTCGGGTCAAATCGGTTCAGCCAGTGCCGAGAAACATGAGCTAGATTGTTGGTCACATACATACATACACACAGACATTTGTTCACTTTTCGATTCTGAGTCGATATGTATACCTGATGGTGGGTCTACGACGTTTTTATACAAAGTTCATTTTTAGAGCAGGATTATAGCCTTACCTCAGTGAGGAAGGCAAAAGCATACCAAATTTCGCTTCGTTTGATAAATATGGGTAATTTGGAAAATTTGAGTATTTTGAAAAAATACGGTAATTTATGAAAATTTTAGTATTTTACAAAAAAAACTCTTATTAAGTGAAAAAACATACAAATGGGTATTCCAAATTATATATTTATTTGGTACACCCAACTGGCAGTCGCATGATTGTGATGCATGGCGGCATGAAAGTATATCAGATTCTGCATGAAATCTGTTCTCATGCATTTTTTACGATATAGGGGTATGACATTTTTGCCCGTTACCGACAATTCGTCGCCATCGTGCTAACTTGTCGTACGTGCATTTTGGGCCAAATTGAGTTAAGAACGCCATTTTGTGCAGCTCACAATGCCTCACCTTTTGACCTTTACAGATCCCCAAAATTCGATTTCAATCCTGAGATATTCAACAAAAACCGAAAAAACTCCGTGCATTTTTGTCACTTTACATATGAAAGTAGTTTCAATCTTGTCGTGCTATCTTGTCACTCCATGAAAATTGATGTAAGTGCGACAAAAGGCCAAAGGGATTTCAGGCCAGGAAAGTCAGGATGCGTTTGTCGCACGTACAAGCTAGACTACCGTAAACATTTGTAATGATAACTCGGGACTCCAGCAACCAACTTCAACCAAACTTTGGGACAATGCACAGAATGGTGAGCTAAACAAAACGTGTTTGTTATTGTTTACATTGCGTGCTCTCGTTTTTGAATATTCAAGGTCAAACAGTAAAACGCGTTTTTCTCGGAACGTCAAAATGGCGGGTGTGACAAGATAGCACGACGACGTCGAATTATCGACATTACCGACCGCTTTTTGGTTGTATTTCACAAAAAAAAACACTTTGCAGAACGAGGATTGAACCACCAACTTCTTGGTTATTGATCCGACACGCTACCACCGCGCCATGGCCGCTTGATGAAAAGTGAGTGAAAGAGCACCAACATATGCTTCTCTTTGGAGTGTTGCTCGGGGACGGGCCAGCTTTATATGTGTTGGTGAGAACTGCAGATCGCTGAAATTTTTACACGCGGGCAAAAATGATCTACGGGCTTGCTGCAAAAAATGTTATAAAATATGACATTTTCTGCAGCAAATCCAATGTTGCAGATTTTGAGATATATTTTTCCTTTGGGTGTACCTAAGGTAAGCGGAGAGGATGTCGAGCCGCTGTCAGTGCGAGCCACCTCCATAAGCTTGCGGTTGTGAGAGCAGAAAGGAGAACTCATAAGATAGCGAGAAAAATGAGACAGAAGATTCTCTCCGTTAGACCCACACCCAACCAGCGGTCGCATGATTGTGATACATGGCGGCATGAAAGTATATCAGAATCTGCATGAAAACTGTCCTCATGCATTTTTTGCGATATAGGGGTATGACATTTTTGTCCGTTACCGACAATTATCAACATTACTGTTGCCACCGCTGGGATGGGCACACTGGCCGACGGTGCAACGCCGGCGGTGTAATCAGCCGATACCGTCACAGCTGTCAACGCGTGCAAAGAGGACAGAAAAAGTGTGTGTGTGGCCTCCAGTGTAAACACGCGCGCTGTTCGTTCACCATTTTTCACCTGGGAGAGTGCAGACGTTTTGGACGAGTCGGAGGAGATTTTGCGGATTATTAAGGAGGAAAAGTAAGAGTTGTAGTTTTTAATATTGAAATTTATTGAAACAGTGCAACCTAGAAAACCTCGAAAAGGTCCCGCGAGCTGCTCTGCCGTTTCGCACCGTCACTTGGGGCGAATCTGTACTTCGGTGATCCGAAGAGTGCAAAGAAGGAAAGTTAGGAAGAGGAAGAGGAGGAGTTGGAAAGGAAGAGGAAACGCTAACGTAGGAAAGGAAACCAATTAAGTAAGTAGTAGGACTAACAATGTAAACAAAAACCTAAAAATATATACTTACTTGCAGTTTTGTAGCTGCTCGAAGAGCTGCTGAACAAAAAGTTGGGGTTTTATTTACCGACCACCCGAACAATCTACAAAATTAATTGCGGGTTCGGTATTCCTCTCCCACGATGGCTGACGAAAATCCGGAATTCACAAAGACTCCCTGCTCAACCTGCAAAGAGGTGTCGACCGAGGATGAGGTGATGGTGGGCTGCGATTGCTGCAAGCTGTGGTTCCATGCTCGGTGCGTCAACTTCAATCCGGCTGATAAGAAGTCGGGGAAGAAATGGTACTGTCCGGACAAGGACTGCCAGAAGAAGAAAAAGACTAAGAAGTCTGTTGAGGTACCGCTCCCAGTGCCCCCCGAGTTGCAAGAAAAGCTGGATGCTTTGGAAGAAACTCGGAAGCGTGCGGAAGCGGAACAGGAGATGACGCGAGTCCTGAAGGAGAAGGAGTTTGAACTGGCTGCTTATCTTCAGGAGCGTCAGATGAAGATCGACGAAGAGCTTCGCGAGAAGGAAGCCAAAAGGGCTGAGGAACTTCGCGAGAGGGACTTCAAGCGGCGCGAGGCCGATCTAGCGGCGGAGATGGTGAAGAAGGAGGAGCACCTGAAGCGGATCCAACAGCTGGAAACAACGTTCCGGGACAAAAGCGCCTCCATCGACAAGCTGCTGAAAAACAGTAGTACTCCGCTAAGAAACCCCGAAGTCAAACCGCTGACTGAAGGAAACGTCGCTAAACACGACGGCCGCGAAGATCCTGAGGTCAATCCGGCGAAACCTGGAGACATTCCGGATAATCCTGGGACCAATCCGGGAACTCCTGGAAGCAATCCGGGTTCGCCGAAGTCGTCTAAGAAACCGGTGTCCTCGTCGGATAGTTCGTCGGCGTCCAGCGTCTCGACCGACGCCAACGATGACGGAAAGAGCGGAAAAACGGCAAAGTCGACCAAAGTTGATGTGTCCAAGCCAGACGGGCTGGGGCTGCACGGATCGGGTCCAACGAAGGCCCAGCGAGCTGCACGACAAGGGCTGACAAGGAAGCTGCCAGACTTCCACGGCAAGCCAGAAGAGTGGCCATTGTTCTTCGCGGCCTACCAAGCGTCAAACGAAGCCTGCGGGTACACGGACGTGGAGAATCTCGTGCGCCTACAAGACTGCCTGAAAGGCAGAGCGCTCGAGGAGGTACGTGGCCAGCTCATTCTGCCCAAGTCGGTTCCGCGTGTGATCGCCAAGCTTCGCCAGATCTACGGTCGCCCAGAAGTGCTGCTGCAAAGCCACCTGCAACGAGTGCGCAAGCTGGAGCCGCCGAGAGCGGACAAGCTGGGATCATTCATTCCGTTCGGCAATGCTGTGGAACAACTATGTGAGCACATCGAGGCCGCAGAACTAACGGCGCATCTGGTCAATCCGATCTTGATCCAGGAACTCGTCGACAAGCTTCCGGACGGGGAGAAGAGGAGTTGGGTGCACTACAAGCGCAAGAAGCGCGAAGTAAATCTGCGCACGCTCACCAACTTTCTCTCAAAGATCGTCGAGGATGCGTGCGAGGCGACGGTCAACCTAGACTACAAACCGGACGTCAGAGCAGCGTCGGGATCGAGTGGCCGAAGCCGAAACAAAGAGAAAGCCGCACTGTTCAACCATAGCGTTGCAGAGGAATCTACAGAGCGGCGAGGGCAGAAACAGCAAAGGCCGTGCAAGGCGTGCCAGTGCACGGACCATCGGCTGTGGAACTGCGAGGACTTCAAGAAGCTGCCCTACGAAGATCGAGCGAAGATGGCGACGAAGTGGAAGCTTTGCCAACGCTGCCTGAATGACCACGGCGGCCAATGCAAGCTCAAACTTCGCTGCAACGTCGGAGAGTGTCGCGAGCCGCACAATGCTTTGCTTCATCCGGAGACCAGGGCAGTCGGCATGAACGCACACATTACGTCCACGAGTCCCGTGCTGTTCCGGATGCTCCCGGTAAAAGTCTACTGCGGTGAGAGATCAATGATCGTGCTCGCTTTCCTCGACGAGGGTTCGTCCCTCACCCTGATCGAAAGTGGTCTAGCCGACCGTTTGGGGCTGTTGGGGACGAAGGAGAAGCTCACCATCAAGTGGACGGCCAACGTCACACGAGTGGAACAACATTCGAGGCGGACAAATATTTGGGCGTCGGCGATCAACGGGACGAATGGCGAGAAGCTGCTGCTGCAATCTGTGCGTACGGTGGACAAGCTGATGTTGCCACGCCAAACACTAAATGCTGCTGAAGTTTCGTCACACTACGATCACTTGCGCGGGATTCCGATGGATTCGTACGACGGTCGGCCAGGAATGCTGATCGGGTTGAATAACATTCATTCGTTCGCACCGCTGGAAACGAAGGTCGGCACGATTGTCGATCCGGTGGCAGTCCGGTGCAAGCTCGGCTGGACGGTCTACGGACCGCGGGATGCAGAGTCGGCGGGCGCGAGCTGTTTCCTCGGATGCCACCAAGAAGTGACGAACGAGGAGCTGCACGATCTTCTCAAAAGCCACTATTCGCTGGAAGAAGCGGTGGTGACTGTGCAGCGGGAGTCGGTCGAGGATCAGCGGGCGAGGAAGATCATGGAGGAAACTACGCGTCGCGTGGGTGACCGCTTCGAGACCGGACTGCTGTGGAAGACCGACGACGTCAAGTTCCCGAACAGCTACCCGATGGCTGTGAAGCGGATGAAGCAGCTGGAGAAGAAACTTGAGCGTTCGCCGGAATTGTACAACAACGTCAAGAAGCAGATTCTGGACTACCAGGCCAAGGGATACGCGCACGAAGCCACCGCGGAGGAACTGAACGAAACCGATAACAACAAAGCGTTCTACTTGCCGCTCAACGTGGTGGTGAACCCGAAGAAGCCGGGGAAAGTTCGGCTGGTTTGGGATGCGGCGGCGACGATTGGTGGAGTCTCTCTCAACTCGATGCTGGTGAAGGGACCAGATCTGCTCGTGCCACTGGTGTCAGTGATCTGTGGGTTCCGCGAACGACGAGTTGCCTTCGGCGGGGACATCCGCGAGATGTACCACCAGCTGAAGATTATCTCCGGGGACAAGCAAGCTCAACGCTTCCTCTTCCGGGACAACATCAACGAAGAGCCGAAAGTGTACGTGATGGACGTCGCTACATTCGGGTCGAAGAGTTCGCCGGCGTCGGCGCAGTACGTCAAGAACCGCAATGCGGAAGAGCATGCCGGTCAGTATCCGGACGCCGTGGCTGCGATCATCAATCGGCACTACGTCGATGACTATTTTGACAGCGTCGACACCGTCGAGGAAGCTGTCAAGCGAGCGAAGCAGGTGAGCCACGTCCACAAACAAGGTGGTTTCGAGATCCGCAACTGGGTGTCCAACTCGCCGGAAGTGCTGACTGCTCTGGGCGAAGAGAAGCCGATGAGTCCTGTGCTGCTGAATCAGGACAAGCAAACACCCAGCGAACGCGTACTCGGCGTGCGGTGGGACCCGGAGCTGGACGAATTCGCCTTCGCCGTGATGCACCGCGAAGAACTGATGAAGTACCTGAAAGAGGGGAAAAGGCCAACCAAACGGATCGTACTGAGCTGCGTGATGGGATTTTTCGATCCGCTCGGCCTGCTGTCGCCGTTCACAATCCACGGGAAGATCATCATCCAACATTTGTGGCGAACCGGCTGCAGATGGGACCAAGACATTGACGACGAAGCCTGGATTCTGTGGAAGCGGTGGACGGCACTGCTGCCGGAAGTCGAAGCGCTGCGGTTTCCCCGGAGCTACTTCGGCGATGCGATGTCCTCGTCGATCGAGAGTCTCGAGCTGCACATCTTCAGCGACGCGAGCGAGCTGGCCTACGGTTGTGCGGCGTATCTACGCGCGGTCATCAACGGCCAAGTTCACTGCAGCCTCGTCATGGCGAGATCGAAGGTAGCACCGCTGAAACGACAATCAATTCCACGTCTGGAGTTGATGGCGGCGTGCATGGGAGCGCGCATGAGCCAGCAGATCCTCGGAACTCACACGCTGCAAATCGACCGTACCGTTTTCTGGACCGACTCGAGGACTGTCCTTGCTTGGCTGCACGCAGATCCCTACAAGTACAAGCAGTTCGTCGCCTTTCGGGTCGGGGAGATTCTGGAGCTGACGAGACTGGACGATTGGAGATGGGTGCCTTCCAAGAAGAACATCGCGGACGTTCTCACGAAGTGGGGACCTGGACCGCCACTGCAGAACGATTCGGAATGGCGGAACGGCCCGGCGATACTGTTCGAGCAGGATGACCACGACTCACCGCCTGAGCAGATCGAGGAGACGAACGAAGACGCACGAGGCGTGGTACTGTTCCACAGGACAGTCAACGTAGAAGCGGTCTCGACGTGGGCAAAGCTGGTGAGGGTGACTGCAACGGCGGTACGCTTCATCGAAAATTGTCGTCGCAAAAAGGACGGCCGTCCAGTACTGACTGCAAAGGCCACGAGTCGCCTAGCCAAGCTGGTCAAAACGCAGCACGAGACGGATGTTCAACCGCTGCAACAAGACGAGCTGCAGAAGGCCGAGAGGATTCTGTGGAAACAAGCGCAATTCGAGAGCTTCCCTGATGAGATGAGCGTGCTGACAAAGAACCTACAGCTGAAACAGGGTGAGTTGCCGGAGAAGATCGAGCGGTCGAGTCCGCTCTACAAGCTGCTGCCGGTGCTCGACGAGGATGGTGTTCTGCGCGTTCGTGGAAGGCTGGAGAAGAACGAATCGATCCCGTTCGACAAGCGATTCCCGATCATTTTGGGTCGAAAACACGCCGTCACCAAGAAGATCATCCAGCACTACCACGAGAAGTACGGTCACGCGAATCGGGAGACCGTGTTCAACGAGCTGCGTCAGAAGTTCTGGATTCCGAACGCACGGGCCGCGATCCTGGAGGTGGTCAAGGAGTGTGTGTGGTGCAAGGTGAACCGTTGCGTGCCGTTCGTCCCAACAATGGCGCCGCTTCCGGTCGAACGCACTGCAGCAACCATGCGACCGTTCAGCGCGGTGGGCGTCGATTACCTGGGACCGGTCGAAGTCACGGTGGGTCGCCGCAGAGAGAAGCGCTGGATCGCCGTCTTCACGTGTCTAGCGGTCAGGGCGGTGCATCTCGAAGTGGTCCATAGCCTCACCACGCAATCGTGCCTGATGGCCCTCCGGAGGTTCGCGTGCAAGCGAGGCGTTCCCGAGAAAGTGTTCTCCGACAATGCTACGTGCTTTCGGGGAGCGGACGCGGCGATGACGAAGGCGATCAACAAGGAGTGCGCGGAGCAGATGACGTCGGCGACCACTGCATGGTCCTTTATCCCACCTGGGACGCCCCACATGGGCGGGGCCTGGGAACGGATGGTGCGATCGGTGAAGGAGGCGTTGCGCGCACTCGACGACGGACGAAAGCTGACCGACGAAATTCTCTCCACATCTTTGGCGGAGGCCGAAGACATGATCAACACTCGGCCTTTGACGTACGTCCCTCAAGAGTCCGCTGAAGAAGAAGCCATCACGCCAAACCATTTCCTGCGCGGGACGGTAACGAGCGCGGACCTCAAGCTGGACGAGACGGTGGACACCGCTGCAGCACTACGAGACGTGTACAAGCGAAGCCAGCAGCTGGCGGGCAAGATGTGGGAGCGGTGGTCGAAGGAGTACCTGCCCTCGCTGAACCGGCGTCCAAAGTGGTTCGAGGATCGCAAGCCCCTCGAAGCGGGTGACCTGGTGTTCGTGGTCGACGGCAAGAACCGGAAGAGCTGGGTACGAGGTCGAGTGGTCGAGGTGTTCAGCGGGTCGGACGGACGCGTTCGGCAAGCGGACGTGAGGACAGCAGACGGGAAGGTCAACAGGAGAGCAGTGGTTAATTTAGCGGTGTTGGAGATCAGGGACGGTAAGTCCGACGCGCCGGAAGGCCCGACGGATCTTACGGGCTGGGGTGTTGCCACCGCTGGGATGGGCACACTGGCCGACGGTGCAACGCCGGCGGTGTAATCAGCCGATACCGTCACAGCTGTCAACGCGCGCAAAGAGGACAGAAAAAGTGTGTGTGTGGCCTCCAGTGTAAACACGCGCGCTGTTCGTTCACCATTTTTCACCTGGGAGAGTGCAGACGTTTTGGACGAGTCGGAGGAGATTTTGCGGATTATTAAGGAGGAAAAGTAAGAGTTGTAGTTTTTAATATTGAAATTTATTGAAACAGTGCAACCTAGAAAACCTCGAAAAGGTCCCGCGAGCTGCTCTGCCGTTTCGCACCGTCACTTGGGGCGAATCTGTACTTCGGTGATCCGAAGAGTGCAAAGAAGGAAAGTTAGGAAGAGGAAGAGGAGGAGTTGGAAAGGAAGAGGAAACGCTAACGTAGGAAAGGAAACCAATTAAGTAAGTAGTAGGACTAACAATGTAAACAAAAACCTAAAAATATATACTTACTTGCAGTTTTGTAGCTGCTCGAAGAGCTGCTGAACAAAAAGTTGGGGTTTTATTTACCGACCACCCGAACAATTACCGACGGCAGATTGATTGTATTGCAGAAAAAAAATCTTAACAGAACGAGGATTGAACCATCAACTTCTAGGTTGCTGATCCGACACGCTACCACCGCGCCATAGACGCTTGATGAATGGTGAAGGACAGAGCGCGAACATAATGTTCTCTCTAGAGTGTTGCTCGGGGACGCACCAGCATTCTATGTGTTGGTGAGAACTGCAGATCGCTGACGTGTTTACACGCGGGCAAAAATGATCTATGGGCTTGCTGCAAAATATGTAATAAAATATAACATTTTCTGCAGCAAATCCACTGTTGCAGATTTTGAGATATATTTTTCGTTTGGGTGCAGTTTGGTACATTCGAAAAAATACGGTATTTTGTAAAAATTTAAACATTAAAAAAACTCTCGTAATGTGGAAAAGCAAACCAAATTTCACTTCTCTTGATACTTATATTGTAAATTTTGAAATTTTGAGTGTTTTCGAAAAAATCAGAATTATTTTGTGCAAATTTTAGTTTTTGACAAAAAAAACTTAAAAAAAAAGTGAAAAAGCATGCAAAATTTCGCTTCGTTTGATAGCCATATTGCAAATTAGGAAAATTTGAGTACTTTCGGAAATAATACGGTATTTTGAGAACAATTTTGAGTGAGTTTTTTCTTAGGTATCTTTTTTCTTTATTATTGTTTATTTATTGTTTTTGATTTAACGTTTTATTTTTCAGTTTTGTTATTTCTGTATAATGGGTAATATGGTTTCCAATACGATAGTTTGGATATGTTTTGTAGAGTAATTTGGACAATTTTTGATGAATGATTTGATACATTGTTTTTGTGAGCATAATTTACCACCCTTAGACTTGCATTAAATTCCTTTTTTATTATTTGTAGTTGATTTTCATAGAACATCATTCCAGGCTTAATAAAAGATTTGTGAATAAGCTATCTTTTAATAAAAAGATACAAATGTTGAGATATATTTAGTTATAAGTTTATAAGCTTTTTCTTAACAAGTGGTTCTTAAGCTTTTATGTTCCTAATAACATATTTATCATGCATTTATTAGATATAAAAGTGAAGTTTTCATAACATCGGTAAATAAATCATACAAACACATTCTCTAACTGCTGTTGTTAAACAATCAAATCAGTTCTTTGATAAACTCACAGAATCACTCAATGTCCTAAAAAATAATTCCTAAAATATTCAAAGAGAGTTAAAACTAAACTTTCCAGCATGCTATCATCCTACTGCCTGCTTTTGTGTTAGTTTAGATTAGATAAGAAAACGATTTTTAACTGGAATTTGTTTTTTTTTTTCTTTTGCCTCCTCATTCTCTCCCAAGAATGGTTATCCAGGGCAGGTGGTAATAACAAAATGGAGGTCATTTCAATAACAAGTCCTGTTGAAATATCTTATTTTGTTACCAGAAAGTCATGATCATCGGTAATGAGAAGAAAATAATAACATCCCCACTTAGTCTAAAAATTGTTATTGGACAGATCTTATGAGAGTGTAAGGAATATGGAAAATCATTCAATCATTGATCGCGTTATTCATGTGTTGTTCCAACTTAAAAAAAACAAACATCAGTCTTAGTTTATGTGTTTTTTTTTATTGAATTTTACTTCAACGATGGAAAAATTTGGACCAATTTTATTAAGGACATTATTTTGGTGAAATTTTTTAAAGTTGATTCTTTGAATTGTTGATATTGGAATATTCTTTTAATAATGTTTAAAGTTTGATCGAAAATGTTGCGCATAACGAAATATTTTATTATTATTTTTTCGCTAGAACTTTAAGAATGTTGGGAATGCCTTGGCTCTGTAAAATTCTACATTTGAAAATATTTAATATTTATTTGGAGCCAAGCAATAAAATTAACATTTTATAAAAAAGCTAATGAAAAGAAATCAATATCAAAATCGATTATTTTCTAGCGCAAAAAAACATATCGAACCAATATCAAATTGAGAAATTGGGTTTTTTGCTCTTTTATAGAATTTTCTTGTAATATCTTTTAATAACAGAAATAGTTATTTTTCGAGCCAATCTCTGTTATTATTTTGTGTTACTATAACAGCCAGCTAGGGGGCGTTTTAATAACAAGTTCTGACCTCCTGAAAATAGCAGTGCTCGAACTTTTCCAGTTATTTCTTCCTACTTGGGGTTACAAACCCAATGTTACCCTCACTTGCGGTAGTGTTTTTTTTTATTTCTCTGTGTTTTTTTCATTTTAGCATGGTTTTTGAAAAAAAAATTGATACCTTTTGCACGTTATTTTTTTTTTAAGATGCTACGAATATAATATGTACTGTTTCAATCTGTCTTATTTTTTAAGCAGACTCTAAATATGAGCTCATGTTCACCAAAATTATCTTTGTAAAGGAAATTCGAGTTTCCCGAGAAGCTACATGATTTACCTGCAACAGGGTGTGGTGCGCTGGTGCAATCGCCTGTAAATGGTTCAGTGAATCCCACCATTCATCCAGAACGGGAGCAGGAGAAGCCCCAGCACAACGCAACCCATTTGGATGGAAATCAGCCATGCTCGGTGCTGGTACATCCACACAAAAATAGAGGTCGAACATGGTGCAGTGCACAAGGGTACATAAATAAATCCAGGTTAACTGCAGGTGGAAAGTGAAGCTGCAATGGATTCAAATTTTGTAATACTTTGTTTGAAATTTGGTGTAGAATTTCCATTAAAAAACTCTAAACAATTTTGTGTTTTATTCTGGTTCAACTCTAACCTACCGTGCAAATCGAATGACGCCACTTCCTTCTAGACCAGAGACTTTCAGCTAAACAACTTTCAAGGGAATAAAGCAGTGTTTTAACTTAAAAATGAACCACTCAAGGCAATAGCATTTGTTTGTTAATTTTTTTCAGATTTTTAAGCTAGGATTTCGTTAGATTTCGTGACGAAATTTGCTAGTAATAATTAAGGTCAGTTGGAGTTATCACGAAAAACAACCTGAAACTCCCATAATTGAAACCAATCTTCCCAAAGCTAGTCCAAATCACCAGGATCATTTACATCGTTCAACGGAAGCAGAACCAACTGTCTCGCCATCATCGTTCAATTGGTCCGTACTACTCTTCCGGAGAAGTTCCGTTCTCCGGCCTGACTCGGGCTGATGGTTCATAATTCAGAGGTATTGAATGGAATCACTTTGCTCCGGGAAATCGAACCTACCATCGGCTGACGTGCTCTGGACGACGAGTCGGCCAACGATGTCAGCAGCAGCTGCTGTCAACGTACTTCTGGGCATTTTCCTTTGAAGGCATCTGAAGTGCATCCCAAGCTGACGACTCACCGAGTGAAACGTACCTCTGGGTATATTTCCTTGTCCCGATATCTTCTTCTGGCTCCCGGAGTCAACGGAAGTCAAATGGGTAATTTATGACGATGTGAGTTGGGAAATTTCGTGAGTTGGACTCTGAAAGGGGCGGCATGGTCTTTTTTGGGTTTCTTAACTTTTTTATTGTCTCGACTGCTTTTCTTAATAAACTGTTTGTTTTGTCTCATTCGGTTTTCTGTCTCATCGTCATTTTGTATCATCTTATTTTTTGTTATCATCATTCCATCATTTCTTCTTACTTGTCATTCTGTCTCCATAATCATTTTGTCTCAACTGGATATATTGTCTCATTTATCTCTCTGTCAATTTGTCTTTCTGTCTCATATGCTTCCTGTATTATTTTTATCTATCGCACCTGTCTTCATGCATCAATTATCTCTCTGTCTTATTGGCATTTCTGTCCCCTGAGTCTTTCATTTTTCATGTGTCTCTGGCTCATTTGTCTTTCTGTTATTTTTTTTTATTTTGAATCTGTCTCATCTGTTTTTTTCCTGCCATTAAGTCTCTTTTTGTCCCACTTTTCTTCTCTGTTTTATATGTTTTGTCTGTCGCATCTGTCTTTCTTTCTCGCCTGCTTTGTTTGTCTTTCTGTCTCATTAAAATTTTTGTATCTCGTCAACACTCCTGCTTTTCTGTCGCCTTTTTGTCTCATCTATCTTTTTGACAAAAATATCTCATCTGTCTCCTATGTCTTATCTGTCTCATCTGCCTCATCTGTCTTTCAGTCTCATCTGTTTTATGTCTCATCTATAGTTCTATCTTATCTGTCTTTCTGTCTCATTTGTCTCATCTGTCACGCTTGTCTCATATGTCTCATCTGTCCCACCAGCCTCATCTGTTTCATCTGTCTCATCTGTCTTTCAGTCTCATCTGTTTTATGTCTCATCTATCGTTCTATCTTATCTGACTTTCTGTCTCGTCTGTCTCGCTTGTCTCATGTGTCTCATCTCGACGTCGTCGTGCTATCTTGTCGCACCCGCCATTTTGACATTCCGAGAAAAACGCGTTTTAATGTTTGACCTTGAATATTAAAAAACGAGAGCACGCAATGTAAACAATAACAAACACGTTTTGTTTGGCTCACCATTCTGTGCATTGTCCCAAAGTTTGGTTGAAGTTGGTTGCTGGAGTCCCGAGTTATAATTACAAATGTTTACGGTAGTCTAGCTTGTACGTGCGACAAACGCATCCTGACTTTCCTGGCCTGAAATCCCTTTGGCCTTTTGTCGCACTTACATCAATTTTCATGGAGTGACAAGATAGCACGACAAGATTGAAACTACTTTCATATGTAAAGTGACAAAAATGCACGGAGTTTTTTCGGTTTTTGTTGAATATCTCAGGATTGAAATCGATTTTGGGGATCTGTGAAGGTCAAAAGGTGAGGCGTTGTGAGCTGCACAAAATGGTGTTCTTTACTCAATTTGGCCCAAAATGCACGTACGACAAGTTAGCACGATGGCGACGATCTGTCTCACTTGTCTCATCTGCCTCATCTGTCTTATTTGTCTCATCTGTCTTTCAGTCTCATCTGTTTTATGTCTCATCTGTCTCATCTGTCTCGCTTGTCTCATTCGTTTCATCTGTCCCACCTGCCTCATCTGTCTCACCTGTCTCATCTGTCTTTCAGTCTTATCTGTTTTATGTCTCATCTATCGTTCTATCTAATTTGTCTTTCTGTCTCATCTGTCTCATCTGTCTCGCTTGTCTCATATGTCTCATCTGTCCCACCAGCCTCATCTGTCTTATCTTTCTTTTCTGTCTTTCAGCCTCATCTGTCTTATCTTTCTCATCTGTTTTTCAGTCTCATCTGTTTTATGTCTCATCTATCGTTCTATTTTATCTGTCTTTCTGTCTCATCTGTCTCATCTATCTTATGAGTCTCATCGGTCTCATCTGTGTTATCTGTCTTTCAGTCTCATCTGTTTTATGTCTCATCTATCGTTCTATCTTATCTGTCTTTCTGTCACATCTGTCTCATCTCTCTCATCTGTCTCGCCTGTCTCGTATGTCTCATCTATCTTTCCTGTCTCATCTGTCTCACCTGCCCCTCTTCCTCATCTGATTTTGTCTTTCTATTTGTCTCACATGATTTTTTTTTTGTTTTTCCACTTTCCGTTCCTTTTCCCCCCTCACTCCAAACTGAACAAAACTTCCAAATGAGCTGCAATTTTGGACTTAAGTCCATTCCAGTGTCAAGCCGACCAGCCGACATCCAGCTTTGATGGAGCGTGTCTCTGATTGAAATCCCGAAGCCCTTCCTCGTAATTGAGCTCCAATCTAGAATGTGTCCACAGTGTGCCTTCACTCGGTTCGATTGATGCGATTGATGACAGCAGTTGAGGAAAACTTTATTTTATGGCCCAAGTAATTGAGCAGTCGAGCAGTCGGATTTCCGAGTGCGATAGCGAAGCTCACTTAAGTGTGTTACGAGGGCAAAGGTTGGCAAAGTTAAGCGAGGAGATAACATTTTTACGAGCTTTGGAAGAAGTGCTGAGTGTTTCCGATTTTATTTTTGGAGTAGGGATTTTATTTAATATTTGTTGAGAAGCTAGTTTGTGGCGCCGAAGAGCTTTGTGAATGGAGTGCTTCGAAGTTATGATTTGTAAAATAAAATTCAAACTTTGTCCAAACAGAATTGGTACAGATATGAGCAATTTTTCCCCAAAACCGGAAATGGATTTAGCCATTTTGTGTCATTGGTTCACCCATGCAAGACTCCATACAAATTTGGCAACTGTCCATACAAAAATGGTTCGTAAATTTTCTAAAATATGTAACTTGGTGCTGATTTGTATTTCTTTACCTAAAGAGTGAAAAATCTACAGAAAAAAACCTCCTTTACCAAAAATGCAAATTTCCACCGCTTTCCTGTAAATATTATGCCACCCACCAGAAAAGGTGATGCCTGTCATCAAATTCCGCACAAAATTTGATTGCTTGCCGTGTAAACAGAAAATTGATTTGATGGTGTTTCGGTGCCCAGCGGCCGCGGCGTAAAGCGGTGAGAATTTGTCAACTTTATCGCGTGGCGTTTGATGAAACGTGACTTTGAACTGGGCGGGCAGCGGGTGCAGCAGGCCAGTTGTGTAAACATGTTTGAACTTCATCGGGGGACGGCCACTGTGTCCGTTTGTGATGGTCAAACGTGGCTTCGCGGGAGCTGTGGGAGCGCTGGACTGGGAAAAGAGGTTTATGAAACTTTAAAGCCTCTGAAGAAGATTGTTGGGGAGCCAAAACGTCAAAAGTACCAACTGACTCAAACAAGTTTCTAAAATTAAAATTTTCCCCCTTGGCGTACCATTTGCAACCACTTTGATGCAACCCCGTCCGCCGTGTTGTTCACCTGGACCTCACACATAGTGATAGATTTAATTGAAAATGCTTCGTGGTGCCCCCGTGTAAATTCCTGGCCAGCATCGCATCGGAATCGGTCAGCACGTGTGACGACCCGATGATCAAAGCGAGTTGGCTTAAATGGAGTTTGGGTATTGGGAAGGTTTTTTTTTTGGAGATTTGGAGAATTTTGTGGAAATAAATTGGATGGCGTGGGGTTTGAGATGACATGCTTGTGAAAATAATTCTTGTTTCGACAAGAAAAAAAGGGACAAAATCAATTTGATTAAAAGTTGCTTTAAAACACATTTGACTATTTTGAGGGAATCAGCGAAAAAACAATTCGAAATAGTGTATTAAAAATGCGTAGTTGTGTTATCTTCTACCAAACAGTACATGGTTGAGCGATATCGAGTGATATAGATTTGCGTGTGTAAGATATAAGTTTGCGCTATCCCTGTATCGGCGCTACTGTCAAAGCCGAGTGACGCATGTGACGTTCGCAGACAAGCTGTGGGCCAGTGCCGCACACATACCACTCTGTCTCGTCCTCTTTCATCTGTCAACTGCCCGAGTGAACGCTGAACAATCGTGTTGGTGGGGGCTTCTCACGGGAGCAGGTTTGTACTAGGGACCTACATATAGGCTCTCTAGTTTGTACGGGAGAAGGTGTGGAGATTTAGTTTGTAGTGAGTAAGTGCCTTTTCGCGATAATGTTTCGAATTTCTTCGATATTTTTGTGCGTGGCAGTGAAATAGAAAGTCTAGGCGTAATAAGTCCCCGTCTGGTGTTCTTCAACGTCGCAATAGACCGGGTATTCTATTCCACGCCTCAAATCCAAGTAAGAGTTAGTATTAAAAGTTCTGGCAAAAAAAAACAATTTGGTCGCCAGTAGTTATCGTGCTTTCGAGCAATCCTTCTTCTTCTCTCTCCTTATTATTACTTATCTCTTCCTCTTACTATACGCGCATCCTTTTGTTGTTTATTGGGTTAATTACACAGTTCAACAAGATTTTGTCTCTGAGACGAGTATATGTGTTCCTAGTAGAATTTTGCCTGCTGAATCCGAATCCGGGTCCAGAATTGCTCCAAATGGTCCCAATTTTGAGATACACCCGTTTGAAATGTTAGTTTAGGCCAAAATTAGCTACTTTGTCGACTATTTTACAAAAGAACTATTGAATAAACAACTAAACCAATACATGTATCTTATAGTTCACGTCCCCTTTCTGAAACACCCCTGGTTTTTAAAATTTGATTGTTTCTACGCATATTTATAGCCATTTTAAAATTATATTTTCAGTTGATTCTCATTCAAGTTTTTCCAACTTGCATGCAAGTCATATTATGCTGGGATATCAATAATAAAAATCAAAAATGCTTTGCAGAACGTTAAAAAAGTATGTCTCGGTAATCTAATTGATCATATTTCATGTAATTTTGTCTGCTGAATCCATTCCTATCATTAGATTTTTTCAAAAAGGTCAGCTTTTTGAGTAAAAATTGAATTTTCGATGATTTTTTCAAAATAAAATCTATTTTATGCTAAAGTATGACTTAGAGATAACTAAATGTCGATGTCTCGTCAGTATTTTTGTCTGCTGCACCCATTCCCATCATTGGATTTTTTCAAAAAGGTCAGCTTTTATAGTAAAAACTGAATTTTCGATGATTTTTTCAAAATAAAATCTATTTTATGCTAAAGTATGACTTAGAGATAACTAAATGTCTAGTCTCGTCAGTCTAACTGATCATTTATAATGTATTTTTGTCTGCTGAATCCATTCCCATCATTAGATTTTTTCGAAAAGGTCAAGTTTTTGAGTAAAAATAGATTTTTTCAAAATAAAATCTATTTTATGAGCAGTTCTCTTCGAAATCGGCCGATATCGACCATTTTTATTTGTTGTATTTTTTTATTTGGCTCAAACTTTGTGGGGCCTACCCTATGACCAAAGAAGCTATTTTGTGCCATTGGTTCACCCATACAAGTCTCCATACAATTTGGGCAGCTGTCCATACAAAAATGGTACGTAAAAATTTAAACAGCTGGAACTTTTGAGTGAATTTTCTGATCAATTTGGCGTCTTCGGCAAAGTTGTAGGTATTTTTAAGGACTATTAAGAAAAAAATAGGTACACGGAAAAATTGCCGATTTTTTTATTAACTTTTTTTCACAAAAACTCAAATTCCCAAAATACGTATTTTTTGATTTTCGAGATTTGTTATATGTTTTAGAGGACAAAAAACCTCATTTTTTGAGCCATAGATAAATATGGTCAAAAAATCTGCCGCCAAGTTATGAATTTTTGAAAAAAATGTGATTTTGGAAAAAAATCGAAATTTCATACAACACGAAATTAGACCTAATCATTTTATGTTAAATTTGATTTGCAATCGAAAAGTACTTTACAGATTTTTTGATAAAGGACTCCGTATTCAAGATATAGTCACCCAAAGTTTGATTTAAGCGAAATATTTGCAGTTTTTTTGATTTTTAAAAATATTGACCATGAGTGACTTTTTCTAAAAATATCAATTTTTAAAAGATTCTGATCTTTGATTTTCTATGAAATTGTCAAAGAGACATAGAACAGCGGTTTAAACAAAAGAGAGAAAAATTGAGGTTGTGTAAATCTTACCCAAAATCCCCATAATTTTATAATGTCGATATTTATCTCAGCAACTTATGTTCCGATTTTCAATGTTAAAACATAAAACATTCTTTACGAAAAAAAATCCGATCTTTTCAAAAACAAAATTTTCAAAAAAAAATCAAGAATAACATTTTTAAAGGGTGCAATATTGAATGTTTGGGTGGCTACATCTTGAAAACGGAGCCGTTTTTCAAAAATCTGTACTTTTCGATTGCAAATTAAATTTAACATAAAAAATTAAGTCAAATTTTGTTTTGTATGAAATTTTAATTTTTTTCCAAAAATTACTGCCTTTTCAAAAATTCATAACAAGGCGGCAGATTTATTGACCATAATTCTCTATGGCTCAAAAAATGGGGTTTTTTGTCCTCTAAATTTTTTCAACATTTGGGAATTTGAGTAATTGTAAAAAAAATGTTAATAAAGAATTCGGCAATTTTTTTCCGTGTACCTTTTTTTCTCAATAGTCCTCAACAACTTAACAACTTTGCCGAAGACGCCAAATTGATCAGAAAATTCACTCAAAAGTTCCAGCTGTTTAAATTTTTACGTACCATTTTTGTATGGACAGCTGCCAAAATTGTATGGAGACTTGTATGGGTGAACCAATGGCACAAAATAGCTTCTTTAGTCATAGGGTAGGCCCCACAAAGTTTGAGCCAAATAAAAAAATACAACAAATAAAAATGGTCGATATCGGCCGATTTCGAAGAGAACTGCTCATAAAATTGATTTTATTTTGAAAAAATCTATTTTTACTCAAAAACTTGACCTTTTCGAAAAAATCTAATGATGAGAATGGATTCAGCAGACAAAAATACATAAAAAATGATCAATTAGACTGACGAGACATCGACATTTAGTCATCTCTGAGTCATAGTTTAGCATAAAATAGATTTTATTTTGAAAAAAATCATCGATAATTCAATTTTTACTCAAAAACTTGACCTTTTCGAAAAAATCTAATGATGGGAATGGATTCAGCAGACAAAAATACATTATAAATGATCAATTAGGCTGACGAGACATCCACGAGTCATACTTTAGCATTAAATAAATTTTATTTTGAAAAAAATCATGGAAAATTCAATTTTTACTCAAAAACCTGACCTTTTTGAAAAAAATTCAATGATGGGAATGGATTCAGCAGACAAAAATACATTAAAAGTGATTAATAAGACTGACGAGACATCGACATTTAGTCATCTCTGAGTCATACTTTAGCATAAAATAGATTTTATTTTGAAAAAATCATCGAAAATTCAATTTTTACTCAAAAAGCTGACCTTTTTGAAAAAATCTAATGATAGGAATGGATTCAGCAGACAAAATTACATGAAATATGATCAATTAGATTACCGAGACATACTTTTTTAACGTTCTGCAAAGCATTTTTGATTTTTATTATTGATATCCCAGCATAATATGACTTGCATGCAAGTTGGAAAAACTTGAATGAGAACCAACTGAAAATATAATTTTAAAATGGCTATAAATATGCGTAGAAACAATCAAATTTTAAAAACCAGGGGTGTTTCAGAAAGGGGAAAACGTGAACTATAAGATACATGTATTGGTTTAGTTGTTTATTCAATAGTTCTTTTGTAAAATAGTCGACAAAGTAGCTAATTTTGACCTAAACTAACATTTCAAACGGGTGTATCTCAAAATTGGGACCATTTGGAGCAATTCTGAACCCGGATTCGGATTCAGCAGGCAAAATTCTACTAGGAACACATATACTCGTCCCAGAGACAAGAAACATTTGATTTTTTGTTAAACTGTGTTATTGATAAAATCGAGGGGAACGACAGCAATCCATTGAGCTATCATTGTAATGATTCCATGCCATTTTTTTCAGATTCCATCCGATTGCACAGGATTTGATCGATGGATAAGATTTCAAAGATTGCATCGGATTTGATCGGACTTCTAGGTTTTCAAACGATAAAATCCAATTTGACTTACTTTTATTTTAACGTGTACGTTGATTGACATTATTCCAACGTAAATAATACTTTTTTCTGACACAAACAAAAAATAAAAGGTTGCGACGAAGGCGAAACCAACTAAACTTCCGGTGGACGATTCCTGTACATTCGGTGGTGGGATCTACTCTGACGGAACCACCACGTTTCAAAGCTCCCCCTTAGCTGGAAAACCCGCCAAGGAAGGCCGGAACCAGATGACGAGGAGGTGGCATCTGCGAGTAAGGCCAATGCAACCAAGAAGAGATGCAGGTAGCGGATTTCCAGCAAAAATGTGTGGCTCGGATGGTCACTTTCTAGGGCCAGCGCATGTGGAGTGGCCACGCCGATCGAATTCGGCACAGATCGGACAATGTAAGTATTCATATAGATGAAATATTCTTAAACGAGGTTTCCTAACCTCAAACCATCTAGGGAAAAAATACACTTTCCAATCAAACGTCTTATGGAGAGTTTGATGCTCGATTAAAGCTCATGATTTTCTCAATGATTATATTTTTTAATCGGAAAACAGAATATATTTTCGGATTCTTTGGACAATTTTCCACTAGGAGAAGGTTAAAAAAGTATGTAAATAATAAATAATATGTGTTTTTGAATCACAATCAAAAACAATCTCCAAATTTATAGGCAATTTCAGTTGAACAAATTTCATGTAAAATGTGAAAACTTGTGATTCGTGTCTTGCATTCAGTATAAAATGCAATATAAATCGATAATTTTATAAACAAAACTAGTTTTAACAAATTTCAGGCGAAATTCCGACTTTAAAAAAAAATTACCTAAAATTTATATGTATTTTGCTAGAAAGCTTATACACTTGATTAACTAAATATAAACATTGATTGATTTTCTTAAAAACTATATCAGCTACTTTAGTGATGGTACATTTAGCGTAGTTTGAACATCTTAAATATGATTTTAACAAGAAAAACTTATCAGAAAATTTAAAAATATGAAAGCTTCTGGTGAGGATGGCATTTTTAACATTTTAATTAAAAAATTACCTGAAGAAACTTTAAGTAGCTTGGTCAAAACTTGCAACAAATGTTTTGATTTGGCATATTTTCCCAGTAGTTGGAAAAATGCCAAAGTAATTCCGATTTTGAAACCGGATAAAAATCCTGCTGAAGCCTCAAGCTATCGGCCCATTAGTTTGCTTTCATCTATTAGTAAATTATTCGAAAGAATAATTCTTAATAGAATGGTGACGCACATTAATGCAAATTCAATTTTCGCTGATGAGCAGTTTGGATTTCGCCTTGGGCATTTAACTACTCATCAGTTGTTGAGAGTTTCGAATTTAATTCGGAGCAACAAATCTGAGGGCTATTCTACTGGCACTGCTCTTCTAGACATAGAAAAAGCATTTGACAGTGTTTGGCATAAAGGTTTGATTGCGAAATTGAAAAGGTTTAATTTTCCGATTTATATTGTGAAAATTATTCAAAATTATTTGACGGATCGTACTCTGCAGGTATGGTATCAGAATAGCAAATCTGATCAACTACCTGTACGTGCTGGCGTCCCTCAAGGAAGCATTTTGGTCCAATTTTATACAATATTTTTACTTCTGACTTGCCTGATTTGCCCCCAGGACGCCAGAAATCACTTTTTGCTGATGATACAAGCATCTCCGCCAAAGGTAGAAGCCTTCGTGCCATCACAAGAAAATTACAAAAAAGCTTGGATATTTTCAATTCTTATTTGAAAGAATGGAAAATTACTCCAAATGCTGCAAAAACTCAACTTATTATTTTCCCTCTCAAGCCAAGGGCTGATTTTCTTAAACCAAAAAGTCATCACATTATAAAGATGAATGAGGTAAATTTAAAGTGGGAGGATCAAGTGAAATATCTTGGACTTGCTTTTGACAAAAACCTTACTTACAAGGATCACATTGAAAGTATCCAGGTTAAATGTAACAAATATATTAAATTTTTGTATCCACTTATTAACAGGAATTCTAGACTTTGTCCCAAGAATAAACTGTTAATTTATAAACAAATTTTCAGACCTGCCATGCTTTATGCTGTGCCGATCTGGACAAGCTGTTGCTTAACCAGGAAGAAAACACTTCAGAGGATTCAGAACAAAATTCTGAAAATGATTCGGAAACTTCCTCCCTGGTTCAGCACCAGTAAACTTCATCAATTAGCCGAAGTTGACACTTTGGATGTTATTTCGACAAAAATCATTGCAGTCTTCAGCTGCATTGATCCGCTCATTATATACAGTGAGTCAAATATTTGTCCGTACCCCCCCATACGGAAAATGTTTGTGATGTAAAAGTTCATAAAATACGACCAAAGTACCATGTTTTATACATCAATCGACGCGGCAGAATGTCCTCTTTAAGACACTGTCATTGGATTTGCAAAAAACTTTTTCTAAAAAAATACAAAAATAGTTTACTGAAAATAGTCAAAAAAAGAGGTCAAATAATTGTCCGTACCCCTAATAAAAGTACAAAATCTGATCGATTTAAGTGAATTCATTTATGAAATGTTGTTTCTGTGTCAAATACTAGTACCTCTAGCCAGTTTGTGACAACTTTGAACTTCTGATAACTTTGTTAAGTTAGTTTATATTAAAAATTGGTTTAAATTTAGTTTTTTTATGTAAAACTTATCAAAACATTAGTTTATAAACAACTATTTTTATAAAATTGCTATTTTATGTTGTAAGAGTCTCTATTGAACAAGTTTTAACAATATTTGTTCGAAATATACATTGCTTTCATCTTTTTTATTGACATTTTTCGACCAAAAATACTGTTTCGGAACAATACCGTTAAACAATCCGGATTGTCCCGGAACCGGTTTAACCCCTCGGAGGGAAATTTTGTGGTGGTCAGATAGAGGACAAAAAAACCCACCTCTCGCAATTTGAAGCATCCAATTTCGTCCACTACAGCCCGATTACGAGTCCCTAGACTGAAATTTGAAATTTTCACTTTCCGTGCTGAGAATTTCTGTACCGGCCTGGGTCAGAATGTTTTGCTTGAGGAATTTGAAAATTTCAAATTTCAGACTAGGGACTCGTAATCGGGCTGTAGTGGACGAAATTGGATGCTTCAAATTGCGAGAGGTGGGTTTTTTTGTCCTCTATCTGACCACCACAAAATTTCCTTCCGAGGGGTTAAACCGGTTCCGGGACAATCCGGATTGTTTAACGGTATTGTTCCGAAACAGTATTTTTGGTCGAAAAATGTCAATAAACAAGATGAAAGCAATGTATATTTCGAACAAATATTTTTAAAACTTGTGCAAAAGAGACTCTTACAACATAAAATAGCAATTTTATAAAAATAGTTGTTTATAAACTAATGTTTTGATAAGTTTTACATAAAAAACTAAATTTAAACCAATTTTTAATATAAACCAACTTAACAAAGTTATCAGAAGTTCAAAGTTGTCACAAACTGGCTAGAGGTACTAGTATTTGACACAGAAACAACATTTCATAAATGAATTCACTTAAATCGATCAGATTTTGTACTTTTATTAGGGGTACGGACAATTATTTGACCTCTTTTTTTGACTATTTTCAGTAAACTATTTTTGTATTTTTTAGAAAAAGTTTTTTGCAAATCCAATGACAGTGTCTTAAAGAGGACATTCTGCCGCGTCGATTGATGTATAAAACATGGTACTTTGGTCGTATTTTATGAACTTTTACATCATAAACATTTTCTGTATGGGGGGGTACGGACAAATATTTGATTCACTGTAGTTTATAAGTTAGTTTTAAGGTATCCCTTTTCCCTTTTGTACATGTAGGACCGCCTACATTTGAAATCACTGAATAGCGAAAGCTACAATATTTCATGAATAAATAAAAGTTGCTAGTATTTAAAATTGAGGTGAAAAGTCATCGATTGTGATTGGACACTCAATAATATTTTAACTGAATGAATGTACATGGAAAAGAAATTTGAATAAATATAAATTGAAAAAAAAAACTATCAAAGTCACCCCGGAATTAAACCTGAGAATTTTTAACGTAACTATTTTTCTAAACATTATTGGAACAACTTTTTTTTCCAAAATAGTGCATGGACTTTGTGTGGCCTACCCCAGTACATGTTTTAAAAATAATAATCTTGAGAAAACCCTTACTTGTTCGAAAATATTCTAAAAACAAATTGAAATTCTATCAAAGTCACCCCGGTTTACGGTACTCAGCTAAGGGGGAAAATCATGTCAACGTTGTGTCAACGCTCAGCTTCGAAATCCTAGGGACCATCGTGAAAGAGAGGATATCGAGGAAAGAAGAGCATCGAAAAGGCAGTTCAAAGCAACCTTATACTCGAAACCATTGATATATGGAGCAAAATGGAGAACGAGACAACCAGAGAATAACAGCCAATTCAAACAAGGTGAGTCTCAATGATGGTTTTGCGATAAAACCTCTTTTCATAAATATTTGTGATGAAGGGTATACATCAACTAGTTATCTTTGATTGTTTACGAACTATTGTTCAAAATCTACC
The DNA here is from genome assembly GCF_016801865.2 of Culex pipiens pallens. Lineage (NCBI taxonomy): Eukaryota > Metazoa > Arthropoda > Insecta > Diptera > Culicidae > Culex > Culex pipiens. The sequence goes on along the minus strand of NC_068937.1, from coordinate 44,377,379 downwards.
AAAATAGAAAATAAAATGCTTAAAAATTGAACGGAAAGCGGTGAACAAAAACTTTCCACAACAATTTCTTGCAGATATCTTCTTAACCACCTAATTTTCCAACCCGTCAGCTTTCCAACGAAGAGGGAAACAGCGCGCAAGCTTTTCCTCAAGAGCTTATCGCATTCCACTTTAAAAATGCGTAAACAATTCCAGGCGAAGATTTTCCCCTTCGTGATGGAAAACTCTTCCCCTGTATTTTTTTGCTGTTGCTTTGTTTAATTTGCCGGTAAAAAACACCGGAAAATTGTGCGTTTACTCCCCCTTCCTCCCTATTAATGCGCGCGGAAATGCTCAAACTGTCGGGTTTAAACCTGCGCCAAATTCTTTAATGAATAAAAAGCCTCGACCCAACCAAACGAGGATTTTAATGGAGAGCGAGAGGATTAGTTATGCAAATGAAAGTTGATGAAGGTTTTTTTTTTCTCTCACCTGCTTTCGCGTTCTCACACAATTACTTGAATTAAGGTGTGTAACGAAACGATGAGGGGGGGAGTGGAAAATTCGCATGGAAAATGATTCCGCGCGGGGAAAAGCGTTGCCGTACATTAATTAATGGAACGGAAAATTTGAAACGCTTTTAGCGCGCTGCCGGGTGTTGTTTTCGCGGGAAATGGTTTGCATTTTTACTTCATCGTTGGATCGCTTTTTTGTTGTTATTTGCTCTCGGGAGGTGCGGTTTGACGTTGATGGAGGTTTTTTCGGGGCTGGCTTTTTTTGCGCCCTCAACCTTGAATGCCCGCAAAGCATTGTCCTTCCGAGAAAGGCTCACCCATTTTGGCGGAGATGTCTGGACATTTAGTTTACACAAATCGTTAAAACTTGAAAATTATTATCCTGTCTCATAATCAGATAAATAATGATTGTTTTTCCCCAATAGCTTTAATCGTAATTGTTACAGCACCTTGCATCATCAAAAGCATACGGTGGATAGACAAAATATTGAAATGTTCTAACATTCTCTAGTGCCCGATAGATGGCGACCAGGCTTTGCCTACCTTAAGGCGTTATCGTCTAACAAATTTTCCGTGAGCTGCTATTTTTTTGCTATATTTTCCACCATCAACCGTTCAGTGCACCAAATCCAGTAACCCGTTATTCGAGCAGGTGAGGCACCTGATTAGCTTGATTGCGTTGCCTGATACGGGTAATACAAAATACCAGACACTTCAATAGTGCCGTTCGATCCCTCATCGACATTTTGCACCAATTTGTGGGTGACGTTTTTGCTTTTTGCTTTTTGCTTTTTGCTTTTTGCTTTTTGCTTTTTGCTTTTTGCTTTTTGCTTTTTGCTTTTTGCTTTTTGCTTTTTGCTTTTTGCTTTTTGCTTTTTGCTTTTTGCTTTTTGCTTTTTGCTTTTTGCTTTTTGCTTTTTGCTTTTTGCTTTTTGCTTTTTGCTTTTTGCTTTTTGCTTTTTGCTTTTTGCTTTTTGCTTTTTGCTTTTTGCTTTTTGCTTTTTGCTTTTTGCTTTTTGCTTTTTGCTTTTTGCTTTTTGCTTTTTGCTTTTTGCTTTTTGCTTTTTGCTTTTTGCTTTTTGCTTTTTGCTTTTTGCTTTTTGCTTTTTGCTTTTTGCTTTTTGCTTTTTGCTTTTTGCTTTTTGCTTTTTGCTTTTTGCTTTTTGCTTTTTGCTTTTTGCTTTTTGCTTTTTGCTTTTTGCTTTTTGCTTTTTGCTTTTTGCTTTTTGCTTTTTGCTTTTTGCTTTTTGCTTTTTGCTTTTTGCTTTTTGCTTTTTGCTTTTTGCTTTTTGCTTTTTGCTTTTTGCTTTTTGCTTTTTGCTTTTTGCTTTTTGCTTTTTGCTTTTTGCTTTTTGCTTTTTGCTTTTTGCTTTTTGCTTTTTGCTTTTTGCTTTTTGCTTTTTGCTTTTTGCTTTTTGCTTTTTGCTTTTTGCTTTTTGCTTTTTGCTTTTTGCTTTTTGCTTTTTGCTTTTGCTTTTTGCTTTTTGCTTTTTGCTTTTTGCTTTTTGCTTTTTGCTTTTTGCTTTTTGCTTTTTGCTTTTTGCTTTTTGCTTTTTGCTTTTTGCTTTTTGCTTTTTGCTTTTTGGTTTTTGCTGTTTGCTTTTTGCTTTTTGCTTTTTGCTTTTTGCTTTTTGCTTTTTGCTTTTTGCTTTTTGCTTTTTGCTTTTTGCTTTTTGCTTTTTGCTTTTTGCTTTTTGCTTTTTGCTTTTTGCTTTTTGCTTTTTGCTTTTTGCTTTTTGCTTTTTGCTTTTTGCTTTTTGCTTTTTGCTTTTTGCTTTTTGCTTTTTGCTTTTTGCTTTTTGCTTTTTGCTTTTTGCTTTTTGCTTTTTGCTTTTTGCTTTTTGCTTTTTGCTTTTTGCTTTTTGCTTTTTGCTTTTTGCTTTTTGCTTTTTGCTTTTTGCTTTTTGCTTTTTGCTTTTTGCTTTTTGCTTTTTGCTTTTTGCTTTTTGCTTTTTGCTTTTTGCTTTTTGCTTTTTGCGTTTTGCTTTTTGCTGCTTTGCACCAAATTCTCAACAAAAGCTTAATCATAATTGAAAAAAGCATTGTCGTTTTCAATTTTCAACCCAATTTTTCTTCCCCCCGTCACTGAAAAACAGGGAAGAAAGCAAAACTTTCACCCTGCCAACATCACCAACACCAGGTCCCCGGCCGTAATGAGCAGTTTGAAATACGTTTTTTTTTGCTCCAGTTTGTAAAAAATCCCCCCTGACGGTGGACGGCGAGTTGGAAAAACAATGATGTAGCTGGTTTTTATTGCTTTTTCCGCGCGGTGGTCGTCCTCCCGCTTTTCCGGAAAATGAGCTCAGGATGAGTGACACGGCAGGATTTTTTCTGTCTCTGTCTCTCCCGGGGCAAAGTTTTTTGATTAACTGACAATGAGCGATGTCATTTCACGTTTGCTGGCTGATGTTATTGGTGGTGGTGGTTCTGGGCGTTGTTGTCACTGATGCTGGGTGGAATTAAACGGACGGTGGGTTCCGTGGCTCCCTCGTGGGTTGGACAATCACAACTGAGAAAGTTAATCGTTTGACGTGACGTTATGTTCTGGGGGATTGATTTATAGAACAACGTCTGATATAAATAAATAATTATCTCTGAAAGTACAAAACAAATTAAAATATAATAGGGTAATTCTCTACCAACTCACACGAAATCGGGAAAAGTTGCCCCGACCCCTCTTCGATTGAGGTGAAACTTTGTCCTAAGAGGTAACTTTTGTCCCTGATCACGAATCCGAGGTCCGTTTTTTTTATATCTCGTGACGGAGGGGCGGTACGACCCCTTCCATTTTTGAACATGCGAAAAAAGAAGCGTTTTTCAATAATTTGCAGCCTGAAACGGTGATGAGATAGAAATTTGGTGTCAAAAGGACTTTTATGTAAAATTAGTCGCCCGATTTGATGGCGTACTCAGAATTCCGAAAAAACGTATTTTTCATCGAAAAAAAAAAACACTAAAAAAGTTTTTAAAATTCTCCCATTTTTCATTACTTGACTGAAAAATTTTTGGAACATGTCATTTTATGGGAAATTTAATGTACTTCATGAATCCACATTGACCCAGAAGGGTCATTTTTTCATTTAGAACAAAATTTTTCATTTTAAAATTTCGTGTTTTTTCTAACTTTGCAGGGTTATTTTTTAGAGTGTAACAATGTTCTACAAAGTTGTAGAACAGACAATTACAAAAAATTTGATATACAGACATTAGGGGTTTGCGTATAAACATCACGAGTTATCGCGATTTTACGAAAAAAAAGTTTTGAAAAAGTTACTTTTTGCGTTTATCTTTGTTTCGTCGTCCGTGTCTGTCGCGGGTGACCATGAACGGCCATGATCGATGACGACCAACTTTTTCAAAACTTTTTTCGTAAAATCGCGATAACTCGTGATGTTGATAAGCAAATCCTTTATGCCTGTATATAATTTTTTTGTAATTGTCTGCTCTACAACTTTCTAGAACATTGTTACACTCTAAAAAATAACCCTGCAAAATTAGGAAAAACACGAAATTTTAAAATGAAAAATTTTGTTCTTAATGAAAAAATGACCCTTCTGGGTCAATTTAGTTTTGAAAAGTACATTAAATTTCCCATAAAATGACATGTTCCAAATTTTTTTTCAGTCGAGTAACGGAAAATGGTAGAATTTTTAAAACTTGTTTAGTGTTTTTTTCGATGAAAAATACGTTTTTTTTCGGAATTCTGAGTACACCATCAAATCGGGCGTCTAATTTTACATAAAAGTCCCTTTGACACCAAATTTCTATCTCATCACCGTTTCAGGCTGCAAATTATTGAAAAACACCTCTTTTTTCGCATGTTCAAAAATGGAAGGGGTCGTACCGCCCCTCCGTCACGAGATATCAAAAAATGGACTTCGGATTCGTGATCAGGAACAAAAGTTACCCCTTCGGACAAAGTTTCACGCAAATCGAAGAGGGGTCGGGGCAACTGCTGTGTGAGTTGGCGGAGAATTACCCAATATTAACCCTCTAACGCCCATGATTACTCCAGAGCTCTACTACTTTTTGCCTTCAAAGTTAAATTTCTCTGCAACCATACATTTTTTCAACTTGGCTCAACCTGCATTAGTTTATATAGAATCTTAACTTATAACCATTAAAATTTCATCCAATTTGGTCGATCCAGTTACGAGTTATATTGAAAAACGTAAAAAATCTCGATTTTGCTCTGGGCGGGAAGGGGTTAAAATGAAAAAAGTAAACTTCATAAACGAATCCTAATCTAACCATGAGTGTGAATACAAAGAGACGAGTTGTTCTTTTTAATTTCGCTATATATTTTTAATATCTTAACAGGCTAGCAATTTGTTTATCAGGCTTATGAATGCGAACCTAGCGATGGTATAGAGGTGTAACTTTAATCGCTGTGTTGAGTTTTGTTCGTTTTAACAAGTTCAACTTCTCGCGAACGGGCATTTCTGGCTCGCGAGAAAGCCCGTTCGCGAGTGGAGGAGAGCACGGGCAATCGGTCAGTTTCTCTCGGCAGCTCGAGACTCGCGGCGAGAACTCGAGAGAGAGGATTTTTTCTCGCGAGAGCGCGAGAATACCAACACTGGTTTTCACAGTCGCATGCACTGCGTTGCCATCTATTCATTTTTTTTTAGATTTATCAGATGCCATTATGTTTGTGAAGCTTTTTGTTGTGATTGGAAAGCTATAATTGTGTCATTTCACTATGATCACTGAATGATAACCTGATAGTCCTCTCTTACCCAAGTATGTATTATGATAACTCAAAAAATAATATTCAATATTGGTTTTGTAGTCAGACATATTTACGTGATTCTTGACTGCTTCCTTTTGCCAATATTTATGTACCCTTTCAATTCAAATTTGACCAAATTGAATCCAGTTATTTCTGAAAAAATACACCCACAGTCATATTCTACCCCGATAGCGAATGTCTTGGAGGTTTTAAGTAAATCATTTTTCAGGAAAAAGTTAGGCCGTTGCAAATATTTTTTGAAGTTTATGTCCCTTGACTCTGACCAAAGTCGAGGGGGAAGGGGGGGGGGGTGCAAAAAAATAAAAAAAAATATATTAAAATTGAAATAACGAGCCATGGTTTCAACAATTTAATGAAAAAAGTGTTTTTAAATGCGTTATAAACCTGCCCAGTTGTTTTGCCATCATTAGTTTCCAAAATATCTGAGTATTAACGACAATTTTATTTTTTGCGAAAAATATTTTTTTGCAGTGCTGTACTTTGGAATTTCATAAAAATGCAAAAAAATTGCCACAAGCCCAAACATGCTAAATATGATTATCAATACAGAAAAATGCATTTTAGATTGTTTTCAGTTTAGGAAAAAAAACTTTTGCCCCTTGATTTTTCAGACCGATTTTGAAAGGGCGTCATAAACTTTGAAAATTATTTGCAACGGCCTTATGAGGTACATAAAAGATTAAAAATAAAAATAACTGATTTTGGAAATCGGAAAAAGAGACTGACAGTATAATTTTTCCAAAAGTCGACTAATCTCAGTAAGCCGGTGTCAGAGTTGGAGTCAGAGTCGTTTGAAATATGACCCGACTCCGCAGCAATGGATTTTAGAACATGCGAAAGAAAACGTTTTTTTTTTAAATAAATTGCAGCCTGAAAAGATGATGATTTGGAAATTAGATGACAAAAACTACCCCTTAGGGCAAAGTTTTACGCAACTCGCAAAGGGATTTACAAAATGTTATAATGGTATTATGAGAACCATTTTCTCTTTAAATCATCTATAATAAATAATTTGTTTTATCGCTCTACCAATAAGGCCATAACAGTTCAAAATACGTAGGGGGGTGTGGGGTAATTTGGACACCCTAAGAAAATTACTCTGCCACGGGATGTATGGATATTTTAAAGGAATGTGAATGACACCGGAGGATAATAGAGATCACATTTGATGGAAAAATTCATTCATTTCGATAAACCGACGTCATCGTGTAATCTTGTCGCACCCGCCCTTTCAACGTTTCGAGAAAAACGCGTTTAAATGTTTGACCTTGAATAAACAAAAATGAAAGCGCATTGTCCCGAAGTTTGGTTGAAGTTGGTTGTCGGAGCCCCGAGTAATAATAACAAATGTTTACGGTAGTCTAACTTGTACGTGCGTCGAACGAGTTCTGACCTGAAATCCTTTCGGCCAGTTGTCGTACTTGCATCAATTTTCAGGGAGTGACAAGATAGCACGACAAAATTGAAACTACTTTCATATGTAAAGTGACAAAAATGCACGATTTTTTTTCGGATTTCGTTGAATATCTCAGAATTGAAATCGAACTTTGGGGATCTGTGAAGGTCAAAAGGTGAGGCATTGTGAGCTGCACAAAATGGCGTTCTTAACTCAATTTGGCCCAAAATGCAGTTACGACAAGTTAGCACGACGACAACGAAATTTTGATGAAAAGCCCATTTTATCGCAAAAATTAAAAGGTGTCCCCCACATTTTTGTGTGGTTATGGCTTCAGGTATTTTTTCCGCGCGGCACAACCAAGGAAAATCGTCGTGTGGTTTCCACCACAGTTCGCGCCCTTGACACGTGAATTTTATAGAAAACTTAGATGTTTCAGTATCAAAAGATCGGAAATTTTATGCTCTTTCCGATGGCACAAAGTTTCGCCTGTGAATAGTGGATCGGTTCGGATGCTGTTGGATTTCGACAGAAAAATTTTGACATTTAGATAAATTAAAAGTTTCCAAAATTAAGTTTAGATAAGTTTTATAAAGAATTTCTAGAGTTATATTAACTTTTATAATAAGTAGTTAGTAAACTTCATATTCAATCCACATTATTTTTTTATCCAGTTAAGGATGCCTATAGAAGTTATTATAGGAATCATTTTTTCATGAGCTTTTTGTAGCAAAATGTTCGGCCTTAGTTTCCGAAGAAAACGTCGTTCTATAGGTTTCTGTCAAACTTTAAATTCTTTGCATGTTTAATCACAAAACGTGCATAGTGCCCAAAGGGTGTAAAAGAGAAAATTGAATGTAAAGTTTTCAATTGCGCAAAATGCATCACAGTTTGATTCCAATTAAGAATCTGATGACACCATTCAATTCAAAATCGGGATTCTTACATGTTTTGATAGTCAAAATAGCTCCACCATAGGAGAATGGGCAAATTCATATGGAAGCTGGACCATGGATGTACACGAACGAGACTAACTTTTTTTGAAAGATCTCGCCGAGAAAAGAAAAAAAAACTTCTGTACCAACTCTCTAAACCCCGAAGTTCATAAGTTACAAACTGATGAAGTTTGAGCATTTTGGATATAATCGTACAAAACATCGTTTTTTATTTCATTGTCTAAAATCACTCATAAAATCAATACTTTATTATCGATTTCGATCATCTTGACTTCATTCGACGAGTATCAGCAAAAACTATTCAGCTCTGATGTGTCTTAGCATGATTGAAAACATGATTTGATTTGTGTTATTCCGTTTGAATCATATTGCAACAAATAATTACGTATGAGGATTGGGATGTTTTGAGTTATCCAAGAACTCCTTGGAAAAAAGATCGGTAGGTCTGCCTTCGTAACAAGCATGATGTTGACCAGTCTTAAGAGGCAGTATTTGTAAATATTGCTCGGTTTGTTCTAGAGGTCGTATCGAGGTGATCCGATTTGGATGAAACTTTCAGCGTTTGTTTGTCTATGCATGATATGAACTCATGCCCAATGTAGGAGCGCTAGGCCCGACTCCAGGAGGGCTTGTTGATTGTCCAACCTTTCCACTGTGTTGCAGGGAATTCCGTGGCACAACACAGCTTCAAGGCGACAATCGGCGAGTGGACTGTATTCACGAGTTTTTCCTTCAGTGGACTCTTTTGGGTAGGATGCAAGAAAACAGCTTGTTTCCGATCTTTACTGCTATATTTACAAGCTTAAACTGACTTACGGACTAACAAATTCATTGGGTTTTTAAACTAAAACTTCGGCATTTCTTCCCGAATCTTCTTTGCATTTTTGCAACAAAAACATTCTTATTATTTAATCTCCTCTCGGGTGCGCAATCCTTTTTCCCTAAACCATGTACACGCCACTTCTTCTTTCCATTCATTTACTTCATTCATCCCTACTCCCTGCTCTCCTATTGGTCTGTTTGCGCAAGCTGCCTGTTCAGACGCGCGCTGCGCGTCCTTGAGCTTATTGTGTGCTGTGAGATACATGAACGAAACTGGTGTGAAAGGGAAAGGACACGAATGGTGAGTTGGTATGCGGTTATTTACATGCTATTATTTCTTTCCTTCTTCAATGTGTGGCGTGTATGTGCGGGTACATTTGTGTTGTGTTATGTGCTTAAACAATAGAAGGATTAACTGACACTGTGGAAATGGATGGATTATTCTTGCAAATTTACTCTACCTGACACTGTTAAAAAATCATATCGGTTGGAAACTATTTCTTCTGAGATTCAAATCATTTCTTGGGCAAATTAAATCTACTTTGGCGTTGGCGCCAACACCCAATATGAGCCCTCTACGACAAAGGGAAGTGGGGTAAAATGGGCTTTGAAGTTTGAGGTCAAAAAAACATACAAAATCTTAAAATTGCTCGCATTTCCGTAAAACATCATCAATTCCAACTCTCTTAGATGCGTTCGAAAGGTCTTTTGAAGCACTTCAAAATGTGTCATAGACATCCAGGATTGGTTTGACTTTTTCTCTTAGCTTTTGCAAATTACTGTCAAAAATGGATTTTTTTAAAACCTTAATATCTTTTTCCAACAGCCTCCAACACCCATACTCCTACAGGTCAAAAGATAGGTAATTTCATGGACTATAAGCCTACGGTATTAACTTTTTGGCCAATCGCAGTTTTTCTCATGGTTTTTTGATTTTTCTATAACAAACATTTTACAACGTTAGTTTTTGCCCTGTAGGCCGCCATAGCGGCATTTTTTGGTCTCAATTTTGTCATATTCGGAATCCTCGGACAATTCCACGTAAGTTAGAAGTATTGGAATTGTAATTTTGATTTAAAAAATAATTAAATAAAACATTTTTGAAAAAAGAAATAGATTTTATTTACCCTATGATCAATACGTCAAATGCTGTATCAAGTAGGCGAAAACCTGTTTACCCCTAATCCAACAAATTGATAAAAAATATTTTAATTCATTCTAAATGGCAATTTTTCCAATCAAATTTACTACTCCAATACTTCTAATTTACGTGAAATTGTCTAAGGATTCCGAATATGACAAAAATGAGACCAAAAAAGGTGCAGGTGGTTATGTTCTACATGACCAATAAGACAAAGAACTTTGTACAAAATTCTAAAAAATCATTCTATTGTTATTTATATTTTTTAATTCTTTGCCAATTAATTTAATCCTTTATAATTAATACTAATTTAATGTCTTCAATCATTGACATCTCTGTGAAAATAAATTGCCAGAAAACGAAACTAACGAAAATGTCTATCCCCCCCAGAAAAAACGGCATCCGAAACCATGGATCTTACAACCACTATCGAAATGGCAAATTTCATGTCCAGTCTCAAAAACGATATTGTCCCAAGTCGCATGGTTCGATTAATGTCCCCGGTAGAACCTTCCCTCAGGGCAATGGCCAATCCAGTTTGTGGCCAATCCTGTCAAAATGGCCATTTTCATTACCAGTATCAAAAATCGTGAATTTTGAAACCAATATTGCCCCAAGTCGCATGGTTCGATAAAAGTCCCCGGTAGAACCTTCCCCAGAGCACTGGCCACTCCGGGTGTGGCCAATATCCTACCAGATTGGTCCCAACCCCATTGCCCTAAATCATTCTGGTTTTCGGGTGACCGTCCAACAATCTTTATAAGAACAGAATTCCTCCCAAGTTGGTGCACAACCTGTGTCTATCAATGTGTGGGTTGTGTGTGTCTGAGCAATAAAATTACCACCGTGGATCCGTCTTTGACGAAACCTCGTAAGGTACTGAAATTTTCTGAGGCTAAGTGCTAGCTTAAATAGTTCGCATGAAATGTGGCAACCATGGTGCAACATTCTCGCGTGAAAGTTCCACGACAGCAAGAGAAAAGGCAAAATTTGCACCATGTTGCCACATTTCATGCGAACTATTTAAGCTAGCACTTAGCCTCAGAAAATTTCAGTACCTTACGAGGTTTCGTCAAAGACGGATCGACGGTGGTAATTTTATTGCTCAGACACACACAACCCACACATTGATAGACACAGGTTGTGCACCAACTTGGGAGGAATTCTGTTCTTATAAAGATTGTTGGACGGTCACCCGAAAACCAGAATGATTTAGGGCAATGGGGTTGGGACCAATCTGGTAGGATATTGGCCACACCCGGAGTGGCCAGTGCTCTGGGGAAGGTTCTACCGGGGACTTTTATCGAACCATGCGGCTTGGGGCAATATGGGTATCAAAATTCATGGTTTTTGATACTGGTAATGAAAATGGCCATTTTGGCAGGATTGGCCACACCCGGAGTGGCCAATGCCCTGAGGGAAGGTTCTACCGGGGACTTTTATCGAACCATGCGGCTTGGGGCAATATGGGTATCCAAATTCATGGTTTTTGATACTGGTAATGAAAATGGCCATTTTGGCAGGATTGGCCACACCCGGAGTGGCCTGAGCAATAAATGCCCTGAGGGAAGGTTCTACCGGGGAATTTAATCGAACCATGCGACTTGATAAAATATGGGTATCAATCAGCATACCCATATTACCCCTAGTCGTATAGTTCGGTAAATGTCCCCCCGGTAGGACCTTCCTCCAAGGCAATGGCCACTCCGGTTGTGGCCAATCCGGTCAAAATGGTCATTTTCATTACAAGTTTCAAAAACCATGGATTTTGATACCCTTATTGTCCCAAGTTGTATCGTTCGATTAATGTCCTCCCGGTAGAACCTTTCCGAGGGCACTGGCCACTCCGAGTGTGGCCAATCCGGTCAAAATGGCCATTTTCATTACCAGTTTCAATAACCATGAATTTTGATACCCATATTGCCCCAAGTCGTATGGTTCGATTAATGTCCCCCCGGTAGAACCTTCCCGAGGGCATTGGCCACTCCGGGTGTGGCCAATCCGGTCCGGTAGAACCTTCCCGAGGGCACTGGCCGCTCCGGGTGTGGTAAATCCGGTTAAAATGGCCATTTTCAATAACAGTTTCAAAAACCATGAATTTTGATACCAATTTTGCCCCAAGTCGTATGGTTCGATTAACGTCCCCCCCGTAGAACCTTCCCCAGGGCACTGGCCACCCTGGGTGACTCCGGGTATGGCAAATCCGGTCAAAATGGCCATTTTCATTACCAGTTTCAAAAACCATGAATTTTGATACCCATATTGCCCCAAGTCGTTTGGTTCGACTAATGTCCCCCCGGTAGAACCTTCCCGAGGGCACTGGCCACTCCGGGTGTGGTAAATCCGGTTAAAATGGCCATTTTCATTACCAGTTTCAAAAACCATGAATTTTGATACCCATATTGCCCCAAGTCGTATGGTTCGATTAATGTCCCCCCGGTAAAACCTTCCCGAGAGCACTGGCCACTCCGGGTGTGGCCAATATCCTACCAGATTGGTCCCATCCTCATTACTCCAAATCATTCTTTTTCTCCGGTGACCGTCCTAACAATCTTCATTAGAACAGAATTCCTACCAATGTAGTGCACAAACTGTGTCCCTCAACGTGTGCGTGTGTGTGTCTGAGCAATAAAATTACCACCGTGGATCCGTCTTTGATGAAACCACGCAAGGCACTGAAATTTTCTGAGGCTAAGTGCTAGCTTAAATAGTTTGCATGAAATGTGGCAACAGTGGTGCAACATTCTCACGTGACAGTTCCACGAAAGCAGAAGGCAAGGCAAAATTTGTGAAGTGCTCTCAGCCAATCAGCAGCCGGGATTTTTCCTGCATTCATTTTTTTATTTTCATCTTAACTTTTGAATACTTTAACAAAGTTTTATCAACTTTGTGAGGTAGTCAACTTGTACTTTAAGACTTCCCCTTTCGTTTGGTGGGTAAAACATAAAGATTGTTTGAATGGGGGGGGGGGGGGGAAGATATAAGAATTTGAAAAACGACAGAAAATCGTTACACTTTCGCTTCTCGAAATTTTGGATTGACACCCGTAGACAGTGCCCTTAGGACAAAGTTCTTTGTCAAAATGCCGCTATGCAGCCTACAGGGCAAAAACAAACGTTGTAAAATGTTTGTTATAGAAAAATCAAAAAAACATGAGAAAAACTGCGATTGGCCAAAAAGTTAATACCATAGGCTTTTAGTCCATGAAATTACCTATCTTTTGATCTATAGGAGTATAGGTGTTGGAGGCTGTTGGAAAAAGATATGAAGGTTTTAAAAAAATCATTTTTTGACAGTAATTTGCAAAAGCTAAGAGAAAAAGTCAAACCAATTCTGGATGTCTATGGCACATTTTGAAGTGCTTCAAAAGACCTTTCGAATGCATCTAAGAGAGTTGGAATTGATGAAGTTTTACGGAAATGCGAGCAATTTTAAGATTTTTTATGTTTTTTTGACCTCAAACTTCAAAGCCCGTTTTACCCCACTTCCCTTTGTCGTAGAGGGCTCAAATTTGGCATGAGTTCATCTCATGCATAGACAAACAAACGCTGAAAGTTTCATCCAAATCGGAGCACCCCTCGATACGACCTGTTACACATTGGTGAAAAACTCGCTCTTAACCATAAATCAAAATAAAATCGAAGAACAAAATAAAATCGTTTAACATCATATTTTTTTAAGACATGCAAATAGTAAAATTTATGATATACGATTAACTTTAAAATGGTTACTCACAATCCATCAACCATGCCCCCCTCCCTCCAATTTTTTACTGGTCGGCGCCATTGACCTGTCGTTTTTTTTTAGCTTGAAGATCAAAGAAATTGAACATAAATGGTTCTCTGGCATGCGTTTTATCGTTGTATGTAAAAATGGATATAGGGCTTTAAGACCCGATTCTTCATATTTGATTGATTTCCCAAAAAAATAAAATCTGTCAAAAACTCGCTACCTCTTTGCTGGCATTCTTGCCGCTTGACAAAATTTCGACATCCGTCCGTTTCTGCGTTGTAAATATTGGCACACCGTTCATTTTGTGTGTTTCTGATTAAAACAAACTGTGCTTGTTTTACGCTGCAGTTGCACCCCTGCTCTAGAGCATTGTTTAACCCTCCCCGCTCCTTTCCAAAATAGCCATATTAAGCTGGCACAAAATTTGCATTTTCGTTTTGCTCAAACTCAAACTGTGGCGCTAACAAACCCAACGAGATGGCAGCACTGCCACTACTGTTCACTGATTTTTGAAAGAATTCTTTCAAAGTGACGTAAGCGTCACTTGGTATGTTTAGATTTTTTTTTTAATTTCAAAAATATTAGACGATTTTGAATGATTTTGAAAAAAATCTTTCGTCACATTTTAAAACTGCTACTCGGTACAAAAGTTGCCAGGAAGCGGAAAATCGCGGTGAAAAACTCAGTGGAAAAAAAAGCCCCGTCAGGGACGCGGAAATCACTGTTAATTATTTTGTTGCGAGGCATTGTTTGCGTACAAGTTTTGTTGTTGATGTTTTTGCAGCGAAAGCTCGTTATTTTAGTCGTTGTTATACCATTCATGACGTTTTGCGATTTGCTGTTGGTTTTTGTGACGCCACACAGGACTCGTTTGTGTTCGTCACTGTGTTTGCAGTTGTGCGTGTGTGTGTGTGTGTGTTTGTTCTTTTTTCCTTGCTCTACAAATTTATGTATTTTATTCTCGCGTCGCTGCGTGTGATGCGCCCAATTTCTGTGAAACCAGCGAGAAATGAGTACATTGCAGCCAGACATGCATCGGCACTAAGAGCTCTTCTTAACGGCACTCAGCTTGTTCTGGTTGGCATTTAAGTTTAAAGTAATGTTATGCCAGTTTAAAACGTCTTGTTTTTAGCATGAATAATGTGTAGAAAACATTGGTTCATTGGAAAAACCGACTTCAGGTATATTTTCATGTGACTGTTCTCATAAGCTCTCAAGAAGAACGTCTTAAAAGCTCTTTGAGTGCACTTAACGGTTCTTACCCTATATCTCACTTGGTTTATAATATAGCCTCTCAGGGTCTTAGGGAGCCTTAAAGATTAGCGTAATTAGTGTACTCTAAACCAAACAAGTTCTTCTAAATGAGGAGTTAGAGCGGATGCACGTCTGCATTTGTGGTTATCAAAGGTTTCTTGTTGCAAATTTTGTTTAATCTTTGCAACGGGTTGAGAATAATCAATTTGAAATGCATTCTCCTGCATTTAGAATCATATTTACCTTGTAATGGCATCTCCACCGCAGGGACCTAATTGCGTTGCAAAGCGAATTTGGCACCCACGTTAAGCCCACCGCGGTACTAGTGCGAGAGCTAATTTAGCTTCGAGTTCATCCGTGTTCATCCGAATCGAAACAAAACTCAAGTTTGCCTCGGGACCTAACGGGAGCAAATCATCTGACGGTTGGTTTTTTCAAGCAAAACAACGTAATTGGGTAAACGTCAATAAATGTTTACATTAAGAGTGATGCCTGATTGTTCAATTTCAGTTCTTCGAGTTTGGAGATATTTTCCCTCCTGTGCTGCAAGTTTACGCATGAATAATGACTTTTGGCAATTTGGGGTGTTAGTTTGTTTATGTCGCGTTCGAGCAGTGTTTGATCAATTCTAGATAACTTTTTTAAAACAACCAATGCCCCATGAGTTTCCTATGTACATAGGACCTTTTGAAATAGTAAGCGAGAATTTGTCGCATTGTCGATCTTCTGCCGGACATTTGAAAAGGTCTTTTGTATTGCGTAAAAAGAACATTTAGAATGAACCAACGTGGATTTGAAAACAAGCAAGCTATCCTACTCATTCTAAATGTAAACCTTCACTGACGTGAGCAGGATCGACTGTGTGTTTGCAAATCCAAATTTACCCAATGACATTGTTTTGCTTAAATTATAATTAAAAATGGGATTTAATACAGCACACAGAGTTAAAAACGTTACATTTTTTCTGACAAAATCGAATTTTGAATAAACTAAACCAACAACAATGTTTATCTTCCTTTGCGGTCATCTATTGTTTTATCGTTTGAGTTTTTTTTAAGAAGGTTACCTGTTGTCTATGAATTTGAAAAACAGTTCCAACTGTCAAAGTCAAAGTAAAATAAATAGCATTTTCCCAAAATTCAAAATGTTGCATAAGAATATTGGTCGGCTTCAAATATAAAATTATACAAACACTATTTATAAAATGTTGATTTTTTTTACATTCAAGTCAAACAGTAACTCAAATTTTAAAGCATTTATTCATGAATTACTAAAATTATTTATACATATAACTGCAAAAACAAAAGAGCAGTTCTCTCAGATTTCGGTCATTCGATTTTTTTGTATTTTTTTAATCCGACTGAAACGGTGCCTTCGGTATGCCCAAAGAAGCCATTTTGCATCATTAGTTTGTCCATATAATTTTCCATACAAATTTGGCAGCTAGCCATACAAAAATGATGTATGAAAATTCAAAAATCTGTATCTTTTGAAGGAATTTTTTCATCGATTTGGTGTCTTCGGCAAAGTTGTAGGTATAGATATGGACTACA
This sequence comes from Culex pipiens pallens, assembly GCF_016801865.2. NCBI lineage: Eukaryota > Metazoa > Arthropoda > Insecta > Diptera > Culicidae > Culex > Culex pipiens. The sequence continues at coordinate 44,361,281 of NC_068937.1, read as the reverse complement.
CTGAAAAAATGATACACGGTAAAACAATTTTTGGTGATTTTTTATTTAACTTTTTGTTACTAAAACTTGATTTGTAAAATAATACTATTTTGATTTTTTTTTATTTTTTGATATGTTTTAGAGGACATCAAATGCCAACTTTTCAGAAATTTCCAGGTTGTGCAAAAAATCTTTGAGAGAGTTATAAATGTTTGAATCAATACTGATTTTTTCAAAAAATCGAAAAATTGGTCGCAAAAAATTTTCAACTTCATTTTTCGATGTAAAATCAAATTTGCAATCAAAAAGTACTTTAGTGAAATTTTGATAAAGTGCACCGTTTTCAAGTCAAATCCATATTTAGGTGACTTTTTTGAAAATAGTCGCAGTTTTTCATTTTTTTTTAAATAGTGCACATGTTTGCCCACCTTTGAAAGAAATATTTTTGAAAAGCTGAGAAAATTCTCTATATTTTGCATGTTTGAACTTTGTTGGTACGACCCTTAGTTGCTGAGATATCGCCATGCAAAGGTTTAAAAACAGGAAAATTGATGTTTTCTAAGTCTCACCCAAACAACCCACCATTTTCTAATGTCGATATCTCAGCAACTAATGGTCCGATTTTCAATGTTAAAATATGAAACAATCGTGAAATTTTCCGATCTTTTCGAAAAAAATATTTTAAAAATTTTCAAACCAAGACTAACATTTTAAAAAGGCGTAATATTGAATGTTTGGCCCTTTTGAAATGTTAGTCTTGGTTTAAAAATTTCACGAATGTTTTAATTTTAACATTAAAAATCGGACCATTAGTTGCTGAGATATCGACATTAGAAAATGGTGTGTTGTTTAGGTGAGACTTAGAAAACATCAATTTTCCTGTTTTTAAGCCTTTGCATGGCAATATCTCAGCAACTAAGGGTCGTATCAATAAAGTTCAAACATGCAAAATATAGAGAATTTTCTCAGCTTTTCACAAATATTTTTTTCAAAGGTGGGCAAACATGTGCACTAATTAAAAAAAAATGAAAAACTGCGACTATTTTCAAAAAAGTCACCTAAATATGGATTTAACTTGAAAACGGTGCACTTTATCAAAATTTCGCTTAAGTACTTTTTGATTGCAAATTTTATTTTACATCGAAAAATGAAGTTGAAAAATTTTTGCGACAAATTTTTCGATTTTTTGAAAAAATCAGTATTGATTCAAAAATTCATAACTCGCTCAAAGATTTTTTGCACAACAATTCAATGATGATGCAAAATGGCTTCTTTGGGCATACCGAAGGCACCAAAAAAGTTTCAGTCGGATTAAAAAATACAAAAATTAAAATTTAAGAAAAAAGACCGATTTCGTTGAGAATTGCTCAAAAACAATAGTAAAAAAGAGCTTGAAATTACTTGCAGTTGATCCAAATTTTTCACCTTGTCCAGTCATTTAACAATCACACATTTTCAAAAAAAAAACACGTGTGGAACTTTCTTTTACTACGTAACGCAAAATTTTGGACCAACAAAATTCCTGAACAAGTATAAAAAAATGGTATAAAAAAATGCAAATTTACTATAAAACTTGTTGTATAGAATTCTAATTAATTTGAAGATATTTTTGAATTCTGTTTCAATAACAATTTAAACTATTTTATGAGATTAAATTTTTCAAACAATCTGATAATGTGAAAAACATGACATTTTCAAAGCAATAAAATAATGCTATTTATCCAATTATTATTCACTAACTTTTAAAACTTTGCAAAAATTGTCTAAAACTGCTTCATAAGGTACTTTGAACACTTATCTACCAAGGTCAACATGGTTTCATACCAGTCCGTTTGTATTTGATTCGTATTTTTAATTTTACGATAAAATCATAAACCTTTCATAGTCACCCCCGCAATCAATGTCATCCAGTTTTATGGTATGTACATTTATTCAAAATATTTGTAAATGAAATAAATATAAAAAAAGAAAAACGTAGGAATCTAGGAAACTCATGGGGCATTGGTTGTTTTAAAAAAGTTATCTAGAATTGATCAAACACTGCTCGAACGCGACATAAACAAACTAACTAACACCCCAAATTGTCAAAAGTCATGCGTAAACTTGCAGCACAGGATTGAAAATATCTCCAAACTCGAAGAATTGAAATTGAACAATCAGGCATCACTCTTAATGTAAACATTTACTGACGTTCACAAACTCACATTGACCCAATTACGTTGTTTTGCTTGAAAAAACCATCCGTTAGATGATTTGCTCCCGTTAGATCCCGGGGCAAACTTGAGTTTTGTTTAGGTTCGGATGAACACGGATGAACTCGAAGCTAAATTAGCTCTCGCACAAGTACCGCGGTGGGCTTGACGCGGGAGCCGAATACGCTTTGCAACGCAATTAGGTCCTTGCGATGGAGATGCCCTTACAAGGTAAATGCAGGATAATGCATTTGTAACTCTCCGCCAACTCACACAGCAGTTGCCCCGACCCCTCTTCGATTTGCGTGAAACTTTGTCCTAAGGGGTAAGTACGGAGCAAAGCTAAACCTGGGGATCCAACCAATAAGTTTGCCACACAATTAGATCTGTGCGGTGGAAGATGTCTTAAGGATTATTTCAATAATCTTGTTTTTTTTTTGTTTTTGGGTTTGGGTTTGGGTTTGTGTTCGGACCGAATGTGGTACAATAATGCTTAATTGATTATAATTACATGAGTAGTTCAATTCCAATCCAGGCAGTAACGCAATTCGGCCTCCTTCTTTAGCAATCGAGTTCAATTTTTTCCTAGGCTTGTGACACTTTGATCTATTGTTAAATTTGGAATGTCAATCAGTGTTCAATGTCAAATATTACTTTGAGCTAATCTATAGGGTTGTCTCAGCGGTGTTTTTACATTTTGGGTTTGGGTTTGGGTTTGGGTTTGTTTTTGTTTTTGTTTCATGTGTTTTGTTTTTATCTCCCAAACATTCCCCTCCCGAGTTGCTTCAACAGAATCACCACCATCCCGATAATCTTCGAGAGTCTTGGCCAAAACCAACAAATAAAAGTCATCCCAAGCTACACCGAAGAGAATCCTCCGATACTTATTCCACCCAGCTGGAGCTAGTAGTTCAAACAGAGAGCTGAAATCTTGGGAAGGACGACGACGACGACGACGAATGTAATCATGGGCAACGCAAAATGGGGCACGACTCCTCCTCGGTTGGAACTGGAGGAAAACGGAAAAAATAAACTACTTAAAAGTAAATAAAAGTCACCGCCAGACAAAGGCAATGAGAAAATTGCGAATGATATGAGAGGGGAGAGAAGAAAAGAAAAGGCAAGTCGGAGAGAAAAAGATTTTACAGATGACTTCCCCTACGGAGATGGTTGTGATTGTGGTGTGGTGAACAGGGTGTTTGAAGAGGGGGTCAGCAGAAGTGGGGCAGTGGAAGTTGGAGGAAGTTGGGAAACCTGAAGCAGACGCTTATTGCTAGCGATACTGTCGCGTTGCGTCTACTCTTTCATGGGGAAGGTTGATTTTTGGCCTTTTTTGTGTGTTTACAGTCTGTGAGTGTTTGCGGAGATGTTTTAAGCAATTTAATTTAAAAATTTCAGTTTTGGAATGACTGAACTTAATCCCTTTAAACTGATTTCAAAATTCTGTTTTTCTTGTACTTAATCAAGAGTAATAATAGTACAAATTTACGTTTCTGTTATTTTGAATATTCTTAGCATTAAAATCTTTAAAAAAAATAAATGAAAAAAGTTAAAAAATGCACCGCTCTTCGGTCGCTGTTTAAACAAAAGAGATACAAAAACAAAAGCAAAACTAAATCCATAAAATATGAGAAAGATTGCGATCGCAATGGACTTCCCCCTCACACCTCTCCCCCCTGCTTCTCAGTGCACCCACAGGGGTTGGTGTTGTATGTTGGTTTTCTTTCACTATTTTCCATTCTCCACCCCCACCTCCTGTTCAACATACTTTTTGTCGTTGTTTATGCTTTCAAGTCGCTGTAAAATTGCACCAAACTGCCAACTTACGGCACGAGGAGCGCGGAGAAAGTGTTGAATTCTGATGCCCAACTATAGCGGGTGGCGGGGGGGTTGGGGAAGGAGGTCCACTCGTCCTGGGGGACTCCTCGTTCGGGACGAATGGCGCAAGTTTTGTTCGAAGGAAAAGTTATGCAAAAAGCTCCTCCCGGGGTAAATAGACTGCTGCAAGAAAAAAAAGAAGCGAAAAAAAACCAGGAAGATTGTCCGAGTCCGAGATGGAGGTCTAATGCAACATTCATAATGTAATTTGGAAACATAAATTTAAATTTATTCGTTGACATAAGCTGCTGGAAAGGAAAAAAAAGTGGGACGATCCATTGGAAAGGTAAAGAGAGGAAAAAGTTTGCTGCAGGATCATTGTCAATTCGTTGATGTTACGAAGTTAAGCTTGTGATATTGATTTTCTCGGTTTAAAGTTGTTGGATTTTTTTTCAGAGCAAGCTTTAGAACAAATGTCCATTTAAATCCATTGAAATAGTCAGCTAATTTAATCACAGTTTTTCATACAAGATATTTAATAATTTTTACATACTTTATATTTTGTAAAAGTTGATTTAATCTTGACTAAAATTGCACAGCTTAAATCGATTAAACCCCCATTCATCTGATTCACATCGCTTCCACACAAATTCCCGTTTAACTGAAACGTAATCTCGTTTCCCACTTCAGATTTCAATCACAGTCATTCAAATTTTCGTATGCTGCTTGAAGATCCCATCAAATTTCCACGGAAGACACCACACACCACATCACGGCGCACAGCTTTTTTCCTCAGAACACATCAATCAACGCGTGCTTGGAGCACGAAAAAAAAAGATGAAAAGAAAGCCTAAATTTGTCTTCTGAGGAAAACGAAAAAAAAAAAAGATTGAAATTCGAGCCGTTTTTCACACGACTAATTTCGACACGCATCGCCCGCACTTTTTCGTCAAGTTTAGACATGGCGAAAGAATTAATCGTGGAGTGCCATCTTTAAGAGGCAATTTTGTGTCATATCGTTTCAAGTGTGCTTGTTTCATAGGAGGAAAAGTGATAAGGACAATTAAACTTTGCTTTTTTTCACCTGTATGCGTTTTGGTCTAACCTAATAACTTTTTTGGCAAATATTCAAACTTGGTGTGAAATTGGATATCCCAAGTAACATTTTCAGTTTTGTATCTATCTTGAGGAGAGATTCAAGTTATCTTAGCTAAAATTGATCATAACGTCATTTTATCTCCAGGACAACAATAAATCAGCATTAAACCTGAGTTAAGAGCAAAGTGGACCATTTTAGGAGGTTATCAAGACCTTTTATTAGGAGTCATCTAAAACTCATCAGCTTTGACATTGATTTTTAAAACACTCTGCAAGTGTATTTAATTGCTAAAATAAAACTTATGCTCAAGCTTCTTGAATTTATAACCGCACAGAAGAGATCTTCAAGACTGAAATAAACTTTCATTAAAGATGTTTTCTCTCGTTGAAGATAAAATTGATTTGTCGAAGGAAAATCAGTTCTAATTATAATCTCGTTAAATTCAATCATTCTTTATGAAATAAATCACAAATGGCCAATGATAAAAGATAACATTATATTGATAACTATGAAATAATATCAAAATAATAAATTACTGTTACTTTACGCAGCCGATCTATCCGAAAAATTCTTGCCATCAACATTTCACTGGTCAGTTTTCTTAGATACCTACCTCGAAAAAATATGCATCGAAGGCATGAATTGTTCAAAATTGCATAGATTTTTTTTTATTTTGATGGACCGATTAATTTTTTTTTCTGAAAAATCAACATGGCTTCCATTTTTGGCCGTTGCTTTTTCGTGTTAATATGGCTGATCTCATAAAAACTATTCTCTCTTACTCAAAGCAGTTGTTAGTAGGGCCATTTTTCTTAAGAAGCTCTTGTACAAGAAACTTTAAGAGCCTTGTTAAGAGCTATGTTTCTTGCGAAGCTCTTGTTCAAGATTAAGCAAGAACATGTAGACTGCAGTGAGCTTTAAGGCGATTTTAACCAAGAGCAAAAGGCGTAGTACTGCGACCGTAGCGCATGCGAATTTTAGTTAGCAGGAGGTAGATCCAAAACGTTTTTTATGGTTATTTTTTCATCGTTGGATAAAAACAAAATATCAATGTTTTTCATATTATTTATTCATTTATTCGATTGGGATTATCATAAGTTTTCCTCGCAGGAAAAAAATTGCCGTCGACCCAACAACACTGATTTTAATAAACAACACTAGACCAACGTTAAACACTAGCACTCCGCTACGAATTTATCCGCTTCTCGGAACGCCTTATCCAGCTTGTCCTCGAAAGGCTCTGACGGACAAACGGATGGCCTAGAGTCTCAGTCGCCAGCCAGCGACAAGTTAAGACGTGTTTTGCTCGTGGTGTCATCTCGCGTGCTTGGAAGTTTTTGACAGATGGAGGTGGAGGAATCCTCCGAGGAGGAAGATTTTCGTCCCGTCCGCGGGAATCGGAAGCGGAAGAAGTCCAGCGAGGTCACTGGAATCGGCATCGAAGGAGAAAAAGTTGAGAAGACCCTGCTCAACAACAACAAGTTCAGCCCGCTAGCGGATAACAAAAACAACAACAATGCCAGCCCAGCAGGAGGAGGGGACGCCCCGGCGGTTCCACCACCCGGCCAGTCGGCAGGTAAACAAAAGCAACCACCTTTGGTGGTGAAGAACACCACGGATTTTTACAAGCTCGTGGCGACAGTGGAAAGTTGTAAATTAGGTTTCAAACCGATTTACAAACTAACCCGATTTGGAACCAAGGTGACCTGCTTCTCTGTCAAAGATTTTGACAAGTTGCAAGAGCTACTCAAGAAGAAGAAAGTGGAATTCTACACCCACGATCGGCGGAGCGAACTAAATCATCGGGTGGTTCTTCGTGGTTTTCCTGATGAACTGAAACCGGACGAGGTCAAGTACCGGACGAGGTCAAAGTACCCTCGTTGTTTTACTGATCCTCGGTCGCAACCTGGTCACAGCACCTAAAAGGACCTAATAAAAATAAGCACAGAAAAAAATCAATTCTCGAAACCGTGAAGTCAGTTCACGATTATGAGAACCACGAAGGAATATATTCACGTTTATGGTGCAAATGCACCATACTCATGAATAAATTCCTTCGTGGATCTCATATTCGTGAACTTAATTCACGATTACGGGAATTGATTTTTTTCTGTGAGTTAAGAAAAAAAAACGGATGGCCTAACTGATGATTTGTAGCTTGTTGATTCTGCGCGTCGGAGAGAGCTTCACGGTAGCTACGGAATCGGCGCCCATGATGATTCTCACGTTACTCGATCAGCACGTGCCGGAATAAAACATCTACTGCCCATGCATGTCAATGGACCAAATCGGCATGTACTCGATCACCCTCGGATAGGTGTACTCCGTTACATCCGCGCTGGAGCCGGAAACGGGCGAAAAGTATCACTTGTTTACCGGGATCACAAATTTTGGTAAAAGTTTCTTTGACACTAAACCGACCGACTGTGCAAAAAATGTGATTTGACAGATCAAGTTCAAATAATCTGGAAATATGCTTTCATAGAACAGAGTAGTTTTAATTTAGTTTCGAAGCAGTTTTGGCAATGCTTAATAGTCTTATAAATAACCTCTCTGGGATAGCTTTAAGAGAAACAATGAAGTGTGATATAAAACTATGTTCCATGCTCTTAAAGAATTCTTAAAGATATTTTTAAAACTTCCGTATCATAAACTCAGAAAGTTTTGATAAATGTTTTCATAAAACAGAAAAGCAAATTTCAAACCTTTTATAAAACCTGTTAAGAAGTAAAGGCATTTTGCTTGTTACTTGGGATGGATAATTCTCTACCAACTGACACGAAATTGGGAAAAGTTGTCCCGATCCCTCTTCGATTTTCGTGAAACTTTATCCTATGGGGAAACTTTTGTCCCTGATCACGAATCCGAGGTCCGTTTTTTGATATCTAGTGACGGAGGGGCGGTTAGGAGCGATCGTGGCTGAATGGTTACGGTGTTCGCTTAATAAGCGAATGGTCCTGGGTTCGATACCCATCTGCTCCCAACGAGAAAGTTCTGGACTCATTGAATTTGGAAATTAATGAAAAACATGAAGCTCACGGCGGGGTTCGATCCCCTGTCCTTAGGATTGGCAAGCAAAATGCTTTCCACTTTACCGTGGAGCATTGGACTTAGACTGATATAGTTGAATCCAAGAAACGGACGAGAATAAAGTTGAATGCAAGTTGAATATCAGAACATACAAGAATGCATTGCATTGCATGCATGCAGGCGCATTTGAAATGAACCTACATTACCTCGCTATAAATAGCCTGGGCGACTGATAGAATTCATCCAATAAGAGATGAGAAGAATTGAAAGCTTTCCCATTAGAAATGAGAACTTACGAAAAATTCAAACAACAATGCAACGGTCGTTACCACTCGCCTAGGGTGGATCCTCAGACCATTCACCTTCCCAAAAACCGTCCAACTCGAAGTGAAACTTACTTGGGGACACCGTGGTGACTTGCCCTTGACCCCTTAAACAAAAGGAGCATCAACACTTCCCGTCTTCCAAATCCACTATCCTTGTCCCTGGTGCGCGGTGGAGATGGGAGCGGCCGGCAATGACGGCTGCCATGGTGGTGAGAATCTGGTTCAGGTTGAATTGGTTCTATTTCCAATTATCGATTCCTAGGCAACTTGGGCTTAGACAATCATCACATCACATTGCGAAAATCCAGTCTGTAATCCGCTAAAATCACCGTCTCCTAGCGAAGCGAAGCGATCTAGTGACGGAGGGGCGGTTTGACCCCTTCCATTATTGAACATGTGGTGTTTCAATAATTTGCAGCCTGAAACGGTGATGAGATAGAAATTTGGTGTCAAAGGGACTGTTATATTAAAATGTACGCTCAATTTGATGGTTTACTCAGAATTCCGAAAAAAACGTGTTCCCAAAACCTTTTGCTTTCGAAGGAGAAGCCGCGACCAGTAAGCTACGGAGCCGGCTAACATTATCATTCGTTCAATGTATGTAAATACTTGACATTATTTATTTTAATGAATAAATGACAGTGAAAAAGGCTCATCAAAAAGATCTTAAACATTCAGTTATAGAATGTGATTACTTCAAATTTGTGGCACATTTTTTTCATAAAATTATTTTTTATTAAATCCTTTTAGGTACCTGAACCTGGTTAGGATAGAATCGGCTTTTGTAAATACATTTTTCTTTCAAGCTAAGATTAATTATAAAGGAACTTGTGTGTAAATGTTAGTGGGTGGGGAGCCTAAAGCCGACAGCTAAAATCGGTTAAAATGACGCCGAGCAAGCGCAAAGTTTTAAATTTTTGAGCCCTACCGGAAAACTTGTTTTTCGAATCATACTGTTTTCTTGGGGGAAAAATGGCAATTTTTTCAAGAGCTCAACTGTTAAGAGGTTGTTCAAACACACAGATTTTTTTTATGAGTTCCCGATTTATTCACAATAAAATGCTTATAGAATTCTAAATGTTTCTTTAAAATCGTTGTTTAATCCACTTTTAGGTAATTGGTGCCTTCCTTACTTTTATAAAGTCATTTTATCCAAATTTACAACATCTGTGTATAAATAACACTTACGTGCTCATAACTTTTGATCGGGTTATCAGATCATCGATAGTTTAGACTCATTTGAAAGGTATGTCAATAATCTAACTAACGGTCCGCGTCGCATGATGGATCCGGACATCATTTTCATTGAAATATCTGAGATCCGGCCTCCGAAAAGTGTATAAATAACACTTCGATGTTTTAGGCTCATTTGAAAGGTTTTTTAGTCTCAACTAACGATGGATCACACGATAGATCGAGTGACAATTTGTTGTCCACACAGACATTTGTTCAGAAGTTGATTCTGAGTCGATATGTATACGTGAAGGTGGTGCTAGGAGGTCAAATCAAGAAGTTCATTTTTCGAGTGATTTTATAGCCTTTCCTCAGTAAGGTGAGGAAGGCAAAAATTAAACAAAAACTGCAAATGTTGGAAAACATTGGATAAATCTATTACATCCTCAGTTTTATATACAGTCGACTCTCTGGCTGTCGATCTTCTCGATATCAATATTGCTCCATGTACCGATAAATTCTTCAGTCCCTTCAAACTGCATATTTCGATTGTCTTTATTCCTCGATATTTTCTCTTGCTTGAAGGATCTCTTCCTCGACGGTCCGTTGGATTCTATTTGCTCTAAAAATCTATTCCAGTTGTCAATAATTTCATTTTCTCATGGCTTGCATAGACATTGTTCTTTGAGAAACGAAGCTTTGAAGGTTGTTTGACATTTCTTAGTTATTGTTTGCTGGACGTTGCCATGATTCTCTCCCATAACTGGTTAGCAAAAAAAAACAATTTCAATCGAGTCTTCATTTTGCATGGTTCTGTAAACTGATGATTCTCTTCCTCGACGGTCCCTTGGATATTGACAGCCAGAGAGTCGACTGTACAATACTTTAGGCAAAAATCCAAAACTATATCAAAAATATTCATCTCTATCTCGAGTAACAAAAATCTCTGAGCAAACATTTATGGTAACACAGAAATGTGTAAATTTGGAAGGTGTAATTTTGGAAAATTGAGTATTACTTCTTTTATGATGTAGTTTTACCTCAATTTAGACTTCAAAAGCGACATTACACCAGAAAAGTGGAAAAAATACATATTCAGAGGTACAATTACACATTTTTCTAATATAAAAGATGTAGCCCTTCCCAGATGTAATATTACCATGATTTTTTTTCTGTGTAATTTGGATCAGTAATTAGACAAAACTAAAAAAAATATTGAACTGGCAGTTATTTATCAATAAGTTTTATGAAACTAGTGTACGTGCGAGTTTTATCCTCAATCCTTCGGGCTGAACGATCAGTCTCAGCTCAATCGAACTCCAAGTAACTTTGCGGAATTCACCCGCTAAGTTACTTTGCCAATATAAACAAATAATTATACTTGACTTTAGGTGATCCAAAAACAATATTGGAAAAATTCTTAACATCATGTTACAAAATAAAGCTTTACTGCCAAAAATAGTTTTGAACTCAAATTCGAACACCTAACTTCGTCCCAATTTCCGCGAAAACTTCTCAGAATCCTCACTCTAATTGCTTTTCCATCTCGAAATGACTAATTTATTATTCCAGCTGAGCATGTAAAATTATGTCTCCGTGATTGAGATAACAAAATTTGTCGTCTGCTCTTTTGTGTGCGACATTTCCCCGCACATGAATGGCTGCGTGTGTGTGACACACACACACACACACACACACACACACACGCAACCATCAATCAGCCAACGCTGAAGCTCGTGCTCCATTGAGCCAGAACGTTTATGATTGTTTCCACTCGAAACAAAAGCATTTTAACATGAATTGGGTGCTTGACAGTGTGGGTTTTGTAACTGTGTGTGTGAGTATGTTTGTGGGTGTTGTTTGTTTAGGGATGCTTTTGTTGCGGCTTATTAGTGTTTGGTTTGTATAAAGTGGAGGAATTTGTGTGGATAAACAATACCAAAGAAAGGTTAGCTGGTACTTTAATTCGTGAATCGTGACATTTGTTGTATGAAATCCTTTAAAAATATTTTCATGCAAGACGACAGGTTGTCTTTGCAAGCTATTTTTTTATAAGACAATATTTTTTGTATAAATAAAACATATTATTTAAGCAAAACCCCGGAGTTAAATTCAAACAACTGGAAAGGATTTTCCACGGAGTCTATCACGTGAAGTGAATTTCCTCGGAACCGGCTCCGCAGCAGCAGCAGCAGCTCCAGGCTGATGGCTCGCCGTGTTTACCTTCCATAAAATATTCCTCGCGAGAGCGCATGGAAAGAAAGAACAAGATCGACAACGTGAATAATAAATTTCAATTATAGCGTTCCATAGAGTGGGGTTCTGGGTATGCGGTTATAAATTTCAAATTAATTTCCTGTCTGGCAACACTGCCCCTGCCAACCGGCCGACGCTCCTTCGCGTAAAGTTCAGCGGCACTGCCAGTTTGGTGTGAAGCAATAAAGTCGTTTAAGTCCCAAGTCAATTGTCTGGGTGGTGCGGAAAATTTGGGGAGGTTTTTGGAGAATTATGCAGTATAATACAAGACTTTTTGGCGTGATCATAGCCCTGAAATCTACTATCTGGGTAATTCAACGCCAACTCTTCGATGACAAATACGTTTTTTTTTCGGAATTCGTGACGAATGGCGGTACGACCCTTTTCATTTTTGAACATCCGAAAAATGAGAGAAAAAAAGTTGGTCGTCGTTGATCATGGCCGTTCATGGTCACCCGCGCGACAGACACGGATGACGAAAAAAAAGAAACGCAAAAAGTAACTTTCTCAAAACTTTTTTTCGTAAAATCGCGATAACTCGGGATGGTTACAAGCAAACCTGTGATCTTTACATATCCATTTTTTGGAACTGTCTGTTCTGCAACTTTGAAGAACATTGTTACATTCTAAAAAATAACCCTGCAAAGTTAGAAAAAACACAAAATTTGAAAATGAAATTATTTGTTCTAAACGAAAAAATGACCCTTCTGGGTTAATGTAAATTTGAAAAGAACATTAAATTTCTCTTAAAATGACATGTTCAAAAAAAATTACAGTTACAGAAACCGTTACAGAAACCGAAAGCGGCAGAGCTTTTAAAGCAGGGGTGCTCAAAGTTTTTATAGACTGGGCCAAATTTGAAGCTCAAATGAGCTTATGGGCCAAATTTACAAAATGAGGTGTTTATAAAAATAAATTATGTTATTTCATTTTAAAAGACTAGAAAATACATCTATTAACTCATGTTTTTTTGAAACTTTTATTACTTTTTCATCATCTTCGTTAATAAAAATTAATATAAAACACAAAATGGCAGTTTTCAAGAGCTATGTTGATTTTATTGTTAAAGGTCTTTGGAAAATGTTTTTAGCTAATTGTACTTTTATTTAACTTTTTGTGTACTTAAAAGTTTTCAATAAAATAGTTTTTTTATATTTCCAAAAATGGCCGACATGTAACCTGCATAATTTATATAACGGCGTAATTGTATCAGGGTAATTCTCTACCAACTCACACGAAATCGGGAAAAGTTGCCCCGACCCCTCTTCGATTTGCGTGAAACTTTGTCCTAAGGGGTAACTTTTGTCCCTGATCACGAATCCGAGGTCCGTTTTTTGATATCTCGTGACGGAGGGGCGGTACGACCCCTTCCATTTTTGAACATGCGAAAAAAGAGGTGTTTTTCAATAATTTGCAGCCTGAAACGGTGATGAGATAGAAATTTGGCATCAAAGGGACTTTTATGTAAAATTAGACGCCCGATTTGATGACGTACTCAGAATTCCGAAAAAACGTATTTTTCATCGAAAAAAACAATAAAAAAGTTTTAAAAATTCTCCCATTTTCCGTTACTCGACTGTAAAAAATTTTGGAACATGTCATTTTATGGGAAATTTAATGTACTTTTCGAATCTACATTGTCCCAGAAGGGTCATTTTTTCATTTAGAACAAAATTTTTCATTTTAAAATTTCGTGTTTTTTCTAACTTTGCAGGGTTATTTTTTAGAGTGTAACAATGTTCTACAAAGTTGTAGAGCAGACAATTACAAAAATTTTGATATATAGACATTAGGGGTTTGCTTATAAACATCACAAGTTATCGCGATTTTACGAAAAAAAGTTTTGAAAAAGTTACTTTTTGCGTTTCTCTTTGTTTCGTCGTCCGTGTCTGTCGCGGGTGACCATGAACGGCCATGATCGATGACGACCAACTTTTTTAAAACTTTTTTTCGTAAAATCGTGATAACTTGTGATGTTTATAAGCAAACCCCTTATGTATATATATCAAAATTTTTGTAATTGTCTGCTCTACAACTTTGTAGAACATTGTTACACTCTAAAAAATAACCCTGCAAAGTTAGAAAAAACACGAAATTTTAAAATGAAAAATTTTGTTCTAAATGAAAAAATGACCCTTCTGGGACAATGTAGATTCGAAAAGTACATTAAATTTCCCATAAAATGACATGTTCCAAAATTTTTTACAGTCGAGTAACGGAAAATGGGAGAATTTTTAAAACTTTTTTAGTGTTTTTTTCGATGAAAAATACGTTTTTTCGGAATTCTGATTACGCCATCAAATCGGGCGTCTAATTTTACATAAAAGTCCCTTTGACACCAAATTTCTATCTCATCACCGTTTCAGGCTGCAAATTATTGAAAAACACCTCTTTTTTCGCATGTGCAAAAATGGAAGGGGTCGTACCGCCCCTCCGTCACGAGATATCAAAAAACGGACCTCGGATTCGTGATCAGGGACAAAAGTTACCCCTTAGGACAAAGTTTCACGCAAATCGAAGAGGGGTCGGGGCAACTGCTGTGTGAGTTGGCGGAGAATTACCCATCAATAAATTAAGTGTGGATAGTAAAAAATCGTTGAGAGTCAGAATTTCAACATTTCAACAAAGAAATGTTAAAAAATGTGTTGAACCCGTTAAGTTGGATTGCAATTGTTATTTAAAAAAAAAAGACTCGACTTAAAAAAAAACCTTCTAGCTACCACAAAAAATATTCATCGAAAATTCTGTAAAATTCAAATTATTTTTTAATAAACAAGAACATGCTCAAAATGATAGTAAACGCAAAGGAATTATTTTTTAAATAATTCAGCTGATTGCACAAAAATTTCCATAAATTGTTCTAAGTGTTTTTTATAAAATAAACGATTTTGCCCATGATTTTTCGAGATAATGGGAAGAGGGAGGGGATGGTTGTCGAAAAAAGCTTTGTTAAAAACTTGCAACAGCCTTATTCCAGCCTTATTCTTCCGATTTGTGTGTGTGTGTGTGTGTGTGTGTGTGTGTGTGTGTGTGTGTGTGTGTGTGTGTGTGTGCAACCAACCAAACGGGACCACGTGGCCGCTTCTTACAAATTGAGTTGTTTCCATGTATTTTTTTAGATCTACATTCTATACATGCAAATAACTCGCATAGGCATTTGGAAGGTGTTAGCTCTGCCGAGCTTCGGTGACCAATTTCTACGCTGGCTAGCCGAGCGCGAGGTACTTCAGCTTTTATCGACAAGCCCCGCCCTGAAGAACGTTTGCACCAATCGGGTTCAAACGTTATTTAGAACTTCCGAACCCTTGTCAAATGGACAAGGACCCAGCGCGTATATAGTTGATAGTAACAGTATTCCTAATTCCGATCATAGCTCACCAAGTCGCGATGGCCTAGTGGTTAGCATTTTTGCTTACCAATCCAAAGGACGGGGGATCGAACCCCGACTCGAGCGACTTTGATTTTTCGTACATGTTCAGAGTTTCAAGATTAATATTTCCTATACTTTCTCGTTGGGAGCAGATGGGAATCGAACCCAGGACCATTCGCTTACAAAGCGATCACCGTAACCAGTCAGCCACGGCCGCTCCTTAACAGCCTTATTCCTCCGGTTTCAACATTTTTTCTGTCTAAGCTTTAATTTCCAAAAATGTTTGATGAAAGTTTTGACGACATTTACTAGTTTTACTCACATTGAAACGGTGTCCTAAAATGAAGATCAACATTTTAATCATTAGTTTTTCATTAGTCATTAGTTTTTAATCTAGAAAAAAAAAGAGAAAAGCATGAAAAAGTAAAAAGTAAAAATTAATTTAAAAATAAGTATAAAATCACTTCACAAGTGAACAACGGGCCATTTTACATAATTATTCAAAATGGATCCGCGGGCCACAAAAAAGCACCTCGTGTGCCACGTTTGGCCCGCGGGCCATACTTTGGTCACCCCTGTTTTAAAATATTAGTTTTTTTTATGAAAAAAACGTTTTTCGGAATATTGAGTACGTCATTAAATTGAGCGTCCCTTTGACACCAAATGTCTATCTCATCACCGTTTCAGGCTGCAAATTATTGAAAAACACCTCTTTTTTCGCATGTTCAAAACTGGAAGGGTCGTTCCGCCCCTCCGTCACGAGATATCAAAAAACGGACCTCGGATTCGTGATCAGGGACAAAAGTTACCCCTTAGGACAAAGTTTCACGCAAATCGAAGAGGGGTCGGGGCAACTGCTGTGTGAGTTGGTGGAGACCCAAGTAACATTTTTTTCAAGGAGTTCTACAAGAGCTCTTCAAGATAGCTACAGCATAGCAGTTTGGCCGCAGTAGGATAAAACTCTCTTCAAGTACTCTTCCAAACTCCTGAAGAATTTTTGAAGAGAGAGTTTTATCCTACCGCGGTCCAAACTGCTATGCTGTAGCTATCTTGAAGAGCTCTTGTAGAACTCCTGGAAAAAATGTTACTTGGGGAATTACCCATGTATCAAAATTAGTGGCCAAATCAAATTTCTATCAATGTCACCCCAGGCTATCATAGTCACCCCAGTTTATAATATTTCAAAAAGGAATGAAATTTTATGGAAAATATTTAAAGCGTTGTTATATATGCTGGAGACAAATTTGTTAATGCCTTAAGATTAATCTATTTTAACAATTAAATCTGAGTTTCCAGACCATTTTTTTTTTCAATTTCGGGAATTTCCAGAACAACGAAATCCAGCCGCCAAGGTACTGTTCATGTGGCCTCCAAAAAATACGCAGCTGAACATCCGGAGATCTTTGGGTGACACTTTGAACCAAAACGAAACGACGTAGTCTACCAAGGTATTGCTGTAGGTGAAAGAAGAAATGCCGATCAGGGTTGCCAGCAGTGGACAGATTTCATTCATTTTTGAAGTCTTTCTGACCGACTAACTCTACGAATCCAACTATTGCGGCGATTGATGCAAAAGTACGACCACGAGGACCACGTGTCTATAATTTAAATGACATTGAAGGCTGCAATGATTTCAAAATGTGATGGTGCATTAGTGACACGTGCAGTTAAAGTGTATAAAGTCCAATCAAAACAGCGTCGCAAGTGAAGAAATATATTGCCTGGTTCGCCACATGTTAAAGGTCTCTTAATGTTTACTTTCTTTAAACAATGTGTTATGAGCTAAACATGTTTAACACAATGAAATTAACTACAAAAGAAAAAGAAAAATCTCAAAAATTTCTCAATCATACGCTTAAGCTTGGCTCTAGCCCAATTTGAGAACATTGCCACCCCCCTGGAGTGCACTTTCGGGAGTCCCAATTGCCATCCAGCTCTGCTAGTCAAGTCAGCATAGTCATGCATAGTATACGGGAACAACCTTGTTAAAAGAGAGTGCGCTGGACTGAACCAGTCTAGTTAGTTTTGTGCCACTTGAAGCATATGTAAAATGGAGTTGCTTTCGGCGGTGCTGTTGCCACACTAAACACGACTACCGTATGGCTCTCCGGTGGCATTTGCGATTTGAGACAACCGTGCATGTGGGTGATTTTGTTGTGTTGTGTTGTGTTGTGTTGTGTTGTGTTGTGTTGTGTTGTGTTGTGTTGTGTTGTGTTGTGTTGTGTTGTGTTGTGTTGTGTTGTGTTGTGTTGTGTTGTGTTGTGTTGTGTTGTGTTGTGTTGTGTTGTGTTGTGTTGTGTTGTGTTGTGTTGTGTTGTGTTGTGTTGTGTTGTGTTGTGTTGTGTTGTGTTGTGTTGTGTTGTGTTGTGTTGTGTTGTGTTGTGTTGTGTTGTGTTGTGTTGTGTTGTGTTGTGTTGTGTTGTGTTGTGTTGTGTTGTGTTGTGTTGTGTTGTGTTGTGTTGTGTTGTGTTGTGTTGTGTTGTGTTGTGTTGTGTTGTGTTGTGTTGTGTTGTGTTGTGTTGTGTTGTGTTGTGTTGTGTTGTGTTGTGTTGTGTTGTGTTGTGTTGTGTTGTGTTGTGTTGTGTTGTGTTGTGTTGTGTTGTGTTGTGTTGTGTTGTGTTGTGTTGTGTTGTGTTGTGTTGTGTTGTGTTGTGTTGTGTTGTGTTGTGTTGTGTTGTGTTGTGTTGTGTTGTGTTGTGTTGTGTTGTGTTGTGTTGTGTTGTGTTGTGTTGTGTTGTGTTGTGTTGTGTTGTGTTGTGTTGTGTTGTGTTGTGTTGTGTTGTGTTGTGTTGTGTTGTGTTGTGTTGTGTTGTGTTGTGTTGTGTTGTGTTGTGTTGTGTTGTGTTGTGTTGTGTTGTGTTGTGTTGTGTTGTGTTGTGTTGTGTTGTGTTGTGTTGTGTTGTGTTGTGTTGTGTTGTGTTGTGTTGTGTTGTGTTGTGTTGTGTTGTGTTGTGTTGTGTTGTGTTGTGTTGTGTTGTGTTGTGTTGTGTTGTGTTGTGTTGTGTTGTGTTGTGTTGTGTTGTGTTGTGTTGTGTTGTGTTGTGTTGTGTTGTGTTGTGTTGTGTTGTGTTGTGTTGTGTTGTGTTGTGTTGTGTTGTGTTGTGTTGTGTTGTGTTGTGTTGTGTTGTGTTGTGTTGTGTTGTGTTGTGTTGTGTTGTGTTGTGTTGTGTTGTGTTGTGTTGTGTTGTGTTGTGTTGTGTTGTGTTGTGTTGTGTTGTGTTGTGTTGTGTTGTGTTGTGTTGTGTTGTGTTGTGTTGTGTTGTGTTGTGTTGTGTTGTGTTGTGTTGTGTTGTGTTGTGTTGTGTTGTGTTGTGTTGTGTTGTGTTGTGTTGTGTTGTGTTGTGTTGTGTTGTGTTGTGTTGTGTTGTGTTGTGTTGTGTTGTGTTGTGTTGTGTTGTGTTGTGTTGTGTTTTGTTGTGTTGTGTTGTGTTGTGTTGTGTTGTGTTGTGTTGTGTTGTGTTGTGTTGTGTTGTGTTGTGTTGTGTTGTGTTGTGTTGTGTTGTGTTGTGTTGTGTTGTGTTGTGTTGTGTTGTGTTGTGTTGTGTTGTGTTGTGTTGTGTTGTGTTGTGTTGTGTTGTGTTGTGTTGTGTTGTGTTGTGTTGTGTTGTGTTGTGTTGTGTTGTGTTGTGTTGTGTTGTGTTGTGTTGTGTTGTGTTGTGTTGTGTTGTGTTGTGTTGTGTTGTGTTGTGTTGTGTTGTGTTGTGTTGTGTTGTGTTGTGTTGTGTTGTGTTGTGTTGTGTTGTGTTGTGTTGTGTTGTGTTGTGTTGTGTTGTGTTGTGTTGTGTTGTGTTGTGTTGTGTTGTGTTGTGTTGTGTTGTGTTGTGTTGTGTTGTGTTGTGTTGTGTTGTGTTGTGTTGTGTTGTGTTGTGTTGTGTTGTGTTGTGTTGTGTTGTGTTGTGTTGTGTTGTGTTGTGTTGTGTTGTGTTGTGTTGTGTTGTGTTGTGTTGTGTTGTGTTGTGTTGTGTTGTGTTGTGTTGTGTTGTGTTGTGTTGTGTTGTGTTGTGTTGTGTTGTGTTGTGTTGTGTTGTGTTGTGTTGTGTTGTGTTGTGTTGTGTTGTGTTGTGTTGTGTTGTGTTGTGTTGTGTTGTGTTGTGTTGTGTTGTGTTGTGTTGTGTTGTGTTGTGTTGTGTTGTGTTGTGTTGTGTTGTGTTGTGTTGTGTTGTGTTGTGTTGTGTTGTGTTGTGTTGTGTTGTGTTGTGTTGTGTTGTGTTGTGTTGTGTTGTGTTGTGTTGTGTTGTGTTGTGTTGTGTTGTGTTGTGTTGTGTTGTGTTGTGTTGTGTTGTGTTGTGTTGTGTTGTGTTGTGTTGTGTTCTGTTGTGTTCTGTTGTGTTATGTCTCCACCTCACTCACACACTGCTCTATATAAAATCTTGAGTACAAACTACTTCAATGTGACGGTTCAACCTCATCAGCGGGCCCCATTTCGTCCGACCAAAGCGCGACTTCAACATCGTTGTCGAGGTCACACACACACACCCAGCTTATGGCAGTTCGTGGTGGTCTCCGGCTGCAAATTAATGTCAAATGAAAGTTAAGCTTGGCTAGTTTTCGGTGCAGCTGCTGTAGTTGCTTGACTTCGCGACCAAGTCCAGTGAGTTCTCCATGAGGGATATCGCAGTGGGATCGTAACGTATGACGGTTTAGTGTCACGAGATTGCTTTTCGGAGAGAAATGAAATGATTATTTTGGAAATTGGACTATTCTAAACAGTACAAAGTACATATTCTTGGCAATTTTTCCACCCACAAAGCAGCTTCTGACGAACTAATCAGTCCACTTAGCCACACCCATTCAGCAACCATTTAGCGCGTTTTGGTATTTTTCCCCCCGACGATCCACGTCGTCCCACGCGGCAAGGCACGTGGCCAAAGTTATTGCAGAACAATTTTCAACTCGTTTAGCGACGTGACTGCCGCTCGGTGTCCACCGAAAGTTGTTCTGCTGCTGCTGCGGACCTTTAGGGAGGACTTCAGCTTCATGTATTTCCCATCAGGCTCGGAGAACAACAGCAGCAGCAGCAGCTTCAAACAAAACGAAAAAAACGTTGCCGTGATGATGTGACATCACGTGCCTTGTCCCAGAAGCCACCAAGCCCTGGACCTGGCACTGGACAACAACGCTGAGCTGTGGGCTGAAAGGATAAAGGCTGGCGAAACTGAATTACGCCAAAGTCACAACAACAATGGTGGATGATGATACAGGATGCGCAGGATAAAACGCAAAACTGGAAGAAGAAATAGATGCAGGTTTTTTTTCAGATGCAAAAAATATTATCAAAATAACAAATTTCAATATGAGATTTTAAGCGTTCTAAAAGTAATTCAAACGCTTCAACAAAAAAACGTTTTCATCTCTTGCGCGTTATGTTCAGTGCCCATCACAACTCGGCCAACACGAGAATGAACCAACTGGGGCAGGACAACCAGCACTGTCCGGCCACGTCCATTTATTATAATTTGCTGTGCATGGTTTTCATTTTAGTCAACCCCGCACGCACGTCCAAGCGAGGTTGGAAAGTAAGAATCATATAGAGAGGAAAAAAATGCGAAAAAATGAATGCCAGTGGCTTAACTGAAAAAAAAAGTAACAACCAAGTTTAACAAATTAAAAAAAAATAACAAATTTTACAAATTTTACAAATTTTACAAATTTTACAAATTTTACAAATTTTACAAATTTTACAAATTTTACAAATTTTACAAATTTTACAAATTTTACAAATTTTACAAATTTTACAAATTTTACAAATTTTACAAATTTTACAAATTTTACAAATTTTACAAATTTTACAAATTTTACAAATTTTACAAATTTTACAAATTTTACAAATTTTACAAATTTTACAAATTTTACAAATTTTACAAATTTTACAAATTTTACAAATTTTACAAATTTTACAAATTTTACAAATTTTACAAATTTTACAAATTTTACAAATTTTACAAATTTTACAAATTTTACAAATTTTACAAATTTTACAAATTTTACAAATTTTACAAATTTTACAAATTTTACAAATTTTACAAATTTTACAAATTTTACAAATTTTACAAATTTTACAAATTTTACAAATTTTACAAATTTTACAAATTTTACAAATTTTACAAATTTTACAAATTTTACAAATTTTACAAATTTTACAAATTTTACAAATTTTACAAATTTTACAAATTTTACAAATTTTACAAATTTTACAAATTTTACAAATTTTACAAATTTTACAAATTTTACAAATTTTACAAATTTTACAAATTTTACAAATTTTACAAATTTTACAAATTTTACAAATTTTACAAATTTTACAAATTTTACAAATTTTACAAATTTTACAAATTTTACAAATTTTACAAATTTTACAAATTTTACAAATTTTACAAATTTTACAAATTTTACAAATTTTACAAATTTTACAAATTTTACAAATTTTACAAATTTTACAAATTTTACAAATTTTACAAATTTTACAAATTTTACAAATTTTACAAATTTTACAAATTTTACAAATTTTACAAATTTTACAAATTTTACAGACTTAACAAATTTTACATATTTAATTTTTTTCTACTTTCCACAATATTCTGTCTTCTTCCTACTTTACTAGTTCTACTTTCTACGTTCTACTTTCTACTTTCTACTTTCTACTTTCTACTTTCTACTTTCTACTTTCTACTTTCTACTTTCTACTTTCTACTTTCTACTTTCTACTTTCTACTTTCTACTTTCTACTTTCTACTTTCTACTTTCTACTTTCTACTTTCTACTTTCTACTTTCTACTTTCTACTTTCTACTTTCTACTTTCTACTTTCTACTTTCTACTTTCTACTTTCTACTTTCTACTTTCTACTTTCTAATTTCTACTTTCTACTTTCTACTTTCTACTTTCTACTTTCTACTTTCTACTTTCTACTTTCTACTTTCTACTTTCTGCTTTCTACTTTCTACTTTCTACTTTCTACTTTCTACTTTCTACTTTCTACTTTTTACTTTCTAATTTCTACTTTCTACTTTCTACTTTCTACTTTCTACTTTCTACTTTCTACTTTCTACTTTCTACTTTCTACTTTCTACTTTCTACTTTCTACTTTCTACTTTCTATTTTCTACTTTCTACTTTCTACTTTCTACTTTCTACTTTCTACTTTCTACTTTCTACTTTCTACTTTCTACTTTCTACTTTCTACTTTCTACTTTCTACTTTCTACTTTCTACTTTCTACTTTCTACTTTCTTCTTTCTATTTTCTACTTTCTACTTTCTACTTTCTACTTTCTACTTTCTACTTTCTACTTTCTACTTTCTACTTTCTACTTTCTACTTTCTACTTTCTACTTTCTACTTTCTACTTTCTACTTTCTACTTTCTACTTTCTACTTTCTACTTTCTACTTTCTACTTTCTACTTTCTACTTTTTAATACTTTTTCTTTTTCTTTCTACTTTCTACTTTCTTTTTCAGTAGTTAAGACTTTCTGCTGTCAGCATTCTGCATTGTAGTGTAGTCTTTCTTTTTTTTAAATTTATTTTTTTTTCTGCATATCGAGGTTTTTAAGCGAAGATGGCGTTCGAATGATGAACGCCCGAAATGTCAAAATCACGCAGTGGTACCAACATTACGGAACAAGTGTGCCATGGCATGACAGCCATATTTGTTTTTCTAATGTTGATGCTACTGCGCGATTTTGACATTTCGGGCGTTCACCATTCGAGCTCCATCTTCGCTTAAAAACCTGGATACTGTAACTTTCCTTATGTAACCACGTGGTTTATGGATGGCCCCTTTCCATTATTCCGTATGATTTCCTGGTATTTGCTATACACTTGTTTTTTCAAAGTAATATTATGTCACTTGAATTGTCTCAAATTTAATTCATTTGAATGTTTGAAAGTAATTTATTGCAAATGCTACAAAAAAGTGCTACAAACTATTTTTATTTTTTTCAGTTTTGAAGAGTATTAAAAACGAATGAAGATGATGTTCGATAAGTTAAAATGAGATTCATTGCCTCTGTTTTTTCGTTTTGTTTTCTTTTCTTTTGTTATCATTTTGATTTTTGCAAATTCTTTTATCTATGTAAGTCTTGACTTTTTCTTTGATTCTTCTTTGATTAAATTCTTTATTTTTTGTTTTTAACTTCCATGTTTCTGGTGTCAATATTTTAGTTAACACATTTTAATCGATTTATCATGACCACTACTGCTTCCTTCATCATGAACATCATCGTTTTTTCTGGAACATGCAGCGAAATCCCACCACGGAGCAGCTATTATTTCTCACTAACATCCACGTGGCATGTCGCGCGTTACTTCATTTTGTGCGTGAGGTGTGTGTGTGTGTGTAGTTGATGGTTTATTAAATAACTAAAAGAAATGCCTTCTTTGTGCATTGAGAGTTATCATGCTAAAAAGCAGATTTTGTAGTTAAGAAGAAGCCCGCATAGATTTCAAGCTTTTTTTTCAAACCCGACTTAATCGTGTTATTTTCCGATTAATTAAATCAATCTTAATCCCTTATTTGGCTTCATTACCATCCGTGCTTCAACAAAAGATAATACAGTTAAACCTCGTATAAGAGCGCCTCGTATATGCAACTTTGCATATACGAGTCATTCCACCTGATTCGGTTTTGTCGCAAGAGTTGCATATGCGAGGTACAGGGCTTATGGGATTTTGGCTATATGGGAGACATGGGCTATATTTTTATAAAAAATCAACTAAACTATACAAATTTATAGTGTTTTGGAATCGTTATGAAGTCAGCTATACAGCTACACCAAATTTACATGGTTTACGATGTTCTAGATCATCCGAAACTTCGTCAAGTTAAGGTCTATGTGTTCAACGCCGTACAAGTATGAGTTAGGCGATTTGACTGTGGTTTTTGACCACAGATCATATCCGGATAGCCTCAGGGAGGTTCAAGGACTAGTCTACCGGTATGTGGTGATGTTCTGGGTCTTCTGTAGAGTCCCGGGAGGTACGTCCGATGGGTCTACCGCCGTAACACGGCAGAGGTCGGTGTTTTTTGACCTCAGATCATATCCAGATAGCCTCAGGGAGGTTCAGGGACTAGTCTACCGATATGTGGAAATATTCTGGGTCTTCTGTGGAGTCCCGGGAGCTACGCCTGAAGGGTCTACCGCCGTAACAAGGCAGAGGTCGATGGTTTTTGACCTTAGATTATATCCAGATAGACTCAGGGAGGTTCAGGGACTAGTCTACCTATATGTGGAGATGTTCTGGGTCTTCTATAGAGTCCCGGGAGTTACGACCGACGGGTCTACCGCCGTAACAAAGCAGAGGTCGATGGTTTTTGACCTTAGATAATATCCAGATAGCCTCAGGGAGGTTCAGGGACTAGTCTACCGATATGTGGAAATGTTCTGGGTCTTCTGTGGAGTCCCGAGAGCTACGCCTGAAGGGTCTACCGCCGTAACAAGGCAGAGGTCGATGGTTTTTGGCCTTAGATTATATCCAGATAGACTCAGGGAGGTTCAGGGACTAGTCTACCGATATGTAGAGGTGTTCTGGGTCTTCTATAGAGTCCCGGGAGTTACGACCGATGGGTCTACCGCCGTAACAAAGCAGAGGTCGATGGTTTTTGACCTTAGATAATATCCAGATAGCCTCAGGGAGGTTGAGGGACTAGTCTACCGATATGTGGTGATGTTCTGGGTCTTCTGTAGAGTCCCGGGAGCTACGTCCGATGGATCTACCGACGTAACACGGCAGAGGTCTGTGGTTTTTGACCTCAGATCATATTCGGATAGCCTCAGGGAGGTTCAGGGACTAGTCTACCGATATTTGGTGATGTTTTGGGTCTCCTGTAGAGTCCCGGGAGTTACGGCCGATGGGTCTACCACCGTAACAAGATAGAGGTCGGAGGTTTTCGACCTCAGATCATATTCAGATAGCATCAGGGTGGTTCAGGGACTAGTCTACCGATGTGTGGTAATATTCTGGGTCTTCTGTAGAGTCCTGGAGGTAACGGTCAATGGGTCTACAGCCGTAACTAGTCTACCGATATGTGGTGATGTTCTGGGTGTTTTGTAAGATTTCGGGAGCTACGGCCGTTGGGTCTACCACCGTAACAAGATAGAGGTCGGAGGTTTTTGACCTCAGATCATATCCGGATAGCCTCAGGGAGGTTATAGGGCTAGTCTACCGATGTGATAGGTCTTTTGTAAGATCTTGGGAGTTACCGCCGATGGGTCTACCGCCGTAACAAGATATAGGTCGATGGTTTTTGATCTCAGATCATATTCGAATAGCCTCAGGGCCGTTACTTCCGGGACTCTACAGAAGACCCAAAAGATCATAACACATCGGTAGACTAGTCCCTGAACCGTCCTGAGGCTATCCGGATATGATCTAAGATCAAAATCCAGTGACCTCTGCCTTATTTCGGTGGTAGACCCATTGACCGTAATCCCGGGACTCTACAGAAGACCCAGAACATCACAACACATCGGTAGACTAGTCCCTGAACCTTCCTGAGGCTATCCGGATATGATCTGAGGTCAAAATCCACCGACCTCTGCCTTGTTACGGCGGTAGACCCATTGACCGTAGCTCCCGGGACTTTACAGAAGACCCAGCACATTACCAGAAATCGGTAGACTAGTCCCTTAACCTCCTTGAGGCTATCCGGATATGAACTGAGGTCGAAAACCTCCGACCTCTATCTTGTTGCGGTGGTAGAGCCATCGGCCGTTACTCTTGGGACTCTACAGAAGACCCAAAAAATGACCACACATCGGTAGACTAGTCCCTGAACCACCCTGAGGCTATCCGAATATGATCTGAGGTCAAAAACTTCTGACCTGTATCTTGTTACGGTGGTAGACCCATCGGCCGTAACTCCCGGGACTCTACAGGAGACCCAGAACATCACCAAATATCGGTAGACTAGTCCCTGAACCTCCCTGAGGCTATCCGGATATGATCTGAGGTCAAAAACCACCGACCACTGCCGTGTTACGTCAGTAGACCCATCGGACGTAGCTCCTGGGACTCTACAGAAGACCCAGAACATCACCACATATCGGTAGACTAGTTCCTGAACCTCCCTGAGGCTATCTGGATATGATCTAAGGTCAAAAACCATCGACCTCTGCCGTGTTACGGCGGTAGACCCTTCAGGCGTAGCTCCCGGGACTCCACAGAAGACCCAGAACATCACCACATACCGGTAGACTAGTCCCTGAACCTCCCTGAGGCTATCTGGATATGATCTGAGGTCAAAAAACACCGACCTCTGCCGTGTTACGGCGGTAGACCCATCGGACGTACCTTCAGGGACTCTACAGAAGACCCAGAACATCACCACATATCGGTAGACTAGTCCCTGAACCTCCCTGAGTTTATCCGGATATGACCTGTGGTCAAAAACCACAGTCAAATCGCCTACCTCATACTTGTACGGCGTTGAACACATAGGCCTTAACTTGACGAAGTTTCGGATGACCTAGAACATCGTAAACCATGTAAATTTGGTGTAGCTGTAAAGCTGACTTCATAACGATTCCAAAACACTATAAATTTGTATAGTTTAGTTGATTTTTTATAAAAATATAGCCCATGTCTCCCATATAGCCAAAATCCCATAAGCCCTGTACCTCGCATATGCGTGCTTCGCATAAGAAACCCCCATATGAGGTGCATATGCGAGGTTTAACTGTACAATGAGCCATATTCCTGTCTGCTGCTAATTAATCGACACTCGTCGGACACGTGATCCGAAGCCCCATTTCCCGGAACACTCCTCGCCAGTGGGACTTTGATTGGAATAGTTAACGCCACCACCATCGTCGGTCCAGTAGATGGCGCTGTAAAGTTGCATAATTGAAGGCGGCGCTGCCACGTTGTGTGCGCGCCTGCATTTATGCTCTTCCGGCAAAGTTCGCTCTAACGTCTAATCAAGAACCGCAAGCACACGTTGGAGCAAGATGGGAAGCCCTGGTAAGTTTCCAATCAACCGTAACGATAGCCGACCACCAACTAGAGCGAGAGAGACTTCATCTTGGACGGGGAATGCAATAACCGGACCAGCAGCAGAGTGCGTAACCTCAGAGACATGGTTTGTATAATTTACAAGAATCACCCCGGACAACCAGGCGGAGTAGCAGCAGCCCCACAGGGGAGGCTGCACCTTGGTCATGTTCAACCAGCAGCTGGGCAGGGCAGGAGAGGCTGGGCTGTTGGTTGACCTGGCGTGTGTTGTAAACAGCCTCTTCCGACGAGATTTCCAATCTGTTGATCCTGAGAGTTGATTGTGGTTGGACGGTTGCAGGTGTACAAAGGTTCGGGGGAAATTGGGACAAAATGGGACGGAAATCAGTTAGCAAAAAGAAAATAGGTCAAAACAGCCAAATCAACAACAACAACATGCAAAATCAGCTTAACAGTTGTCCCTATTTACCCTACCTCCCTCCCTCCAGTACATGCAGTTTATAATTACTTGCGCCGGTCTTTGACCTGCATCCCTCCCGCCGCCGACGACGACGGTTCTGGATTGCATTTCAAAGAAGGGAAAAGCTCTCGATTGAATCGGAATAGACCACCGGATAAGGCTTGTACAAGTGCGTGTAACCAAGCCCTTCTACAAGTAGACGATGGGGTTGATTGGAGCGTGTGTGAGTGGGTGTGTGTGTGTGTGTGTGTGTGTGTGTGTGTGTGTGTGTGTGTGTGTGTGTGTGTGTGTGTGTGTGTGTTAGTCTCGATGATAGTACAGGACTTTAAAGGAATAATTGAACGGGAATTAAATGTGGCTTCTTGGAAGGAAATGAGAAGAACTCTGGTGTTCTGGTGGATGATCAAAAGAAGATTAACCAGTGCAGGTTTCGCAGCTAGTAGTTTGTCGGTATTGCTAAACAGTGAATACAAGGTTATCAACTGTGGGTATCGATAAGCATCAGGATCATTAGAACAGCATAGATAATTTATGTTATAATTTCAACTTTTTGCTATTCCGTCGTGAAACTACTAACTAACTCTGTAATTCTTGGACGACGAAACTACTAATTATTACTTTTCGATACAAGGGCTGAAATGGGTGCTGAAAAGTAGGAAATGGATTTCATTTATATTTTTTTCATTTGCCTCAAACTTTGAGGGGGCCTTCCTTATCACCAAAGAAGGGCGCACAGTTCCAAGAGTTCTTAAAAAGCTTTTCGAAATAAATACAGCATTAAAAAATGGACCGCAGCATAATGAAGTTTAACACTTAGTCACTTTTTCCAGACTCGATAATTGTCAATATACGTTGTTTTTATGTTATTTTGACTGTGAATCTCAATCTACCCTCAGAATAGTCAAATTGTCAAAATATCAAATTATGGTCATATTTTGAGTTACAGGGAGAAAAAAGAGTTCCCAATATCGTGAACAAGCGTTCATGAA
The DNA here is from genome assembly GCF_016801865.2 of Culex pipiens pallens. Taxonomy (NCBI): domain Eukaryota; kingdom Metazoa; phylum Arthropoda; class Insecta; order Diptera; family Culicidae; genus Culex; species Culex pipiens. Next base: position 44,332,643 of record NC_068937.1, on the reverse strand, counting down.
CAAAGTGTTCAAAGCTCACGGTACGTTTTTGAAAATCGTACCATGGGATTTGAACACTTTGTCCGTGGTTCCCATTTTCATGAACGCTTGTTCACGATATTGGGAACTCTTTTTTCTCCGTGTAGTTTGAAATATATTCAATTTCAACAAAAAACAAACAATTTAGATTAATAAGAAAGATAACTCAAATTTCAAAAATGGCCTTTGAGATATTTTCAGCAGAATTTCCCATTTCATAAGCAACCTTGTGCATTGTTTTCGACCAAAGCTTTTCAAAATAATTAACCCTCTCACGCCCATGGTTACTCCAGAGCACCAAAACTTTGAACTCAAATATCTCGGAACTGACACAACTTTTCATGATGCTTTAAGTTGCAGGTGTTCATGTAGAATGTATACTAACATCTCCCAAAATTTCATCAAATTTGGTTAAGCACAAGCAAAGTTACAGTGTGAAATGTAAACAAAAATGGGCCAATTTTAGGGAAATAAATGAGACCTGTTTTCGAAAGCCCGTAAAAAATACCAAACACAAAATTTCATGAAACAAAAAATGTTTTGGTATCATTTGAACCTTGGACAAGAACCCCTGTGAATAACATTGTGAGTTTGGACCGGTTTTAAGTGTTTTTCAACCTTTTTCATTTGGTGCACCAGAGCACCACCTAGGCATATGAGCAACTAAATATTCAGGAGCTCTTTTTTCTAAATTACAGAAAAAGCTTATTTTTATCAAAACAAAAGTTTATAAACGTTTTGACTATTCATAAACAAGACAAAACATTGTTATTAGACCGATAATTTTATTAGTTTCCTCATTTTTCATGAAAATGGTTGTTTGTGGGTTTTGAATGAGCCAATCAAAGAAACCTGAAAATGCAGAGATTTTAGAATTTGTAGTTAATACTTCAGAAATATGGTCTTACAGCAAAGAATAAGTAGTTTTTAACACATTTCGAAGCGTTTTCAAACAAATGAACCAATAGATTTGAAGAAAACGAGATTTTGTGGTTTAAAAAAAAGTTGCTCATCTTCCTGATGGTGCTCTGGTGCACCACTTCAAATTCTACTTTTTTGCCTCAATTCGATGTTTGTGGGTCAAAATAAAGTATTTCCTGCATTATTGTACCAAAATTAAGCCATTTACTATTTTTACGATAAGCAAACAGCTCTGGGCGTTAGAGGGTTAAGTTTTTAAATTGCATTGTTTGAAATTCAAATAGCTGTATTTTTCCACCATTCAAATCAAATTTAAAATATTTTTTAAAGTAAAATGTTTATTTTCAGTGCACTTTATTATAATTTCACTACTTTATGATGGCAAATTCGATTTTACATCGAAAAAAGGTGCAGGTGGTTATGTTACACATGACCAGTATGACAAAGAACTTTGCAAGATGATTGTTGAAATTTTCGATTAGAATGTCCGGTCCAAATTCCCCCCTTATAATAACCGTCCTATCGAACTAAGGGGACGGAAATTTCAAGTGGAGCTGAAATCGACGGTAACATTTCAAAAGGCATCATGTACATTTTGACACTTTTTGGGTTATTGTATATTCTGAAAGTACTTCTTATAAGCTACCTCTTCACCAAAAATGAGCAAAAGTTACTTCAGTAAAGTCTGTTTAATCATGATTTTAAATAAAGTAACATAAACAAAATCTCTGCCATCAGCAGTCCCTGTTTATATAGCCCTGTCAACCTGTCAAACAAAAGGCTACATAAACCTCGTGACGAAAAAAAAGCAACATGAAAAAAGCGCCATGTACATTCGGCGAAGAAAAACGAATCATAACAAAGCGCCCCCCTAAGTGACAGCAGGGTGATATCGACGTTGGTGATTTCAAAAGAAGTTATGTTTGTTTTTCTCAAATAAAATTACGGAAATAATGTTTTAGTGAATATGGATGATCAAGTATCAACAAAAGTAACGTTTTTCATCGTTTGTTATCATTAGAACATCTTATTTTGCTTTTATATAAAAATGGTAATTGAAAATGGATGCTCAACATTCAAATGCGTTTTTCTCAAAACGCATGGTTAGTACATGATGCTTTTTGAAATGTTGGCATCGAAATACAAATCGAAGTGAAATCAATTTACTTTCCTTCACCACTCGAAAGTTACCAAGATGCGGGAATGTTTTTGCAAGGCTGTTGCAAGCAATCGGCGGCAGTAAAGGAAATTTGAATAGCAGACATTAAAAACTACCCTTTACAGGGCTCTTAATGATTACGAGATAGTTATTCTAAATTTCCAGAAACAGATTTTCACAGTGGCACGAAAAAATGTGCATTGCAGTAGTCTATTTATTACTTCCTGCCTAATAAGCAATATATTTTAACTGCTTAGCATTAGCATATTTTAACTGCTTAATTTCAGATAATGGCCAAATGCAACTTTTTATGTCCAGTATCAAAAATCATTAAGTTTGATACCCATATTGCCCCAACTCTTACGGTCCGGCAAATGTCCCCTCATCGGAACATCCCCGGGGCCTCCGGCCACTTCGGATTGTGGCCACTACTGCCAAAATGTCAAATTTAATGTCCGGTATCAAAATCCTTAAAGTTTGATACCCATATTCCCCCAACTCTTACGGTTCGGCAAATGTCCCCCCATCGGAACATCCGCGGGGTCTCCGGCCACTCCGGATTGTGGCCACTACTGCCAAATGTCAAATTTAATGTCCGGTATCAAAAACCATAAAGTTTGATACCCATATTGCCCCAACTCTTACGGTCCGGCAAATGTCCCCCCATCGGAACATCCCCGGGGCCTCCGGACACTCCAGGTGGTGGCCACTACTGCCAAAATGTCAAATTTCATGTCCAGTATCAAAATCCCTAAAGTTTGATACCCATATTGCCCCAACTCTTATGGTTCCGCAAATGTCCCCTTATCGGAACATCCCCGGGGCCTCCGGCCACTCCGGATTGTGGTCACTACTGCCGAGATGTCAAGTTTCATGTCCGGTATCAAAAACCATTAAGTTTGATACCCATATTGCCCCAACTCTTACGGTCCGGCAAATGTCCCCCCATCGGAACATCCGCGGGGCCTCCGGCCACTCCGGATTGTGGCCACTATTGCCGAAATGTAAAATTTCATGTCCAGTATCAAAAACCATAAAGTTTGATACCCATATTGCCCCAACTCTTACGGTCCGGCAAATGTCCCCCCATCGGAACTTCCGCGGGGCCTCCGGCCACTCCGGATTGTGGCCACTACTGCCGAAATGTCAAATTTCATGTCCAGTATCAAAAACCATAAAGTTTGATACCCATATTGCCCCAACTCTTACGGTTCGGCAAATGTCCCCCCATCGGAACATCCGCGGGGCCTTCGGCCACTCCGGATTGTGGCCACTACTGCCAAAATGTCAAATTTTATGTCCAGTATCAAAATCCCTAAAGTTTGATACCCATATTGCCCCAACTCTTATGGTTCCGCAAATGTCCCCTTATCGGAACATCCCCGGGGCCTCCGGCCACTCCGGATTGTGGCCGCTACTGCCGAAATGTAAAATTTCATGCCCAGTATCAAAAACCATAAAGTTTGATACCCATATTGCCCCAACTCTTACGGTCCGGCAAATGTCCCCCCATCGGAACATCCGCGGGGCCTCCGGCCACTCCAGGTGGTGGCCAGTTCCAATGATCGACTCACGCGACCGGCATGTCTTAGCTGGTACTTGCCTCCAAGCCATCTGCTCCCGGACCTCCAGGCCGTCTGCTACCGGGCCACCAGGCCATCTGCTTCTGATGTGTTCTCGTCGCCGTCCAGCAATAGAATGAATTTTCGGGACCGACCGAGCCGAGTTTTGTTGGCTCGTCGACGATCCGAAAATTATGAGGTGGAGTGGGGGAGATTTTAGATACATCAATCTCACGTCTCTCGATCGACTGATTGGGAAACGTTCGTTCATCCAACCAGCGTGCACCAAAAAGAGGGGAAATTTGCCGAGAGGGGAATTCGTCACGTAACGTTTTCGCTTCGCGAAAATTTTGGATTGACACCACGTATAGAAACCTTAGGACAAAGTTCTTTGTCAAAAACAAGGCCTACTTGGATGGACGCTCGAGAAGATGGCCACAAAAATCAACTTCTGCTGCAATTTAACAAAATGGCGCTTTTCAGCGCCAACGAAAAATTCACGAAAGAGTTATTGTTTCAAATGATTCATGCACTGCTTTTGGTGCAGTTTTAAAGCTTTTGACGCTTGGCGTTTAAATTAATTTAAATATTTCCTCCAAAATTTTCATTTAAAAAAAATAAGTAATATTAACAATTTTCGCTTGCAAGTGTCAACGGTCAATCGATCGCAGTTGGCCTTGAACAAGCAAGCGCGTGCTTTGACCCACGCAAAAAATCTTTCCGCTCTCTGATTGGCTGTTTTGTTTTGCCGTGGAGTCGTGAAGGCAGCATTTTTGCCAACGATTTTCATTCCATCGTCATCGTTCGAACCGACAACATCGTAGCAGCAGCAGCAGCAGCAGCGGAAAAAAATCAACGACTGGAGGAAATCAAGAGCGAGCTCCGAGAAGAAGAAACACGTCAGCGTGTGCGTGAAATTGCTGCCAAAACGACGTCGAAGGAGAAAAACAAGGCCTACTTCGATGGACGCTCGAGAAGATGGCCACAAAAATCAACTTCTGCTGCAATTTAACAAAATGGCGCTTTTCAGCGCCAACGAAAAATTCACGAAAGAGTTATTGTTTCAAATGATTCATGCACTGCTTTTGGTGCAGTTTTAAAGCTTTTGACGCTTGGCGTTTAAATTAATTTAAATATTTCCTCCAAAATTTTCATTTTAAAATAATTTAACGAATATTAACAATTTTCGCTTGCAAGTGTCCACGGTCAATCGATCGCAGTTGGCCTTGAACAAGCAAGCGCGTGCTTTGACCCACGCAAAAAATCTTTCCGCTCTCTGATTGGCTGTTTTGTTTTGCCGTGGAGTCGTGAAGGCAGCATTTTTGCCAACGATTTTCATTCCATCGTCATCGTTCGAACCGACAACATCGTAGCAGCAGCAGCAGCAGCAGCAGCGGAAAAAAATCAACGACTGGAGGAAATCAAGAGCGAGCTCCAAGAAGAAGAAACACGTCAGCGTGTGCGTGAAATTGCTGCCAAAACGACGTCGAAGGAGAAAAACAAGGCCTACTTGGATGGACGCTCGAGAAGATGGCCACAAAAATCAACTTCTGCTGCAATTTAACAAAATGGCGCTTTTCAGCGCCAACGAAAAATTCACGAAAGAGTTATTGTTTCAAATGATTCATGCACTGCTTTTGGTGCAGTTTTAAAGCTTTTGACGCTTGGCGTTTAAATTAATTTAAATATTTCCTCCAAAATTTTCATTTTAAAATAATTTAACGAATATTAACAATTTTCGCTTGCAAGTGTCCACGGTCAATCGATCGCAGTTGGCTTTGAACAAGCAAGCGCGTGCTTTGACCCACGCAAAAAATCTTTCCGCTCTCTGATTGGCTGTTTTGTTTTGCCGTGGAGTCGTGAAGGCAGCATTTTTGCCAACGATTTTCATTCCATCGTCATCGTTCGAACCGACAACATCGTAGCAGCAGCAGCAGCGGAAAAAAATCAACGACTGGAGGAAATCAAGAGCGAGCTCCAAGAAGAAGAAACACGTCAGCGTGTGCGTGAAATTGCTGCCAAAACGACGTCGAAGGAGAAAAACAAGGCCTACTTGGATGGACGCTCGAGAAGATGGCCACAAAAATCAACTTCTGCTGCAATTTAACAAAATGGCGCTTTTCAGCGCCAACGAAAAATTCACGAAAGAGTTATTGTTTCAAATGATTCATGCACTGCTTTTGGTGCAGTTTTAAAGCTTTTGACGCTTGGCGTTTAAATTATTTTCAATATTTCCTCCAAAATTTTCATTTAAAAAAAATAAGTAATATTAACAATTTTCGCTTGCAAGTGTCAACGGTCAATCGATCGCAGTTGGCCTTGAACAAGCAAGCGCGTGCTTTGACCCACGCAAAAAATCTTTCCGCTCTCTGATTGGCTGTTTTGTTTTGCCGTGGAGTCGTGAAGGCAGCATTTTTGCCAACGATTTTCATTCCATCGTCATCGTTCGAACCGACAACATCGTAGCAGCAGCAGCAGCAGCAGCGGAAAAAAATCAACGACTGGAGGAAATCAAGAGCGAGCTCCAAGAAGAAGAAACACGTCAGCGTGTGCGTGAAATTTCTGCCAAAACGACGTCGAAGGAGAAAAACAAGGCCTACTTGGATGGACGCTCGAGAAGATGGCCACAAAAATCAACTTCTGCTGCAATTTAACAAAATGGCGCTTTTCAGCGCCAACGAAAAATTCACGAAAGAGTTATTGTTTCAAATGATTCATGCACTGCTTTTGGTGCAGTTTTAAAGCTTTTGACGCTTGGCGTTTAAATTATTTTCAATATTTCCTCCAAAATTTTCATTTAAAAAAAATAAGTAATATTAACAATTTTCGCTTGCAAGTGTCAACGGTCAATCGATCGCAGTTGGCCTTGAACAAGCAAGCGCGTGCTTTGACCCACGCAAAAAATCTTTACGCTCTCTGATTGGCTGTTTTGTTTTGCCGTGGAGTCGTGAAGGCAGCATTTTTGCCAACGATTTTCATTCCATCGTCATCGTTCGAACCGACAACATCGTAGCAGCAGCAGCAGCAGCGGAAAAAAATCAACGACTGGAGGAAATCAAGAGCGAGCTCCGAGAAGAAGAAACACGCCAGCGTGTGCGTGAAATTGCTGCCAAAACGACGTCGAAGGAGAAAAACAAGGCCTACTTGGATGGACGCTCGAGAAGATGGCCACAAAAATCAACTTCTGCTGCAATTTAACAAAATGGCGCTTTTCAGCGCCAACGAAAAATTCACGAAAGAGTTATTGTTTCAAATGATTCATGCACTGCTTTTGGTGCAGTTTTAAAGCTTTTGACGCTTGGCGTTTAAATTATTTTCAATATTTCCTCCAAAATTTTCATTTAAAAAAAATAAGTAATATTAACAATTTTCGCTTGCAAGTGTCAACGGTCAATCGATCGCAGTTGGCCTTGAACAAGCAAGCGCGTGCTTTGACCCACGCAAAAAATCTTTACGCTCTCTGATTGGCTGTTTTGTTTTGCCGTGGAGTCGTGAAGGCAGCATTTTTGCCAACGATTTTCATTCCATCGTCATCGTTCGAACCGACAACATCGTAGCAGCAGCAGCAGCAGCGGAAAAAAATCAACGACTGGAGGAAATCAAGAGCGAGCTCCGAGAAGAAGAAACACGTCAGCGTGTGCGTGAAATTGCTGCCAAAACGACGTCGAAGGAGAAAAACAAGGCCTACTTGGATGGACGCTCGAGAAGATGGCCACAAAAATCAACTTCTGCTGCAATTTAACAAAATGGCGCTTTTCAGCGCCAACGAAAAATTCACGAAAGAGTTATTGTTTCAAATGATTCATGCACTGCTTTTGGTGCAGTTTTAAAGCTTTTGACGCTTGGCGTTTAAATTATTTTCAATATTTCCTCCAAAATTTTCATTTAAAAAAAATAAGTAATATTAACAATTTTCGCTTGCAAGTGTCAACGGTCAATCGATCGCAGTTGGCCTTGAACAAGCAAGCGCGTGCTTTGACCCACGCAAAAAATCTTTCCGCTCTCTGATTGGCTGTTTTGTTTTGCCGTGGAGTCGTGAAGGCAGCATTTTTGCCAACGATTTTCATTCCATCGTCATCGTTCGAACCGACAACATCGTAGCAGCAGCAGCAGCGGAAAAAAATCAACGACTGGAGGAAATCAAGAGCGAGCTCCAAGAAGAAGAAACACGTCAGCGTGTGCGTGAAATTTCTGCCAAAACGACGTCGAAGAAGAAAAACAAGGCCTACTTGGATGGACGCTCGAGAAGATGGCCACAAAAATCAACTTCTGCTGCAATTTAACAAAATGGCGCTTTTCAGCGCCAACGAAAAATTCACGAAAGAGTTATTGTTTCAAATGATTCATGCACTGCTTTTGGTGCAGTTTTAAAGCTTTTGACGCTTGGCGTTTAAATTATTTTCAATATTTCCTCCAAAATTTTCATTTAAAAAAAATAAGTAATATTAACAATTTTCGCTTGCAAGTGTCAACGGTCAATCGATCGCAGTTGGCCTTGAACAAGCAAGCGCGTGCTTTGACCCACGCAAAAAATCTTTACGCTCTCTGATTGGCTGTTTTGTTTTGCCGTGGAGTCGTGAAGGCAGCATTTTTGCCAACGATTTTCATTCCATCGTCATCGTTCGAACCGACAACATCGTAGCAGCAGCAGCAGCAGCGGAAAAAAATCAACGACTGGAGGAAATCAAGAGCGAGCTCCGAGAAGAAGAAACACGTCAGCGTGTGCGTGAAATTGCTGCCAAAACGACGTCGAAGGAGAAAAACAAGGCCTACTTGGATGGACGCTCGAGAAGATGGCCACAAAAATCAACTTCTGCTGCAATTTAACAAAATGGCGCTTTTCAGCGCCAACGAAAAATTCACGAAAGAGTTATTGTTTCAAATGATTCATGCACTGCTTTTGGTGCAGTTTTAAAGCTTTTGACGCTTGGCGTTTAAATTAATTTAAATATTTCCTCCAAAATTTTCATTTTAAAATAATTTAACGAATATTAACAATTTTCGCTTGCAAGTGTCCACGGTCAATCGATCGCAGTTGGCCTTGAACAAGCAAGCGCGTGCTTTGACCCACGCAAAAAATCTTTCCGCTCTCTGATTGGCTGTTTTGTTTTGCCGTGGAGTCGTGAAGGCAGCATTTTTGCCAACGATTTTCATTCCATCGTCATCGTTCGAACCGACAACATCGTAGCAGCAGCAGCAGCAGCAGCAGCGGAAAAAAATCAACGACTGGAGGAAATCAAGAGCGAGCTCCAAGAAGAAGAAACACGTCAGCGTGTGCGTGAAATTGCTGCCAAAACGACGTCGAAGGAGAAAAACAAGGCCTACTTGGATGGACGCTCGAGAAGATGGCCACAAAAATCAACTTCTGCTGCAATTTAACAAAATGGCGCTTTTCAGCGCCAACGAAAAATTCACGAAAGAGTTATTGTTTCAAATGATTCATGCACTGCTTTTGGTGCAGTTTTAAAGCTTTTGACGCTTGGCGTTTAAATTAATTTAAATATTTCCTCCAAAATTTTCATTTTAAAATAATTTAACGAATATTAACAATTTTCGCTTGCAAGTGTCCACGGTCAATCGATCGCAGTTGGCTTTGAACAAGCAAGCGCGTGCTTTGACCCACGCAAAAAATCTTTCCGCTCTCTGATTGGCTGTTTTGTTTTGCCGTGGAGTCGTGAAGGCAGCATTTTTGCCAACGATTTTCATTCCATCGTCATCGTTCGAACCGACAACATCGTAGCAGCAGCAGCAGCGGAAAAAAATCAACGACTGGAGGAAATCAAGAGCGAGCTCCAAGAAGAAGAAACACGTCAGCGTGTGCGTGAAATTGCTGCCAAAACGACGTCGAAGGAGAAAAACAAGGCCTACTTGGATGGACGCTCGAGAAGATGGCCACAAAAATCAACTTCTGCTGCAATTTAACAAAATGGCGCTTTTCAGCGCCAACGAAAAATTCACGAAAGAGTTATTGTTTCAAATGATTCATGCACTGCTTTTGGTGCAGTTTTAAAGCTTTTGACGCTTGGCGTTTAAATTATTTTCAATATTTCCTCCAAAATTTTCATTTAAAAAAAAAAGTAATATTAACAATTTTCGCTTGCAAGTGTCAACGGTCAATCGATCGCAGTTGGCCTTGAACAAGCAAGCGCGTGCTTTGACCCACGCAAAAAATCTTTCCGCTCTCTGATTGGCTGTTTTGTTTTGCCGTGGAGTCGTGAAGGCAGCATTTTTGCCAACGATTTTCATTCCATCGTCATCGTTCGAACCGACAACATCGTAGCAGCAGCAGCAGCAGCAGCGGAAAAAAATCAACGACTGGAGGAAATCAAGAGCGAGCTCCAAGAAGAAGAAACACGTCAGCGTGTGCGTGAAATTTCTGCCAAAACGACGTCGAAGGAGAAAAACAAGGCCTACTTGGATGGACGCTCGAGAAGATGGCCACAAAAATCAACTTCTGCTGCAATTTAACAAAATGGCGCTTTTCAGCGCCAACGAAAAATTCACGAAAGAGTTATTGTTTCAAATGATTCATGCACTGCTTTTGGTGCAGTTTTAAAGCTTTTGACGCTTGGCGTTTAAATTATTTTCAATATTTCCTCCAAAATTTTCATTTAAAAAAAATAAGTAATATTAACAATTTTCGCTTGCAAGTGTCAACGGTCAATCGATCGCAGTTGGCCTTGAACAAGCAAGCGCGTGCTTTGACCCACGCAAAAAATCTTTACGCTCTCTGATTGGCTGTTTTGTTTTGCCGTGGAGTCGTGAAGGCAGCATTTTTGCCAACGATTTTCATTCCATCGTCATCGTTCGAACCGACAACATCGTAGCAGCAGCAGCAGCAGCGGAAAAAAATCAACGACTGGAGGAAATCAAGAGCGAGCTCCGAGAAGAAGAAACACGTCAGCGTGTGCGTGAAATTGCTGCCAAAACGACGTCGAAGGAGAAAAACAAGGCCTACTTGGATGGACGCTCGAGAAGATGGCCACAAAAATCAACTTCTGCTGCAATTTAACAAAATGGCGCTTTTCAGCGCCAACGAAAAATTCACGAAAGAGTTATTGTTTCAAATGATTCATGCACTGCTTTTGGTGCAGTTTTAAAGCTTTTGACGCTTGGCGTTTAAATTATTTTCAATATTTCCTCCAAAATTTTCATTTAAAAAAAAAAGTAATATTAACAATTTTCGCTTGCAAGTGTCAACGGTCAATCGATCGCAGTTGGCCTTGAACAAGCAAGCGCGTGCTTTGACCCACGCAAAAAATCTTTCCGCTCTCTGATTGGCTGTTTTGTTTTGCCGTGGAGTCGTGAAGGCAGCATTTTTGCCAACGATTTTCATTCCATCGTCATCGTTCGAACCGACAACATCGTAGCAGCAGCAGCAGCAGCAGCGGAAAAAAATCAACGACTGGAGGAAATCAAGAGCGAGCTCCGAGAAGAAGAAACACGTCAGCGTGTGCGTGAAATTGCTGCCAAAACGACGTCGAAGGAGAAAAACAAGGCCTACTTCGATGGACGCTCGAGAAGATGGCCACAAAAATCAACTTCTGCTGCAATTTAACAAAATGGCGCTTTTCAGCGCCAACGAAAAATTCACGAAAGAGTTATTGTTTCAAATGATTCATGCACTGCTTTTGGTGCAGTTTTAAAGCTTTTGACGCTTGGCGTTTAAATTAATTGCAATATTTCCTCCAAAATTTTCATTTTAAAAAAATTAACGAATATTAGAAATTTTCGCTTGCAAGTGTCCACGGTCAATCGATCGCAGTTGGCCTTGAACAAGCAAGCGCGTGCTTTGACCCACGCAAAAAATCTTTCCGCTCTCTGATTGGCTGTTTTGTTTTGCCGTGGAGTCGTGAAGGCAGCATTTTTGCCAACGATTTTCATTCCATCGTCATCGTTCGAACCGACAACATCGTAGCAGCAGCAGCAGCAGCGGAAAAAAATCAACGACTGGAGGAAATCAAGAGCGAGCTCCGAGAAGAAGAAACACGTCAGCGTGTGCGTGAAATTGCTGCCAAAACGACGTCGAAGGAGAAAAACAAGGCCTACTTGGATGGACGCTCGAGAAGATGGCCATAAAAATCAACTTCTGCTGCAATTTAACAAAATGGCGCTTTTCAGCGCCAACGAAAAATTCACGAAAGAGTTATTGTTTCAAATGATTCATGCACTGCTTTTGGTGCAGTTTTAAAGCTTTTGACGCTTGGCGTTTAAATTAATTTAAATATTTCCTCCAAAATTTTCATTTTAAAATAATTTAACGAATATTAACAATTTTCGCTTGCAAGTGTCCACGGTCAATCGATCGCAGTTGGCCTTGAACAAGCAAGCGCGTGCTTCGACCTACGCAAAAAATCTTTACGCTCTCTGATTGGCTGTTTTGTTTTGCCGTGGAGTCGTGACGGCAGCATTTTTGCCAACGATTTTCATTCCATCGTCATCGTTCGAACCGACAACATCGTAGCAGCAGCAGCAGAGGAAAAAATCAACGACTGGAGGAAATCAAGATCGAGCTCCGAGAAGAAGAAACACGCCAGCGTGTGCGTGAAATTGCTGCCAAAACGACGTCGAAGGAGAAAAACAAGGCCTACTTGGATGGACGCTCGAGAAGATGGCCACAAAAATCAACTTCTGCTGCAATTTAACAAAATGGCGCTTTTCAGCGCCAACGAAAAATTCACGAAAGAGTTATTGTTTCAAATGATTCATGCACTGCTTTTGGTGCAGTTTTAAAGCTTTTGACGCTTGGCGTTTAAATTAATTGCAATATTTCCTCCAAAATTTTCATTTTAAAAAATTTTACGAATATTAGCAATTTTCGCTTGCAAGTGTCCACGGTCAATCGATCGCAGTTGGCCTTGAACAAGCAAGCGCGTGCTTTGGCCTACGCAAAAAATCTTTCCGCTCTCTGATTGGCTGTTTTGTTTTGCCGTGGAGTCGTGAGGGCAGCATTTTTGCCAACGATTTTCATTACATCGTCATCGTTCGAACCGACAACATCGTAGCAGCAGCAGCAGCAGCGGAAAAAAATCAACGACTGGAGGAAATTAAGAGCGAGCTCCGAGAAGAAGAGCAAAAACAAAATGGTGCTTTTCAGCGCCAACGAAAAATTCACGAAAGAGTTATTGTTTCAAATGATTCATGCACTGCTTTTCGTGCAGTTTTAAAGCTTTTGACGCTTGGCGTTTAAATTAATTTCAATATTTCCTCCAAAATTTTCATTTAAAAAAAATTAACGAATATTAGCAATTTTCACTTGCCAAAACGACGTCGAAGGAGAAAAACAAGGCCTACTTGGATGGACGCTCGAGAAGATGGCCACAAAAATCAACTTCTGCTGCAATTTAACAAAATGGCGCTTTTCAACGCCAACGAAAAATTCACGAAAGAGTTATTGTTTCAAATGATTCATGCACTGCTTTTGGTGCAGTTTTAAAGCTTTTGACGCTTGACGTTTAAATTAATTTAAATATTTCCTCCAAAATTTTCATTTTAAAATAATTTAACGAATATTAGCAATTTTCGCTTGCAAGTGTCCACGGTCAATCGATCGCAGTTGGCCTTGAACAAGCAAGCGCGTGCTTTGACCCACGCAAAAAATCTTTCCGCTCTCTGATTGGCTGTTTTGTTTTGCCGTGGAGTCGTGAAGGCAGCATTTTTGCCAACGATTTTCATTCCATCGTCATCGTTCGAACTGACAACATCGTAGCAGCAGCAGCAGCAGCAGCAGCAGCAGCAGCAGCGGAAAAAAATCAACGACTGGAGGAAATCAAGAGCGAGCTCCGAGAAGAAGAAACACGTCAGCGTGTGCGTGAAATTGCTGCCAAAACGACGTCGAAGGAGAAAAACAAGGCCGACTTGGATGGACGCTCGAGAAGATGGCCACAAAAATCAACTTCTGCTGCAATTTAACAAAATGGCGCTTTTCAGCGCCAACGAAAAATTCACGAAAGAGTTATTGTTTCAAATGATTCATGCACTGCTTTTGGTGCAGTTTTAAAGCTTTTGATGCTTGGCGTTTAAATTAATTTAAATATTTCCTCCAAAATTTTCATTTTAAAAAAATTTAACGAATATTAACAATTTTCGCTTGCAAGTGTCAACGGTCAATCGATCGCAGTTGGCCTTGAACAAGCAAGCGCGTGCTTTGACCCGCGCAAAAAATCTTTCCGCTCTCTGATTGGCTGTTTTGTTTTGCCGTGGAGTCGTGAAGGCAGCATTTTTGCCAACGATTTTCATTCCATCGTCATCGTCAACGATCGCAGTTGAGCCTTGAACAATTGCTCAAAATCATATGGTTCGGTAATTGTCCTCCCGGGAGAACCTCCCTAAGGGTACCGGCCACTCCAGGTTGTGGCCAATACTGTCAAAATGGTATTTTTCATAACCAGTATTTAAAAACATGAATTTTGATACCCATATTGCCAAAAATCGTATGGTTCTCTTAATGTCCTCCCGAGAGAACCTTCCTGAGGGCACCAGCCACTCCAGGTTTTAGCCAATACTGTCAAAATGGTCATTTTATTACCAGTATTGAAAAACATGAATTTTGATACCAATATTGCCCAAAATGGTATGGTTCGGTAAATGACCTCCCGGGAGAACCTCCCTGAGGGCACCGGCCACTCCAGGTTGTGGCCAATACTGTCAAAATGGCCATTTTCATTACCAGTGTAGTAACGGGACTTTGTAAATATAAACAAAATTTGAGGCCAACGGGTTACTTCGATCGAGAACTGTCAAGCTAAGGCAAAACAGAAAACGAAGGGTTGCTTCGATTGCGAACTGTCAACCTAAACCAAAACAAGGAAAAAAGATATTACTGAAGGGCTGTGAAATATTTCACAGCCACGTTCACACGGTAGAAACGATTGTACACGTTGATGCGAAGTTAATCGGTCTGGAAAGAAAACAAAAAGAGAGAAAAGAAAAGGGAGAGGAAAGAGAATCTTGTTTGGAAGAGCGCCATTCGATAAACGATTGCAGATGTGAACGGAGCGTTTACAACATGGCGCAGTCAGTAGGTAAGTTGAGTGGAAATTTCAAGAAAAAAAAGTAAAAAATAGTGGAGATCAAGCAGAAACAATTCTTTAAAAGTTGGCGAAGGCCCCAACTAAGCAAATCCTGCAAAGATAATCAATTAAAAAAAAAAAAAAAAGTGGGTGATTGGGCGTAAGCCCCCAATCACACCAATCTATCAAACAAAAGAAAAATATAAGAATGGAGGGTGATTGGGCGTAAGCCCCCAATCACACCAGACCATCAACAAAATCAAAAAAAAAAAAAAAAAAATCGGTTTAGTTGGCGAATGCCCCAACTAAATATCAGTAAAGTTGAGTCAAAACGTGGAATTTCAAAATGGCGCCGATCGGCTGCCCTCGGTTCAATAAAAAAAAAAACATGGCGGCCAAGTAGATACTTGGTCACAGACAAATAGAAATTATATACGAGTATTTTAACGTTTACAGACGAATTCACTGGAAATCCAAACAAGAAGAAGCGGACCAAGCAAAACGAGCTGATGAGGGAACTCGAGTTAGAAAGAAACAGAAACGCGCGACTTTTGGAGGAGCTAAACGCAAGCCAGAAGAAGACCGCTGAGCTCCAAGCCAACCTTGATTTGTCGTCAGTCGATTTGACAAATGGGTTGAGCAGCACCAAGCGGCCGTCTTCAGTATCGAGCGCCGAGGAATCGAAATTTTATTCGTCCATGAACCAGCTTTGCCTCGCGTCGCTTAACGTGCCGGAATGTACGCCGTCCGATGAAGGCGACATCCATCGGCAGACGTTCGAACAGTGGAAGGAACTGCTGTTGGACAATTTAAGACTTGCGGGCGTAGACGACGAGCTGACGAAGTTCACCGTGTTCCGAGTCAAAGCCGGCAACCGTTTGCTGGAAATATTCCGTAACACCACAACGCAGGAAGGTTTTGCTGACCCCGAGACGCACCCGTTTACAAACGCTATGCAAAGACTGCGAAGTTATTTCGGGTCGGGTTCCGACGTGATGCTGATGAGGCGTAGGCTGGCTCTTATGTTCCAAAAGGCAGGAGAAACGGACCTCGCGTTTGTTAATCGAGTGGGATCGATCGCGCGACTGGGTGAATACGATAAGGACAAGGAGTTCGAAGAGATTGTGGGCGCTGTGGCCGAGCACGCAAGGGACAAAGAAGTTCGCTCGGCGGCACTGAAGTTGTTGAGCCGCAAAGGTAGTGTGTCTGAGCTTATCGATAAAGTACGAGAAATTGAAGCCATTCGACTGAATGAGGAGTACGTTATGCAGAAACGAGGGAATGTCGAGTTTGCGCAGGTAGCAGCTGTTGAATCAGGACGCTGGGCTGGTAACCAACAGCAGCGATATTACAACCCAGACGGCTACGGCTACCAACAGGATCGGTGGCAACGCAGTGGATATCCGTCTCCACGAGGAAATCCTTACCAACGAGGAAATTCGTACCAACGAGGACACCCGTACCAACGGGGACAGTCTTATCAGAAGGGTAATTCGTTCCAACGAGGACAGTCGAGTGGCCGCCGGGGTGGACAATCTCCGAAGTTCGCGGCGCCGCCCAAAGCACCTGATCATAAGGTCGAGGCCCAGGAAGCACGGAAGGATTGCTGCTGGCGTTGCGGTGGTCAATTTCATTCGCCGGATAATTGCACATCGATCAACAAGATTTGTGACAAGTGTGGCCGCAGAGGACACATCCAGAGGGCTTGTGTCGTGGGTGGCAAGCGGTCGGCAACAGAAGGGTTGGAAAATAATCCTCGTGAAGTCGCCGCAGTTGAGAAGGAGGACGAGCGGGATGAAAGTTCAGTAAGTAACAATGCTGAGTAATCGATCAACAAAGCAAGAAGCTTGATTTATACTTCAAATGTCATTCAAATATCACAAAAATAAGTTGTACCACTAAAAAAAAAAAAAAGAAGAAGGAATCAATAATAAAAAGATGAACAGACTTTGAATGTGTCTTTTAATTTCTAAATGGCATGAAATATTAATATAGTTCTATGATAAACAGATCGACGCGAACTGTACGGCAGATCCGCGGGACTCTCAGGTGGTCGGAACGGCGAAGGTGGTTACTCCTGGTGACCAGTCTGTTGTTAAGGTGAGCAAACCATAAAGCAATAATTAATTAATGAAAAAAGTGACAAGTGTGTAATTCAGGAACAGTTCGCAACGTCAACACTCCAGGCTGAAACAGTTGAGCAGATGTCTGCGGGGTTCATCGAAGCTCAGATAGCCGGGTTAAGGTGCGTGTTCCTCATCGATTCCGGAGCTCAAGTCAACACGGTCACTGCCGAGATTTTCACGAAGCTGATTGGTGACGCCAGGTACAAAGGCGACGTTTACGAGGTACAGACAGGAACCGATCTTCCGTTGAAAGCTTATGCTACATCCGGACATATTCAAGTGGTGGCTACCTTCTACGCCCCCCTGTTTGTATCCGAAGATAGGCCAAGGCTTTTGGAGAAGTTTTATGTCGTGAAGGAGAAGCGTTCACTCCTTAGTAGACCGACGGCGTTCCGATACAGCATCCTTATGTTGGGTTTACAAGTGCCACTAAGGTCGAGTTCGTCGCAGATGAACGAGGACAGCATTGGAGCAGTCTGTGCCGACAAAACGTTCCCCAAATTCAACATGCCACCGGTGAAAATCTCCTACGACGTCAACCGACCTCCTTGCCGTAATGTCTTCACCAACATACCGATCGCGATAAAATCTCTAGTGGAACAACGGCTACAGGACCTGGTCAAGACCGACATCATCGAGCGGGTAGAGGACGGCATGGACACTTCTTTCTGCTCGTCCCTGCTAGTAGTGCCGAAAGGAGTGGATGACATCCGGCTCGTCATCGATTTGCGTGGACCCAACCGTTACATCCATCGAACACCCTTCTTAGCTCCGACACTCGAGACGATTTTGTCGGACCTGGACGGAGCACAGTGGTTTTCGACGATCGATTTATCCCAAGCTTTTTTCCACATCGAACTGGATCAAGCATCACGACATCTCACCAACTTCTACACAGAGTTCGGGATGTTCCGCTACGTGCGACTTCCGTTTGGATTAACAAACGCGCCGGATATCTTCCAGGAGTCCCTGCAACGGAAGGTTCTAGCGGGGTGCAGAGGTTGCAAGAATTATTTGGACGATATTATTGTCTACGGAACAACGAAAGCAGAACACGACGACAACCTGAAGGTGGTGCTGGCGTGCCTCAGCAACCATAACGTGAAACTTAACGACAGCAAATGTAAATTTGGCCAACAATCGGTCAAGTTTCTGGGATTCACCATATCAGCGAAGGGCTGGCTGTTGGAAGACGAAAAGGTTGCCGCAATTCAGAACTTCCGGCGACCCGAATCCTGCTCGGAGGTTAAAAGCTTCCTCGGTTTGGTCACCTTCGTCGATCGGTTCATTGTTCATCGCGCTACAAATTCGGAACATTTGAGGAAACTCGCTACAAGCGATCACTTCTACTGGAACGAAGAGCTGGAGACGGAATTCAGATTCTTTCAGAACGAGGCGCTGGAAACGATCAAGCGTTTGGGTTACTACAGCACACTAGACCGCACAGAGCTTTTTGTAGATGCTTCGCCCATCGGAGTTGGAGCCGTGTTGGTGCAGTTTAACCCGGAAAACCTACCGAGAATCATCGCTTGTGCGTCCAAAGTACTGACGGAGTCCGAGAAACGTTACCCACAGACCCAGAAAGAAGCTTTGGCCGTTGTTTGGGGAGTTGAAAGGTTCACGTTTTACTTATTGGCTCGATTCTTCACGATTCGCACGGACTCCGAAGCAAACCAATTCATCTTCAACAGTGAGCACAGACTGGGACGAAGAGCGGTCACCCGGGCCGAGAACTGGGCCCTGCGACTACAGCCGTACTTCTTCAGAATTGAACGTGTTCCCGGAGATCTGAATATAGCCGATGCCCTCTCTAGACTGATCGATGCCTCACAATCGGACGAAGCCTTTGACGAATCGGAGGATAGTCACTACCTTTTCGCGCTGGATCCAGGCTGTATGACAATTACCTGGAACGAAATCGAGTACGAATCCGAGGCAGACGGTGAACTAAACTTGGTTCGAGAAGCCATCGCCACGCAGCACTGGCCGGCGGAACTCCGGGCGTTTGAACCTCAGCGGAAGAATCTACACGTCCTGGGCGACTTGGTGTTTCGAAACGAGAAAGTTGTGCTTCCAGGATCACTCCGTCTCAAGGCACTTCAATCTGCGCACAGTGGACACGTGGGCGAGGTGGCAACGAAGCGCATCATTAGAGAATACTTCTGGTGGCCTCGCATGTCCCAGCAGGTCTCCAGATTTATTCGGAACTGTGAAACGTGTACTCTGCTGTCCAGACGCAACCCTCCTGTACCATTGGCTTCAAGAGATCTACCGGACGGGCCGTGGGAACATCTACAGATCGACTTCTTGTACATCCCTAACGCAGGAACTGGAGAATTCCTCGTTGTGGTCGATTTGTACTCGCGCTACATCTCGGTCGTAGAAATGAAGTCTATGGACGCAGACGCTACCAACTCAGCGCTCTGCGAGGTGTTTCAAACATGGGGTTGGCCAGCCGTACTTCAGAGCGACAACGGTCCGCCTTTTCAGAGCGAAACTTTCGTGTCGTTCTGGTCGAGTAAGGGAGTACAAGTGAGGAAGTCCATTCCATACTCCCCGCAGTCCAATGGAGGGGTAGAGCGGCAAAATTTAGGGATCATCAAGGCTGTAAGTGCGGCTAAATTGGATGGAAAAGATTGGAGGAGTGCCCTGCAGGAATTTGTTCACCGACATAACACGCTCATCCCACTCTCCAGACTTAATGTGACGCCGTTTGAGCTGATGACCGGCTGGAAATACAGAGGGACTTTTCCATGCCTTTGGAAGTCTTCGTCCGTTTTGGATCGTCAGGATGTCAGCGAAAGGGATGCGGAATCTAAATCTCAAGGAAAACAGTATGCCGACAGGACGCGAGGAGCAAAGGAATCGGACATCAACGTGGGCGACTTGGTCCTGCTTGCACAACCTAAGCGAAACAAAACGGACCCCACTTTTTCAGCGGAACGCTACACGGTTGTGGCACGAGAGGGACCCAAGGTCGTAGTGGTCAGTAAGACTGGTGTTCAATATGCCAGAAATGTGCAAGAGGTAAAGATTGCACCACCGATCAACGCAGACGCAGACCAACTCACGACTACCGACCCGCAAATTCTAGACGGCGAAGATCACGACACTGTTGCAAGCCTACCGGAACACAACTCACCCGCAGGACAAGCCAGGAACTTGCGCCAGAGATCAACAATCAATCGACCCCTTAAGTTTAAGGACTACATCTGCCACATCTTCCACTGAGATTTTCGAAAAGTTTCCTTTACTGTTGAACCAAATAAAATCGAAGCGAATATGAGTGAACACTTTTTTTATTCAGAGAAGAAAAACAATTAAACAGGCATTTCCGAGCAATCTTTAAAAAGAATCGTTGAAGAGTAGAGAAGGAGGCGATTGTAGTAACGGGACTTTGTAAATATAAACAAAATTTGAGGCCAACGGGTTACTTCGATCGAGAACTGTCAAGCTAAGGCAAAACAGAAAACGAAGGGTTGCTTCGATTGCGAACTGTCAACCTAAACCAAAACAAGGAAAAAAGATATTACTGAAGGGCTGTGAAATATTTCACAGCCACGTTCACACGGTAGAAACGATTGTACACGTTGATGCGAAGTTAATCGGTCTGGAAAGAAAACAAAAAGAGAGAAAAGAAAAGGGAGAGGAAAGAGAATCTTGTTTGGAAGAGCGCCATTCGATAAACGATTGCAGATGTGAACGGAGCGTTTACAACAACCAGTATTGAAAACCAAGAAGTTTGATACCCATATTGCCCAAAATCGTATGGTTCTGTTAATGTCCTCCCGGGAGAACCTCCCTGAGGGCACCGGCCACTCCAGGTTGTGGCCAATACTGTCAAAATTGCCATTTTCATCACCAGTATCAAAATCCAAGAAGTTTGATACCCATATTGTCCCCTCTCGTATGGCCTTCCATCGGAACACCCCTGAGGGTTCTGGCCACTCCGGGTCTTGTGGCCAGAATATTCCGGCTGGCCTGCCTCCGCTTGGGCTGCTCCTTGCTCCAGGCCAGCTGCTTTTCGGCCAACTGCTTCTGGGCCTCCAGGCCATCTGCTTCCAGGTCCAGGTTGTTGTTTACTCCTCGGCGTCCAACGATAGAATGATTTCCCTGGGCTGATCGAGTGGGGTTTATATTGGCTCGAAAATTCCACGCAACAGTGCCTTGTTGCGTTGCAGACCCCTTCCCCAGTACCAAGCATGCAACATTTTCGTAACGCGCGACATTTTTCGTTTTTCTGGATTGACACCTCACCAGAATAGAGCCCTTAGGACAAAGTTCTTTGTCAAAATGGTAATTGAAAATGGATGCTCAACATTCAAATGCGTTTTTCTCAAAACGCATGGTTAGTACATGATGCTTTTTGAAATGTTGGCATCGAAATACAAATCGAAGTGAAATCAATTTACTTTCCTTCACCACTCGAAAGTTACCAAGATGCGGGAATGTTTTTGCAAGGCTGTTGCAAGCAATCGGCGGCAGTAAAGGAAATTTGAATAGCAGACATTAAAAACTACCCTTTACAGGGCTCTTAATGATTACGAGATAGTTATTCTAAATTTCCAGAAACAGATTTTCACAGTGGCACGAAAAAATGTGCATTGCAGTAGTCTATTTATTACTTCCTGCCTAATAAGCAATATATTTTAACTGCTTAGCATTAGCATATTTTAACTGCTTAATTTCAGATAATGGCCAAATGCAACTTTTTATGTCCAGTATCAAAAATCATTAAGTTTGATACCCATATTGCCCCAACTCTTACGGTCCGGCAAATGTCCCCTCATCGGAACATCCCCGGGGCCTCCGGCCACTTCGGATTGTGGCCACTACTGCCAAAATGTCAAATTTAATGTCCGGTATCAAAATCCTTAAAGTTTGATACCCATATTCCCCCAACTCTTACGGTTCGGCAAATGTCCCCCCATCGGAACATCCGCGGGGTCTCCGGCCACTCCGGATTGTGGCCACTACTGCCAAATGTCAAATTTAATGTCCGGTATCAAAAACCATAAAGTTTGATACCCATATTGCCCCAACTCTTACGGTCCGGCAAATGTCCCCCCATCGGAACATCCCCGGGGCCTCCGGACACTCCAGGTGGTGGCCACTACTGCCAAAATGTCAAATTTCATGTCCAGTATCAAAATCCCTAAAGTTTGATACCCATATTGCCCCAACTCTTATGGTTCCGCAAATGTCCCCTTATCGGAACATCCCCGGGGCCTCCGGCCACTCCGGATTGTGGTCACTACTGCCGAGATGTCAAGTTTCATGTCCGGTATCAAAAACCATTAAGTTTGATACCCATATTGCCCCAACTCTTACGGTCCGGCAAATGTCCCCCCATCGGAACATCCGCGGGGCCTCCGGCCACTCCGGATTGTGGCCACTATTGCCGAAATGTAAAATTTCATGTCCAGTATCAAAAACCATAAAGTTTGATACCCATATTGCCCCAACTCTTACGGTCCGGCAAATGTCCCCCCATCGGAACTTCCGCGGGGCCTCCGGCCACTCCGGATTGTGGCCACTACTGCCGAAATGTCAAATTTCATGTCCAGTATCAAAAACCATAAAGTTTGATACCCATATTGCCCCAACTCTTACGGTTCGGCAAATGTCCCCCCATCGGAACATCCGCGGGGCCTTCGGCCACTCCGGATTGTGGCCACTACTGCCAAAATGTCAAATTTTATGTCCAGTATCAAAATCCCTAAAGTTTGATACCCATATTGCCCCAACTCTTATGGTTCCGCAAATGTCCCCTTATCGGAACATCCCCGGGGCCTCCGGCCACTCCGGATTGTGGCCGCTACTGCCGAAATGTAAAATTTCATGCCCAGTATCAAAAACCATAAAGTTTGATACCCATATTGCCCCAACTCTTACGGTCCGGCAAATGTCCCCCCATCGGAACATCCGCGGGGCCTCCGGCCACTCCAGGTGGTGGCCAGTTCCAATGATCGACTCACGCGACCGGCATGTCTTAGCTGGTACTTGCCTCCAAGCCATCTGCTCCCGGACCTCCAGGCCGTCTGCTACCGGGCCACCAGGCCATCTGCTTCTGATGTGTTCTCGTCGCCGTCCAGCAATAGAATGAATTTTCGGGACCGACCGAGCCGAGTTTTGTTGGCTCGTCGACGATCCGAAAATTATGAGGTGGAGTGGGGGAGATTTTAGATACATCAATCTCACGTCTCTCGATCGACTGATTGGGAAACGTTCGTTCATCCAACCAGCGTGCACCAAAAAGAGGGGAAATTTGCCGAGAGGGGAATTCGTCACGTAACGTTTTCGCTTCGCGAAAATTTTGGATTGACACCACGTATAGAAACCTTAGGACAAAGTTCTTTGTCAAAAACAAGGCCTACTTGGATGGACGCTCGAGAAGATGGCCACAAAAATCAACTTCTGCTGCAATTTAACAAAATGGCGCTTTTCAGCGCCAACGAAAAATTCACGAAAGAGTTATTGTTTCAAATGATTCATGCACTGCTTTTGGTGCAGTTTTAAAGCTTTTGACGCTTGGCGTTTAAATTAATTTAAATATTTCCTCCAAAATTTTCATTTAAAAAAAATAAGTAATATTAACAATTTTCGCTTGCAAGTGTCAACGGTCAATCGATCGCAGTTGGCCTTGAACAAGCAAGCGCGTGCTTTGACCCACGCAAAAAATCTTTCCGCTCTCTGATTGGCTGTTTTGTTTTGCCGTGGAGTCGTGAAGGCAGCATTTTTGCCAACGATTTTCATTCCATCGTCATCGTTCGAACCGACAACATCGTAGCAGCAGCAGCAGCAGCAGCGGAAAAAAATCAACGACTGGAGGAAATCAAGAGCGAGCTCCGAGAAGAAGAAACACGTCAGCGTGTGCGTGAAATTGCTGCCAAAACGACGTCGAAGGAGAAAAACAAGGCCTACTTCGATGGACGCTCGAGAAGATGGCCACAAAAATCAACTTCTGCTGCAATTTAACAAAATGGCGCTTTTCAGCGCCAACGAAAAATTCACGAAAGAGTTATTGTTTCAAATGATTCATGCACTGCTTTTGGTGCAGTTTTAAAGCTTTTGACGCTTGGCGTTTAAATTAATTTAAATATTTCCTCCAAAATTTTCATTTTAAAATAATTTAACGAATATTAACAATTTTCGCTTGCAAGTGTCCACGGTCAATCGATCGCAGTTGGCCTTGAACAAGCAAGCGCGTGCTTTGACCCACGCAAAAAATCTTTCCGCTCTCTGATTGGCTGTTTTGTTTTGCCGTGGAGTCGTGAAGGCAGCATTTTTGCCAACGATTTTCATTCCATCGTCATCGTTCGAACCGACAACATCGTAGCAGCAGCAGCAGCAGCAGCAGCGGAAAAAAATCAACGACTGGAGGAAATCAAGAGCGAGCTCCAAGAAGAAGAAACACGTCAGCGTGTGCGTGAAATTGCTGCCAAAACGACGTCGAAGGAGAAAAACAAGGCCTACTTGGATGGACGCTCGAGAAGATGGCCACAAAAATCAACTTCTGCTGCAATTTAACAAAATGGCGCTTTTCAGCGCCAACGAAAAATTCACGAAAGAGTTATTGTTTCAAATGATTCATGCACTGCTTTTGGTGCAGTTTTAAAGCTTTTGACGCTTGGCGTTTAAATTAATTTAAATATTTCCTCCAAAATTTTCATTTTAAAATAATTTAACGAATATTAACAATTTTCGCTTGCAAGTGTCCACGGTCAATCGATCGCAGTTGGCTTTGAACAAGCAAGCGCGTGCTTTGACCCACGCAAAAAATCTTTCCGCTCTCTGATTGGCTGTTTTGTTTTGCCGTGGAGTCGTGAAGGCAGCATTTTTGCCAACGATTTTCATTCCATCGTCATCGTTCGAACCGACAACATCGTAGCAGCAGCAGCAGCGGAAAAAAATCAACGACTGGAGGAAATCAAGAGCGAGCTCCAAGAAGAAGAAACACGTCAGCGTGTGCGTGAAATTGCTGCCAAAACGACGTCGAAGGAGAAAAACAAGGCCTACTTGGATGGACGCTCGAGAAGATGGCCACAAAAATCAACTTCTGCTGCAATTTAACAAAATGGCGCTTTTCAGCGCCAACGAAAAATTCACGAAAGAGTTATTGTTTCAAATGATTCATGCACTGCTTTTGGTGCAGTTTTAAAGCTTTTGACGCTTGGCGTTTAAATTATTTTCAATATTTCCTCCAAAATTTTCATTTAAAAAAAATAAGTAATATTAACAATTTTCGCTTGCAAGTGTCAACGGTCAATCGATCGCAGTTGGCCTTGAACAAGCAAGCGCGTGCTTTGACCCACGCAAAAAATCTTTCCGCTCTCTGATTGGCTGTTTTGTTTTGCCGTGGAGTCGTGAAGGCAGCATTTTTGCCAACGATTTTCATTCCATCGTCATCGTTCGAACCGACAACATCGTAGCAGCAGCAGCAGCAGCAGCGGAAAAAAATCAACGACTGGAGGAAATCAAGAGCGAGCTCCAAGAAGAAGAAACACGTCAGCGTGTGCGTGAAATTTCTGCCAAAACGACGTCGAAGGAGAAAAACAAGGCCTACTTGGATGGACGCTCGAGAAGATGGCCACAAAAATCAACTTCTGCTGCAATTTAACAAAATGGCGCTTTTCAGCGCCAACGAAAAATTCACGAAAGAGTTATTGTTTCAAATGATTCATGCACTGCTTTTGGTGCAGTTTTAAAGCTTTTGACGCTTGGCGTTTAAATTATTTTCAATATTTCCTCCAAAATTTTCATTTAAAAAAAATAAGTAATATTAACAATTTTCGCTTGCAAGTGTCAACGGTCAATCGATCGCAGTTGGCCTTGAACAAGCAAGCGCGTGCTTTGACCCACGCAAAAAATCTTTACGCTCTCTGATTGGCTGTTTTGTTTTGCCGTGGAGTCGTGAAGGCAGCATTTTTGCCAACGATTTTCATTCCATCGTCATCGTTCGAACCGACAACATCGTAGCAGCAGCAGCAGCAGCGGAAAAAAATCAACGACTGGAGGAAATCAAGAGCGAGCTCCGAGAAGAAGAAACACGCCAGCGTGTGCGTGAAATTGCTGCCAAAACGACGTCGAAGGAGAAAAACAAGGCCTACTTGGATGGACGCTCGAGAAGATGGCCACAAAAATCAACTTCTGCTGCAATTTAACAAAATGGCGCTTTTCAGCGCCAACGAAAAATTCACGAAAGAGTTATTGTTTCAAATGATTCATGCACTGCTTTTGGTGCAGTTTTAAAGCTTTTGACGCTTGGCGTTTAAATTATTTTCAATATTTCCTCCAAAATTTTCATTTAAAAAAAATAAGTAATATTAACAATTTTCGCTTGCAAGTGTCAACGGTCAATCGATCGCAGTTGGCCTTGAACAAGCAAGCGCGTGCTTTGACCCACGCAAAAAATCTTTACGCTCTCTGATTGGCTGTTTTGTTTTGCCGTGGAGTCGTGAAGGCAGCATTTTTGCCAACGATTTTCATTCCATCGTCATCGTTCGAACCGACAACATCGTAGCAGCAGCAGCAGCAGCGGAAAAAAATCAACGACTGGAGGAAATCAAGAGCGAGCTCCGAGAAGAAGAAACACGTCAGCGTGTGCGTGAAATTGCTGCCAAAACGACGTCGAAGGAGAAAAACAAGGCCTACTTGGATGGACGCTCGAGAAGATGGCCACAAAAATCAACTTCTGCTGCAATTTAACAAAATGGCGCTTTTCAGCGCCAACGAAAAATTCACGAAAGAGTTATTGTTTCAAATGATTCATGCACTGCTTTTGGTGCAGTTTTAAAGCTTTTGACGCTTGGCGTTTAAATTATTTTCAATATTTCCTCCAAAATTTTCATTTAAAAAAAATAAGTAATATTAACAATTTTCGCTTGCAAGTGTCAACGGTCAATCGATCGCAGTTGGCCTTGAACAAGCAAGCGCGTGCTTTGACCCACGCAAAAAATCTTTCCGCTCTCTGATTGGCTGTTTTGTTTTGCCGTGGAGTCGTGAAGGCAGCATTTTTGCCAACGATTTTCATTCCATCGTCATCGTTCGAACCGACAACATCGTAGCAGCAGCAGCAGCGGAAAAAAATCAACGACTGGAGGAAATCAAGAGCGAGCTCCAAGAAGAAGAAACACGTCAGCGTGTGCGTGAAATTTCTGCCAAAACGACGTCGAAGAAGAAAAACAAGGCCTACTTGGATGGACGCTCGAGAAGATGGCCACAAAAATCAACTTCTGCTGCAATTTAACAAAATGGCGCTTTTCAGCGCCAACGAAAAATTCACGAAAGAGTTATTGTTTCAAATGATTCATGCACTGCTTTTGGTGCAGTTTTAAAGCTTTTGACGCTTGGCGTTTAAATTATTTTCAATATTTCCTCCAAAATTTTCATTTAAAAAAAATAAGTAATATTAACAATTTTCGCTTGCAAGTGTCAACGGTCAATCGATCGCAGTTGGCCTTGAACAAGCAAGCGCGTGCTTTGACCCACGCAAAAAATCTTTACGCTCTCTGATTGGCTGTTTTGTTTTGCCGTGGAGTCGTGAAGGCAGCATTTTTGCCAACGATTTTCATTCCATCGTCATCGTTCGAACCGACAACATCGTAGCAGCAGCAGCAGCAGCGGAAAAAAATCAACGACTGGAGGAAATCAAGAGCGAGCTCCGAGAAGAAGAAACACGTCAGCGTGTGCGTGAAATTGCTGCCAAAACGACGTCGAAGGAGAAAAACAAGGCCTACTTGGATGGACGCTCGAGAAGATGGCCACAAAAATCAACTTCTGCTGCAATTTAACAAAATGGCGCTTTTCAGCGCCAACGAAAAATTCACGAAAGAGTTATTGTTTCAAATGATTCATGCACTGCTTTTGGTGCAGTTTTAAAGCTTTTGACGCTTGGCGTTTAAATTAATTTAAATATTTCCTCCAAAATTTTCATTTTAAAATAATTTAACGAATATTAACAATTTTCGCTTGCAAGTGTCCACGGTCAATCGATCGCAGTTGGCCTTGAACAAGCAAGCGCGTGCTTTGACCCACGCAAAAAATCTTTCCGCTCTCTGATTGGCTGTTTTGTTTTGCCGTGGAGTCGTGAAGGCAGCATTTTTGCCAACGATTTTCATTCCATCGTCATCGTTCGAACCGACAACATCGTAGCAGCAGCAGCAGCAGCAGCAGCGGAAAAAAATCAACGACTGGAGGAAATCAAGAGCGAGCTCCAAGAAGAAGAAACACGTCAGCGTGTGCGTGAAATTGCTGCCAAAACGACGTCGAAGGAGAAAAACAAGGCCTACTTGGATGGACGCTCGAGAAGATGGCCACAAAAATCAACTTCTGCTGCAATTTAACAAAATGGCGCTTTTCAGCGCCAACGAAAAATTCACGAAAGAGTTATTGTTTCAAATGATTCATGCACTGCTTTTGGTGCAGTTTTAAAGCTTTTGACGCTTGGCGTTTAAATTAATTTAAATATTTCCTCCAAAATTTTCATTTTAAAATAATTTAACGAATATTAACAATTTTCGCTTGCAAGTGTCCACGGTCAATCGATCGCAGTTGGCTTTGAACAAGCAAGCGCGTGCTTTGACCCACGCAAAAAATCTTTCCGCTCTCTGATTGGCTGTTTTGTTTTGCCGTGGAGTCGTGAAGGCAGCATTTTTGCCAACGATTTTCATTCCATCGTCATCGTTCGAACCGACAACATCGTAGCAGCAGCAGCAGCGGAAAAAAATCAACGACTGGAGGAAATCAAGAGCGAGCTCCAAGAAGAAGAAACACGTCAGCGTGTGCGTGAAATTGCTGCCAAAACGACGTCGAAGGAGAAAAACAAGGCCTACTTGGATGGACGCTCGAGAAGATGGCCACAAAAATCAACTTCTGCTGCAATTTAACAAAATGGCGCTTTTCAGCGCCAACGAAAAATTCACGAAAGAGTTATTGTTTCAAATGATTCATGCACTGCTTTTGGTGCAGTTTTAAAGCTTTTGACGCTTGGCGTTTAAATTATTTTCAATATTTCCTCCAAAATTTTCATTTAAAAAAAAAAGTAATATTAACAATTTTCGCTTGCAAGTGTCAACGGTCAATCGATCGCAGTTGGCCTTGAACAAGCAAGCGCGTGCTTTGACCCACGCAAAAAATCTTTCCGCTCTCTGATTGGCTGTTTTGTTTTGCCGTGGAGTCGTGAAGGCAGCATTTTTGCCAACGATTTTCATTCCATCGTCATCGTTCGAACCGACAACATCGTAGCAGCAGCAGCAGCAGCAGCGGAAAAAAATCAACGACTGGAGGAAATCAAGAGCGAGCTCCAAGAAGAAGAAACACGTCAGCGTGTGCGTGAAATTTCTGCCAAAACGACGTCGAAGGAGAAAAACAAGGCCTACTTGGATGGACGCTCGAGAAGATGGCCACAAAAATCAACTTCTGCTGCAATTTAACAAAATGGCGCTTTTCAGCGCCAACGAAAAATTCACGAAAGAGTTATTGTTTCAAATGATTCATGCACTGCTTTTGGTGCAGTTTTAAAGCTTTTGACGCTTGGCGTTTAAATTATTTTCAATATTTCCTCCAAAATTTTCATTTAAAAAAAATAAGTAATATTAACAATTTTCGCTTGCAAGTGTCAACGGTCAATCGATCGCAGTTGGCCTTGAACAAGCAAGCGCGTGCTTTGACCCACGCAAAAAATCTTTACGCTCTCTGATTGGCTGTTTTGTTTTGCCGTGGAGTCGTGAAGGCAGCATTTTTGCCAACGATTTTCATTCCATCGTCATCGTTCGAACCGACAACATCGTAGCAGCAGCAGCAGCAGCGGAAAAAAATCAACGACTGGAGGAAATCAAGAGCGAGCTCCGAGAAGAAGAAACACGTCAGCGTGTGCGTGAAATTGCTGCCAAAACGACGTCGAAGGAGAAAAACAAGGCCTACTTGGATGGACGCTCGAGAAGATGGCCACAAAAATCAACTTCTGCTGCAATTTAACAAAATGGCGCTTTTCAGCGCCAACGAAAAATTCACGAAAGAGTTATTGTTTCAAATGATTCATGCACTGCTTTTGGTGCAGTTTTAAAGCTTTTGACGCTTGGCGTTTAAATTATTTTCAATATTTCCTCCAAAATTTTCATTTAAAAAAAAAAGTAATATTAACAATTTTCGCTTGCAAGTGTCAACGGTCAATCGATCGCAGTTGGCCTTGAACAAGCAAGCGCGTGCTTTGACCCACGCAAAAAATCTTTCCGCTCTCTGATTGGCTGTTTTGTTTTGCCGTGGAGTCGTGAAGGCAGCATTTTTGCCAACGATTTTCATTCCATCGTCATCGTTCGAACCGACAACATCGTAGCAGCAGCAGCAGCAGCAGCGGAAAAAAATCAACGACTGGAGGAAATCAAGAGCGAGCTCCGAGAAGAAGAAACACGTCAGCGTGTGCGTGAAATTGCTGCCAAAACGACGTCGAAGGAGAAAAACAAGGCCTACTTCGATGGACGCTCGAGAAGATGGCCACAAAAATCAACTTCTGCTGCAATTTAACAAAATGGCGCTTTTCAGCGCCAACGAAAAATTCACGAAAGAGTTATTGTTTCAAATGATTCATGCACTGCTTTTGGTGCAGTTTTAAAGCTTTTGACGCTTGGCGTTTAAATTAATTGCAATATTTCCTCCAAAATTTTCATTTTAAAAAAATTAACGAATATTAGAAATTTTCGCTTGCAAGTGTCCACGGTCAATCGATCGCAGTTGGCCTTGAACAAGCAAGCGCGTGCTTTGACCCACGCAAAAAATCTTTCCGCTCTCTGATTGGCTGTTTTGTTTTGCCGTGGAGTCGTGAAGGCAGCATTTTTGCCAACGATTTTCATTCCATCGTCATCGTTCGAACCGACAACATCGTAGCAGCAGCAGCAGCAGCGGAAAAAAATCAACGACTGGAGGAAATCAAGAGCGAGCTCCGAGAAGAAGAAACACGTCAGCGTGTGCGTGAAATTGCTGCCAAAACGACGTCGAAGGAGAAAAACAAGGCCTACTTGGATGGACGCTCGAGAAGATGGCCATAAAAATCAACTTCTGCTGCAATTTAACAAAATGGCGCTTTTCAGCGCCAACGAAAAATTCACGAAAGAGTTATTGTTTCAAATGATTCATGCACTGCTTTTGGTGCAGTTTTAAAGCTTTTGACGCTTGGCGTTTAAATTAATTTAAATATTTCCTCCAAAATTTTCATTTTAAAATAATTTAACGAATATTAACAATTTTCGCTTGCAAGTGTCCACGGTCAATCGATCGCAGTTGGCCTTGAACAAGCAAGCGCGTGCTTCGACCTACGCAAAAAATCTTTACGCTCTCTGATTGGCTGTTTTGTTTTGCCGTGGAGTCGTGACGGCAGCATTTTTGCCAACGATTTTCATTCCATCGTCATCGTTCGAACCGACAACATCGTAGCAGCAGCAGCAGAGGAAAAAATCAACGACTGGAGGAAATCAAGATCGAGCTCCGAGAAGAAGAAACACGCCAGCGTGTGCGTGAAATTGCTGCCAAAACGACGTCGAAGGAGAAAAACAAGGCCTACTTGGATGGACGCTCGAGAAGATGGCCACAAAAATCAACTTCTGCTGCAATTTAACAAAATGGCGCTTTTCAGCGCCAACGAAAAATTCACGAAAGAGTTATTGTTTCAAATGATTCATGCACTGCTTTTGGTGCAGTTTTAAAGCTTTTGACGCTTGGCGTTTAAATTAATTGCAATATTTCCTCCAAAATTTTCATTTTAAAAAATTTTACGAATATTAGCAATTTTCGCTTGCAAGTGTCCACGGTCAATCGATCGCAGTTGGCCTTGAACAAGCAAGCGCGTGCTTTGGCCTACGCAAAAAATCTTTCCGCTCTCTGATTGGCTGTTTTGTTTTGCCGTGGAGTCGTGAGGGCAGCATTTTTGCCAACGATTTTCATTACATCGTCATCGTTCGAACCGACAACATCGTAGCAGCAGCAGCAGCAGCGGAAAAAAATCAACGACTGGAGGAAATTAAGAGCGAGCTCCGAGAAGAAGAGCAAAAACAAAATGGTGCTTTTCAGCGCCAACGAAAAATTCACGAAAGAGTTATTGTTTCAAATGATTCATGCACTGCTTTTCGTGCAGTTTTAAAGCTTTTGACGCTTGGCGTTTAAATTAATTTCAATATTTCCTCCAAAATTTTCATTTAAAAAAAATTAACGAATATTAGCAATTTTCACTTGCCAAAACGACGTCGAAGGAGAAAAACAAGGCCTACTTGGATGGACGCTCGAGAAGATGGCCACAAAAATCAACTTCTGCTGCAATTTAACAAAATGGCGCTTTTCAACGCCAACGAAAAATTCACGAAAGAGTTATTGTTTCAAATGATTCATGCACTGCTTTTGGTGCAGTTTTAAAGCTTTTGACGCTTGACGTTTAAATTAATTTAAATATTTCCTCCAAAATTTTCATTTTAAAATAATTTAACGAATATTAGCAATTTTCGCTTGCAAGTGTCCACGGTCAATCGATCGCAGTTGGCCTTGAACAAGCAAGCGCGTGCTTTGACCCACGCAAAAAATCTTTCCGCTCTCTGATTGGCTGTTTTGTTTTGCCGTGGAGTCGTGAAGGCAGCATTTTTGCCAACGATTTTCATTCCATCGTCATCGTTCGAACTGACAACATCGTAGCAGCAGCAGCAGCAGCAGCAGCAGCAGCAGCAGCGGAAAAAAATCAACGACTGGAGGAAATCAAGAGCGAGCTCCGAGAAGAAGAAACACGTCAGCGTGTGCGTGAAATTGCTGCCAAAACGACGTCGAAGGAGAAAAACAAGGCCGACTTGGATGGACGCTCGAGAAGATGGCCACAAAAATCAACTTCTGCTGCAATTTAACAAAATGGCGCTTTTCAGCGCCAACGAAAAATTCACGAAAGAGTTATTGTTTCAAATGATTCATGCACTGCTTTTGGTGCAGTTTTAAAGCTTTTGATGCTTGGCGTTTAAATTAATTTAAATATTTCCTCCAAAATTTTCATTTTAAAAAAATTTAACGAATATTAACAATTTTCGCTTGCAAGTGTCAACGGTCAATCGATCGCAGTTGGCCTTGAACAAGCAAGCGCGTGCTTTGACCCGCGCAAAAAATCTTTCCGCTCTCTGATTGGCTGTTTTGTTTTGCCGTGGAGTCGTGAAGGCAGCATTTTTGCCAACGATTTTCATTCCATCGTCATCGTCAACGATCGCAGTTGAGCCTTGAACAATTGCTCAAAATCATATGGTTCGGTAATTGTCCTCCCGGGAGAACCTCCCTAAGGGTACCGGCCACTCCAGGTTGTGGCCAATACTGTCAAAATGGTATTTTTCATAACCAGTATTTAAAAACATGAATTTTGATACCCATATTGCCAAAAATCGTATGGTTCTCTTAATGTCCTCCCGAGAGAACCTTCCTGAGGGCACCAGCCACTCCAGGTTTTAGCCAATACTGTCAAAATGGTCATTTTATTACCAGTATTGAAAAACATGAATTTTGATACCAATATTGCCCAAAATGGTATGGTTCGGTAAATGACCTCCCGGGAGAACCTCCCTGAGGGCACCGGCCACTCCAGGTTGTGGCCAATACTGTCAAAATGGCCATTTTCATTACCAGTATTGAAAACCAAGAAGTTTGATACCCATATTGCCCAAAATCGTATGGTTCTGTTAATGTCCTCCCGGGAGAACCTCCCTGAGGGCACCGGCCACTCCAGGTTGTGGCCAATACTGTCAAAATTGCCATTTTCATCACCAGTATCAAAATCCAAGAAGTTTGATACCCATATTGTCCCCTCTCGTATGGCCTTCCATCGGAACACCCCTGAGGGTTCTGGCCACTCCGGGTCTTGTGGCCAGAATATTCCGGCTGGCCTGCCTCCGCTTGGGCTGCTCCTTGCTCCAGGCCAGCTGCTTTTCGGCCAACTGCTTCTGGGCCTCCAGGCCATCTGCTTCCAGGTCCAGGTTGTTGTTTACTCCTCGGCGTCCAACGATAGAATGATTTCCCTGGGCTGATCGAGTGGGGTTTATATTGGCTCGAAAATTCCACGCAACAGTGCCTTGTTGCGTTGCAGACCCCTTCCCCAGTACCAAGCATGCAACATTTTCGTAACGCGCGACATTTTTCGTTTTTCTGGATTGACACCTCACCAGAATAGAGCCCTTAGGACAAAGTTCTTTGTCAAAATGAAGTTGAAAATTGTTTGCGACCAATAGTTCGATTTTTTAAATCAGTATTGATTCAAAATAACAGTACTCAGTCAAAAATTATTTGCCCGTTTGAAAAAGTGTAATTGAAAATCATCAGAAATGTTTTTTACCGTGCATCACATTTTTCTCGTGAAGTCCTTATCCATACCAAGGGGTTGGAAACTCTTAGAGCTATAATTATTATGTCACCCAGTATATCAAAATATATGTCAGTATACTTATTATTTCCTTTACATATCGCCAGTATACTTACCAATATACTGAGAGTATCTTAATATACTAACAGTTTATTGCTTTTCGGTTAGTATACTAACAAGTATACTGGAATATCGTTAATATACTCAGTATTTTAAAAAAAATATTAGAGTTTCCAGCCCCTTGATCCATACCTACAACTTTGCCGAAGACACCAAATCGATCACAAAATTCCTTCAAAAGGTACAGATTTTTGAATTTTTATAATTCATTTTTGTATGGACAGCTGCCAAATCTGTTTTGGAAACAGTAAATACTCAAACAAATTTTGTTTTTTTTTTTTTTTCTGAGAGACAAAATCTTGAAATCAACACTCGAACGCTCGGGTAGTCATTTGACCCCTATTTTTTCTTAAAAAATTCATAACTTTGGGTAGAATTGACCAATTTGGATGCTTCCGGTTGCAAAAGATCCAGAATTCCAGATCTGTCTATATTTTTAACTGTCAGATGGGGAACAAATATGGTCCACTTTTACCGGAGATATTCCGGATTCTGTTGGGGTACCTCGGCCCTCCTATTTGGGTTTTTGGTCAATACAACAAAAACCATTCCACAAAACAAAGCCGCAAATGATGCAAAACTTCAAAGCATTATTCTAATACACCATTCTGCAAAAATAATTGACATGGTTAAGGCCTACGGGGCACCGAAGTCGGTTCCAGTTGGGCACCAATCGACATCAGCTCAGTGAACCGTTTCCGGTTGGAACCTGTTCCGGTGCCCGAAGGACTTGACCATGTCATGTATCTATGCAGGATGATGTATTATGATGATGTCTTGAAGTTTTGCATCATTTGCGGCTTTGTTTTGTGGAATAAATTTTGTTATACTGACCAAAAACCCAAATAGGAGGGCCGAGGTACCCCAACAGAATCCGGAATATCTCCGGTAAAAGTGGACCATATTTGTTCCCCATCTGAATCTTTTGTCAACTTTTGCAACCGGAAGCATCCAAATTGGTCAATTCTACCCGAAGTTATGAAATTTTTTAGAAAAAAAATAGGGGTCAAATGACTACCCGAGCGTTTGAGTGTTAAGGTTTAAATAAATGACGATTTGTGTAAAAAAAGACACAAAAACATGTAAACACTATACTGCCGTTCTACGCATAATTGTCCCATGTTCAAAAAAGTGCAACTGAGAAAAACGCGATTGAAATTTTTCGACTGATTTCTGTGTTTCTACGCATAATTGTCCCGTGGGTTCCTATTCGCCCTATGTGTCCCTAATCACCCCAGTTATCAGTTTATCACCCTTATTTGTGATTCTCTTGCTATACAACAGGTAAACAAGACAGAATGCTTAGTAAAACTAATGTTTCCGTGCAAGAAACTACTTGGTGGGACAATTATGCGTAGAAGTTTAACGATGGGACAAACAGGCTTGATGTTGTTTTTAATGAGCTTCCGAACAAACTACCAGATTTTATGTGTTTTTCTTAAAGTGCACATCAAACTAAACTTAAAAATGTCATAAAGTCAAAATCGTCCAAAACTGACATGGGACAATTATGCGTAGAACGGCAGTATATGGTTTTAAAGCGAATTTTAGTCCCACGTGTTTCTACGCCACACGAGGATGACCCCTGAAATCTAAACGCAAGCACGCGCACCCACTCAGCGCGTTCCGTTTGGATTCCGTTTAGAATTCCGCTTGAGCGAAAAAAGTTCGATTCGAATTCTAAACAGTGTTCGTTTTAGATTCTAAAACGTATTCCGTTTCAAACGCAACACCCGGTTCCGTTTGAGTTTTCGCCGCAAATCGGTTCAAGCGGAATTCAAACGGAATCGAAACGGAATCGACGGGTTAGTTTTGACAGCTGCTTCTTCTTCTTATTTTTTGTTTCTGGTTATGTTTTGCTTTGGTTGAATTAGTATTCAACCAGAAAAAAAATACCTGGGTGTGTTTTTAAGGTTAAAAAGATTTTATTTGCGAAATAAACAATAAAAACAAAGCCCCAAACCCCATAAACCCTAATGAATATGTTTAATGGCTTAAAAAGGTTTTACAATAAAAGTACACCGTTACCAAAGTGTTGCCGATCTTTACTGCAGTCCCGGGAGCATTCCAGAGTCACCGCCCAGAATCTGTTCGTAGAATTGGGTCACGACCATCGGATCCAATCTTCGTCATCTACACGACCTCGTAACCGCGAGTTGGCCGAGTGGCCTTCTCCCGCAGCTCCACGACCTTCGATTTCGACACAATTTTATTACCCCCACGTCGCTCTCACTTTCGGGACACGTTGCGGTATTCCTTCAACAGAGCAGCGTTCTTCCGGAACGCGTCTCGATCGGCTTGACCGTCACCCACGCGTTGTACACAAACCAGTCCCGACTTGGTCCAACCGAAGTGCTGGTCAATAGCGACGATCTTCTCCACCTTGGTCGATTTCTTTGGCCGGGTTGGGTTGCATTTCTCCACGGTCATCAACACACGGGTAAGCTTTCTGATGATTCCCGCTCGTCATCGCCCAGGAGAACTCGTCAACGAAATCTGAAAGAATAAGTTGTCGTTAGGTTAGGTTAGGTTTGAATAATCTAGAGTGCAAAAAATCATCATCAAAAACATCTAACAATAAAATCCGGACCTGTTACTTACCTCCTAGGAAGCAGTAGCAACAATGCCTGCGAAGAAGAATCTGCTACGGCTCGGGGGGAGGATTTTGGATGAAGCGGGTGAAGGATCAGTAAAACGAGAACCTGAAACAAAAGATGAATTACACAATTGTCGTAAAAGTATAACTACATTGCCTCCAATACGATCACCAAGTAAACTTGTTTATTAAACATAAAAAAAAAACAAATCTTACCATTTTTACGCAAGAAACGGACGAACTTGATGCGACAAGTCCAAAATTAACCCGGAACGCCCAGATCCTTCACGCGGTTTTTGACACTTTGCACTCACACAACCATCCCAAAGCCGTTTCGGCGAATCGCGGCGAAATGTCACCGAGGTTCCACCGTACACCAGTAGGTGTCGCCCTTGTGCAAAAATGGTTAAACGGAATAGAAGCGGAGTCCAACCGGAGATTCCGTTTAGAAAATTTCGAAACAATTTTCGAAGCGGAATTCGAAGCGGAATGAACCCGTCATGCGGAAAATCGTTTGATTGGGCAATTTCGAAGCAGTAGCCAATTTGGATCAGCTGATTGCTAGAACGAAGATGGAGAGAGCACAAGAGCACGGTTAGGCAAACAGACAGAATTAAGATAAAACGCGCACACGCATAGTAGGTAGAAGGTAAAAAACACGAAGATGGCCACCAACACTATTGTACAAATATAAGCATGCTAAATCCTAAACGAACACAAGAGAACTCGACTTTGTTTTTGGAGTTTATCAAATAAAACTACCCTAGATCTTTTCGTGATGAAAAAAAAGTTTGTTTAACTGTTATTTTTAAATAAAAAAAACCAACTTGTGGAGTTTCTTTAGTTGCTTTGATTAGGAGTTATGTCACCTTTCGTCGTATTTTTTTCGATCTGGTTCCGAATGACAGAGCTTGGCGTCGAATGCACTGCCACGATCGAAGCGCTGCCTGGTGGCAGGTGGCGGCACTGCCGATGATGAGCTTTTACCCAGTTAACTCAATCCGAATTCTGAAACGGAATCCATTTAGAATCGTATACAAATTCCGTTTCAAACGCAACAACCGGTTCCGTGTTCAAAGCCTGGGTAATTTCTTGTGGTTGGCGTGACGGATTCTCGGTTTCGTTTAGTGGCAGTTCTCGGTGATCTAACTGGTTCGATCCTGAATCCTCCGATGAGGATCAGTACAAAATGGGCTCGTCTTTTAAAATAGTCTCGACCGGGCAAACTAACATGGCGTGCGATCGCCCCTCGGGAGTGGCGCATAAATTACACGCTCACCAGATCGACTAGCAACGGTTACAAGCCTGAACAAAGAACTTTTTTTCGAATCATGCTGTTTTCGTGTGGGATTGCTGTATAAAAATGCGATTGACAAAAAAATCACTTTATAAACTCAAATTTTAAAGAAATGCTAAACAAATGTATTGGTTGCATTCATCCGGACTGAATCATTCGGATTTTGATAAGGTAGGGGAACTATACCCTTTCTCGGCCTATTTCTATTATCGGCCTATCAGCACTTTGCTCATGAATTACAGCTTAAATAACAAGTGTTTGACTGTTCCAAAGTAATAAATAGCTCAAATAAAAGTGAGCAAGCAACTCATCATTGTTGATACACCTGAAAATGATAATTTAATAGTGGAAAACGGCAAAAGTGATGAGAATTGGTCGAACAGCTTAGTGTGATTAAAATAGGTATATTTCCCCTATTAGAACTTTAAATATATTTCTTGCATGTTTTCTGAAGATAAGCACAAACCTCAATCACGATAATATTAAAATGTGACTGCTTGGGAAGTAAAACTAACGAAGAACTACTAAATTGAAGGAATGTCACAAAACCACAATCAGCTAAAATAACTTAGCTTTCCAAACATTTGTGCTTGGGGATAAGCTGCACACAGTTCTTCAACTCCATAAATAAGCTGATTTAC
Organism: Culex pipiens pallens; assembly: GCF_016801865.2. Taxonomy (NCBI): domain Eukaryota; kingdom Metazoa; phylum Arthropoda; class Insecta; order Diptera; family Culicidae; genus Culex; species Culex pipiens. Next base: position 44,293,823 of record NC_068937.1, on the reverse strand, counting down.
GTCACTCTGCCAATACAGTTGATGGGGTATTTTCATCCACTCTGCCCCATCGCAGCCCCTTCCAGATGGAGGGAGGTTAAAAAAACTTAATCCCTTTAACCACAAGTGCCAATCTCCAATTTTGGCAAAACCCCTGAATACCATTTCCACATGACCAGACAGACCGGGGGCGAGAGAGATTCGACACCATTATTGCAGGTGTTTAACAGAATTCTCCATCTGTGGTTACGGCCAAATGGCTTCGTTTCCTGGTTGGCCAGGTTTTCCTCCAGATCGTTAAATAATTTCCCTTTAAACGCTTTACGATAAGTACCTTCCACCCATCCTCCGGAAAAAGGGCTTTTGCGGGTGGGGGTGCAAAGTAAAAGTGTCATCTTCCTTCCCGTTCTCCTCTGACTTAACCCTCTGCGATCCCAATTACATAAATTTTCAACTGTTTTTGGTTTTTTTCTTTATTTTGCTGTTATTTTTAAAATTACTTGAGACATATGTAATTAAAAAACAATCGAAGATGACAAAGATAATAATTGAAACAAAAATCAAATCGAGACGAAATTTGAATTATTTCATATTGTTTAAAATTATTGTTTCGTGAGAAATGACAGAATAAATCATTTTAGAAATTCTCCTTTACCTCAGTAAACATATTTTGTTAAAGATTGCATCGACGATTGGTGGACTGCTGAGGGTTAACCAACGTATCTCGTTCGGTTTCACTCCAACAGTTTTTTTCCGGAGGTTTTCCGATTTTCACATTTCCTTTCCCCTCACCCACTCTGGAAAAAAATGCGCTTCATTTGGTCGGTAATTTTATTTATCGGTCTTACGACCTCATTGGTTCGTGCCCTCCGAGGCCCAAGAAAATCCCAAGAGAACGTGAGGAGGGTAGGGAAAAGATATTGCAATTTGCATATCGAAGGTATTAAATTCAATAACATATTTCGTGTTTTTCTCGAGTCGCTTTTCCGCTAAATTGGCTCCGATTTTCACGGCGACGGCTTCCCCGATGTCGTCGGTCGAGGGCCGGGAAATCAATTTATGACAATATGGTTATGCTGAGTTTTAACACGCCAAAAAAGATGTCGGGAACCACGGCGTGACGAGGACTTTGGAGTCAAACCACCGCCGTCGCGAGGTTGGTTGTCAAATCAGGGGGAAAAGTCTTTTTTTGGAGAGATAAAAAAATGCTTCGCTTGCCTGAAGGAAAGTCGAAGGCTTATTGAGTTCTTATGTTTGAGTGGGCGTTTACCAGTTCAATTGGAACATCATCAAGCTACATTTTTCTGGTAATGGTAAATGAGAAGGTGTTGAACTGTTACTTGAGAAACGAGGTAACATTGCTCATTATGTTGAAAATGTTGTTTGAAATAAATAATATTTTTTATTCTCTCATGAATTTTTGAATCACAATTAAACATAAATTTTGTTTTTTTACATATTTTCGAATATAAGTAATAATGAGTTTGTTAATTACAATTGAATATTCTTGAATAATGTTACTAAAAACTCGGTGAGGTTTATTTATTAAAACTTACTTACTTTATAGTACACAATTTTTCAATTTTAAAATTATGCTCAACTTTGTTTAAAACTTAGATTCACAATTTGTTCATAATGCGATAAAGCCAAAACAAATATTATTCCAAGATTCTGTTACTCGCCACTTTAATATTTCCTCAAAAAAGAGGGCTTGTAAATTTGTAAAATTACGTGTATGCTAATGACTCCACATTTCATAAGGTATATTATTTATCTAATCTAATCTAATCAGACCCTAGCGCAGCCAATCTTTCGAAGGGATCCTGGAGAGTGCCTTAGGTTAGATGACGCCTAGCACTCTTCTTGTCATTTATTAACATTTGTAGTGCGCCATTGCATCGGAATGCATTGAAACATCACAAACGTTAAAGCGGCCAGGCCTACTGCGTAAAGCCGTATGACTCGTAATTGGGTTGAGTTTGAGCACTGAGTGTTCGAACAACAACACAATTCTGAATCGACAGGGGAGGAAGAAGCGTGGGGACTAGCGTGGTTCACGTTTCTATGAAAAAGACAAAAGTTGTTATTTTTTCTTGCATCAACCGGAATTTCGTTCTTTTATGTCCCCAGAAGCACTCCTGAAAATTTGAGCCCATTTGGTAAGGTCTAGGAGCTCCAGTTTTAATTTGAAATTTATATGGAATTTTGATTTATTTTCCATGAGAAACTATCTTTTTTTACATTGTATTAGGAATTTTTTTTATAGATCGATGAAATGACTTGATTCTTATAGTAGAAGATAGGTTTTGAACTGGGGAACAACTTTGTAGAACATACCAACATGCTAGGAAGTGACCCTTTAAAGATACAGATACTTTTAGATGGTGGCTTTTGAAGGGGCTTTACTGTGTGGGGTGAAACGGGCTAGCTGGCGTAAGTTCAAGATATCTTTGGTTTTTAATCGATGGTGCTTTGACTTTTTCTAGTCATATTTACAAAGTTATTTTTAGAACATTTATTTATAGACAAGCATGGGCTACGGTTTTGGCCAGCAGTGTTTTGTGAGTTTTCAACGATAGCAAAATCTTTTCCTTGGACAATCTGGCCACCGGTGTTGTTCCAGGTTATCAAATGGATGATGAGACAGTTCGGACACCGGCACTGTTCCGGGTTGGCGGTTTGCTGTTTGTCAAATATGTTTTACAAGAATTGGTGGACAGTTTCGACACCGGCATTGTTCCGGGTTGGCGGTTGGCGGGTTATCAAAGACTGTTCTTGTTAGGGGATCGAAACAGTTGTCTGTCGATCAGTTAAGAAGTTTGAAAAGATGGGAGGACGGGGAGGGGCTGGTCACGCTTACGAAATTGGTCGGGATTGAAGGATATAGTTTGTATTTCAGTTTTTTATAACAAATAATTAAAACAATCAACGCAATAACTCATTTTAACAGCTGTTGATAAGGTTGAAAATAGATTCAAAACTCCTACTTCAACCTCGCATGTCTCTGATGTACGGTGTTGCCGCGCACGAAGCTTTGCGTCCGCCCGACGCGTAGGATATTGTTGCGCGTACGGTGTTGGCACGCACTCCGCTCTGCGTCCACGTGATGCGCCCGATTTTCGAGCACTCCATCAGCGCGCATGGCCCTGCTCTACCAGATGCTTGGAGCGAATGAAGCAGCTCCACCAGCCAATCAGCTCAACCTGTGCACGATTGATCCATCCTCGCGCTCAGGGACAGGAACACCAAACCTACGGAAACAGATGTAGTTAGCTCTCAATGTTCTCACTCGAACTTAGTTTGATCTTACCCCGTTCGGTCCATGGGGCGTTTTTTCTAGCTTCAGTTACTCCTGTAGTTATCCGTGTGCTTCGAGTACCGCTCTTGTTGTCTGAGTTGGGCAATTTATTGGTATCGGTGAGACTCCGCGTGATTCAGCGAACATACATCTTGTTTCCATGTCTGCTTGACCTTGATAATGGGCCGTGCTTCACTTGTACCCGTGTTTGCGGTGGTGACCTTTAACTTTTGAGAATGAGGAAAACTTGGTCAGAGATAGGCGTCATTTGCTGCTGACTCGCTTACGGTTGATTTCTGGCGTGCGATTCGTCTCTCCTGCCGTCTCCACTCTCGCGCGTCCGATCTAGATCGGAGTCGTCCTAGGGTGCATAGCCGGTGTGTCTCCGTGTGCGTCTGAACGCTCTTGCTCACCTGAGACAGGGTCTTAATTATTGTCTGCCAGCTTGTTCCTAAATACCTTCACCTACGTCGTGCGTCCGATCCAGCTGGCGGTGTTCAGAAACGTCGTTCTCGGCGCTTCATACAGGGCGAGGTTCTCGTTGTTCTCCGCTTTGACCTTCCCGAAGTACTCGTTGGATGTTGTCGGGATTTGCGACGTGCTGATTTTTTCTGTATGGCCTCGTGCTCTTCACCTGGTCCACCTCTACAGAGCGCTAATGGTCGGTCCGGCTCAGAGAGCTGTGATATCTGCGGGTAATGTGATGGATATACACTTTGGCAGCTATAGTGGAACTAACTCTTACCGATCCCCTAACAAGAACAGTCTTTGATAATCCGCCAACCGCCAACTCGGAACAATGCCGGTGTCCGAACTGTCTCATCATCCATTTGATAACCTGGAACAACACCGGTGGCCAGATTGTCCAAGGAAAAGATTTTGCTATCGTTGAAAACTCACAAAACACTGCTGGCCAAAACCGTAGCCCATGCTTGTCTATAAATAAATGTTCTAAAAATAACTTTGTAAATATGACTAGAAAAAGTCAAAGCACCATCGATTAAAAACCAAAGATATCTTGAACTTACGCCAGCTAGCCCGTTTCACCCCACACAGTAAAGCCCCTTCAAAAGCCACCATCTAAAAGTATCTGTATCTTTAAAGGGTCACTTCCTAGCATGTTGGTATGTTCTACAAAGTTGTTCCCCAGTTCAAAACCTATCTTCTACTATAAGAATCAAGTCATTTCATCGATCTATAAAAAAAATTCCTAATACAATGTAAAAAAAGATAGTTTCCCATGGAAAATAAATCAAAATTCCATATAAATTTCAAATTAAAACTGGAGCTCCTAGACCTTACCAAATGGGCTCAAATTTTCAGGAGTGCTTCTGGGGACATAAAAGAACGAAATTCCGGTTGATGCAAGAAAAAATAACAACTTTTGTCTTTTTCATAGAAACGTGAACCACGCTAGTGGGGACACACCACCATACGCTCCGAGATTTTTTGGTTGTATTCGTTGGGAGCACCATGCTAAGAAGGTTTGGTACTCCGGGACCCTCTGGGATGGGACATTGTATTTCCACGAATGCCCAGGACACTATTTGCCGTGGTTATAGCGCCACAACTCGCTCTCTGTAACAGTATTCCTAATTCCAGTCCAAGTTCACCAAGTCGTCATGGCCTAGTGGTTCCTAGTGGTTCGAACCCAGAACCATTCGCTTATAAAGCGAACACCGTTACCAGTCAGCCACGGCCGCTCCTATTTCATAAGGTATATTATTTATGCATTTTTTTTACCAAGTACAGGATTTTTAATCTTTTACAAATTTTGATTTTTTTTGAATCAATACTGATTTTTTTCAAAAAATCAGAATATTGGTCGCCAAAATTTTCAACGTCATTTTTCGATGTAAAATCAAATTTGCAATCAAAAAGTACTCGAGTGAAAATTTCATAAAGTGCACAGTTTTCAAGTTATAGCCATTTTTAGGTAACTTTTTTGAAAATAGTACAGCAGTTCTCTACGGAATCGGTAATTTTTCCTAATTTTTTTTGTGCCTTCGGTATGCCCAAAGAAGCCATTTTGCATCATTAGTTCGTTCATATAATTTTCCATACAAATTTGGCAGGTGTCCATACAAACATGATACGTGATAATTCAAAAATTTGTATCTTTTGATGGAATTTTTTGATCGATTTGGAGTCTTCGGCAAAGTTGGATGGGTATGGACTAGGGTAGGGTAGTCATCAATGAGACACTTTTGGTTTTAAACTTTCAAAGATTTTTCTCATTTTTTCATCAGCATGTTTTAATGAGCTTTTTGTTGCATTTTCTTTCTTTTAATGTGTTCTAACATTGACCAAAATATGAGATCGATCCGACATCTACAGCCAGAGTTATTCAACTGTCTCATTGTAGACGCACTTGGCAGGAACAATGAGACAGCTGGGGAACAATGAGACACTTTACGAAAATCAACATTTTTCTAGCAAAACATCATGTTTTTGTATTGTTCCATTGCAGGTGACTTGCCTTGAACATTTTAGAGCAATTTTGCCTACATGAAACTTTTAATAACAAAAGTTACACTAAAAAGTATTGAAATTTTGTAAAATCCGTATATTTATACCAGATAACTTTGTATTTTTGGTTAAATGAAGTTAAAACTCTATAAATATGCCAAAAATCACTTTTAATTCATGTTTTGAAAGATTTTCATCGATTTTGAAAAGTTTATTGAAGAAAAATCAAAGTGTCTCATTGTTACCCATGGGCTAAAATGAGTGGGGAACAATGAGACAGCCCTGGATTCTGGGTATATTCTAAATTTTGGCCAAACCTAATGAAAGGACATTGTAGTCCAACTTAATCCCTATGGAACGTCGAAAGAAATTTGAAGAAATATTAGTTTTTGTGTAAATGGCAGCCTACGAGCGAAAAAGTAATTTTTGTCCATAATTTACTTTTACACCCCATAATCAAACATCTATGAATTACTTTTCAAGGGAGCGTCCATAACCAAAGCCACTAATATGGCAGATGTGTATCCAGTAGACACACCTTTCCCCCAAATATGAGCCTGATTGGTTGAAACTACGACTTGTGAGAGCCATTTTATCATTGTTCCCCGTGTCTCATTGATGACTACTCTACCCTACACTGAAAAAAATGATAAAAATAATTTGGTGATTTTTAATATCACTTTTTGTCACTGAAACTTGATTTGCAAAAAAACTCTATGTTTTCATTTTCTGATATGTTTTAGAGGACATCAAATGCCAACTTTTCAGAAATTTCTAGAATGGGCAAAAAATCTTTGACCGAGTAGTGATTTTATGAATCAATACCGATTTTTTCAAAACATCGACCTCTGATGATGGTAATAGAATGTGTGCTGAAAGATGTTTCTACTTTTCGATTCTGTTTTTTTTTTGGTTTTGCAAAAAACCTTTGACCGAGTTATATTTAGAGAATTTTAAAATCAATTCTGATTTTTTTTTTCAAACAATCAGAATATTGGTCGCAAAAATGTGTCAACTTAATTTTTCGATGTAAAACCAAATTAACAATCAAAAAGTATCTGAGTGAAATTTTGATAAAGTGCACCGTTTTCAAGTTATAGCCATTTTTAAGTATCTTTTTTGAACATAGTCGCAGTTTTCAATTATTTTAAACTAGTGTTTAATTTAAAATCAAGACTAACATTTCAAAAGGACCAAACATTCAATATTACGCCCTTTTCAAATGTTAGTCTTGATTTAAAAAAAGAAAATATTGTTTTCGAAAAGATCGGAAAATTTCACGAATGATTCATATTTTAACATGCTGGAAAGTCTTGTGATTAGATTACGCCCCAAGAACTTTTCTTGTCATTATTAATAATTGCATACATTTGAGAACACCCGAAAAAGGAGTGGTTGTTATAATTAAATAATTGCATCATTAGTGCGCTGACCACGCGGACGCGCTGTCTTGTTTTTGCATGCTCATTTTCATTTCTTTTATGTCGCTGTTTGTGTGCATGGGGTGATTGGTTATTATAACTTATTGGACATCATAAGTGCAGTGCTTCAGGGGACGCGCAGTCCTGTTCTTTTCGCGATAATTTTCATCGTAAATGATCGTAAAAATTTATTCCAACTGGCATCGATCGATTTTATGAGGAGTAAAGCGTCATTTATTTACTATTTTTGAAATTTGCTCGCGTTTTCTAAATTGTAAAAATATACTGATAAGTCCAGCCCATAGCACTGCTGCTCGGCTGGCACGCGTTCGATAAAAAAAAACTTTTTAAATGATCAATTATCTATCTTTCCGCAGCCGGCTGCCTAAGATTTAAAATTTTCAACCGATAAAACAAAATGCTCATGGTCACATCACTGCCACTCTTGAATCCTGACCTCATACCCATCTACTAACCCCCTCAAAACTCATGTGATACTTTGTCGGAGATGCAGTCGATTGGGCGGTCTCTATCACTCAAGTATCGGACTAACATTCCCATCCACTTCCCCGTGACCCTACCACTGGTCGTGGCCGGCGCCGGTATTGATCAGCATGATAGGGGCCTTTGAGAAGTTGCGAAGCGAGGAAAGATAGCTCCCACTTATCTTAAACGGCTCGTGGATGTAACTTCTGGAGGTCCTGGTCAATAACGGAGTAGCAACTGCGGGTGGGCACCTATGCTTATGCTTACATTCGAGAACACCCGAAAATGTATTACAAAAATTAAAGCGGCCAGCCCTACTACGTTGTGTTTACCGCAGAGAGGATTCTGAGAACGGATCACATTTCAAAGAATCTACAGGGGAGGAAGGATGCGTGGACATACCGTACCAAATGCTCCGATTATCTGTATGGTTTCTGTATGGTTTCAATTATGGTATAAAAATACCAAATCGACGTAATACCTTATAATGTGGCCCTCTCAAACCTTGCCGGTTTCGCCTACGGATCCACAAGCGTGTTTCGTTCTTTTTGCAACAAGACTCTGCCTCCCGGGTCTCCAAAGTGTGGAGGCACGGGGAGAGGGCGCCATTACCTATGTTTACACTTAGATTTTTTTGCGTCCGCCTCGGGATTCAAACCTGTGACCTCTAGATTGTGAGTCCAGTGCGCGGTCCAATCGATCCACACAGGCAGACATGTATCATTTTTGGTATGGCATTTGTATTACACTGCACAGTGGTCCAGATCGCAAAATTAAATAGAAAATGGATTTTCCGAAAAAGGGCAACTTTTGGTTTGGTTGAAAATTAGAGTGGTTTACGATTAAAATGATTTTGAAAACCTAACTTTACAGGAATATTTTTGGTCTTCTAAAAAGTTGTTGGGTTTGCTTTTTCTCTGGCTTTTATCTCGTAATTTACGCCTTCTATGACCAAATTTATAGAAAGCATCTGAGCAAACCTTCAAAAATCAGCTTATTGAACGTGGCAATTCATGATTAATTTTTAGAGAATAATGTAAAATTATCATTTAAACCCAAATAATGACCAAAAATCGATTTTTCGATCGATTCAGCGGTCAAAATTACATGGAAAAAATATATTTGGTCAATTTTCGATTTTCGTTAGGGTGGTCCCATATGGGTTTCCCTTGAAAGTTAGACAAAGAAAGATATCTCGAGTTTAAAGAAAAACACCCCTGAAATTTTCAGCGTTTGTAGTGCTAGAAAGTTGTTGGACAGGTTGCATTTGAAGACAAAAAAATTCCAGAAAATTTTCCTGCAAAGCTAGATTTTCAAAATCACCCTAATCGTGAACCACCCTAATTTTCAACCAAACCAAAAGTTGCTCCTTTTCATTTGCAACAACTCTTCTCCAGACACCAAAGCTCCAAAATTTCATCATTTTTCGGAAAATCAATTTTCCACTTAATTTTGCGATCTGGACCACTAAGCATTGTTTTCAGCCTTATAAATTACTTCGATTAAAAATGTATTTATAGCTCAAAAACATTAATAAATTAGCTTTGTTACACAATTAGGTTTCATTTTACTTTTATATTCAACCCTCTAATGCCCATCAGTGCCCCATATTTGTTCTACTTAACATTCCAACGCCCAAGGCTCCAAAAAAGTTGGAACGGTAACTTCAACTCAATGGTTCTCGGGCATAACTCAACCGATCAAGATGATTCTTCTTTCCTGTGATTTGTTGGGATGTCCAGATGATTCTAGAACTTTGCAGAACTTAATTTGATCAAATCCGTAATTTTTGCGATCAAAAACATCGTTCCAACTATTTTTTTTTTTTTGCGTGTAAAAAAAAATTCGCCGAAAATTCCGCGGAGGCAGTCTTTTTAAAAAAGGTGGAACGATGTTTTCGGTCGCAGAAATTACGGATTTGATCAAATTAAGTTCTGCAAAGTTCTAGAATCATCTGGACATCCCAACAAATCACAGGAAAGAAGAATCATCTTGATTGGTTGAGTTAGGCCCGAGAACCAGCGAGTTGAAGTTACCGTTCCAACTTTTTTGGGAGGCTTGGGCGTCCGTGTAAGTTGGACATGCGTTGGGCGTTCCACACACTTCGAAAAAATCGTGTAATATTCCGTCTTTTCGATGCACATAACTGGAGCGTCAAATAAGACATAAAATTACGTCAGATTTTAAAATTACATGACTCAATCGACAGGCTTTATTGAGTGTAAAATTACAGCAGACACAATTTCGTGTGATGGGTTTCTTATTGGATTTTGCGGATTAATCTTATTGGGCAAACACGACACCTTAAAAGTTGTTTGAAAAACTTTTATTTGCATTTGTTTATCAGATCACTGTAGAAATTGATTTTGATAACTTTTTGTTCACTGTCAAATCTTTTCTTTTGTGGTTAGCTCCCAAGATTTTTGTTTTCCTCCATGTGTGATACACTCGTTCAACTCGTTCGATTTCGTGCACCTGTATTGACCGCACATCTGAAGTATTCCGTTCCTGGTCCTCACTGGGGCCGTGCTGAGAAATCCGGTTCTGTTCACTCCACAATTGCCGGCGAACTTCGCTCCTCATCTGAGTTTCATCCAGCTGGGGTCTGTCAGCTGCTGACGGCACGGAGACCTGCCGGATAACCTTTTGCCGGAACGCAGTTCATGTGTTGAAGGCCGAACCTTTGGCCGGAAAGTAGTTGCGAGGAAGATAACTGTTCCAATGGTCCAGCAGCTCTCATCGGAACAGGTTCCGCGCCGGGATCCATCAAGATTTTTCCACCAAACTGCAATGAAAAACAACAAAAATGTGTTGGTTTTTTTTATTTTTTTTTTTTTTGTAAAAAGATTAAACTTACCTCTACGTGAATATTTATTGTAATTTTCCTAAATTTTAGCTTTGCGGCCAGCTGCAAAACGATTGAAATTAAAACAGCCACGGCAACAATATTTTGTCCGACTTCAAACATGGCTGACGTTTCTAATGAGCCTCTACACTGCTAAACGTTTCCACGTAAAGTTCGCGTTAATGTAACACAAAATTACACCAAAAAACACGCTCACGATATGTGCATCATAATTGACCGAAATTTGGGTAATGGTTAATTGAATTTTACGTTTTCTATAATGTAAAATTGATTTTCAATGTACGCACGATGATTTTGGCAAGCTACGTCGAAAGAATCATAATTTTACATCAAATTTTTGATTACATGATTTCAATTTGCGTTAAAATCATGATTACGATAAATGTAAAATTCATATTTTTTTAGTGTGCAGTGTTAAACTGAAATTTCTCAAAAAATATTAAAATGACGGAACAAAATTTGATCGCTCATTCCTAATTAAGATTTTATGCACTAAATGTATATTTTCGTATGAACTTTGAGAATTCCCGAGAAATCCACATTGTTTAGGAAAAAATAGGTCGAATTTTGTTTTTTTTTAATACTCAATGAACAAAATATGATCATCTTCAACTTTTAAACTTTGCACCTTGTCAAAATTATATGTAAGGAATTGCAATTTAAAATTTAATAGTGTTTTCAACAAATTTAAATTAAAAAAATAAATAAATCAGATTGACGATTTTGAATAAAACTGTATTCCATTGAGATATTTTTAAGTCCTATCCGATGAGTCGAAGAAAAGTTAAATAAAAATAAAAATAATTATTTATTTTGGAAAACTCAGATGGACTCATGCAAAGCCCAGTTTCTTCTAGGAATAAATCATTGGCAAAATCTATTAAAAACTACAGCTTTGTTCCATCCATCAACGCTGGTGCCACCGTTTGATGACATCAAAACGGAACCTCTATCCAGTTCCGGGTAAAAACAAACATTCCACTCTCTCTTTCTCGGAAACCCAACCCAAACGACCGAGTTCTCATTTCCCAGACCCGCCAGAGATGAGACAAAATCCCACAACTACTGGCAGTGTTCCTCTTGTTGTTTCTGACATTTGCAGGTTTTTCGTTTACTTTTCGTCAGTCGTCATCATCCGACGTCATCCTGGCAGAGGTTGCACTTTGTCCGAAAAAGACGAGGTTGTGTGATGTCCACGTGCAGTGGCATTCCCAAAGCAATGTGTTTCACTTCATAATGAACGATGACAGCGGTCCCACCGGGGATCTCTCGGATCCGGTGAAAGCTGCAGAGTTGTAAGTCCGTCCGGCCAACGAGTTCCGTTTTCCATCTGGCGCTTTTGGTTTGGACTTTTTTTTCCGGGGAAGTGTACTTTGGACACGGGATGCAATTTTGGTTGGCATAGATTCATCTCTAGAAATGATAGTCGTTGGGTGTTATTTGACGTGTAGAGTACTTATTCGAGACCACTGATATGCTGCAAGGTAAAAGCCTTAAAGGCAAATTAAGTAGTGATACCAAATTTTGATATTAAAATGTCATTAAGAGCATCTCCACCGGTGCGCACATAAATGAGTGACTATTTTGTTCACCCACAGCGCTACTATTTTAGTTTAGTCACCCTTCCCACACCGGTCGTTGATAAAACGGGTTGGTAAAATAGTCACTGCCAACCCCACCGGGGGTGAGTATCAGCTTATTTTGACGTTTCGAAATAAAATTTGTTTTAATTTATTGGCATGACCAATTTGCCAAAATCTTCAAAGCCAAAAGTAATTATTTCCAAAAAAAAAACTGGATTGATAGTAACCTGGATTGGTCCGGGTTCCCCGGGGAATGTTCCGTTGGAGGGACATTGGCAGCACCGTATGAATATGGGCAATATTGGTGTCAAACTTCACGATTCTCAAAATCACATATGAAAATTACGAAAACTGACATTTTAAACGTACTGGCCGGAACCCGGATGGTTCCGGGTTTCCCGGGGGATGTTCCGTTGGAGGGACATTGGCGACTCCTATGAATATGGGCAATATTGGTGTTAAATTTCACGATTTGCAATATTACATATGAAAATTATTAAAATTGACATTTCTAGTGGACCCGGATGGTTTAGGGTTCCCCGAGGGATGTTCCGTTGGAAAGACATTGGCCGCACCGTATCAATATGGCCAATATTGGTGTCAAACTTCACAATTTTCAAAATCACATGTGAAAATTACGAATACTGACATTTTAAACGGACTGGCCGGAACCCGGATGGTTCCGGGTTCCCCGGAAGATGTTCCGTTGGAGGGACATTGGCGGCTACGATGAATATGGGCAATATTGGTGTTAAATTTCACGATTTTCAAAATCACATGTGAAAATTACGAAAATGGACATTTTCAACGAACTGGCCACAACCCGGATGGTTCTGGGTTCCCCGAGGAATGTTCCGTTGGAAGGTTATTGGCCGCACCGTATGAATATGGGTAATATTGCTGTCAAACTTTACAATTTTCAATATCACATGTGAAAATTACGAAAATGAACTCTTTGAGTGAACTGGCCACAACCCAGGTAGTTCCGAGTTCCCCGGGGGAAGTTATATATAATGGTGTCAAACTTCACGGTTTTCAAAATCACCTATCGAAATTACGAAAATGAACATATAAAGTTTATTCGTTTTTTCGTTGAAGGGACCTTATCGGAACAAATAAATAAATAACAAATATTGAAGTTGAAAAGATCCACAATCCAAAATTTAAATTATTTCAAAAAATAAATTCCTTCAATGTCCCTTCAACGGAACATCGTCAGGGGAATCCGGAACCATCCGGGTTGTGGCCAGTCTGTTTAAAATGTAAATTTACAGAATTTTCATATGTGATATTGAAAATCGTGAATTTTGATACCAATATTGCCCATATTCATCGGTGTCGCCAATGTCCTTCCAACGGAACGTCCCCCAGGGAATCCGGAACCATCCGGGTTGTGGCCAGTTCGTTGAAAATGTCCATTTTCGTAATTTTTACATGTGATTTTGAAAATCGTGAAATTTGACACAAATATTTCCCATATTTATACGATGCCGCCAATGTCCGCTCAACGAAACATCACCGGGGGAACCCAGACCAATTCGGATTGTGGCCAGTCCACTCAAAATGTAAATTTTCGTAATTTTCACATGTGATTTTGAAAATCGTGAAATTTGACACAAATATTTCCCATATTTATACGATGCCGCCAATGTCCGCTCAACGAAACATCACCGGGGGAACCCAGACCAATTCGGATTGTGGCCAGTCCACTCAAAATGTAAATTTTCGTAATTTTCACATGTGATTTTGAAAATCGTGAAGTTTGACACCAATATTGCCCATATTCATACGGTGCCGCCAATGTCCGCTCAACGGAACATCCCCGGGGGAACCCGGACCAATTTGGATTGTGGCCAGTTCGTTATATATGTCCTTTTCCGTAATTTTCACATGTGATTTTGAAAATCGTGAAGTTTGACACCAATATTGCCCATATTCATACAATACCGCCAAGGTCCGCTCAACGGAACATCCCCGGGGGAACTCGGACCAATTCGGATTGTGGCCAGTCCACTCACAATGTCCATTTTCGTGATTTCCATATGTGATTTTGAAAATCGTGAAATTTAACACCAATATTGCCCATATTCATACGGAGCCGCCAATGTCCCTCCAACGGAACATCCTCCAGGGAACCCGGAACCATCCGGGTTGTGGCCAGTTCGTTGAAAATGTCAATTTTCGTAATTTTCACATGTGATTTTGAAAATCGTGAAGTTTGACACCAATATTGCCCATATTCATACGGTGCCGCCAATGTCCGCTCAACGGAACATCCCCGGGGGAACCCGGACCAATTCGGATTGTGGCCAGTCCACTCACAATGTCCATTTTCGTGATTTCCATATGTGATTTTGAAAATCGTGAAATTTAACACTAATATTGCCCATATTCATAGGTACCGTCAGTGGGGGTGACTATGGGTCAAAAAACGATACACCTCTCGTATTTTCTTAATAACAAAAACAATTTAAATAACATGGAAAATCTTTCAACGTAGATTTGTTCTTAAATAGTTTACTAACATTTTCCCAAAATATGGTGGATTTTGATGAACACTACCTTAAATGCCAATTGTTTGAAAATTGACCCAATCTCACCCCTTAGAGGGGGTGTCAATGGGTCAAATGAAACTAAAATGATTCTCAAATACAACGATATGGTAACAACAAGTCATGCAACAGTGTTTCTTGTTCGAGGGAATCGTATTAACACGCTACAATGTTTGAAGTGGAGATTTTCAAACATTTGGGTAGTTTTCGAGCAATTCTAACAAACGTATTAGAAAAATGATTTTTCGAGAGGTCATTTTTGGCCAAAAACGTACCTCAACTTTAGACAGCTGCCAAAATAACAGGATTTGTTCTAGGAACGAGATTTTTTCAGCGAAGTCATCTTAAGATGTCCCCTACACAACCCTTTTAACAGAATTCAGTTTCAATGAGAAGAACCTGAGAAATAGTAAAATCCGTAAAAAATCACTTTGACCCAATCTCACCCCCCAGACCCAATGTCACCCCCACTGACGGTACCGCCAATATCCTTTCAACAGAACATCCCCCGGGGAACCTGGGCCAATCCGGGTTGTGGCCAGTACAATGAAAATGTCCATCATCAATGTCCAGTTCCATGGAACCATAAAAAGTCAATTAAAAAAAAAAATCTTGATTCTTCTTTCACTTCAAGCAGATGTCAAATATTTGTGCGCGCTACTAGCGGGCGACTAAATTTGGTCACCCGCTGTTCACCCAGGGTCGAGCTGCTATTTTATGAGCGCGTTTATGAGCGACCGGTGTGGGGAAGAGTGATGGTAGAGCGCTTCCAAATCCTTACTGCGCGCGCCCGGTGGAGATGGTCTAAGAGAATCCAAGCCTACTCCGGTGGAATCACTGGCGGCGGTTGGACTCGCAATCCAAAGGTCGTCAGTTCAAACACTGGGGTGGAAGGTTCCTTGGAGTAAAAAGAGGTTTAGGTGCCCTCCCCATTCAAGCCTTCGGACTCCTAGGTTCGAGCAGAAACTTGCACTAGAGACCACAAAAGACCTGGGGGTCGTTAATGTGGATGGTTTGATAAGAGAATTCATCAATATAGAAATAACACCAGATTGTTGAATTCGTGCATACCTTCATAAAGAAATGTGTTCTGATATTTGGTCTTTGATGAACTTTGTCTAAAGAACCAAGAGTATTTTTTTAGTTCATGAAGAACGTTGTTAATTAAACGCTCTTTTTAAATCAGTCTTAAAAATACAACAACAAAAAAAACAAATCCCTCCAGCTAGCAGCAAATGCGCAAATTGAAAGCCACACAATTCATCCCGCGCATTCAACACCTCGCACACTATTAACCGGCATCGCGCTCCCAAAAGGATCTGCTCAACCTTTTCACGTCCTTTTACAGAATTGTCGCCGGAAAGAAGTCGCAGCGAAAAAAAAACCCACCCACCACGATAAATGCAGTCTCCCAAAGCTTGTTAGAGGGAGCAACCTAACTCCTGTTAAGGGTTTGCATAAAGTAAACGCACACCCAAGCACACGTCAAATAAGCCACCCTCTTACCTCAGCTCAGCACACTTTTTTATTCGCTCACCCTGGTGGAAATTAGTTCTTCAGGGGATTTTAATGGATACTTGTGTCAAGCACTTCACTCCTACCTGCCTGAACTCCCCCCTCTTGTCTGACTACACAACTCTTTTGCTCTCGGTCTCTATCGAGCAAAGTGTGAAAACTGGGCAGGGCACTTGTGGTGACTCGGTGCAGCCTGGAAAAGCTTGGAAAAATACTACCATTTTACCTGGTTTACCTTTTTTCTCTATGGCTGGGTTGGAGGCTGAAAAGGGGAACTGAGAAATTAAATTTGAAAAAAAATAATTGTTTTGTAGCTAGTTACTATTTTGTTGACCAAATCTATTGCACCTAACGTGTTGCTTTCAGTTGAAATCACGGGATTTCCCGTCAAAAACATTTTCCGTTTCCCAGAAAATTTGTAGATTTCCTGGAATTTTCTGAAATTTTAAGGAAGGTATACATTTTCTTAAATTTTGGGTACCAGTGTTGCACTGGAAAAAAGAATTAAGTTAAAGTTGTTATTTTTATATAATTCAATTCAATTTACAGATCTTTATTTAAACAAATCAACTCTTCTAAAAACTTCTTCTAAACATTTAAATTCGCTTATCTCAAATCATTTAAATTTGGGAACAGATGTTGCTTTTTTGCTGGGCAATAGCAATTATTATGTTTGAAGTGAGTGAGAGCCAACCACTTTAAAACTTATCAGCCAAAACCAACAATAAAACCACTTAATCGTAATAAGATCCCCAGAACCCCGTTAAACCTCTCTTAAAACCCAAAAGGACATCCAGAAAGCCATAATAAAACCATTGTTAAAACCTACTTAGGAGTTATGGCAAAATTACATTTCATACGTCTTCAAACGTCTTATGCCAAATAGGTTTTATTCTGGCAAAGAATAAGTCTTCGTCTTGCCAAATGATATAATTGAGATGATTGTCAAAAATGGCGTTGACGAAACGATAGATATTGGAGGTACCGTCAGTGGGGGTGAGATTGGATCAAATTGTTTTTTTTTACGGATTTTACAATTTCTCAGTTTCTTCTCAATGAAACTGAATTCTGTTAAAAGGGTTGTGTAGGGGACATCTTAAGATGACTTCGCTGAAAAAATTTCGTTCCTAGAATAAATCCTGTTACTTTGGCAAAAAAAAAATTAAAAAAGCATACAAATTGAAATTACGAGCCACGGTTTAAAGATTTCAATGAAAAAAGTGTTTTAAAATGTATTATACAACTGTCCAGTTGCAGTTGATGGCAAAACATCATTAGATTCCAAAATATTTTGCGAAAAATAAATGTTTGGGGTGTTGTGCATTGGAATTTTATAAAAATTCATAACATTTTTAAATAAGCCCAAACATGCAGGAATAATCATTTTAGATTGTTCTCAGTTGATAAGACTTCTATTTGAATGAAAATTAAGAAGTTTTATGGAAAAATATTTTTTTGCCCCCAACCAATGACCAATTTTGAAGAATTTCGAAAAATATTTGCAACGGCATAATTAGCTTTTGCTTATTGATAGCGTGAATGCCGAAATGAAGCTATTGGGCAATCATACTTGATGGTGGCTAGATGTTTTAAATATGTTACTTAAAACAAAATTGAATTTATTTACATTTTTGTTTACCATGTATTACTGGCTTATCCAAACTGGATTGAATTTAAGGCTCTGAAAGGCATCATTCTCGATCGCCCATTTGGCGGCCATGTTTGTTTTAGAAAAAAAAAACATTCAAATCTTGATTCAGAAGATTTCAATAAAAAAAACTATTTCTTTGTGTTGTTTGTAGAAGCATTTTACATATAGTGTTATTTTTTCAATTCAATTTACTATTTCTGAACCTTGAATTCAGAACCATCATTGGCAGTCAATTCCCCAAAAGTGAAAGACACCATCTACCACCTTAAATGAGTATTAGTAAATACTCTTGTTAGAATTGTTAGTGTTTGTATTCAATAAGAATTCGTTCAATTCTTTTAATAGTTTTTGAGGAATTTTAGCTTGTAGTAATTTGCTGATCATGGGCGTAAAAGAGATGTGATTGCGTAATGATTTAATTTATCTTTAAATTCAAAACATCTTTAAGTGCTGAGATAGCACCCTCAAAAAAGGTATTTATTTAGCTGAAAACCATTCAACAAATAAAAAATATAATCAAATTGGAAAAAATACTCGAGTTGTGATTTTATACAAAAAAGCGTTTTTTAAGTAAATAAACACTAAAAATTAGAAGATTGACAGCAAGAGAGTAGACAGTTTGGGTTTTGAATAAAAAATATATAAAAAAAGAAAATTCAGAGATTGCTGCTTTTGTTTGATTTTAAAGCTTCAATCTGCTGTTAAAATATTATAGGATTCCTCTATGCCTCCAAATTCAACATGATATAGATCAAAAACAGATTTATTTTTAGGAAAATACAGATCTCCTATAAGATAATCTGGAATCGTTGTCCAGAATACATACAACCAATTTTGATCAAATTCAAAAATTCCCCGAGAATTCCCGCAAATGGTCACTAGATGGGCAATTCGGAAAAAATAGTTTTGAGTATCAAAAACCTAGCCTCACATTTGAAAACGTCGCTTGAAAACTTGAACTGCTATTTTAAGTTATCATATTTCAAGTAGCACTCATAACTTGTCGAGTGTTGAATCATTTTTTACTCGAAAACAGTTTGTTGAATAAAAAAATCATATTGTCATGTGACGGCATCTTCTGAAAAAAAAAGCGTGGCCAATCATTTTATAAATAAACTCAGGTTGTCTCGCTTTTTTACACAAATGTTATCAGAGAATCACTTACATAACTGATGCTCAACATACACATTCAACTTGACATTGCGTGTTGTTAGGTGGTGTAAATTTGTACGTGAGGAATTCAGAGTTTCAATAATGTTTATTATTTCAAGATAACAATTATTTTAACTGTTGACTGATTATTTTGTAAACATATCACCGGTAAAGCTACACAAATTATTAGCTTATTAGGTCCATGATATACAAAACTACAAATTAAATTAATGCCGATTTTCAATACTACTCCGTGGTACGGTAATCAAAATGACAGTTGAAACGGTTTTTTATAACAAAGTTATATAGTGGAGTTATAACAACTGACTTGAAACAAACTTATAAAACTTCAATTCCAATGACAGCCTTTTTGGAGTAATTTTTTTTAGCTCACTGCTGTATAACAAAGCTGTCAGCAGCCTTCTTATTGACGCTTGGGCCAGCTTGTTTACTATGAAGCCCCGTGGAGAGATGTGGAAGCGCGCCTGGACCTGTCGTGGAGATCACAACAAATCGTCGAAGTCATCGGATCGAATTTTGGGAAAGAGGAAGTCCATCAAAAAAGGAAAATCTAAAAGTTCCTCATGAAGAGAGCTTCACAATAATCACAGGTAGAGAGCATGCCATGATTGTATTTTTTTTCAATTTCTAAATAAATCTGGTAGAACAAGCGTCAGAGAAAATATTCTTATTGGCCACGTCTTATTGATTGAAAATCTAATCAGAAATTCGTATTTACATGTAAGTTGGTCAACGGTTAGACAGCTGTTTTCAATCTAACTTTCCTTTACAGTGTGCGCTTTGATTTGACAGCATAGCCATAAACCACGCCCCATTTTTTTTAATCTCTTGTAAGCAAGCACAGTGTGGTCAATTACATTCGTCCAACTTACTCTGACAACTTGCATCTTTTTCTGGCAAGTTATACAACAGAAAAATGCGCTTTTCCAATGCACTGGACTTGTAGAACAAGTTGGAGTAACGAGGCCAATCGGTTATACAACCAGTTAGGAAAAACGTTCATCTGACAAAGTGTGTTGCTTGGGATTCTTTTTCAAATGTAAGGCAAATTTTTTTGAACATGATGCTATTTTCCCTATTTAGTGATCTTTCATTTGCGTCCAAAAGAGCTAGAATCAGTTGAAACGATGTAAAGTCCTGTAGTTTTTTTCGAAAATGACAATTTCCCAGTCCACCCTAACTCAGCGTGGGTGCCCTAAATAGCCAAACAAAAAATACAGGTCCAATTATTTCGGCTAAGGAACCCCCAGTCCAATTATGAGCCCGATCTGAGCACTTTGGTTTTGGTGTATGCTCTTTTCGAATGGAACTGCTAAATATGTAGCCCGAAACATCTTGGTTAATTTTTGGCCGAGTTTTACTTTTATACCAAATCACTGTATAGTTAAACATTGTAATGTTGCATGCTTTCCGTTACATTTGTATAAACAAAATAACAAATAAATATTCCACCGTAAATCCCCTCAAGTTACGACTTCTTCCAGGCAAAAAAGGGAAGAGAGGGAATTTTGTTGTTATAAATGATTCACAAGGAGAGATATAGAAAACGATATACAAACGGGATGCGCACCACGTGCAAATGCACCTGGGCGATGCGATGACCGGGTAAGTGCAACTCGTTTCTCGCGGTGGCTTTGTCAACCATACCAGTGATACCAGCTAGTACTGGAAAGAGTAGTGCTATTCGACGGTAGGTTGTTAATTAATTTGAACAGTTCTTGTCTTTTACAATTTTTGTTGGGCCCATTTGAATAAAAAATATATTGTTATTTTGATAAATTATGTTTTCAATTGAAATCAGCAATTCTTTAGTAGATTATTCAGACGTATTTAAATACAAAACATGTTTCTTATAGAACAGTGTATTTTCACTTATTCACAGAGAATTTTAGTTTCTGAACGCGGCGCCTGTCGTCAGGGAAAACTTTGCTTAAAGTTGGCAGCGAGCATTGATAGAGCGGTAATGAAAACTGCTGTGAACTCGCATAATTGGCGTCAAAGTGGCCAATTGAAGAGTGAACAGTTCCGAAGCACTAGATGTTTGAAAAGTGTTAGAACATCTTGAGCTAGCACAAATTGAATACATTGTTAAAATGAATTAAAGACAAATAAGAAACTCTCTTCAGGCTTCAATTTGTGTTAAGAGAGACAGAAAAGAACCATTTTTCATAATGTTTGATACAATTTAGTCTGACGCGTTCAGCATCATTTTTTTGTATTTCTTCACAATTCAAACTTTTGGTCTTATTTCGGTTTACTTTTCTAGTTTAAAATTGATTTAACAATAACTATATCTTTTTAATGTATTTTCATCATTTATAATAAAACAGAATCTTCTTACATAAAGATTAAAAAATATTTAAAGATCCCTATAGGGTTAATTTCCTCCAAATCCCCCGAAAGGAAAAAGGCAATTTCGAACAGCTGCTGGTGGCGGCAGCAGCACCAAAGATGACACTCACACACACACACACACACCACGTGTGTGTCACCAAACTTGGCGCGCTCCATCAGTCGTCGTCGGCCACGTGCGTGTCAGGTGCAGCAGCCAGTTTTCCACCGCCACACCACTGGCTGGCGAATAAATCATGTTAATTTGAAAAGTTTAATTGCGAAACTTTATCGTTATCATTTTATTCATTTAACTGTGAAGAGGAAAGCCCCAGGAAGGGGGATTTTGCTGGATAGGTGACGTGCAGGACAAGAGAGCGGGTTCTGGGTAACAACACTTTCCTTTCAGGTGTGTTTGTGTGTGTGTGCACAGTATTCACTGGGGAGGTTCCGAGGGAATCAACGACTGGATGAGGGATCAGAGCTGCACGTGGTGCTCATGGATTTAAAATCCAAGTTATTTTACAAAATCTTTCCGAAAATCGTGATTTTACATTTTAAGCCCATTTTCAAATGTCAGTCTTAAATTTAAAAGTATAATAATATATTTACCCTAAAGATCAAACTATTTCACTTATGTTTCAATATTTGACATTCAAAATCGGATCAATAGTGACTGAGATAGCATTTAAAAGTGAATACAACTTTAGTGAACCAAAAAAAAACCTTATATTACTTATTTCTTTTCTATGTGTACATAAGCCACAGTAATCAGAGGTCCAAACATAAAAATTTCTTAGAGAAATTTAAAGAAATTTCTCGGACTTAAGCAGCCAAGAGCAAAATAAATAAAAAACTAAAAATTGCAAAAATGATCCTCAAATCAAATTGACGGTAAAATTACCTTGAAAATATCAGAAAAGTACTTTTAAAACTGCCGTACATTTTTGGTCTTAACTATTTTACAGCACAAAAGAAACCTGTTGTAATCCTCTAAATCACAAAAAAAAATAAAATGTTTTTGCGCTTTTAAATTTATTGTGTTAAAATGAGATAATTTTAATGAAATGTACTTGTTGTCCAGTTGTATAGGACCTACTTTGCCATATTCATCTGAAATGTTGTTCTCAAGGGACATATTCTAGAAAATTTCGATACCATTTTTGTAAAGACAGCTTCCAAACATGTATGTAAACTGGGGAACATCCATCCATCCGCAAACTGGGGAACATCCATAAACCACGAGGGCATTTATTTGAAATCTCAGCTCCCACCCCCTCCACCCCTCGTAGTCAATTTACATACAAAAGTATTTTTTTTGTATGGAGCCAGGTCAATTGCTGGTCCATTGGCTCCGTCGTTGGGGTGGCCCAAATAAAGTCTATAGCAAATCAAAAATACAAAAAATATATTAAAAATATAAAAAAATTGCTAATTTATTCTGAATGTTTAAATATTCAATACTTAATTAAAGCCGAGGAGAGGGGAAAGCAAATTTAATGAAAATTAATTTCTTGCAATCTTTTTATAGTTCGAAGAAACTTGATGTGTACTTTAGACGTAGTAAAACGTCAAAATCGAAATTGAGACGGCAAAATTTATTATTTTTTTAATTTTTTTATTTAATTGTTTTGACATTAACTACAGCGTTCAAACAAACTTTAAATGAAAGTTGATGTGAGAATTCATCAAATAAACCATTTTTGACCTTTAAAATGCAAACTTATATCCAAATAATTGATAAAACAAGATGAGGTGTCCGGGTTTCGAAGCGTCCGGGAATTCGAATCATGACGTTAATCGAGTCTTGACTGCATCTAATAAAAAAAATATTGGTGTCTACCCGTAGTTGCTACTCTGTTATTGACCAGGACCTCCAAGAATTGCTCCGTGGACTACATATAAAGAGTAGGAACCTATCTTCACCACTTTGCAACTTTCAAATGTCCCTGCCATGCTAGTCAATCACAGCGCTGGCAACGACCAGTGGTGGATGGGATTGTTAGTCCGATACTTGAGTGATGAAGACCGCTAAATCGGCTGCGTCTTCGACAAAGTATCACGTGAGATTCGAGGGGGTTAGTAAGATGGGTGTGAAACTAGGATTCACCGTGGTAAGTGGTGTAGCCAGTTAATGTTATTTATAGTTCTTAATTCTTCGTCTGTCTTAGGTTCATCTTGAAAGCTTTCATCGTGCTGCCACCTGGTTTTTTAAGTGCAAAAGTGGAAAAAATGTGAGTCAGCGTCTAAAAATAGACGGCGTCATATCTCGCCCAGTAAATTGAAGTCGATTAAATAGTCGGTTTGGTATGCTTGGTATGCAACTAGTTAGTTCTTGAATTCAACTTTGCATTCAGTATTGCATTGTCCTGTTCTTAGATTCACAGATTCCAATCAAGTTTCTTGGATTCTTATAGTGTTCTTAATCATTCTACCCAACTAAGCCTCGACAGTCTGGTGGCTATCATTTTTGTCTGCTGACCCAAAGGACGGGGGATCGATCCCCACCGCGAGCTAATGAATTATTCGTTCATATTCAAGTGTTCAGAATTTCATCTTTCCATAATTTCTCGTAAGAGCAAATAGAAATCGAACCCAGAACCTTCCGCTTACAAAGCGAACAGCTTAACCATTCAGTCACGCCTACATCTTATAATAGAATGTAGACTGTATCTCTAATCTGATCTAACATGAACTACGTTATTCAACGCCGTCTCGGTTTTTACAAGTTTTACATAAAATTTTGGCAGTTGTCCATATAATCCATATAATAGCTACGTCAAAACCAACAGAGAACTTTGGCTCGAGTTCGAGACTAAATTCTCGCTAGAAGGTTGGTCAAAATAATTTGGCAGAGATGCCAGTTTTTCGAAAAAATCTTAATTTTCAATACCTGTTAAAAAAGTAGGAAATTTTCCGTTAAGATAATTTTTGAATTTAAATTCATATTTCCTATTGAAAATTACTTTGTAACCACAAAAATACATCTTAAAATACTTCTTTTGAAAAGATCATCTCCGGTACAAAATTGTTCAAGGAATTCGATAAAAATTAAAATTTTAACCCAAAACTCATATTATATTTTAACGTTATAAGCATTAAAATCCAGTTTTGACCAATTCCTTATATTTTTATATGTTTTATTTTACCACCATCGTGTTCCCCGGACAATTTAACAAAATAATCAATGTAGACCTCAAACTAAAATGAGCTATTGGTGAGATACAGCAACTTTGCCGAAAAAAGTTTGATTTTGCGCTGCACTCTGTCCTATGAATTCAAATCTGAAATAAGTTTCTCACATATAAAAAAAACAAACTATGCGGGATTCATCCCTTTTTGTTGAAAAGTATACTATGTACTTGCGAGTGTTGCGTAAAATCAAACTTTTTTCAGTTAAATCGCTGTATCTCGCCAATGGTTCATTTTAGTTTGAGGTCTACATTGATTTTTATGTAAAATTGTCCGGGGAACACGATGGTGATAAAATCTACCAAATTAAAAATTAAGGAATTGGTGAAAACTAAATTTTTATACTTAAAACGTTAAAATATAATATTAGTGGGCATTAAAGGGTTAACATTTTATTTTCATCGAATTCCTTGGGCAATTTTCTATTAAATGCAACCTGTAGAAAGTCTTTTGCTGAAATAGTTTCAAAGTTTTGCCTCCCTCACCTTACTGAGGAAAGGCTATAAAATCACTCGAAAAATGAACTTCTTAATTCGACCTCGTAGACCTACCTTCACGTATACCTATCGACTCAGAATCAAATTCTGAGCAAATGTCTGTGCGTATGTATGTCTGTAAGTCCGTGCACCGAAAAAAATGCACTCGATTATCTCCGGACTGGCAGAACCGATTTGGGCCGTTCTGGTCTCATTCGATCCGTCTTAGGATCCCACAAGACCTATATTAACTATTATGAAGTTTTGTATTTCAAAAGTTATGCTTAAAAAAACGATTCTGGCTAAAGTTTGAAAGATTGTAAAAAGGGTTGTTTTTTGTAAGAAACCCCGTCTGATCATACATTTTTAGAAAGGTATTTGAAAGACCTTTCTAATGAGCCCAAACATTGAAGATCTGATAACTCTATCAAAAGTTATGAGCACTTTAGTGTCATTCGTACACATTTCAGAGGCCGGATCTCAAATATGTTGATGAAAAAGTTGTTCGGATCTATCATGCGACCCATCGTTGGATAGGTAATAAAAAGACCTTTCCAACAAGCCCAAAAGATTGAAGATCTGAGAACCCTATCAAAAGTTATGAGCACCTAAGTGTCGTTTGTACACATTTCAGAGGCCGGATCTCAAATATGTTGATGAAAAAGTTGTTCGGTTCTATCCGGAGATCTGGCTCCCGGGATTTTGTTGATTTGAAACTCCCGGGAAAAATGAACAGATATATTTTTCTACTGCCTTAAGGCTTAAAAAACTTTAAAGTAATATAACTATTGAAAGTGAACAATTTTCATGAAACAGCCCCGTAGGTGTTGTTCTAATATTACGTCCAATGATTTTTGGGATTCTAGACCCCATACTCCATGTACAGTCATCCCACATATTCGGAACACCCACATATTCGGAACACTTTTGTGATAATTTGTCAATAGCGTGCCAAATGCAGCTTTGCTCTCGACCCTACTATTTTTATGACCTTTATTTGGACATTTTCTTGCTATTTCACTAGTAAAAGTAGTACTTTTTGAACAAAAAACTTCATTTCAAGACTATTTTATCCAGAGCAGCAAAACACTGCCTCCAAATTGCCTGTTCCATGATTGTGGGATGTTATTGTGCCTCCCACAATTGTGGAACACCTGTATTTAACTGATATTTTCACAAAAAAGTTATCAGACCATTTATAAAACATTACTAAGCATGAGTTTTATTGTTTTCGGAGTGCGAAGTCATTGTTTTGTAAAAAAGATGTACTCCTGGAGAGAATAAAAAGTTTGTTTACATCGTAAGAAAAAAGTGTTCCGAATTTGTGGATTTCAAGGGTCAATGTTTTTCTTTGAAAACTTGATATAAAACGTAAAAATGTACAGCCGGTCTATACATCAATCGAAAGATCGCAAGAAAAGCTTTCACGTGAAGGTAAAAGCAATTCATTATGTTCAATTATCGATTTTATATGATTTGTTGAACATTGACCGATCTGTAAACTGTTCCGAATATGAGGGATGAGTGTAGATATGTTGTAAGAAGTAAAATTTAGATAAAATGTGTAGGTTTGACATTCTTACTACAGAAACAAATATGTACATAATTGTGAGGAAGGCACCAACCACCATCGGTGGATTAAGTAACGTTTTTAGAAAATCGTCAAAAAAGAGGGCGGTGCTAAAAATAGAGGGATGGTCCAATCAGCACCAAACTTGGGAATTCTGTTAACTATCGATAGATAAACGTTACCTCCAAGTTTGGTCCAAATCGGTGAAGGTCGAGTCCAAAAGTCTACTCAGCTGACCTGGAATGACCCCTATACAATCTCAGCATTTCAAAGAATATGCATTTCAAGATGAACTTTGCTTCATATGACTGTCAAGTACCTCCGGGCAAAGTTTCAGAAGGTTTGCTAAAGTAGTTTTCGATATACAGCCATTTTAAAATGTTATATCCGACTTTTTCTAAGAAAACTGTTAATTCCTGTGGATCTCAAATTACACTCACCTTTTGCGTATGTGAGTCATCCTTTCCTTCGTCCCCATTCAGCACTGAATTCCGAAAATCCAGAGGGAAAACTCAAAAGTTACGAGGACCAACTGGTACTCGTACAAGTAAAAGTACTTCATGGTGGGTTAATTTTTAATTTCCACACACACACACACAGACATACTTACACCACTTTGATCGCGAAGCACACACACACCCTATTCATCCTCGGTGGAAAACACACTGCTAAATGGAAAAGTTTCGCTAGCGCTGAATAAAAGTGGCTTCAGGTGGAACACGTGGCAGCGCCCCTCTTCAGGTGAGTTGCCGCTCGAGTTTTTGGGTTGGGGGTGGAGTGGGAGGAAGAGCTTTTATTGTCTTTCGATTGCCGGCAACTTGTGCTAATTATCAATTATCGATGAGGTTGCTTTGGGGAAGGAAAATTCCGTGATGGGCGGCGCGCCGGAAAGGACAAGTTTTTGGCCGGAATTCACTGGGGAGGAAAATTTTGCGGTGGATCCGAGAGGAACTACGTGGTGTGTAACAACGCGTTGTAATTGGGTGGAGTTTATCTAGCGCGATGGTTTGACTTTGGAAGTAGTTTCGTGAAAGTTGAATTGGCTGAAAAGGTTAGTTGGATGCTTTTTCTTTGTAGCTTAGTTTCAAGAGAAAGTTAGTTAAGAGTTACCGCTTTCAAATTTCAGCCCAACTACCATCGAATTATTTATTATTTTCAAACCTCATGTCTAAAGGAAAAAATAACTATTTCAAAAATACTGCAAAATAGCCACAGTAAAAGAAATCAACTAATAGTTTAAATGCTTTTGCAACTTAGTTAGCTCCCGTAATCACTTCTATTTCTCAGCCGTATTCACTTCCCTTTTCCGGGACGAGTGCCTCTCTGTCCGTTTCTTCAGAAAGACAGCGAACTGGATCAAATTAAAGCCCGAGGACATCAGTTCCCAGAACCCGGGCACTCGCAGTGTTTATCGTGTAATGAGGCCCAGGCCCTGGCACGAAACATCCGGCGCTGCCGGCCCCGAGGGAAATTTGAAACTTTTGTGAAATGATGACGACGACCAGGACGTGTGTCACGTTGATCTACGGGAATGCTGCAACAGAGAGTAGCAGCAGAAGCGGCAGCAGTTGTTTTGGGAATGTCCACCGGGGCCAGGCCCGTTTGGGGCCTTGGCCAATACCGGCAGTGTACACTCTGCGTACTTACATTGTTTTCCTTTGTGCAAGGTCCAAATCCAAACAGACGCGGCTGGGAAAGCGGTGATGGGGCTCAGTTGGAAAATGTTAGGGTGATTTTATGATGTAATTTATTTTGATAAAGTGTAATTTCACTAAAAAGATATGTGAGTAAACTTTTGGACTAGATCTTCGCCGATTTGAAGCAGACATAGAGAGAACGTTCATTTATCGAAAGTTAACAGAATTTTCAAGTTTAGTGTCGATAGGTTCATACATATGTTTTTGGCACCACCCTATTTTTTATCGATTTTCTACACATCAAACTTTTTATTCTTTTACTGGACAATTTTCCACGTGGAGGGAAGAGAAGGGTTTTCACCACGTGGTTTATGGATGAACCCATAACTTTGCAACTATAAAAAAAAGCATTTTAAGGGAAATTGTACATGGAGTTTGATAATCGGAGTAGCAACTCATTTAGCTGTCTACCATACTCATGGTCATGCTCAATTGTACATGGAATTCGATAAAAACAAGCAGTCAACTGCCCACAGTTTTATTTTTTAAGTTTATGTTTTTAAAGCCAGGACCCGTGGTGTAGGGGTAAGCGTGGTTGCCTCTCACCCAGTCGGCCTGGGTTCGATCCCAGAAGGTCCCGGTTTCATTTTTCGAGACGAGATTTGTCTGATCACGCCTTCCGCCGGACGTGAAAGAAAATGTTGCCCCGGTCTAACCTAGAGGTTAGGTCGTTAGCTCAGTCCAGGTGTAGGAGTCGTCTCCCTGTTGGACTCACAATCCAAAGGTCGTGAGTTCGAATCCCGAGGTGGATGGAAACAAAAGTGTTAAAAGGGGTTTGCAATTGCATCAACCATCAAGCCTTCGGATACCTAGTTTCGAGTAGGAATCTCGCAATCAAGAACGCCAAGGCAATGCTGTACACAGCAAAAAATAATGTAAATTTGGAAGCTGTAATTTTGGAAGGTTGAATATTACCTCTTTTATGATGTAATTTTACCTCAATTTAGACTGAAAAAGTGACATTACACCAGAAAAGTGGTAAAATTACACCTTTTTCTGACATAAAAGATGTACCCCTTCCCAGATGTAATATTACCACGATTTTTTTTCTGTGTAGAGCGAATAATTTGATTTGATTTTGATTTGTTTTTAAAGCGTGGATTTGACACAATTCCCATTTTTGCCGTGTTCCTCGAACAATTTTTAATAAATACCAGTCACAACCATTAAACAGTGGACGATACCACTTTTCAAAAGCGGCTGGTTCCGATAAATGAAATTTCTCATGTAATCAAGAAAAAATCTGCGGGAAATTGATTGGTATTGGTTTTATCCACCGCACAAAATTGCAAAGGGTCAGTATTTAGTTTTTCTTGAAAATTGTCATTTTTTGGAAGGAGACTTTATACGACCATCCAACATGCACTAAACCTACAGTACTGCTCAAAATTCAAATTTCTGGTGTTCGCTCGTGTTTCAACCAAACCTTATGAAATTTTCAGCACAAGCAGTTCGGAATGTCTACTTTCAGAAAACCCTATCTACCTATTATCGTTTCAAAGTTATTGACATTTTCGTCAAAAATACGATTTTGACCGACACTCACTATTTTGACGATATCTGGAAAAATATTGATCGGGCCAACACCATATTTTAGGAACCTAATCTTGAGATAGTTTCTTGATATTACCCCGAATTTCGGCCAAATCCATTCACATCAACAAAAGTTTCAGCGGTTTGATTTTTTGAGACGTCGCGCCAAAAACACGATGTCATATACTTTTGGCCAGAAAAAAAAAACCGAACGAACTGGCCAAAAGTATATGCATTAACATCCCTGTATACTTTAATACGGGGTGCCCAACCTTTTGGCCCAGCGGGCCAGATCTGAATTTTCCGAAGCAGTGGCGGGCCGGAACTAATGTTAGTAAATGTTCAAAAAAGTAAACATTTTTTTCATAAAATTTATTTGATAAGGTGTTAAATACACTAGTATTGCAAATGAGATTCAAGATGTTTTTTTATTTATGTTTATTTTGTTTAAAATTGTATTGTAAATGTTTTTGTCGATTGAAATTAAATACCCTGATATCATTGACTTAAGGGGTTACATACATGTAGAAAATCACAAAATTTTATATTACAGAATATTTGATAAATCCACTCAGAAGATAATTATTAATCATTCCTGAAAGTTTTATGAAGATATTTCCTGATTAAACTGTGTAAGAGACGATTTAAGTTCAAAATTTTGCCTTGCGCAAAGCGGGCTGTCAAACTTTGTTGGCGTTTTGCTCTAAACCCCGAGTTGATTTACGGGTGCCACGATATCTCGAGATGGGATGGATCAAATTGGCTGAAATTTGAAGTAAAGACTCTCAAGATGTATCCCGTGTGCATGACGAAGCCCAATTTTTAAAATTAGCTTCTCAAAAAAATACAAAAATTAAAAAACTAACGGTTTTTTATATGAAAAACACAAAAATATTTGTATCTTTTTTTAAAATAAACTTTTTGAAAATCGGGCTTCGTCATGCACATGAAGTCGGTTTAACGAGTCTTCACCTAAATTTTGAGCCGAATTGGTCAAGACACAGTGGTCCAGATCGCAAAATTAAGTGGAAAATGGATTTTCCGAAAAATGAATAAGTTTTGGAGCTTTGGTGTCTTGAGAAGAGTTGTTGCATATGAAAAGGGGCAAATTTTGGTTTGGTTGAAAATTAAGGTGGTTCACGATTAGGGTGATTTTGGAAATCTAACTTTACAGGAATATTTTTGGGAATTTTTTCGTCTTCTAGAAAGTTGACGGGCTTGCCAATCCAAGCAACTTTGTCGAAGACACCAAAATTTTATCTCGTAATCTACGCCTTCTACGATCAAATTTATAGAAAGCATCTGAGCAAACCTTCAAAAATCAGTTTTTTTTTTCAACGTGGCAATTCAGGGTTAAGTTTTAGAGAAAAGTGTTATTGCGGGCACTTTTAGAGCAATAAAAAACAAACATTTTTATTATCTGACAAGTTAATTTGGACTTAAGGGTCAAATGTTACAGCGATTTTAATGTAAAAAAGATGCAAATTTAAAACTTAAATATCTCGAAAAGGCGCAAGCCAAATTTTAGGCACTAGGTTGCAATTGAAAGAAGAGATCCAGCACTACAAACGCTGAGAAAATCTCAGGGGTGTTTTTCTTTAAACTTGAGATATCTTCATTTGAAAAAGTCTAATTTTCAAGGGAAAACCTTATGGGACCACCCTAACGAATTTCGAAAATTGTCCAAATATATGTTTTTCCATGTAATTTTGCCCGCTGAATCTGAATCTGCCCTCAGAATTGACCCAAAGTGTCGAAAAATCGATTTTTGGTCATATTTTGGGTTTCCATGAAAAATTATCATTTGAACCCAAGAGATTTTCTCAGCGTTTGTAGTGCTGGATTTCTTCTTTCAAATGCAACCTAGTGCTAAAAATTTGGCTTGCACCTTTTCGAGATATTTATGTTTTAAATTTGCATCTTTTTTACCTTAAAATCGCTGTAACATTTGACCCTTAAGTCCAAATTGACTTGTCAGATAATTAAAATGTTCGTTTTTTAGAGCTCTAAAAGTGCCCCAAATAACAATTTTCTCTAAAACTTAACCCTGAATTGCCACGTTAAAAAAACAGATTTTTGAAGGTTTGCTCAGATGCTTTCTATAAATTTGGTCGTAGAAGGCGTAGATTACGAGATAAAATTTTGGTGTCTTCGACAAAGTTGCTTGGATTGGCAAGCCCGTCAATTTTCTAGAAGACGAAAAAATTCCCAAAAATATTCCTGTAAAGTTAGAATTCCAAAATCACCCTAATCGTGAACCACCTTAATTTTCAACCAAACCAAAATTTGCTCCTTTTCATATGCAACAACTCTTCTCAAGACACCAAAGCTCCAAAACTTATCCATTTTTCGGAAAATCCATTTTCCACTTAATTTTGCGATCTGGACCACTGTGCAATGTTAAGATATCGTGGCACCCGTTTTTTGAAACTGCTCACTTGAAATTGCTAAATCTCGGCAACGATGCAACCAAATATCTTCAAATTTGTTTTGAAAGTAGGTGAAAATGTATATTTTAATGCCATGAAAAAAGAATTAAAAATAAGTTGATGTGTGTGCTCATACTATCCTCGGAATTTTTTGCCGATATACATGTATATAACCCCTTGAAAAGAACATTCTAATTTCGTCGTTGAAAGTTTTTTTCATGTTTGAAAAATCAACGAGACAGGATAAAAATCATTGAAACGAAATTTGGATTCAAATCATCTTTACGAAAAAACATTTTTTAAGTTGTTTTGCACCTTTTTTCAAATATTTTACAAAACATTTCAAAATGTTTTTAAAGGCACGAAAGTTAAAAATGTGGAGAAAAATCTGATAGTTTAAAATTTGTCATTCTTCAAATTTCCTAAAATAATTGAAGTTTATAGAAAAAATTGCTACCTGCTTTCTTGACTCATTTTGAAACATTTTTTAAAATTTTAAAAATATTTGCAGCGATCTTTATATTCGATATATGATTAATTTGCATTTTTAAAGCTTTTTTCCAACTAAACTTTATTATTGCTTACTCATTTATGAAAAATCAACTCAAATCAAAATCCTCACTAATGTAACAATTCAAATAGGAGTAAAAACAGCCAACATTTTTGGAAATTTATTTTTGACACTTCTGTTTGCACATTTTTTAAGTTTAATAGTTGGTTCTGAAAATTAATATAGAAATGATAAGAATTAAATTCAAATCTAAAGAATGTGAAATAAAAAAAATAAAAATGCAAAATCTTAACAAAACGTTGAATTAGCAACATGGTTTGTTTGTATGTATGTAATGTATGTATGTTTGTAATGTTTTTTTTTTTTCAAAATATTGAAGAAAAAAAAAATTAATCCCATGATTATATTTTAAATTTTGACACTCAATTTATTTATTGAGTATTCCATAAACAACCTTTAGGGCCGGTCATAGAACTATTTTGAAAAGCCGTCGCGGGCCGGATGAAATGGCTTCACGGGCCAGATCTGGCCCGCGGGCCGGACGTTGGGCAGGCCTGCTTTAATGACTACGCTGTGGAAGTCCACATCCATGAGCTACCATTACAATAATTCAAATGATTTTCAAATTGCTGATTTTGTTTTCACTCACACACACTCACATAACTTATCAAATTTTGAAAAGTGTT
The DNA here is from genome assembly GCF_016801865.2 of Culex pipiens pallens. Lineage (NCBI taxonomy): Eukaryota > Metazoa > Arthropoda > Insecta > Diptera > Culicidae > Culex > Culex pipiens. Next base: position 44,260,405 of record NC_068937.1, on the reverse strand, counting down.
TTTTAATTTTGAATTTAGATTTTTTTTTCACTTTAAATTTTGCCGCTTGTTGAAAATCCGGGTAACGCTGCTCCTTTGTCCTCTCCTTCACCAGGTGCTGAAGTCCACCTTGTGCTGCGCTCCTGAACTCATATCCGAGTTTTTCGCGATGTGCACACGATGGTATCACGCCTCTTGCCGAAGTATCCAGCGGATAACGTTGGTTCATCTTCTTCGGTCGGTGGCTGCTTCACCAGGCAATTTCCTTGGCTGCTTCACTCCTGATCTCCGGAGCCGTTGGTGACGAATTTCTGCTTCTGAACAACTGCCGTATTTTTCGCATTAACTTGCACTTTCGGTCTCACTACCGAGATTTTCGCGAACGACCATTTGAATCACTGGGCACAGCCACCTTCCGGCGAAGAATCGCCTGCGCCAGTTATGGAACGTCCATGATCAAAGGGGGGATTTTACGAAAATAAATACGCCGACGCGTTGTGTTAGATTGTCCAAAACGTTCTGATTTTATTGTAATCGAAAAGTTCCCCAGAGCCTCACACATGAGGTACTGAGGTTTTACTGATTAAGCATTAATCGAGCAACTTGCTTTAATCGTGGCGAGGTAAACGAAGTTATGCTTTGTTCGCAGTTTGGATAACTGTTGTCAGCTGTGCTGATGATGTTGGTGGCGTCGATCAACTATACGGAAAGCAATTTCCGTAACTAGTGTTATGAAATAACTGCTAAAATCCAGGAAGAGAGGATGACGATAAAATTGAAGAACTTGTTACTTCAAAATCCAAATTTGCCGCTTTATATTGGAAACATAGATAGAAATCGATAGAAAAAAGGCATGGTAACAATCTGGGTGCTGAAAAGACAGAATGCGTAACGTGATTTTCGAAAGCATCCCACTGCTCCCCACTAATACATCTGCACTACAGCTGTAAACATAAACAAAGTAGAAGGCTATGTTCAAGCTCAAGCGTGACATATTTTTTGCTGCTGAAGTGAATTATTATAAAACATTTTGGATCTGTTGATGTTGATGTTTTCGATGAAAAATTAAGTGCTTCGCACTTTTTTCTTCGTAGACTAAACGATGGGCGGCCAAAAGAGGCCTTTTTTGTTTTCCACGTGATGAAAAATTGTGTCAAAAGTGGGTGGAATTTCGTGAATCAGAAGAGCAGCCGAATGGAAGTTCCGAGATTATGTATCTTTGATGTGTAGTGATAATATCGGAGTATCCAATAATATTTGGAAAGTACTATTGATAGTTATTGATAATTCGTCGCTAACATTTAAAAAAGCGTCATAAACATAGATTTTGTAGACATAGCGATTATGAAATTTTAGCGACGAATTATGCCAAACTCGATTTCAAACCTCTTATTAAGATGTTTTGACTTCGAATACCTCAATAGTCATCGATTTTTTTTTATTCCTGACTAAATTAATTTACGATCGATCACAATACTTGCCACTTCTTGGTATAATTATGCGAACAGTAAATTGGTTCCGCTTTGACACTTCTAAATTGAGGCCGCTTTGCGGACAACTATTCTGCACCCAGGTAACAATCATTGAAAAATAGCCAGACAAGTGATTAAAACTCTGTAATCTATCCTCTTCCACTATCCACCTTGAAGAGATATATGCACAATGGTGTTAAGTCTCTATAATAAAAAAAATGTTTTTTTCTATTTAATTTTTTTATTATTATGTCCTTTCCGGTACCGAAACCTAATTAGGTCATTTTTAAATGTTAGGTAAATTCTGAAATTTCAATAATATTTTGACAATTCAGACAATTTTATTTAAGAATTACTGTTTTCACTTGATGGTTTCAAATATTAAATTTGATATCCAAAAAAATCATTTTATCAGCAGTTTATTTTTATAAGAAATTGTCTGATCCACCCGATAGAAAAATTAAGATCTTTAGAAACTCACCTAACATTTCGACGCCATCTTGCTACAAAGAAAAAAATCAATTCTCGTAATCGTGAATTAAGTTCACGAATGTGAGAACCACGAAGGAATTTATTCATGAGTATGGTTCATTTGCACTATAAACGTGAATATATTCCTTCGTGGTTCTCGCATTCATGAATGTAATTCACGATTTCGAGAATTGAAATTTTTCCATGTATCATGTAGTACTTCACTTTTTGACGTTCCGAGAAAAACGCGTTTTAATGTTTGTCCTTGAATAAACAAAAACGAGAGCACGCAATGTAACCAATAATACGTTGTGTTTGGTTGATTATTCTGTGGATTACCATGAAGTCTGATTGAATTTGGTTGCCAGAGTCCCGAGTTTTAATTGAAAATGTTTACGTTAGTCGAGCTTGTATCTGTGTCAAACGCGTTCTGAAATCCCTTTGGCCAATTGTCGCACTTACATCAATTTTCAAGCTGTGTCAAGATAGCTCGACAAGATTGAAACTTTTTTCATATGAAGAGTGACAAAAATGCACGGAGTTTTTTTGGTTTTTATGGAATATCTCAGGATTAGAATCGAGTTTTGGGGATCTATAAAGATCAAAAGGTGAGGCATTGTGAGCTGCACAAAATGGCGTGCTTAAGGTGAAGCCGTTGATCATTTTCGAAGAGAATTGATCACCAGTATAAAATATTCTGTAATAAATTCAATTTAACGAATTTCAGCATTAAAAGGAATCAGCATGTGCCAGTTGTTGCCTTCTTGAAGCCACTGAAAGAATTTTTGATCTAAATCAAATGTGCTTCAAAATTTATATAGTTTTGTGGCACAGTCATTGACGTCCTTGTTGGCAATCATTGATTAATGACGATTTCCATAACTTTACAAGGAATGGGATAATCGTTACCAAAAGGAATCATCATGTGTAGGGTACTATTTTAAACAACTTGTTGAAGGAATTTTGTCAAAATATTGAAAGCGACGCAAAATTTATATCTTAGAACAAAAAATCATGACAATGATGGAAGTCTTCACGTTAAATCAATTTGGCCCAAAATGCACGTACGACAAGTTAGCACGACGGCGATGATTTGAAAACATTCAACTGATTTGTTAGTTTGCGGAAGATCATGGGTTCGATTCCAATCTGCTCCAACCTTCCATCGGATGGGGAAGTGAATCGTCGGTCCCGGCCTTGGATGATGTTAGGTCGTTAAGTCTTTCCATGTGTAGGAGTCGTCTCCGCGCTATAAGTACAAACAACAAGCCTACTCCGGTGGAATCGCTGGCGGCGGTTGGACTCGCAATCCAAAGGTCGTCAGTTCGAACCCTGGAGAAGAAGGTGCCTTGGAGTAAAAATAGGTTTGGGTGCTCTCCCCATTCAATCCTATGGACTCTTACTATAGAGATTTTTTTCGAATTTTTCAAAAAAAAATCGAAATAATGACAAACTTTGAAGGTCTGTACCGAGCTCCAGGGTGCTTCAATTTTTATGTTATACACCCAACCGGCGGTCGCATGATTGTGATACATGGCGGCATGAAAGTATATCAGAATCTGCATGAAAACTGTCATCATGCATTTTTTGCGATATAGGGGTATGACATTTTTGCCCGTTACCGACAATTATCGACATTACCGACAGCAGATTGATTGTATTGCAGGAAAAAAAATCTTAACAGAACGAGGATTGAACCATCAACTACTAGGTTGCTGATCCGACACGCTACCACCGCGCCATGGACGCTTGATGAATGGTGAGGGACAGAGCGCGAACATAATGTTCTCTCTAGAGTGTTGCTCGGGGACGCGCCAGCATTCTATGTGTTGGTGAGAACTGCAGATCGCTGACGTGTTTACACGCGGGCAAAAATGATCTATGGGCTTGCTGCAAAAAATGTAATAAAATATAACATTTTTTGCAGCAAATCCACTGTTCCAGATTTTGAGATATATTTTTCGTTTGGGTGTATATACCAAAAGATGCGCAAGAATCTGGCCTACACGTCAATGATGTTGAAAAAAACGCTTCAGTGGCCAAAATGCCTCAAAAAGAGACATTTTAAAAAACAAAATTTTACCGGTTGAATCCCATTTAAAATTCAAATGCAATGCGCCAGCCTCTGTTACGACCAATAAAGCTCATATTTTGGATTTAGGCTTAGTATGCCCACCGGAACAAACCCTTGAGTGCCCGCCAAAAAGGCATTTTTGTTACACTCTAATAGAGACCACAATAGACCTAGGGTCGTTAAAGTGGATAGTTTGATTTTTTTTACATAAAAATTATTCCCTATTAATATGTTGTTCTGCCCAGCATTGAATATTTGACTATTATGCCAAATCAAGTATTCCAAGGACGCCGCGATTTAGTGTTCGTCACCAAATTTTCGTCAAGACAATTTCCCATAAGAATGGCAAATGGCGCAGTCAAATATAAGCTTTATTTTTATGAAATTCAAGTTTCAGAAGACACACTAGAATATCCTCTAACACCAAGAACAATAATCTCGATTTCAACTAAAGTAGATAATGCCGGATTTTCAATGATGGGCAGTGTTTTCCAAATAAAAAAATTTACCCTTTTGGGTTGTTGCAGATCCTGACAGCACCTACATTAAATTGTCCATAAAATTACAAATCTCTCGATTTTTGTCAGTTGATTAACGATTTTTATTCCTTTACCACCACACTCCACACCTACGCGGGCTTGGATCTAAAAATTCGCCAAAAATCCATTTTTCAACCAATTTTAATCTTTAAAAAGCATTATAAAGAGGAACTTTTAAAATTTAAGAAAATTTTAAGGTTGAAAGTGTTACTTGTTTTATGTAACTTGGCCAATGTTTTTAAAAATGTCATTTTTTCTCGGGTCAACTTTGGCTGTGTTTTTTGCTATCATTTCCTCTATGTTATGTGAAAATAAGTGTACAGTAATTATTGTAGTGTACCAGCTGGTATACCAGACTATACATACCTCAAAGCATTTTTAATAATGATGGTATCGTTCTATAGCAAAACAAGCAAAAAAATTAAAAAAGTGCCTGAATAAAAATGAAAAAAGGCAAAAGGTAATAATATGAGTAGAGTAAGCCAAATACTTTCAGATACAAACATAAATTAAACAAGATAAATGCAAATTACTCTACTAAAAATGAAGCAAGAAAAATATAAAACAAGAGAAGTAAAGTTATTCGCAGAACAAAAGTTGCTCAAAATGACCTCCTAAACCTCCTAGGCAGTAGATAGCATTTTTTTAACTTTTTTCTTAATGAAAAATACGTTTTTTTTTGTAATTTGAGTCCCTCTTAGAGAGCAAAGTTTCCAGGATGATGAATTTCAGGTAAATTTACACATTTTTCCTGACACAAAATGTAATACTACCATGATTTTAAAATGATGTACCAACCTAGTCAAACGCCAACGTATCAGCGCACGGTGGGAATTTCCCTCCTTGAAAGATTAGGCACAGCTTAGTTTACGACGCCGCCGTGGACGAGGAAATAATATTTACTCACTCGAAAACGACGACAAGTTGTGCACCGGGGCAGCCATTTGGTATGTTTGACATGTGATATTATTAATATTCGAAGCAATTTACCGGTGCGCCAGTGTGTCTGGGGTTGACACGTTCGAGTGACAAGTTTTGCCGAGGGTGGAAAAATACGCGACGTGTGCGATCCTGGTAGTGTAGCTTAGTTTAATCTAGTTTTGACAATTTTGACAATTTTTAAAATAATTCGATAAGCGTTATGTATTGGAAACCAATTTCGGAGCTATCGATGGCGATGTCATGCAAATTGAAGGTTTTACAGAGTTTTTTTTCTAGATCTGATAAAAACTAATTTACCTTTTTTGATGTTTTTTTCGTGAACCGTCAGTCAGTGCAAACGTGATAAGTAGAAAGTTTTCATTCATATCATAAATTAAGAAAAATATATTGATTCTTATCCGGTTTTTACTGGGAATCAAAACACTTTAAGAAGGATATGCATTGTCTGCAATTGATACATTTTAATCTGTCACTCACAACTCACTTATTTCATATAGATAATGTTCTTTCAAAAATAGCTACAATTGAATCTTCGCCGTTTGTTACGCTAAACACGCAGTGTTCGCTTTTGGACCAAAGTTTACGTTTCATTTTCCAACGAAACGAAACTCAATCTATTGAAAACGGCAAACGATATCGTCTCCACTCCCACCCCACACTTTTCTAAACGCAGCATTGAAAATGACACTGGCGCGGCAATCATTTTGTCCATTTTCGAAAGTCAATTTTCCTTGACCCCCGCCCCTCCCTCAACCCACACAGTGGAAGTTTTCATGTTGGTAGCCAACTCCCGAAAACAAAGCGAAAAAGTCAAAATTGAGCAAGAAAAGATCGAGAGTGAACAAAAAAAAATGAACTTTCAGATAATAGAAAACCTCGAACGGGGGAAGGACCTTCCACAGAGAAAGAGAGAGAGAGAGCAGAAATGAAAATATTTTTCAAAGTGGCATAAATTTTAAATTGAAACAGTGAAAAGTTTGTCCCCGGACTGGACTAGCAGGACGGCATGGGTGCGATGGTGAAAGTTACATTAACTTTCAAACAGTCCAAATTAAGTTATGCTTTGAAATTGAAACTTTTCTGCCCCCGACTCCCAGCTGGGTGTTTGGTTGATGATCATTTCCGGTCAAGAAGAAAGGAAAGGTTCCTCAAACTCTGGGAGCATTTTAGAAAAGAAAATGTAATTATTTGTTAAAACACATACATTTATCAATAAAAAATTGTGTAAATTTAAATTTTTGCTTTTAATACATTTTGAAACCGATTCCGTTTTGCTTAACAAACCTAAAACAAGGTAATCTGTCCTTAATTTAGTATCCGATTAAACAGATAAATTTTCATAATATTGTAAGGATCCAACATTTGTCTCTATGAAAAGTCCCATCAAAATTCCAACCAACCAACATCTCACTAAACATGGAGATCACTTGACCGGAAGTTGTGGTGGTGGTGGTCAAACTGTCCTCCAGCCCCTTTTGACCGTCTAGACCGGTGCCAATACCAACTTGGCAGGAAAATGAATTCATAGAAGGAAAAAATGCCTCCTCCTCCCCAACCTCTAGAGAGAGGAAACCAGAGTCATTCAGCTTTGACATCTAATTTTTCTGCAATTATGCTAATGATGATGTCAACTTGAGCCAGCACGAGGAAGAGCGCTCGCCATCTCGGAATCTACACCCCGTGGTGTGTGGTTCGTGTTCTCGACGAGCGTTCATGTGACCACCGGCATCTGTACAGGGTGCACCCTGCCAGCACTCAGCGGTGGGTGTGTACGTGTGTGTGTTTCCTCTGCGGATGTCCTTTTCGCACTACTCCCCGAGGAAACCTTGCCCTGATGTGGTTGGAATGATGCTGATTTGCATCCTTTTGCTCTTTGAGATTTTATTTTTTATTTTTGCTGTGTTGCTACAGCCTACAGGGTAGGTCTTTAGAAAAAAAAAAGTATGACAATCTTGAAAAATTCACTTTTTTGCAAACAATAATAAATGTATTTAAAAGGTTACACACATGTAGAGCATCTCAAAATGTCATACATATTACGACAAAAGTGTTTAATCCACTAAAAATAAGATTTACAATCACTCCTGAAAGTTTCATGAAGAAATTTCATGATCCAAGTATTTATTTAAGTAAAAGACGATTTAAGCTTGAAGTTTTGCCATGCGTAAAGCGAACTGTCAAATGTTATGAGCGTTTTTTTCTGAATACAGTGTTGATTTACGGGTGCCACGATATCACGAGTTGGGATGGACCGAATCAGCTGAAATTTGGGATCATTTGGGACCGAATCAGCTGAAATCAAGACATATCCTTTATAGCTTTAAAATATTTTTAACTTTTTTCAGATTGGTGCGCTGGAAGTGGAGACGCGAAGTCGTGATTATTCAGGTTATTTTTTTTTGTGTGCTTTTGTGTCGCTGTTCGTATGGGGTGAGTGCGTAATTTGTAAAGGTGGTGTAAAAAATATTCGGAGTGAAAAGTGTGGAAAATATGCCCATTTTAAGCCTAATAAGCGGTCGTGTTTGAATGATGCTGGATAATCTAGATTGTTCCTTGAAATTCACTAAAACCAAGTACACCAACGAGTATAGTAACTTTTTGTGAACATTTCTGTTTATTTTCACTTTTATTAAAAGTTATGCTATTCCTTTTACAAGCATTTAAAAAAAATATTTCGAAAATGCATTCTAATCAGTCGAGTGCATTGGGCCACGCCCATTTTTCTATTTTCAGCTTAGTTCTTTTTTTCTTCCAGCGCTCTTTTGGGTCTGCTTAGTGCTGCCAAAATGGATGAAATTTTAAGCGAACACTCACGAAAAGTAGCAATTATAGCGAAAGTTTCCTGGCAGCACTTGCTCACTCTAACAGGCGCTGCACCAGCATGTTGGTGGTGTTGGTGGCCACCCTTTGTTCTTTATTTGCCTTCGCTCCTCGCTCGGTTTTCTTCAACCTTCGATTGGAATGGATATTCAAAATTGAAACGTCAAACGACTTGGCGCGTTTGTTTTTTTGGTGGCGCTTGCTAATTATTTATATGTTTCGGGATTATTTTTCAAGTGAGTGACTAAGTAATGGTCAAAAGAACATGTTGCCGGTAGTTGGAAGCAATTTTATATCTTAAGCGATTTGAAATCGTTAGCGCAAGTGAAAAGATATTGATGGCGACTTTCGTTAAGCAGTCAACCTGATCTTGCGTGTGGATGTGTGTGCCACCAAAATGATTAGAAATGGCCTCGCAAAATAGAAATTATGATCAAAAGAGCATTAAATTTGATCTTTTTGGCCAGTAAATGGCATAAATTTGCGTGCTTACTTGAGGCGGTGCTGTTGCTGGTAAGTTTATAGCCTAAATAGTATTTTTGGAGCTTTAATCGAGCATCAAACTCTCCATATGACGAAGAAAGGTGTTTGATTAGAAAGGGTATATTTCCCCTAAATTGTGTTTGTCTTAATTTTTTGTTTTGTGATTTTCAAAGCCCTTCCTATATCATCGTTGATCGGAAAGCACGGCGTCGGGTGGATTGTGTTTAAATTTTTTGAGGTTTTATTTATTTGCGGTGAAAAATCCATTTCTATATAATGATTGAAAGACGCACTGACAATTTGGATCGTCGAGTTAATAGTGGAGCAAAATAACTGTGTGTGAGTGATTTTGTGTGTTGACCAGAAAGACCCTCCCATAGCATCGTTGCTCGGAAGGTTCGCCGACGGGTTTGTTATGAAAGTCCTTTCCATAGCGCCGTAGCTCGGGAGGCATCGAAAAGCCAATACCTTATCCTACTAACCCAAAAAATATTAATCACGTGATACTTGAAGGAGATGCTGTGGATTCAACGGTCTCAAGCGGTATCAACAAGTATATAACGAAAAGCTGTATGCTTGATGAGTCTGCAACTTCAACTATCGGACTAACATTTCTCCCTTTCGTTGAACTGCAGGCTTCTTGGGAGGGCGCCGGGATTGACTAATAAAGTAGGGATCTTCAGAGGTTAAACAGTGAACGGATGGTTGGCTCCCACTGATCATTTTTGATTCATTGTTTAACTTCAGCTGATCTGTCAATAACGGAGTAGCAGCTCATTGGCAGTCAACCATGCTCATGATCAAATATTTTTAACTTTTTTCAAATAAACTTTTTGAAAATCGGCCTTCGTCGTGCACACGGAACCGATTTAACGAGTCTTCACCAAAAATTTGAGCCAATTTAGTCGAAGCAGAATTAATTAAGATCAAGGCCAACAGAACTTTTTATTTTGTTTGTTGTTTATTAATTATGATCATGAAAATCATCTTTGAAAAGCTGTTGAATCAGTTAACTGAATTAACTGAGCACACTCTACACGATCTTCTATCATTTTTTTTGTATTTTTTGATTCACATTAAACATTAAAAAGAAATTCCCTATGAATGATGCCATTTTACGTTCGTCTATATACAAATTTGACAGAATCTGGTATCTGGTAAATATTCTTGAATTTGTATCGGGAGAACGGAATTTCACATTAAAAAAAGGTGATTTTATATTTTTAATTTTTACTCCTTCCAAGTTTACACGCTTTTTAAACTTTTATCTAAAGCTAATTTTACCAAAACTTTAAATTATATACAATATGTAAAAAAGTATTCACATCCCTTGGGCACTATGCACATTTTGTTATGAAACATGTAAACAATTTTAAGTTTGACAGAAACCCAGTACTACGTTTTGAAAAAAAAACATAAATAAACTTATTTGTTGTCAAATCACCATAAATCCCGTCTCCCAACTCCAAATAGGCATCCTTGAAAAATTATTTGGATTGAATATACAGTTTACTAGCTAGTTAGTATAAAAGTTGTAATATAACTCTGGAAATTCTATATAAAACTTATCTAAACTCAATTTTGAAAACTTTTAATGTAACTAAATGTCAATATAATACCAAAGAATTGCTAAATAAACATTTTGGAGTGGGTATGACACCGTTTTGGGGGTCTTTGTATCGATAGAATAGATTTTTCGTTGGAATTTCGTACCAACCCGAAATAACGTCGTCGGAAAAAAATCCTTTGTGGACCACCAATCAGTGAGGTACTCCTCGATATTAGCTCCTGAAAAATGCTAGAAAGTGCAAAGATGCCTCACGGCAAGAAAAAGAGGCGGTCCTCACCAGCAGGATCGGCAGATTTGAAGAAGCTAAAGAATGCCGAAGCGCTACCTGCAAAGCCAGGCAGTTTGAGCAAGGACGCACAAAATTCGTCTGGAAACCAGTTCGCTACCTTCCCTGTGGACGTGAGCGAGAAGGAAGAATTTGTGAAAATATCGTCATCGGATTCGGTGCGAAAGTGGCTGACCGGATTTATCAAATCTGGTGCTTTACGAGCTTCCATTCGCTTGTGTGCTGATGGACTCAAAATTCTGCTACCTACCAGAAAGGATTACAACTACGTTCGGGATTTCTTGAACAACACAAAGATCGAATACTACAGTCATGGCGATCCAGGTAAACGACCCATGAAACAGGTCCTGCGAGGCCTGTACGACTTGGATGTGAGTGTGCTGAAAGAAGAGCTTACTTTAAGTTGAACGTGATCGAAGTCTTCAAGATGACGAGACACAACAAGGACATCAAGTATCGTGATCAACTGTACTTGGTTCATCTCAAGAAAGGACCGACAACGCCGTCTGAGCTGAAAGCAGTTTGGACAAATTTCAACATCATCGTGACTTGGGAACGTTTGCGAATTGTTTGCAGTTTGGAAGGAACTGTTTGATTAAGAGTCGTTCTGCAACCTGTGCAGGTGAGCACAAAACTCAAGCTTGCGAAACAATCAACGAGAACATCGAAGCCAAATGCTTCAATTGCGGCGGCGACCATTCTACCAAGAATCGAAGCTGCCCAAAACGAGCTGAGTTTGTGAAAATTCGGCAGCAAGCGACGACGAGGCACCAACCAAATCGTCGTAAAACACCACCAGCATTCACGGACGTGGATTTTTCTGCTTTGGCGTCACCTGGAGCGGGATCTGTTCGAGAAGTTCCAAATCTGCAGCCATTGCCGTTGAATCAGCGGCAAAAAGTTGCAGAGAATACCACAAGAACTTCTAAAAATTTTCATCGAGATGACAAAAACTCTACCAGGAACAAGTAAGAATCCTTTGAGCATTCTTCTAAAAATACTGTGCGTAGTTTTCTCGTTCTAATGATTTTGAATATTTCAATGAATTTATTTTTTTACCCAAATGTATTCGATTCAATGCTAAAATGTAAAACAATTTGAATGTGAACAGTTAATAATAAAACGAAAAATACAACAAAGATGAAGAACATTAAGCCATACCACTTAGCATGTAAAAGAAATGTAATTATATAAGAAAGTTCAATAAAGACATATTTAATTTAAAAAAAAAACGTCGTCGGAAATACGCCGGCGTCCGAACTGGTCCACGATTCACTAGTTAACCTATGTGGCATCGGAAAGGGCAAAAAATATATTTTTTAAATAATCGGACCATTAGTTGCTGAGATATCGTCAATACAAAATGACGATATCTATCTCAGCAACCCGAAGTCCAATCTTCAATGTCTCTTAGACAATTTTATCGCAAATTTTCTGAACTTTAAAAAAAATATTTTTAGAAATGGTCACTTATAGTCTCTATTTTTTAAAATTGAAAACCTGCAAATATTTCGCTAAAATCAAACTTTCGGTGGCTATATCTTGAAAAAGGAGCCCTTTATCAAAAAATCTGTAAATTACTTTTCGATTGCAAATTCAATATTGCATTAAAAAATAATGTCAAATTCGTTTTTGCATGAAACTTCGATTTTTTCCCAAAATCACTGTTTTTTCAAAAAATCATAACTCGGCGGCAGATTTTTTGACCATGTTTCTCTATGGCTCAAAAGTTGCGGATTTTTGTCCCCTAGAACATATCAAAAAATCTCCAAAATCAAAAAATTGTATTTTGGGAAATTGAGTTTTTGTGAAAAAAAAGTTGATATAAAAATCTGCAATTTTTTTCCGTGTACCTATTTTTTTTCTCAAAAGTCCTCAACATTATCTACAACTTTGCCCAAGACACCAAATTGATCAGAAAATTCACTCAAAAGTTACAGCTGTTTGAATATTTACATACCATTTTTGTATGGACAGCAGCCAAAATTGTATGGAGACTTGTATGGGTGAACCAATGACACAAAATAGCATATTTGGTCATAGGGAAGGCCCCCACAAAGTTTGAGTCAAATAAAAAATACAAAAAATAAAAATGGTCGAAATCGGCCGATTTCGTAGAGAGTTACTCATTAAACATGGTGGATTCAAAAAATGAAGCTTGAAAGTGTTCGGTTTTATTTGATGCCCTAATCACACCGATTTTTTAAATCATCAGCACGTTTATTTTTCCGTTACTGCTTTCAAAGGCAATTTTTTAATAAATTGGTTGAATTAAGGGGTTACATACATGTTTAAAATCTGTACTTTTCATATTTCCAAATATTTATTAAATCCTTTAAAAAGATGAATTCCAATCACTCCTGAAAGTTTCATTAAGATATGTCATGTTTAGATTGAGTAGAAGACGATTTAAATTTAAATTTCTGCCATGCGCAAAGCGGGCTTTCAAACTGTGTGAGCGTTTTTCTCGGAACACCGAGTTGATTTACAGGTGCCACGATATCTCGAGATTGGATGGACCAAATTGACTGAAATTTGGAGTGAAGACTCTCAAGACATATCCCGTGAGCATGACGAAGCCTGATTTTAAAATTTTGCTTTTTAAAAAAAATAAAAAAAATAAAAAAAACGGACGATTTTTAATATGAAAAAAAACAAAAATATTATTATCTTTTTTTAAAATAAACTTTTTAAAAATCGGCCGTCGTCATGCACACGGGACCGGTTTAATGAGTCTTCACAAAAATTTTGAGCCGATTTGGTCGAAGCAGTGTTGAGATATCGTGGCACCCGTTTTTTGAAACTGCTAACTTCAAACAGCTATATCTCGGCAATGATGCAACCACATGCCTTCAAATTTATTTTGATAATAGTTAAAAAATTTTATGTTAATGTCCTGAAAACAAATTAAAAAAAATTGATTGTGTGCCAATACCAACCCTTGACATGTTTGACGATTTACATGTATGTAACCCCTTAACACATGTATGAGAAGTGTTGATTTTAATGTTTTTTCCAAACCTGACGTTTTACATCAACTTTCATTACATGTATTCCTGTTCAGCACATCCAGTTTAATCACTACAATTTACCATTGATAGAGTGGTTTACCACACTTCATCAATTCACCAAGCAATTAATTGCGGTGCTGTTTGACGTTCAGTTTCATCAAAGTGTATTTTTCAATTAAGCTTAAAGGTAAAACGTCATCAATGCAAACAATAATTAATTTAATTTAACTGTATACTTTTTCACTTCACTAGTTTAATGTAAAAGAACAATTCACACCCTTTTTCCCTCATCATCAACCACATTTATTGGTTCTGACCGGATATGGCTTTTGCGAGGAAAGAAAAAAAAACCATTGCATAAAATTTAACAACCACACAAAAAAAACCAACACTAACAAAGGCTTTTCGCACTGCATTCGACACTGCCATGGTAACGAAAGTCAACCCAAAATGTCACAACACACACACACACACATTAACGAGAAACCACAAAATTGACACTGCAAAACGTCAAGCATTGTAACACACAAAAAGCGATGCAGTGCGATGACGTGGAAAAAATAGGATTTTTTTTTGCTGACACTTTGTTTGAGCTGCGTATTATCCCTCTCATAAAAGTGGTTAGCGGGTTTGAATTTCGTGGAAGCGATGAATGAATGCAACAAAAAACTGGTTGTTAATAATCACGACAAATTAGCGAGATATTAATAGGGACAGTGATACAAATCTCAGCAGTATGGGTTTTTTTTTGCGCCTAGCTTTAATCAATCAGTAGACCATTTATTTGATTGAATGCACTTTATTGTTAACGAGATATTTGTGAATGAATGAGTATCACTGTTGTAGAATAATTAGTTGATTTGTTATCGTGAATCAACGCTACGTTCAAAAAGGTGTATCCAAAGATGTTCTTTTTTTTATTAAAGACATTTGGCCTTGAATATTCTGTAAATTTTACTGCTCAAAAATAAAATATAAATAGGTAATCAAAAAACTGTAACCTTTGAAAGAATTTTTTGATCGATTTGGCGTCTTCGGCAAAGTTGTGGGTATGGATAAGGATTACCCTGAAGAAAAAAATGCTACATGGTAATTTATTTATTTTTTTGATGATTTTTAATTTCTTTTTTGGTCACTATTTTTATTCGTCTGATGTGTCGGATGTGGGATGACATTTTAGGAGAAACTTAAGGGGTAACATACATGTAAATCGGCAAAAATGTCAGAGGTTGGTTTGAGCACACAATTAAACTTTTTCAAAATCTGTTTTCGTGACATTAAAATATACATTTTCATCTATTAACAAAACAAATTTGAAGACATTTGGTTGTAGGTTGTATCATTGCCGAGTTATAGCTATTTGAAGTTAGCAGTTTTAGAAAACGGGTGCCACGATATCTCAACATTGCTTCGACCAAATCGGCTCAAAATTTTGGTGAAGACTCATTAAGAGCGAGTTTTTCACCGATGTGAAACAGGTCGTATCGAGGTGCTCCGATTTGGATGAAACTTTCAGGGTTTGTTTGTCTATTTATGAGATGAACTCATGCCAAATATGAGCCCTCTACGACAAACGGAAGTGGGGTAAAACGGACTTTGAAGTTTGAGGTCCAAAAAACATGAAAAATCTTAAAATTGCTCGCATTTCCGTAAAACTTCATCAATTCCAACTCTCTTAGATGCATTCGAATGGTCTTTTGAGGCCCTTCAAAACGTGCTATAGACATCCAGGATTGGTTTGACTTTTTCTCATAGCTATTGCAAATTACTGTTAAAAATGGATTTTTTTTAAACCTTAATAACTTTTCCCAACAGCCTCCAACACCCATACTCCCATAGGTCAAAAGTTAGGGAATTTCATGGACTATAAGCGTACGGTATTGACTTTTTGGCCAATCGCAGTTTTTCTCATAGTTTTTCGATTTTTTTAGAACAAACATTTTACAACGTTAGTTTTTGCCCTGCAGGCCGCCATAGCGGCACTTTTTAGTCTCAATTTTGTCATATTCGGAATCCTCGGACAATTTCACGTAAGTTAGAAGTATTGGAGTTGTAAATTTGATTGGGAAAATTGCCATTTTGAATGAATTAAAATATTTTTTAACAATTTGTTGGATTAGGGGTAAAACAGGTTTTCGCCTACTTGATACAGCATTTGACGTATTAATCACAGGGTGAATAAGATCTTTTTCTTTTTTCAAAAATGTTTTATTTAATTTTTTTTAAATCAAATTTGCAACTCCAATACTACTAACTTACGTGAAATTGTCCGAGGATTCCGAATATGACAAAATTGAGACTAAAAAGTGCCGCTATGGCGGCCTGCAGGGCAAAAACTAACGTTGTAAAATGTTTGTTCTAAAAAAATCGAAAAACTATGAGAAAAACTGCGATTGGCCAAAAAGTTATTTCCGTAGGCTTATAGTCCATGTAATTAGGGTAGAGTAGTCATCAATGAGACACGGGGAACAATGATAAAATGGCTCTCACAAGTCGAAGTTTCGACCAATCAGGCTCATATTTGGGGGAAAGGTGTGTCTACTGGATACACGTCTGCCATATTAGTGGCTTTGGTTATGGACGCTCCCTTGAAAAGTTATTCATAAATGTTTGATTCTGGGGTGTAAAAGTAAATTATGGACAAAAATTACTTTTTCGCTCGTAGGCTGCCATTTACACCAAAACTAATATTTCTTCAAATTTCTTTCGACGTTCCATAGGGATTAAGTTGGGCTACAATGTCCTTTCATTAGATTTGGCCAAAATTTAGAATAAACTCAGAATCCAGGGCTGTCTCATTGTTCCCCACTCATTTCAGCCCATGGGTAACAATGAGACACTTTGATTTTTCTTCAATAAACTTTTCAAAATCGATGGAAATCTTTCAAAACATGAATTAAAAGTGATTTTTGGCATATTTATAGAGTTTAAACTTCATTAAACCAAAAATACAAAGTTATTTGGTATTAATATATGGATTTTACAAAATTGAAATACTTTTTAGTGTAACTTTTGTTATTAAAAGTTTCATGTTGGCAAAATTGCTCTAAAATGTTCAAGGCAAGTCACCTGCAATGGAACAATACAAAAACATGATGTTTTGCTAGAAAAATGTTGATTTTCGTAGAGTGTCTCATTGTTCCCCACCTGTCTCATTGTTCCTGCCAAGTGCGTCTACAATGAGACAGTTGAATAACTCTGGCTGTAGATGTCGGATCGATCTCATATTTTTGTCAATGTTAGAACACATTAAAAGAATGATAATGCAACTAAAAGCTCATTAAAACATGCTGATGAAAAAATTAGAAAAATCGTTGAAAGTTGAAAACCAAAAGTGTCTCATTGATGACTACCCTACCCTACCTATCTTTTGACCTATGGGAGTATGGGTATTGGAGGCTGTTGCAAAAAGATATTAAGGTTTTAAAAAAATCCATTTTTGACAGTAATTTGCAAAAGCTAAGAGAAAAAGTCGAACCAATCCTGGATGTCTATGGCACATTTTGAAGTGCTTCAAAAGACCTTTCGAATGCATCTAAGAGAGTAGGAGTTGATGAAGTTTTACGGAAATGCGAGCAATTTTAAGATTTTTTAGGTTTTTTGGACATCAAACTTCAAAGCCCGTTTTACCCCACTTCCCTTTGTCGTAGAGGGCTCATATTTGGCATGAGTTCATCTCATGTGTAGACAAACAAACGCTGAAAGTTTCATCCAAATCGGAGCACCTCGATACGACCTCTAGAACAAACCGAGCAATATTTACAAATACTGCCTCTTAAATCGTCTCTAACTCAGTTAAATCATGAAATATTTTCATGAAACTTTCCGGAGTGATTGAAAACCATTTTTATGTGGATTTAATAAATTTTCTGTAAAATGAAATTTTGTGATTTTCTACATGTATGTAACCCCTTAATGTACATTTTGAATCTGCACTTTCTTAGAAAAAAATAATGCAGGAGTGCAAAAGTAATCAAACTCTGTGACTTTTTTTTAAACATCCGTAAATAAATAGCAATTTTCAATGATTTAGCTGACAGGAAACACCCGTAAAATCGTTTGTTGCATCAGTGGTTGTGCAAGTAAATCGTTGTCACTAGACACACCTTTCCTTTGGTTCCTCGTTGGCTCGTCCTAGTTTGTATGTCAACTCACCCAAACTGACTGACCGTATTTATGATGTCCTTGCCCGAAACGCTGCACCGGTCCCGATTTTAAGCCTCTTTGCCAAAGCACACACACACACACACATGCACATTGTGCTGCACGAGATTTAAGCCAGTAATCCGATTTGGAAGAGTCACACATGCACACAGTCCGGGGGGAAACATATTTTGGTCGCCCTGGCGAGGACGTTTGAAACATTGTGCTTAAAAACGTTTAAAAAAGAACCCAAATTTGGCCCAGATGGTTGAACATTCTATTGAGCGCAATTTAAATGCTTGGTTGAATGGGTAAGCTCCAGAGTTTGTTATTTAACTGATATGATTTAATTACATACGTTTACGGTTTTATTCCCTAGTGCAACATTGTTCAACAATAGAAAACGAGCAGAAGCTACTCGGCAAAATCATACCGAATTCAACCGTTAGAGTGAGTAAACTTTATTAAATAGAATTTGCTCACGTAGCTTGGTGGTTATCGACGCGTTAAATTACAAGTATTTGAGGAAAAGCTTCAATAACCGAGCGAAAATATGTTGAATTCCCGTTTTGAATTACATTTGAAACAATGAAACATAACGTACAACAATGTGTTCAAAAAGAGCTTGCTATCTTGTCGCACCCACCATTTTGACGTTCCGAGAAAAACGAGTTTTAATGTTTGACCTAGAATAAACTAAAACGAAAGCACGAAGTGTAAACAATAACAAACACGTTTTGTTTGGCTGACCATTGTGTGCATTGTCCCGAAGTTTGGTTGAAGTTGGTTGCTGGAGTCCCGAGTTATAATTACAATTGTTTACGGTAGTCTAACTGGTACGTGCGTCAAACGCGTTCTGACCTGAAATCCCTTTGGCCAGTTGTCGCACTTATATCAAAGATTGAAACTACTTTCATAAGTAAAGTGACAAAAATGCACAGAGGTTTTTGGATTTCGTTGAATATCTCAGGATTGAAATCGATTTTTTGGGATCTGTGAAGGTCAAAAGGTGAGGCATTGTGAGCTGCACAAAATTGCGATTTTAAGGGGTTATATACATGTATATCGGCAAAAAAGTCAGAGGTTAGTATGAGCACACACATCAACTTATTTTTAATTCTTTTTTCATGGCATTAAAATATACATTTTCACCTACTTTCAAAACAAATTTGAAGATATTTGGTTGCATCGTTGCCGAGATATAGCAATTTCAAGTGAGCAGTTTCAAAAAACGGGTGCCACGATATCTCAACATTGTCTTGACCAAATCGGCTCAAAATTTTGGTGAAGACTCGTTAAACCGACTCCGTGTGCATGACGAAGCCCGATTTTAAAAAGTTTATTTAAAAAAAAGATAAAAATATTTTTGTGTTTTTTATATAAAAAACAGTTAGTTTTTGATTTTTGTTTTTTTTTTTAAAAGCTGATTTTAAAAATTGGGCTTCGTCATGCACACGGGATACATCTTGAGAGTCTTCACCTCAAATTTCAGCCAATTTGGTCCATCCCATCTCGAGATATCGTGGCACCCGTAAATCAACTCGGGGTTTAGAGAAAAACGCCAACAAAGTTTGACAGCCCGCTTTGCGCATGGCAAAATTTTGAACTTAAATCGTCTCTTACTCAGTTTAATCATGAAATATCTTCATAAAACTTTCAGGAGTGATTAATAATCATCTTCTGAATGGATTTATAAAAAATACTGTAATATAAAATTTTGTGATTTTCTACATGTATGTAACCCCTTAACTCAATTTGGCCCAAAATGTACGTACGAAAAGTTAGTACGACGGCGACGACATACTACTTTGTGAACTCCGACGCTTGATGAAATTTTTTTGAATAAGGTTCATGAAACTGAGAAGCACAGCTTAATTTAGCTAATTATGTTAAATGATAACACCAGTGAGTTAAGAAATTTTCCTCGTGCTTTCCAGGTCCTTAAAATCATATCTAACAATTATTTAGTTAAAAATTTTGAACACTGTCCTCCGTCGAATCTTTTTCTTGCTCGAAAACAGTTCTTTGATCTTTTCGTTCAGAATTTCCAGAACGCAAACCAGGAAACTTGCCCAAACTCCTAGTGCAAACACGATCCAAATGGGCAGGAAATCCGCAAAATACAGCACGGTATCGGATTCGAGCGTCCCGTTAAATTTGGGCTGCAGAAAGCTTTGATCCCACTTAATGTTGTACTTTTGCACAAAGTCGTGAATTCCGGACTCGACCAGCACGGTCAGCGTGTAATGGAGCACTTCCCGCAGTGGACTTCGCCGCCGAAGCACGAACGATATGGGTTGGACGGTATACGGTTCGTCTAGGAGGCCGTACCGGTGGATCCGTTGGCCCGGATCATAGTAAAGCGAGGATAGGAACTTGGCGACATTTTTTTTTAACAGGTAGGCATGAACAATGTCCAAGTTGAAGTAGTCAACTGTGCTGTTCACCAGGGAATCGCGGATCGTGGGGTTATCAGCCAAGCCTAGATCACACACGAGGTCAACCTTGATTTTGATACCGGACTCGATGAGCTCTGGGATGGATCGGATGTCCTTGGATGCGGGTTTGCGGGTCATCATAGAGAGTAGTTTGGACTCGTAGGCACAGGTCGCGAAGAACATCAGTACGATCAGTGGCATCATCAGCATCTTTTCAAGCAGTTTTGCTTGATGCAAGTTGTAGGATTCATAGCCACAAAGAACTAGGAGAATGGGATCGTTCCGGATGCGGGATGGAATCGTCAGGTGAATAATCTCTGCCGTTGCAAGAATCACCACCAGTGTGGCCCAGACTTGCCAGCTGAACGGCATCGTGAACAGCTGAACCACGTTGAGGGCAGACCTTGGCACCGCAAACACATCTCCACTCATGATGTTGGTGATCATGATATCAAACGATGGAACTGGTGTCTGATTTTCATCAAATCTCAATCCAGTAAGATCGATTTCAATTTTTTCCTTCGTAAAAAAGTTCCAGTAGCAGAGATCTAAAATATTACGGACCGACGATTCACAGGGATGACCAACTTCCACCGATGATGTGTTCATGAAGATCGCTGTTTCGTGCATCCACACTGCATTAAATAATGTGCGAAACTCCATACATGAATAGGAGAGCGGCTTACCTTTGAGGTTATACCTTCTAGACAACGTACCAACGAACAGACCGTCGGGATTCACCAAATAATCAAACTCCGATTTGCTTCCCAAGTTGGTCACGACCATACGATGCCGTATCACGTCTATAAAAACCACTTCGGGTTCACCAAGTATCCCCAGGTATCGTTCATATCGCTTGAAATCACTCACCAACGAAAACAAAACAATCAATTTCGAGTTTGGCTTCACCTCAGCAAATATTCTCACAAAGTTCCATACATCCCTCGCAATCTGATCCCCTTCAACGAACATCACCATTGGATAAGCAATCGAATCATACTTTTGCGCTTGATAATCATTCGTAACAATCGACCTCGTTACGAAGTCAAGCCGCGAATCCGCTAGTACTCTTCCCAAAGTATTCCCGAAAGGACGCTCCAGCTGAGTTCCGTAGAACACACACTGCTGAACTCCGATGGTTCGACCGGCCAAACTTTGAACCACTGACACCAGGTAGTCCACCAAAGTGTCCTGCTGGCCACCGGAATTGACGGTGGTTGCGGTGGCTATTGCAATCAGTGCTGTCAACTTCAAACCGGCGGGGCTCATCTTCGCTCCTTGAATGACTGAAATACTTGTGAATCGTTTGTAGGAAAAACCATGCTTCAAATTGCCCGGCACACGTGTGCAGTAATGGGCAGCTTTCACTGAATGATTGCTGCTGCATTTGCTGACACGTGGTGCAAACCCCTGCTTCAAGAAGTGTGTATGTGTCAAGTGTTTATGTTTTGCTTAAGTTTAATCTAAATGAGACACAATCTCTAATGAATGGCTTCAAATGCTGGGAAAATTAACATTCCTCAAAACTTTTTCACGCCAACAACCATCCACACCCGTAGACCACCGACCCAAGAGTACACCCACTCATTCCGTTTGCGCCGTACTACTGCTCATTATCATAAGCTCAACTTGGTACATTTATTACATTCGTTTCGATGGTTCTACATTCTGTTTGGCTCGACTCGATGTGGATGTGAGTGGCCCCGTTTTATCCATGCGATTCATTTTCCCGCGCTACCTTCTATCCCCAGATTTCCCTTCCGTGGGGGGAAAAAGTACTCCCTCATCAGGACCTACCCCCACGTAATCCTAGCTTGGGGAAGGATCCGAGGATAAGATTTCTCCCCCCTGGAGGTGCGTTCGAATTTCTGGGAAGTTTTGAGGTGGGTTTGAAACATTATAAAATTGACATTTTTTTCTAGCCAAAATTAATATGAATACCTGTGCATACCTGCATACTTCGTTTGTAGTTTTGGTGATATTTTAATTATCACAGAAAATTTAACTGTATGATTCTCAGAAAAGATTTGCACTTTTGCCCCTAGTAAACAAAAAAAAACTTCCCTCCAAAACCAAATGTACCGGGCATCAGTCAAATTGTAATGCTATGCTATGCTATGCAAACCGTTTAAAAATTAAAGGGAAAATTTTTAAAGAATTTTATTTCAGTAGACTATGGTTATTTGACTGCAGGTTACTTAGATACAGCCATTTAATGTATAAATATTGTTATTTTCAAACCCGCAATACCACAAAAACTATTGGTTCGAGTTTCAATATGAACAATCAAATGATTAGTATTTTTTTGCTGTTGCCTTAAATTCTACATTTTTTCCGCGTTACAGTCGTTTTTTTTAACTTCATCATCCCGGTACGAAAATCGAACTCACAACCTCTGGCTTGGAAATTAAGTACGCGCTAGCGCAAAACTTCGAAGAGATCTGATTTTACCGAGCCAGACAAGAATCGAAGCGATCACCTTCCGCTTACAAGGCAAAACCCGTAACCTCTCGACCAAGGTAGCTCGGCAAAACCAAAAACCCTAAATTTGATAATGCAAAAATTGTGATTTCATGTTGTCAGTCAAGTTTCATTTTTATTATACATTTGCAATCAAAGGGTGATTTGTCACATTTACATATTTGGGATCATTCATAAATTACGTGGACACTTTTTTTGGTAATCTCAAACCAACCCCCCCTCCCCGTGATCAACTGTCCATACAAAAAAAAATGAAGCGTGGACACTAGCAAACTCTCCCTAATGAGTCCACGTGGTTAATGGATGGCCTCTTCCTGATTCGGTTTTCTGTTGATCGTTTGGATAGTTTTCTTATTACATCTTTTTTTTTAATTCCATATTCGAAATCAGTGTGGGGTTTTCGAGCTTTTATTCTCATATATAAGGTTATAAATTAAAAAAAAAAAAACATTGTATTAAGGTATCAGTATTTTTATGGTTTCAATTTAAGAATACATTTGTGTTTCAAACTTTGGTTTTCAGCATTAAGTTGATCATGAGGCCAATTATAAGTTTTAAATTCGGGACAAACTTCCCGGGGTTTTTCCAAAACCGGAAATTCCCAAATCTTGGGAATTTTTATATTTTTTCTAGGTTTTCCCGAAATTGAAAAAATACATATTTTGGAATGTGGCAGTGCGTGGCCGAATGGTTACACTGTCCGCTTTGTAAGCGGATGATTCTGGGTTCGATTCCCATCTGCTGCAACCTTCCATCGGATGAGGAAGTAAAATGTCGGTCCCGGCCTTGGTTGTTAGGCCGTTAAGTCATTCCAGGTGTAGGAGTTGTCTCCATGCCATAAGTACAAACAACACACCAAATCAAGCCTACTCCGGTGGAATCGCTGACGGCGGTTGGACTCGCAATCCAAAGGTCGTCAGTTCAAACACTGGGGTGGAAGGTTCCTTGGAGTAAAAAGAGGTTTGGGTGTTCTCCCCATTCAAGCCTTCGGACTCCTAGGTTCGAGCAGAAACTTGCAATAGAGACCACAAAAGACCCGGGGGTCGTTTATGTGGATGGTTTGTTTTCTTTTTTTGGAGAGTTTTCAGATCTTCAATGTTTTGGGCTCATTGGAAAGGTCTTTTTAATACCTTTCTGAAAATGTATAACATGATAGGGTTTCTTGCAAAAACCACCCTTTTTACAATCTTCCGGACAAACGCCAAAATCGTTTTTTTAGCATAACTTTTGAAGTACTTAACTAAACTTGCTGATTTTAAATAGAGACCTATGGGACCCCAAGACAGATCGAATGAGACTAATACGGTCAAAATCCGTTCATCCATTTCGGAGATAATCGAGTGACATTTTTTTTGTCCACCCACCTACACACATCCACACAGAAATTTGCTCAGAACATGATTCTGAGTCGATAGGTATACGTGAAGGTGGGTCTACGAGGTCGAATTAAGAAGTTCATTTTTCGAGTGATTTTATAGCTTTTCCTCAGTAAGGTGAGGAAGGCAAAAACGATTTAAGCTAAACTTCGGAAGATTGTAAAAAGGGTGGTTTTTGTAAGAAAACTCGTCATGCTATATAATGTGAGAAAGGTATTTGAAAGACCTATCCAACGCATTCGAAAGACTCTGACAACCCCATCACAAGATATGAGCACTTAACTGTTATGTATACACTTTTTTGTGGCCGAATCTCAAATATTTTGATGAAAAAGTGTTTCTCAGTGATCTCAGATTTTTTGTTAAAACTAAGTATTATTTATACAAATTTTTAAACCAAGACAAACATTTAAAAAGGGCGTAATATTGAAATTATGGCCTTTTTAAAATGTTAGTCTTGATTTAAAATTTTTGAAAGTTTTTTTTCGAAAAGATCGGAAAATTTTACGAATGTTTCATATTTTAACATTGTAAATCGAACTATAAGTTGCTGAGATATCGACATTAAAAATTGAAAAACTGCGACTATTTTCAAAAAAGTTACCTAAAACTGGATTTAACTTGAAAACGGTGCACTTTATCAAAATTTCACTAAAGTACTTTTTGATTGCAAATTTGATTTTACATCGAAAAATGAAGTTGAAAATTTTTTACGACCAATATTTCGATTTTTTGAAAAAAATCAGTATTGATTAAAAAATTCATAATTCGGTCAAAGATTTTTTGCACATTTTGGAAATTTCTGAAAAGTTGGCATTTTATGTCCTCTAAAACATATCAAAAAATTAAAAATAGTGTTTTTTGCAAATCGAGTTTAAGTGACAAAAAGTTAAATAAAAAATCACCAATTATTTTTTACCGTGTATCATTTTTTTTCAGTGTAGTCCATATCCATACCTACAACTTTGCCGAAGACACCATATCGATCAAAAAATTCCTCCAAAAGATACAGATTTTTCAATTTTCATACATCACATTTGTATGGACAGCTGCCAAATTTGTATGGAAAATTATATGGAGAATCTAATGATGCAAAATGGCTTCCTTGGGCATACCGAAGGCACCAGATAAGTTCCAGTCGGAAAAAAAAATACAAAAATTAAAATTCCAAAAAAAAGACCTATTTCGTGGAGAATTGCTCATTAAGTAACGTTTTTGTAAGAAACTCCACAATGTTATTTATTTTTTTTTTTGAGAAGAACAGGGCTGCGGAATCAGGTCATATTTTAGACGACTCCGACTCCGGCTTTATGAGTTAAGTCGACTCCGACTCCGCGGCACCGGCTTTCAGATTCATACGACTCCGACTCCGACTCCAACTCCGGCCTGCCAACTCTAGCCGACTCCGACTCCGACTCCAACACTAACTCAGTATTAAGAATATCTAAAAAAAGTTCAAATAAAATCTCCATTCACCTAATTTGCCCCCACCTATTAGATATTTTGAAGGCTATTTTGCAAATTTCCTTCAGTAGACATAGTCGATTCTTTAAGCACCTGCAAACTCTGTTCACAACTTAGAATTAATCAGCTGTTCAAAGGTAGTCCACATCAAGTCCACATCTCATGAAAAGTATTAATAACATCACTCACATGTTCAGCTCACACACACACATACCTGTAAACCGGGGTGACATTGATGTTCGGGGTTACATTGATAAGTTGAAGTTTTTTTTTGCAAAATTGTTTGTTGTTTTTGATTGTTGTTTTTTCAAAAAAAAATGGAAGACCTGGCCTTCATAATCGATTTGACATTTTGCTTAAATTTAGGCTTATATTTAGACTGTAATTTGTAAGACACAAAGTAACTATCAAAGTCACCCTGGTATTAAAATAGTAGTTTATGCAACATGTCGCAAAAAGAGGATTTTTTCAGCACGAGTCGTACATTTATCCAACGAGGTTCACCGAGTTGGATAAATACGAAGAGTGCTGAAAAAATCAAGTTTTGCAACGAGTTCCATACAACATTTTTTGCAATTTCGAAAAACACCCATTGAGTGACATTTTAAGTCGAATTTCCATGTTTTTTGTCAATAAATCGTTTAAATAAAAAAGTAGAACTTTTCAGCATTTATTTTGAAAAGTGTTGCTATTCGATTCCAATATTTTTGGTACAGAAAAGTAGGCTATTTCGTCGTTCAAGAATAACACGAAAAGTAAGTAGTTTCACGACGGAATTGCAAAAAAACAGTTTACGTAACTATATTACCAATACATGTTGCCATGATAAAATTCTTACCGGTTGAATAATATTTGAAAAAAAAATCAAGCTCTTTCAAAGTTACCCCGGTTTATGGCATTTAAAAAGAAATATTTTATGACGGAAAACAGCCATATTTTTAGACTTGTTCAACGATATTTGTAAGGTTTTAAATTTTTGTAGAGAAATAGTAAACATTAAGGAAATCGATAAATTTAATATATTCAATGGTGATTTCAAAATAAGTTGCAACTTATTTTGGATATTTTTTGTCAGTTTCAAATATTTACAGCACGAACCTTTGTTTTTTATTTATATGCAAAATTAGCATGATGAGTTCCAAGTAATAGATTGATATTCTCGTATATTTGACAGGGTAAGCACTCGCTCTTTACTCCATCCAATTTGATGATTTTCACTATTTAAACAACTAATTTTGCAGAGCTATTGATAGAAACTTGTTTGCTCACATCCTTTTGAGCTATTCATTACTCGATTTTAGTTGAAACTCTTATTATCAACTGAACATCAATGTGCTGATATGGCAACATTGGACGAAATTAGATACTGTTCCCCTTAAAGTTGATAATTTGATGGTAAATTTTATTAATGTTTTAAAAACGTCATCATTTTAGTTAAGTTCTGACAGTGATCCATTGTTTTTGTTAAATTTGGTGAAATTTGAATACATTTACAATTACTAGCAAAAGGAGGGAGTCAAGCATCAACTAAATATTTAAAAAAATAGTGCGCAACCAAAATTGTTTATAATTTTATGAGTTATGAATCTTCAAACATGGGTAAAACAGGGGAAATTCATCATTTACTAATCATATTGAAATAACACAGTCCGAGCTATCCAATCAAATTGAAAATGCTTCAAAAACATAAATCTGATAAATCTCTTTAACCAACACATAAATTAACTGAAAAAAAATCACTAAGCAGTTTAAAAAAAAATTAGTACATTAAAGTTTTATAAATAAATTTGCAGTATAACAAAAACTGAACAATAAAAAAGTTTATAAATAATATTGAATTTAAGATAACTCCGACTCCAGCTCATAAAATTTAGCCGACTCTGACTCCGATTCTGACTCCAGGTTCCCAAAAAGACCCGACTCCACCGACTCCGGCTCCGACTTCACAGCCCTGGAAAAAAACATTCCATTGAGCCTAAAACATCGAAGATCTGATAACCCCATTAAAAATTATGAGTTCTTAAGTGTTATTCATACACTTTAAATAGACCGGATCTCAGATATTTCGACAAAAAATTATGTCTGCGTTCATCATGCAAACCGTTAGATAAATAAAAAATAAAATCGGATAACCCAAGTTTAGTCCAGTTCTTGAGTCTTGTCTTGAGTTCAGTTTTTTTTTTCGATTTTTCCATACTCAAACCCACCGCTCACTCGCCCCAAACCGTCGCGTTCTGAAAAAGCTGACATTTTAACGGCTGTTTTCTAGTGCAAGTACCGTGCCCTCTCTGTACTCCAAGTCTCTCCATGGAGGTGGGTACTTTATCATAAGCAGTGAAAACGGAGGCATACAGCTCCGAGGGGGTGGGGGAGGACAAGTTCTATACATGTTTTAGCATTCCTGATGAGAAGTGATGTATTCGATTAGCATAATATTTCCTAGGGTGCCACCGACGACGACGACGTCTGAGGATTTTTCGGGCTCCACAGCATAGGCGCTATAAAGATGAGGGATCGTTTTGCGTAAGGATTTTGGCACCGTCTTCATCTCGTGTCTACCACGTGGAGTGACGAATGGACTCGCTGGGAAGGGACTTGTTTTTCTCCCTAAGGGAGGATGAAGGATTTGAAGGGCTGTAACAAATTACTTCATGCTTATTTATGGACTATTTCGGAGGAAACGATGAACTTCGTTGGAGGGATTGTTGCATTTCATATAATTTGAATATTTCTCAGCCAATCAATTTAAAAAAATGTCAATAACAAAAGTTCTTCTTCTAATTTTTGTCATATTCAATTATATTTATTTGATTTTCTTACAGGAATGCAAATATATTCTTAAAATATACAGATTCAAATTTCTTATCGAACTCATCTCAAACCCCAAAACCTCCATCGATCAGCAGTATCGCGCTAATGTTATGGCACTCATGTTTTCGGGTGTGTCAATCCCTCAGTCAGCTGAGACCTCCGAAAAAAAATGTAGTGTATTGTATGATGGACCGAAAGCTCATCAAAATGCAAAGGAGCCACTTTCACCCCCTGACGACTTCGTCGTCGTCGTCGTCTAGCGTAATTTGCATCATGGCTTGGCTGAGGGGTAGTTTGAACCTGATGCTGCTCTTTTGGCTACTGGTTGGAGGTGTATTAGCTACTCTGGAAGTTTTCGATAAAATTTGGGGATGTCATCAAAAAAAAAATATCCGAGTTCTTCATAATTTTCCATGAAATTTTAAAATCATTTGACCATCCCTAAACCAATCGCTGAGTAGCTGCGGATGAGCTCGGGAAACATCCCCTATGTTGATACCTGGCACATTGGGGGCGATGTTAACAGTTTAATACTGCATGTAATAACACTGGGTGTGCAGCTCGAAAATTTCCCTCGCTAACAACTGGCTGTGCCTCAAAAGTTCGCAGACTCGGGCCAACGCTGGGCAGCGCGCACTGATGCTCGGGGGTTGTTTCGTCCCAAAAGTGCACCACCAACAGCAGCGTCAGGTTTTGGTGACTGTATTAAAACATAACTTTTCCAGGTGCAGTTGCGTTGTTGCTTGGAGGGCAATAAGTTGTGAAATGGATGTTTTTTTCGTTGCGAATTCGTTAAACTTTGACTTTTATATTTTTATTTCTCTGTCCTTCTATTTGTGTTTATTTTTCGAGAATCAAATTTGAACATCTTCTGTTGTATTATACTGTTTTTTAGAAATAACTTTCTGGTGTTTAAAACATTACTCGTTTTGGTTCTCACTACTGCTAATGTTTTATTTTTTATTGCTCAGGAATGCAATCCCGGGCAGACGGTAATAACAAACTTCATGCCATTTTAATAACAAATATTGTTAAAATAACAAAAAGTGTTATGGAATCTTCTTAAAAAAAAAACAATTTTTGCATAAGGGTTTAATAACAGTTTATGTTATCATAACAAAATTTGTTATTGGTCTGATTGTTACCTGTTGGATCAGACGGACCCTGAAACGCCCCTGCCGGTTGGTCTTAGAGCCACGACCGACAGGGGTGGGCCTCGGCCTCTTTTTACGCGCTGGCGGGCAAAGGGACAAGAACAAGAGCCTTAATCTCAAGGGGGCTCGCCATCAATACACTAAACGCCTAAACACAAAAGCATTTCATTTTGTAACGTTTATTGCACTTACGGATCTTTATGTGTGTGGGGGGGAGAATCTGGCTGGCCGGCTGGTGCTGACGACGCTGCTGCTGCTGCGGGTGGGGTCGACGGGGCATCCGCACACGTGCTCAATGCGCGGTCGTCGACGATCCTCTGCTCGTGAACTCTCGTATCTGGCTGTGGGGTGCGGGCCGTCCTCCGGGACAGTTTCGGCCTAGTGCACGCGCTGGGTGTTCATGCGGGGGTGGATGCGCGTGGTTTCTCTCGTGCCGGGCGGTGTCGCAAATCATGCAGCGACGGGTACGCCGGCCTCTGGCTAGTCTTCGGCCGCGAACGCTCGCGGGATGCTTGTGGCAGGCTTTGGGCAGGGGTGCTCGAACTTGGGCGCGTCGCAGGAGGTAATATCCTCAGCGCGACGACGGCGCGGCAGGAGGTTAGGTCCTCAGCGCACCGAATAGCTTGGGGGCTCGGAAGCGACCTCGTCAGTGGGCACCGCTCGGCGGTGCAGCACTTGATCGACGGACAATAGCTTCAAAACAGGGCGTTTAAGCTACAACCACTGGGTCCTGTCGTGGGTGGTTGATCGGGCCGAGATTAGCAATGGGGAATGAGGGGACTACTGGGGCAGCACGTGGGTGGTTCGCAAATTGTTTGCAAATTGCAATTACCTGATTACTCGTTCAACAGGCACGGTTATTTCACTTTTCCGTATAGTTTGGTGAAGCCGGTCACTTGTAATTACGATTGGGTAAGTTAATTGAAATGGACAGTCAGTTGTCCTTCTTTTTCGAGATGCACTACTGCTCACAGTGACGGCGTGTTGGAAAAGACCTTTTTATTTTTGCAATGGCCACCAGTAGCCCTTCTCGGCTCTCGATCCCACACTTGCTCTCTTTATTACCCCTTTTTCGTGCAGATCTCGCGAATAAGCAACCCTTGCAGCAAATCTCGTTACAGACTCTGCTTCGTGTGTTAACACTTAAATGGCTATGGTTTGCGATCTGTGATATTTAGCTTTAATCTAACTGTGCTCCAATTTATTTATTAGTTTGTGTTTTAATTTAATTTAAGTTTTACATAAAGACGCTTGAAAAGACAAATACACAAACATCCTCATCCTTAATCCCTATGCATGCTACTGTAGTTACTCCCTAAGCTCCTATTTACCCTTAACGGGGCGGGGTAAAGGTAGAACGATTTAGTCACAACGGTAACACTACCGACTACTCCCCCCTAAAAAAAATTAAAAATGTAGAACATTTATTAATTTTTTTAAACAAAATAAACATAATCAAAATCGGCCCAGGATTGGATACTACTTTCGTGTAGCGGCCTGTTTTAGGCTCATTCAAAAAGTTTTATCCTTTGCGTCGAAGCACTAAACAGATTTGTGTTTTCCAACACGAAAACCATTTATCAACGCTTTTACTCAAAAATCAATTACTTGACCTTCTCATCTTCCAGTGATCCAAAATAGATACCCATTCTGAGGAAGAGATCCAGTGTTCTGGCTCTGAAAATGTGACGAATATTTTCTGATGTGGTGTAGAGTTTTCCAAAAACCAATGAATTTTGCTGTGCTAATTTGTTTGATAGGGAAAGTTGTAGTTCGGATCAACAAACATCGAGACATCAATTACTCACCAGCGTAGGACAAATGTAACATGTTAAAAACATTTGCACGCAGCGAGAAGAAATTTTACATTTTGAGTTTTGTTAACATAGATCATTTTAATTTCTTTATCGCTTCTACTCTGTCAGGTCGATGCAAATCGTTCGGATTTCGGATTATATATATTCCCTTTTTGACAAAACAGTACAAACATAACGAAAAGGCTTTTACTCAAACAAAGAACATCAAATTCGTTTTCTTGCTCTCTCGCACTCTTGAAATTCAAAAGACGATCTAAAAGACTGATCATGATCAACACAAAGCATTCAATTGTGGACACAACGTGGTACAACACAAAAGATTTGATAAATAACACCTTAAAAGTTTTCTCTGACTACATTTCGTAACGAAACAAACATAAAATTGTTTCAAAATGTGTAAAGCTCGTGCTAGTTACTCGGGGTTGCCTGGTTTAAGGTCGGCCGCCGAGAAAATTCCAATATTTTTACCTTGCTCATCTAACAACTCGTACGAACTAGTGCCGCGTCTGGAAACAATAGTACAAGGAACGTACGCAGGTCCCAGTTTCGCGTTGTACGCATCCCCAGCTGAAGATAAAGTGAAATTTCTCTTAAAAACCTTCTGTCCCACCTGGTACACCGGTGCAGGCTTCCGGAACCGAAGGTTATAAGCCCTCTCGCTCTTTTCATGCGCTTTTACTAAGTTTTTGCGAACAATTTCAAAAATATTCCTATCCACTTCTAGTTTCCTCGCCATTCTCTCCGTTTCCGATAGCTCTGTTTCATCAACCTCCCGACGATGTTCCTCCCCTTTCGCTATGATTTCATGCCCATACAAGATCTTATACGGCGTGAAACCCGTAGAAGAGTGCCACGTGTTGTTAATCGTGTACTCCACCTGAGAAATTTTGGTATCCCATAAACGCTGATCAAGTTTTACATAGGTTCGTATGCACGCATTTATGCTCCGGTTCAGGCGCTCGACCGGGTTGGCCTGACTATGGTGGCGCGAGTTGGCCCAATGCTGCACTTGATACCTTCCCAAGAAATCTTTAAACTCCCTACTAAGAAAACTGGTCGCGTTATCGCTAATCAGTATTTCCGGAACGGAGTAGCGTCGGAACCATTGTTCTTCAAGGATTTTGATGACTATGCTGGCTGAAATTTTCTTTACAGGCACCAAAACGGTCCACTTTGAGAATAAATCGAGTAGAACTAACAGATGCATATTCCCAGCTCGCGATCGGGGCAGCGACTGGATGAAATCGATCGCTAGTATTTGAAATGGTTTTGTGGCTAACCGAGGATTTCCCATTGTTGGATGTTGCGATGTGTTGGAGGGTTTACATTCTTTACAGATACGACATTTTTCTATGTATTTCCGAGCCGAAGTTGCCAATCGTGGCCAAAAATACCTCGCTCGTAGTTTCTCTAGTAATTTCTCATATCCGACGTGCAAAGCTTCGTCGTGCTCTTCTCGCAAAATGTTCTCTCTCATCTTCTCCGGCACACAGAGTTTCCACTCAAATCTAAAATCAAGAACCTCAGTTTGTGCTGGAATAAATTTATAAAGCTTTCCTTCTTCCACTTTGAAGTCGACGAACTCGTCTGGAGTCGCAAGAACTTTTTTGTATATGCTCGAGTACCACGCGTCTCCATCCTCCTCAAGCGACGAGATCTCCAGCGAGCGCGACAACGCATCAGGTATGACATTGTCTTTACCGCGCCGATGCCGGATCTCTAAATCATAGCCTTGCAAATCTATGCTCCAGCGGCTCAACCTGGAAGAGGTCCGCCATTTTCCGTTCATAATATGCGTGAGAGCAGAAGCATCGGTCACGACGATAAAATGGGTTCCTTCTATATATGGACGATATTTCTCAATGGCCGACAGCACGGCCAAGCCTTCCTTCTCAGACGCTGCGTAAGCTTTCTGAGCGGGAGAGAGCTTTTGTGAGAAGTAAGCTACAACTCTCTCTCCGTCGGCATGCTCTTGTGTGAGAATTGCCGCGATCGCGCTATCGCTCGCGTCACACTGAATTTGAAAGGGTAGATCAAAATTGGGATTAGCGAGCACTGGGGCTGCAATTAGACTTTCTTTGAGCTGTAGAAATGATTGCTCTGCTTTTGGATTCCAAATTAAATTTTTAGGTTTCTTCTTTAATAAATCAGTAAGTGCAGCTGACATGTCGCTAAAATGTGGAATGAATCGTCTATAATAATTCGCCATTCCTAAAAATCGGCGTAGCGAACGGAGCGAGTTCGGCCGCTCGTAGTTCAAGATGGCTTCCACTCTATCTGGATTCGGACGAAGCCCGTCCGGCGAGAGTACATAACCCAGATATGGTAGCTCGCTAACACAAAATTTAGATTTGTCGAGATTTATGGAAAGGTTGGCTGTCTTCAATCTCCGCGCTACTTCGGCGAGACTGGCGAGATGCGCTTCGAATGTTTCACTAACTACCACAATATCATCCAAATAGACGAAAACATTCGGTTCCAGTTCCCCAAACCCCAACACTTCGTCCATTAAGCGAGCCAAGGTCGCTGGACTGTTGATAAGACCGAAGGGGAGCCGAGTAAACTGGAACAATCCCCGTCCCAACACCGCGAAGGCCGTATATTTACGCGAGGCTGGATTCAGTGGTATTTGTAAGAACGCTTTTGTAAGGTCGATCGTGGACAAAAATTTACATGAACCCAGTCTGCTCAATATACGGTCCTGGTGTGGAAGGGGATAAGCGTCCCGCACAGTCCGCTCATTTAGTCGCCTTGCATCGAGACATAGTCGCACTTCGCCCGTAGGTTTTATCACGGGAACCGTGCTTAACGACCAGTCACTTTTGCTCGGCTCAATTACTTGTAATTTAAGCATGTTGTCTAATTCGAGATTAATTTTCTTCTGCATTGCTGGTGAGGTTGGATATGGATTGATTCGAACTGGTGGTGCGCCTAAAAAATCTTCTTTAAGCTCTATTTTGTGAGATATTAGTGGAGTAGTTTCAAGAATTTTCCCATCGATCGCAACCTTGAACAGCTGCTTGACCGATTCAATTTGTGCCCTCTGCTGGTCGCTAAGTGTAACATTTTCCTCGTCTTCTTCTTCGCTCTCAACACCGTTTCCACATTCTTCTACTACATCAACCTGTTCGATGCCAACACTAGTTTGAACACCAGGCTGGATACGAAACGCCCTCCAAAAGTCATTAAATCCTAATATCAAACGTCGTTTTAATTTTGGTGCAACAAGAGCTTGGATTATTTTGTTCTCATTGTTGAAAGTAACTGGCAAATGTACATAACCTTCCACGTCCAGCGGTGACCCCGAGGCTGTCCTCAACGTGGTCTCCGTCGGAAAAATCTTCAATTTCCACTCTTTAATCAGTTTTTTACAACCCACTCCCAACACTGTCTTCTGGGCACCACTGTCGAGCAACCCAATCAACTCTCTACCAAGAACGCTTACTTTCGCAAAGGGGCGACTATCACCATCCACCTTTACAAACAATTCTTCTACTTCATTCTCCGAGCAGTATTCTTCTTCAGAAACAATTTTAAACCCGCTTGATGTCAAATCACGAGTCGCAAGATCGGTAGTTTGAGGATTTGGAGTTGTCGGTTCAACCTGCCTCATCAAGTTGAAATTAGACCGTTTTTTTGGCAATGCGGACATTTGGAAGTAAACACGTCAGGAAACCCGCAAACTCTGCAAAAATTACCCTTTTTGTTAGGACACTCAGTGTAATGGTGTCCCGTGTTTCTACAATTGTAGCAAGTACCTAATGGTGGTCGCTTGTATTGATCTACCAACACTTGCAAAGTTCCTGCTGCTGTCCCTTCCAATTCCTTTATCGCATCGTTAGGTTTCTCTCCCCCTTTCTCATTACCCCCCTTTTGACCCTCCGATCGCTGATTCTTATCGTTGTATTCTTGATTTGGTTTGCTTCTGGAAAACACTTTTGTATTTTGTCCCGAACTGTAATTATTCTTCTGTTTTTGAGGCTGTGAAGATGTAATCTCGTTTATAGAATGTTGTCTTGGACGAACCGGACCCTCGACGGACTTCGAAAACAAGTTACAATTGTTCTCGTCGACGATTCGGCCGTATTTCTTAAGTTTTGACATTGTTTTGATATTTGCTCCTGTCAGTGCATTTTTGTAATCATATCTCAAGTTACGCCACATGATACGAAACTTGCGGCGCTCTGAAATCGGTTTTGTCATGGCATGAAACAACTTTTGCATGTCGTGAAAATAATCGGAAAATTTCTCGCCCTTGGCTTGACGACGCGCAGAAGCTTGAGTTTCAATCTGAAAATTCAAGTCTGGCGGTAAAAACTCACGCTTAAGTTCCCTCTTCAGACCTTCCCAGTTGCGAAAATCTCTATTTTCATACGCTTCCATATACCAATCCTTAGCGCGACCAGAAAATAAGTGAAGCGCTCCTCGGAATAAATCCTTGCTCGAAATTCCCTCAGCTTCCTTACGCATCTTCACCTCTTTCAGAAAATCCCCCAGTTTTCGCCCTTGATCTTTTCCCTCATACTTAAGTTTCCATTCCGCCACACGCTTGAGATGACTCTGCTTACTCCGTGACTTCTTGTACTTCTTATGCTTTCGTCTTTCCCATTCCGAGTCCGACGAACTGTCTGAGCTCGAGCTGGAAAAGCTGTCACTAGTCGTGCTTGAGGATTCACTGTCGGAAGTTAGGTGTGAATCACTTGATTGTGATGAAAAGCTATGCTTCCGGCTCCTCTTTGCCTTCTTCTTACGCTTATTCCGCTCAGATTTTCCCTTTCCGCTCCTCCTCTTCTTATTCTTCTTTCGCTGCTTCCTGGTATTCCTATCCGAGCCGTCGCTCACCGAGCTCTCTCCACAGGAAATGTGCCAAGAGGCATCTGTTTCCGTGGACTCGGTTTCGCTGTCCGGCTTTGGTTTGCCTTTCAAGTTGGTTCCCTTATCATTCGCATTCGCTTGTGCGTTTGACTCGGTGATTTTAAGCTTTTCAGTCAGATCATTCAACAATTGTCCCAACCGCTTCTTACGAATCATATTTTCCTCCATTTCCTTCAATTTACGCTCTTCCTCTTTGATACGCTCCTCTCTCATTCGGTTTTGCTCATCCGCCGTCTGAGAAACAAAAGTTTTTAAGGTTTTCATCATCTCACTAGCATGCTCCAAATTTCCCAGTTTTTCCAACTCATCCAACATATCCAACACCTCAGTCTTACGCTTCTCAGTTGACTCAATTTCCTCTTGAATTTTTGAAGTTACATCATTTTCTCCTCCCGAAATTTCCTTTTCAAAGTCAATTCCTGACACAGTTTCATTCAGAATTTCAATCTCGTTGCGCACCTCTTCGAGAGTTTCAGAAATATTTTCATCAACCTTACTCGACTTTGGTGGTACCTCAACTGAAAACTCTGGAAAGTGTGTAACGAAAAGTTTGTTTGCTTTTTTACTCAAATTAGTAAGATCAGAAGTAAATTTGTGAGCCCCTGAGGCTTTTGATGCTAAAAAGATACGCACTCTGTAATGGATCAACTTAGTTTTTAATTTTATTTTCTGATGAACAGGTGTTTTGGAACTTTCCAAAAGTCCCTGAATCACATGCAGTTTTGCTTTTATAATTGAAAGTTCATCGGAGAGCTTCCTCCAAGTATTTACAACCGTAAAATCTTTTGTCGCTTTTTCTTCCTTCATCTTCTCCTTTAATCTTCTTCTTTTTGTACTGTCGGGCTCTTTTGCACTAAATGAAATCTTTCTTGTGTACAATTCATGTTCCACCTCATCAACAGACAGGTGAGAAACATCCATGGATTGATATAAGATTTGTAAATCCATAATGAATAAATTTTACGACCTGAAAATCAGAGAAAAGAAACGATATTGTTTAAAATCTAATATTTAAGAAAAATACTCTTACCACAGAAGTTAGTTATTAGTCACAACTGAGTAATTTAAAAAAAAAAGAATAAATAGCTAAATTGAACGACGAGTCGAATCAAGACCCAGTAATTGATATATTATTTACAACCTTTGATTAATTCTCCCGCTATTTAGTGCTCTACACACAAAAAACCCTTTTGAATGCGTTCGCGCACTGGCCACCTATTTTGAATCTGAATAATTTGCTGGAAAAAGCAGATTTCGTGCACAGCTGCAACTAAACGTTCTCTAATTGGAGGCTTTGCAAAAGTACCCTAGCTTTATCAACTCTAATCGCAAACAAGTTTAGTGCGTTGATGGCCAAATAATTACTTATTAAACTTTACATTGGGCGCCATTTGTTACCTGTTGGATCAGACGGACCCTGAAACGCCCCTGCCGGTTGGTCTTAGAGCCACGACCGACAGGGGTGGGCCTCGGCCTCTTTTTACGCGCTGGCGGGCAAAGGGACAAGAACAAGAGCCTTAATCTCAAGGGGGCTCGCCATCAATACACTAAACGCCTAAACACAAAAGCATTTCATTTTGTAACGTTTATTGCACTTACGGATCTTTATGTGTGTGGGGGGGAGAATCTGGCTGGCCGGCTGGTGCTGACGACGCTGCTGCTGCTGCGGGTGGGGTCGACGGGGCATCCGCACACGTGCTCAATGCGCGGTCGTCGACGATCCTCTGCTCGTGAACTCTCGTATCTGGCTGTGGGGTGCGGGCCGTCCTCCGGGACAGTTTCGGCCTAGTGCACGCGCTGGGTGTTCATGCGGGGGTGGATGCGCGTGGTTTCTCTCGTGCCGGGCGGTGTCGCAAATCATGCAGCGACGGGTACGCCGGCCTCTGGCTAGTCTTCGGCCGCGAACGCTCGCGGGATGCTTGTGGCAGGCTTTGGGCAGGGGTGCTCGAACTTGGGCGCGTCGCAGGAGGTAATATCCTCAGCGCGACGACGGCGCGGCAGGAGGTTAGGTCCTCAGCGCACCGAATAGCTTGGGGGCTCGGAAGCGACCTCGTCAGTGGGCACCGCTCGGCGGTGCAGCACTTGATCGACGGACAATAGCTTCAAAACAGGGCGTTTAAGCTACAACCACTGGGTCCTGTCGTGGGTGGTTGATCGGGCCGAGATTAGCAATGGGGAATGAGGGGACTACTGGGGCAGCACGTGGGTGGTTCGCAAATTGTTTGCAAATTGCAATTACCTGATTACTCGTTCAACAGGCACGGTTATTTCACTTTTCCGTATAGTTTGGTGAAGCCGGTCACTTGTAATTACGATTGGGTAAGTTAATTGAAATGGACAGTCAGTTGTCCTTCTTTTTCGAGATGCACTACTGCTCACAGTGACGGCGTGTTGGAAAAGACCTTTTTATTTTTGCAATGGCCACCAGTAGCCCTTCTCGGCTCTCGATCCCACACTTGCTCTCTTTATTACCCCTTTTTCGTGCAGATCTCGCGAATAAGCAACCCTTGCAGCAAATCTCGTTACAGACTCTGCTTCGTGTGTTAACACTTAAATGGCTATGGTTTGCGATCTGTGATATTTAGCTTTAATCTAACTGTGCTCCAATTTATTTATTAGTTTGTGTTTTAATTTAATTTAAGTTTTACATAAAGACGCTTGAAAAGACAAATACACAAACATCCTCATCCTTAATCCCTATGCATGCTACTGTAGTTACTCCCTAAGCTCCTATTTACCCTTAACGGGGCGGGGTAAAGGTAGAACGATTTAGTCACAACGGTAACATGATATTGGTTGGCAGCCAAAACAACTTTGGAATAACATTTTTTGTTATGGAAGAATACCTTCAACTGTTATTGAGATAATCGGATTAGTTGTTAAAATAACAAAAAATAATAACAAAGATTTGTTTGAAGGATAACTAAAAATGTTATTAGTCTGTTATTACAATAACAATCCAATAACAAAAAAATCATAACGACGAATAAAAATTCTTGTTATAAATAACATAAAATGTTATTGGCCTAGTATTTTAGAATATCAAAAAATGTTATTCCCACGTTATTTCCGTCTGCTCGGAATATTAATTTTTAATGTTTTTTTTCGGTTTTCAATATTTTGCAATGTTTTTGCTGCTAGGTTAAACAATTAACATTAATGTTCATGATTATTTTTGAAGTTTATTTTTCAAGCAAAAAGCGTTTGACTGGTGGAGCTTTATCAAACCGTGATTTGAAAGAAGCTTGGGCGACAATTGCATAAGTTTTACCCTTGAGCAATTCTTTGAGATTTCGGTCATTCGATTTTTTTTTTGAATTTTTTAATCCGGCTGAAATTTTTTTGGTGGCTTCGGTATGCCCAAAAAAGCCATTTTGCATAATTAGTTCTTTCATATAATTTTCCATACAAATTTGGCAGCTGTTCATACAAACATGATATGTGATAATTCAAAAATTAGTATTTTTTGAAGGAATTTTCCGATCGAATTGGTGTCTTGGGCAAAGTTGTTGGTATGGATATGGATTACACTGAAAAAAATAAAACACGGTCAAAAAAAATTTGGTGATTTTTAATTCTACTTTTGTCACTAAAACTTGATTTGCATAAAAAACGCTATTTTTTTTATTTTTTGATATGTTTTAGAGGACATAAAATGCCAACTTTTCAGAAATTTCCAGAGTGGTAAAAAAATCTTTGACCGAGTTATGATTTTTTGAATCAATACAGATTTTTTCAAAAAATCGTAATGTTGGTCGCAAAAATTTTCAAACTTCATTTTTTTATGTAAAATTGAATTTGCAATCAAAAAGTACTTCAGTGAATTTTTGATAAAGTGCACCGTTTTTAAGTCATAGCCATTTTTAGGTTACTTTTTTGAAAATAATCGCAGTTTTTATTTTTTTTAAATTAGTGCCCATGTTTGCCCACCTTTGAAAAAATAATGTATTGAGTTTTTTGGGTGAGAATGTATTAGGTTTTTTCAATTGAAATTATATGACTATCTATTCAATTTTTATAATTTTAATTGTACATTTTTATGGATTTTTCGGAAATCTCAAACCCTTCCCTTTCCTTCCGTTGAGGTTTTTCTCCATACAAAAACAAATCTTTTTTGTAGGTTATGCTGCAAACTTTCAGAAAAAAAAGATACCCGAAAAAAGTATTAGAGATTTTTGAATAAACTTTTTTTTCACATAAAATCAATTTCACAAAAATCTGTCTTTTTTTAATTGTCTTATTTCTTAAAGTTTTTTGACCCCACTTTTCAATGTAAAATCGATTGTGCAATCGAATTTAATTTACGATTTTTATTTGATTGAGTGCACCGTTTTTTTTTTCATTTTTTAAATTACAGTCCATGATTGTTAATTCCTAAATATATTTTTTTCAAAAAATCAGAAATTACTGATAATTTCCTCTAAGAAACATTGAAGATTGGACCTCTGGTTGCTGAGACACAGCAGATAAAGAATAAGAAACAGGATAATTGAAACGTTTCAAGTCTCACCCAAAAAACCCTCCATTTTCTCATGTCGATATCTCTGCAAATAATAGTCGAACTTTTTATGTTAAAATGTGAAAACTTTCGTAAGATTTTCCGACCAAGACTTACAAACATTCACATTCATGGTAACAAACTTAACTCCAGGTAGTACATCAATGACTCAGGACATCCAAACCTCTTGCTTAGATAGACCAACCGGTCTTGACTCCAAGCAGTTCTTGGATTACCCCAATAAGTTGTAGAGCGTCCAATTTCCCGTCCCGGGAATTCCCGGGATTTCCCGAAAAAAAATATATTTCCCGTTACCCGGGATATTTGTAAATTTCCCGGGAATTCCCGAAATTTAAGCAAAAGTACACATTTTCTATACTTTTTGGAACCATTTTTTAAGATGCTCAGAGAAAAATAAATGAAGATGATTTTTTTAAATTAAATTTATTTTATAGCTCATAGACAATTAATCAGATTATCAAACACTTTGATATCTGATAGCATTAATTTTTGAAGCTGTGTGTGTGTGTGTGTGCAACCAACCAAACGGGACCACGCGGCCGCTTCTTACAAATTGAGTTGTTTCCGTGTATTTATAGATCTACATTCTATACATGCAAATAACTCGCATAGGCATTTGGAAGGTGTTAGCTCTGCCGAGCTTCGGTGACCCATTTCTACGCTGGCTAGCCGAGCGCGAGGTACTTCAGCTTTATCGACAAGCCCCGCCCTGAAGAACGTTTGCACCAATCGGGTTCAAACGTTATTTAGAACTTCCGAACCCTTGTCAAATGGACAAGGACCCGGCGCGTATATAGTTGATAGTAACAGTATTCCTAATTCCAGTCGTAGCTTACCAAGTCGTGATGGCCTAGTGGTTAGCATTTTTGCTTACCAATCCAAAGGACGGGGGATCGAACCCCGACTCGAGCGACTTTGATTTTTCGTTCATGTTCAAAGTTTCAAGATTTATAATTCCTATACTTTCTCGATGGGAGCAGATGGGAATCGAACCCAGGACCATTCACTTACAAAGCGAACACCGTAACCAGTCAGCCACGGCCGCTCCTTATAGCATTAATTTTTGAAGCTATGGGAAAATTGAGTAAGTTTTTTTCAAGAATATCTGGAGTTATTTCATAAAAAAATATATTAAATTGAGAATTTTTACGTTTTTGTTTACCATGATCTAATGAGTTGAAAATCAAATTGGTATATTAACATTTTTTAAATAGGTTTGTACAAGAATAATTATTTCAATTCGTCAAATATCTGGTATACAAGAAATTACAATATGTAGTAAAAGAAAAATGGAACACTGGTGTAACAATGGGTGTTAGAAGGTTTAATATCAAAACATGTAAGACTGATTGTGACATGATGTTAATTCCAAATATTTGAAAACATTGAGTTGTTTGAAGTAAAACAAACAAGAGAAGTTTGATTTTTGATTTGCCATTTTGTCCAAGAACTGAAACCATAATGACTTTTTTTAGAAAAGTTTTTTGTCATGAAAAACATAATTTCTGCATGTTTTTTCCAACTTTTTGTATCAAACCACGCTCTCTTTTACTGGTCACAGAGGCAAGAAAATAATTTGTATGATTGTGGAGTATGGATTCATTTTAGGGTAAAGCACTCGCTTCTAACTCCATCCAATTTGCATTTTTTTCTATTTAAACAACTAATTTTGCAATACTTTTAAAAGTAACTTACTTGCTCACTTCTTAATGCGCTATTTCCCGGGAAATTGATTGAAAATTTCCCGTTTCCCGGGAAATTTGTAACCCCGGGAAATTGGACGCTCTAAAAAGTTGTTAAAACAATGTACTGTAGCCTACCACACACACTGAACCAGGATAGGATCCGTTGTCAACATTTTGAAGTTCCGACTTGTTTCTTTGTTACACCTGTTGTACAAAATTTTCGGAAGTTTTTGATGGACTAGAACATCCCAGGTGTTCCAAAACCATGCTAAAATGTTTTAAGAACATAAATAACCAAACAAAATACAATTGATACATTTTGAAATTTCTCCGACAAATTATGAAATCCCAAACATTCTTAATTTTAGTCATATTCTCAATTTAAGTCATGGATATTCCTTGAACATTTTCTCATTTTTTTTTTTTGCTACATCTTTTATGTAAGAATTAAATTTGTTCTAAATAAAAGAGTAAAAAACATCATGAATAAAGAAGTTGTATAACACCATCGAAATTCCTTCGAAACTATAAGTGCTAGAAACTTTTGAAACACATTCAGGGTTTGCTTGTGGATTCAAATCCAGTCCAGCTCACCCAGCAAAACCAATTTATTCGATTCATCCAACTATTCTAAAAAGTGTCAATTTCATCTAAAACTGTTGCTGATGACAATCCTCAAACACAAAAAAACTACTCCCTTCCCTAAAACCACATTCACGCGTAGCAGATAAAGTTATCAAACCATTCAGAGGGGGGCGATCTCAAGAGAGGAAAAAGCTCACCCAAACAAAAAAAAGTTAGCGCCAAAGTTTGAAATTAAAACCTTTTTCGGAGAAAGTTGCCTCCCTTTCTGTCTCTCAATTGGATTGTAAGGTGAAAATATAGTGGTTTTTCCCTCCCCCCCTCCAACTGCAGGTGCAGCTTCCAATGTGTGTGTGTGCGTGTT
This sequence comes from Culex pipiens pallens, assembly GCF_016801865.2. NCBI lineage: Eukaryota > Metazoa > Arthropoda > Insecta > Diptera > Culicidae > Culex > Culex pipiens. Next base: position 44,217,049 of record NC_068937.1, on the reverse strand, counting down.
TTTTCCTCCTTGAAATTTTCCAGTTTGCTGAAGGAATGTTTGGTTTTTCAAAGCGGATGAGGTGGGATTATATTAAGTTTTGAGGCACTTTTTGTTACTGCACTACGGTTTACCGGCCGGAGTCCCCCTTCGAAAAGTTAGTTTCGTATTCATTTCCTGCCGGTGTTGCTGCACCTGAGGTTTTAATTTATATTTAGGATTTGGTATGAAGTTGTGTAAGCGATGCAAGTGTCAACAACATATATTGGAAACTAGGTTTTTTTTAAAATAAATATCATCAAAGAAAACTTTTTTTTTATTTCAAACAAATCCACTAAACCATAAACAAAATCACAAAACTAATACTACATAGTGTTTCATCCTATCCCACAAACAAAACATTCAGAGGTGCGCTCATCATCACGTAACTATATAGTCGTTGCATTTTGCCACAACCAAGGCACGGTTTAACTTCCGACAGCTTGGCGTGTAACGTCGGAAATTATAGAAAAATTTGCTCGGTTTGACTCTTCGAAAACAGTCAACCTAGAATGGCGTAAATTGAAAAAAAAAACAATATGAAAAAAAATATACATTTTATAAGCTGGTTGAAAAAGAAAATTTTGTTTAAACATCACCGACCAACGAAATTTCAGCACATGCTCAATTCAAGAAGAAGCATGAAATTTAACCGACAATGAACAGGTCAAATTCAACTAAGGGTTGCTGAACTCGAATATGTGCCCAAAAATATTCCAAAATACTCAGGTAATGTGCAATCCAAGAGGCGGCCAATATGGCGAAGCCAGAAAATTTGATTTTTTTTCAGATGTGTAACAGGCAATCAACGGATCAAATTTAGCTAATTTGGGATCGCTGAACTCGAATATGAGCCATATTCGTACTCCAAAGTACTCAAAGAATGTGCAATCCAAAATGGCGAAGCTAGAAAAATGCATTGCATTCCCTGAGTGTTTATTTATGTGTCACCGTATTCGTCATTATGCCGCACAGACTGTTCTTAGGACTTAAGAATATTGTAAGGCTTATATTCGAGTTCAGCATCCCCAAATTAATTTTATTTACCTGTTGATTGCCTGTTACATTTCTGTTTAAAAATTTCCAATATTCTAGGTTAGCCATCTTGAACCTCACATTTCCCGAATACTTTGAAGTATTCAAGAGGTCATATCCGAGTTCAGCGATCCCAAATTTGTTAAATTTGACCAGTTGATTGAACTTAAAAATCCTTTTATGGTGGTTTTTTTCCATTCATCCGCCTTGTTATAAGCCTCCTTGAATATCTCGCTTCTCTTTAAGACTTAGGAAAATCAGCAGGCAAATTTGGATTCAGGAGGGTCGATTTAGTCTAGATTGATCAAAAACTGCATGAGCATTAGGGTGTAATATGGTTGTATGGAAAAAATAAAGTTGTCCAAATTTAGCGAGCACACCAATTTTTCAGTTCCTTTTGGGGTCCTAAACAACTCCCCAAAGTTTGGGAACGTTTGGTTTAGTCCTCACTTTGCGCAAAGCGATTCAATTTTCCATATAAATTTGTATGGGAAAAAACATTTTTTTAGATTTTGATATTTATAAAATCCACGTTTCACGCTGTACTAAAACCGGATTCATATTCGGATGCTCTGGAATGTGCTCTACAACTTTCCCGAAGAGAGTATGGTGCTAACTTGCTCCTATAAAAAGATACAGCGTTGTCAAAACTCGTCTAAAACGTGTTTTTTGATCGAAAATCACGTTTTAGACGAGTTTTGAGGACGCTGTATCTTCTTTCAGCGACAAGCTAGCATCATACTCTCTTCGGGAAAGTTGTAGAGCACCTTCCAGAGCATCCGAATATGAATCCGGTTTTAGTACAGCGTGAAACGTGGATTTTATAAATATCAAAATAAAAAAAAATGTTTTTCCCATACAAATTTATATGGAAAATTGAATCGCTTTGCGCAAAGTTAGGACTAAACCAATCGTTCCCAAACTTTGGGGAGTTGTTTAGGAACCCAAAAGGAACTGAAAAATTGCTGTGCTGGAAAATCGATTTTCATATTACAAGCTGCTACTCCGTTATTGACAGATCAGCTGAAGTTAAAAAATGAATCAAAAATGATCAGTGGGAGCCAACCATCCGTTCACTGTTTAACCTCTGAAGATCTCAACTTTATTAGTCAATACCGGCGCCCTCCCAAGAAGCCTGCAGTTTAACGAAAGGGAGGAATGTTAGTCCGATAGTTGAAGTTGCAGATTCGTCAAGCACATAGTTTTTCGCTATATACTTGTTGATACCGCTTGAGACTGTTGAACCCACAGCATCTCCTTCAAGCATCACGTGATTAATATTTTGCTTGAGTTAGTAGGATAAGGTATTGGCTTTTTGATGCCTCCCGAGCTACGACGATATGGGGAGGACTTTCATAACAGTCCCGTCAGCGAGCCTTCCGAGCAACGATGCTATGGGAAGGTCTTTTTGGTTAACACTCAAAATCACTCACACACAGTTATTTCACTCCACTATTAATTAATTCAAAATGTCAGTGCGTCTTTCGATCATTATATAGAAATGGCTTTTTCACCGCAAAAAAATAAAACCTTATTCGAAAAATTTTAACAAAGTCCATCCGATGCCGTGCCTTCCGTTCAACGATGATATAGGAAGGGCTTTGAAAATCACAAAACATCACTTTTCACTCCGAACATTTTTTTACGACCACGCGCTCCGTTTGCCAATTATGCACTGATGACGCTGCATTTTCAGAGGGTAATCTCAAGGTAATCTTCTCCTCGCAGCACACAATTTACGACAAAAATGCGAAACAAAAGGCACACAAAAAAAATCACCTATCACTCCGAATAGTTTTTAACGACCACGCGCTCCCTTTGCCAATTATGTACTCTTTAATTTGACACAAAATAATACATATAAAGGAAAAAAAAAGATCTATTAACCAAAAAAAAATAAAAATGGCAATGCAATGCACGCAAAAAGCTTAAAATATATTGGTTCTATTCCCAATTATCGATTCTTGGCTTAGAAAATCACCACACCACATGGTGAAATCCAGTCTGCAATCCTCTAAAATCACTGTCTCCCAGCAAAGCGAAAAAATCAAAGTTTGTATTCTTAATTTTGGAGTAATAAAAATATACAGCCATTCCACGTCAAACAGGATGTCTCCAAATCAAAAGCGCTCTGATTTGGCTCAAATTTGGAGTGGGGGTTCCTTGGCCCGAATAATTAGACCCGTATTTTTTTGTTTGGCGATTAGAGTGGTCCTATCCGAAATAGGGTGGTGCAAAAAATTGCATTTTTCGTCGATTTTTGCAAAAACCACGTTTTTCAAAAAATCATATCTCCGGAACGGCTGAACCAATTTTAGAGCGCCACAATTCAAAAGAAAGGTTATTAGTTGGGTTTTTAAGGAAAATTATGTTGAAGTCCAAAAAAACTAGCTGAATATTTGAAAAGGTCCTATGAAAATTACATTTGCCGATTTCAAGGTCTCGGGACCAAAGAGCCCATGTCTGAAAATATTTTTCCCTAATTCCTTGTAATATATTACATAACATATTAAAAAATTGCGGATATCCATTAACACGTTTCGGAGATATGATTTTGTTTAGCATAAAAACAGGGTTTTTCGACGCACCGCGCGCAAAAATGGAAAAATGACGAAAACGGGTACTTTTTTCACTAAAACTGCGATAACTTTAAAATTTTAGCGATGACTTGTACATGTCTGGGTACCAAAAGTTGCGTCTTTCAATTATGAAAATTTTGGTATATGTTATGTAATAAATTACAAGGAATCAGGGAAAAATATTTTCAGACATGGGCTCTTTGGTCCCGAGACCTTGAAATCGGCAAATGTAATTTTCATAGGACCTTTTCAAATATTCAGCTAGCTTTTTTGGACCTCCACATATTTTTCCTTAAAAGCCCAACTAATAACCTTTCTTTTGAATTATGGCGCTCTAAAATTGGTTCAGCCGTTCCGTAGATATGATTTTTTGAAAAACGTGTTTTTTGCAAAAATCGACGAAAAATGCCATTTTTTGACCACCGTATTTCGGATAGGACCACCCTAGTCGCCAAACAAAAAAATATGGGTCTAATTATTTGGGCCAAGAAACCCCCACTCCAAATTTGAGCCAAATCGGAGCACTTTTGATTTGGAGACTTCCTGTTTGACGTGGAATGACTGTATATTTTTATTGTTTCATGCATTTGAATATACCGTCAGTGGGGGTGACTATGGGTCAAAAAACAATACAACTCTCGTAATTTCTTAATAACAAAAACAATTTAAACAACATTGAAAATCTTTCAACGTAGATTTGTTCTTAGATAGTTTACTGACATTTTCCCAAAATATGGTGGATTTTGATGAACACTACCTTGAATGCCAATAGTTTGAAAATTGACCCAATCTCACCCCTTAGAGGGGGTGACATTAGGTCAAATGAAACTAAAATGATGCTCAAATACAACGATATGGTAAAAACAAGTCATCCAACGGTGTTTCTTGTTCGAGGGAATCGTATTGACATGCTACAATGTTTGAAGTGGAGATTTTCAAACATTTGGGTAGTTTTCGAGCAATTCTAACAAACGTATTAGAAAAATGATTTTTCGAGAGGTCATTTTTGGCCAAAAACGTACCTCAACTTTAGACAGCTGCCAAAATAACAGGATTTGTTCTAGGAACGAGATTTTTTCAGCGAAGTCATCTTAAGATGTCCCCTACACAACCCTTTTAACAGAATTCAGTTTCAATGAGAAGAACCTGAGAAATAGTAAAATCCGTAAAAAATCACTTTGACCCAATCTCACCCCCCAGACCCAATGTCACCCCCACTGACGGTATTGAAAGTGTCTTTCAATGCAACCTCAATCAAACTTTTATCTAGTTCATAGTTGAAATGTTTTTTGTACAATGTTCGCGTTTTTAGCCACTTGTCACAATAATATAAAATTGTTTAGGAGGTTATTTTGAGCTACTTTTGTGTTACGAAAAACTTTAGTTCAAATTAAATCCAATTAGGTAAGGGTTGCCAAAAATGGGATTTGTGATATTTTTTCCCATTTTTTCCGAATAATCTTAATTATTACCTACAATTTTGTAAAGCTCCCAAATTTAAACGAAGACTTTTATAGGGAAACCAACGATGCAAAATGGTTTATTTAGACTAATGTTATCGATGTACACAGTTTCATTTAATTGACAAGAAATAATATATATTAACTTTTAATTATTTGGTTTTATTGGACTTGATAAGTCACTTTTTACTTATTACCAAATTTTTACCACTGTTCACCATTAACCACCTTCCTGCCAACTTTCTCGCTTAATAAAATCACGTTTAGCTTTTCGCGCGCGCTTGTAAGCTCTTCTTGGTTTTAATATTGGTTTCTGTGTGTGTGTTCGCGTTCATAGTTACGGTGCAGCTCGGCGGCACACGGAACTGAAAGATATTAAACTTTATGGAATTTCATAAAAGTTCACTTCCCACTAGGAAACCCCGGGAACCACCAAGCGAGAGGGAGAGAGAGCGAGAAAAGTAGGGGCGTGGCAAAAAAAAGGTGTTTTCCAAAGTGTGAGGAAAAACTAATATGGTGCAAACACGCGTTCACTTGTGGGCAAGGGATGGAAGGAAAAAATCGCACCCGATCCTCCCTGATAAATCACAGCCGGTTGCACTTCCGCCACGTGGTAACCGCACGCGCACGTGGAAGAAGGGGGAAGAGGGGAACTCGGAGAGTTTTGTGCGAACATGAGCTTAATTATCCATAAATTTTCGAATGAATTATCCTTTTCATTTAGCATTCGAACGGACAGTGAAAGGATAAAGCGCGGAACAAGCACACATACAAAAATGCGTTTTTTCTTGTTTGTATGTGTGCGTGGATTTGTTCGTGTGACTGCTGATAGTGATTTCCGATGTGGGAATTAATGTGATCCACTGGTCAGGCCGACTTTTTTTTCTCTCGTAATGTTTGACAGTTTTTTTCCCTTAAAAGACAGATAAGACGGAAAATATTATTTTGTTAGATTCATTCATTGTTATTTTCATAATTTGTTCATTTGTTCATTTGTTCATTTGTTCATTTGTTCATTTGTTCATTTGTTCATTTGTTCATTTGTTCATTTGTTCATTTGTTCATTTGTTCATTTGTTCATTTGTTCATTTTTTCATTTGTTCATTTGTTCATTTGCTCATTTGTTCATTTGTTCATTTGTTCATTTGTTCATTTGTTCAATTGTTCATTTGTTCATTTGTTCATTTGTTCATTTGTTCATTTGTTCATTTGTTCATTTGTTCATTTGTTCATTTGCTCATTTGTTCATTTGTTCATTTGTCCATTTGTTCATTTGTTCATTTGTTCATTTGTTCATTTGTTCATTTGTTCATTTGTTCATTTGTTCATTTGTTCATTTGTTCATTTGTTCATTTGTTCATTTGTTCATTTGTTCATTTGTTCATTTGTTCATTTGTTCATTTGTTCATTTGTTCATTTGTTCATTTGTTCATTTGTTCATTTGTTCATTTGTTCATTTGTTCATTTGTTCATTTGTTCATTTGTTCATTTGTTCATTTGTTCATTTGTTCATTTGTTCATTTGTTCATTTGTTCATTTGTTCATTTGTTCATTTGTTCATTTGTTCATTTGTTCATTTGTTCATTTGTTCATTTGTTCATTTGTTCATTTGTTCATTTGTTCATTTGTTCATTTGTTCATTTGTTCATTTGTTCATTTGTTCATTTGTTCATTTGCTCATTTGTTCATTTGTTCATTTGTTCATTTGTTCATTTGTTCATTTGTTCATTTGTTCATTTGTTCATTTGTTCATTTGTTCATTTGTTCATTTGTTCATTTGTTCATTTGTTCATTTGTTCATTTGTTCATTTGTTCATTTGTTCATTTGTTCATTTGTTCATTTGTTCATTTGTTCATTTGTTCATTTGTTCATTTGTTCATTTGTTCATTTGTTCATTTGTTCATTTGTTCATTTGTTCATTTGTTCATTTGTTCATTTGTTCATTTTTTTATTTGTTCATTTGCTCATTTGTTCATTTGTTCATTTGTTCATTTGTTCATTTGTTCATTTGTTCATTTTTTCATTTGTTCATTTGCTCATTTGTTCATTTGTTCATTTGTTCATTTGTTCGGTTGTTCATTTGCTCATTTGTTCATTTGTTCATTTGTTCATTTGTTCATTTGTTCAGTTGTTCATTTGCTCATTTGTTAATTTGTTCATTTGTTCATTTGTTCATTTGTTCATTTGTTCATTTGTTCATTTGTTCATTTGTTCATTTGTTCATTTGTTCATTTGTTCATTTGTTCATTTGTTCATTTGTTCATTTGTTCATTTGTTCATTTGTTCATTTGTTCATTTGTTCATTTGTTCATTTGTTCATTTGTTCATTTGTTCAGTTGTTCATTTGCTCATTTGTTAATTTGTTCATTTGTTCATTTGTTCATTTGTTCATTTGTTCATTTGTTCATTTGTTCATTTGTTCATTTGTTCATTTGTTCATTTGTTCATTTGTTCATTTGTTCATTTGTTCATTTGTTCATTTGTTCATTTGTTCATTTGTTCATTTGTTCATTTGTTCATTTGTTCATTTGTTCATTTGTTCATTTGTTCATTTGTTCATTTGTTCATTTGTTCATTTGTTCATTTGTTCATTTGTTCATTTGTTCATTTGTTCATTTGTTCATTTGTTCATTTGTTCATTTGTTCATTTGTTCATTTGTTCATTTGTTCATTTGTTCATTTGTTCATTTGTTCATTTGTTCATTTGTTCATTTGTTCATTTGTTCATTTGTTCATTTGTTCATTTGTTCATTTGTTCATTTGTTCATTTGTTCATTTGTTCATTTGTTCATTTGTTCAGTTGTTCATTTGCTCATTTGTTCATTTGTTCATTTGTTCATTTGTTCATTTGTTCAGTTGTTCATTTGCTCATTTGTTCATTTGTTCATTTGTTCATTTGTTCATTTGTTCATTTGTTCATTTGTTCATTTGTTCATTTGTTCATTTGTTCATTTGTTCATTTGTTCATTTGTTCATTTGTTCATTTGTTCATTTGTTCATTTGTTCATTTGTTCATTTGTTCATTTGTTCATTTGTTCATTTGTTCATTTGTTCATTTGTTCATTTGTTCATTTGTTCATTTGTTCATTTGTTCATTTGTTCATTTGTTCATTTGTTCATTTGTTCATTTGTTCATTTGTTCATTTGTTCATTTGTTCATTTGTTCATTTGTTCATTTGTTCATTTGTTCATTAGTTCATTAGTTCATTTGTTCATTTGTTCATTTGTTCATTTGTTTATTTGTTCATTTGTTCATTTGTTCATTTGTTCATTTGTTCATTTGTTCATTTGTTCATTTGTTCATTTGTTCATTTGTTCATTTGTTCATTTGTTCATTTGTTCATTTGTTCATTTGTTCATTTGTTCAGTGGTGAGTTGATCAGTGGTTAGTTGGTCAATAAAAATTTTTAGTTTATCATTTTTTCATTGCCATTTTCATTGTTTTTCCGTGCCGAAACTGCTGGTCAATATACTCACAAAATCACGAGCAAATCCGGTTCTACTGACGCGCAAATTGGCACATTGTGACGAAAATGAGAAAAAAAAATCATACCAACACAAAAAGCAGCAGGAAAACCCCCAGAACCGCAATGCGATTGATTTTATTCGCATCATGACTGAGCGATTTTTATGCTTGCTGATGATCAAACCAGTCTCCCTTGCCTCCTCCCCCCCTTCCACCATCACCTTTTTGCTGTGTCAGAGATTTATATTTTTTCATGGCGCGTGCAAATTCACGTGTTGGAGTATCTCATGCAATTGATTGTTGATGTTTGCTCGAGTGCCATTTTTACGATTGAGCAGGAATTGGACTTGCAAACACTCGGAGTGAGCGAAAAAAAAAGAAGTGAGCATAGGTTTTGGGGAGTTGGGGTGCTGGGAATGAATGTTTCGGTGACAAATTTTCCACCCGGCCACGTGCGACGAGGCGTAATTTGTTTCAATTTGGATCGAGGCTTTTAATTGGCTGTGAGAGGAGAAACTGCTGGAGACTTTCGATTTATTGAATTTATGAGTTTTATGTTTGTTTTTTTTTTAATAACTTAAGCAAAACGTGTCTTATTCATCTGGAACTTGTTTGGTAATTTCCACAAATATGCATCTCTTCAACATTTTATTGTATGAAAAGTCCTAAACATAACCTACAACAGACAGGGTTACCAGGTCAAAACTTTAATATTCTGGCCAAGTACAAAAAAAAATACTCTGGAAAAATCTAGAAGACAAACACCATACAATGTTGAGAAGGGAATGGAAGGAGAGAATATAAATTAGTTTAAAAGTATGTAGAGTTAAAATGTTAAATTGATATTTTGGCCTTAAAAGATATTCAATCTTTAATAAAATAAATATTAACTTTTTTTATTCTGATAAAAAACGTTTATTTTAAACAAAATAATGTCCAGAATTTTTGAAAAATAAATAAAAATCTTGAAAAATCTGGCACAATTAATGATTAATCTATAATCTGGATGACACTGAAAAATCTGGCATTCCAAGAAGTATCTGAATATACAAGGATCAAAAATACCTTCTTTAGATCTAGATATAAAAAAACAAGTATTTAAAAATAGCAAAAAAATAAAACGTTAACAAATATTTTTGATGTACACAACGGAACCTTCAAATCAATTAGGCTTGGTAGTGAAAGTGTTCAATTAAAATCCGCTTGGAGGCAGAATGGATCACCCTTTTCCTGCTTTATAAAAATAATCAAATGTTATGAAGTTGAAATAAAATGTATTTTTTTACACATCACGTTCATCGTAATCAAATTTCATGGAAACTTTGTTGGAAAGGTCCCTTAAGTCATCTCTTATCATCCATCAACATTGTATTAGAAGAAATGGTGGCCCATTCTGCTCAACACACTGTGTGTGTGTGGCAAAATTGTGGTAGGTGGGGGTGATTGTGGGTCAAAAATAATAAATATCTCGTAATTTCTTAATAAGAATAAGAATAAGAATTTAATACGAATTTCTTAGTAAGCAGTCAGAAGCCAGAAGCCATAAGTCAGAAGTCAGAAGACAGAAGACAGAGGTCAGCACTCAGAAGACAGAAGCCAGAAGTGAGAGTCATCATCCTTTTTTTAGAAGATGTTAAGATTTTATAAAAAAAGGGTTAAATTTTTAATAGAAACATGACATTTATAAAGATTTATCCTTCTTTTTATATAAGATTTGATTTTTAGCATATTAGATAACTAAAATATTTGAAGCTTTGAATAAAACAAAAAGAAAGGATAATCTCGGAATTTCATTATTCATTACCATAAAAAATAACATTTACCTTGAAAAAAAAAGATTGTATCACGTTCCTCAGAAAACCATTCCCCCGAATACCATTCCCCAGAATGAACCGTTCCCAGAGAACCATTCCCCAGAATGTATTATTCCCAAGAAAACCATTCCCCAGAATGTACCGTTCCCCAGAAAAATTTAAAAAAATCCAAAATTTTCAAAATTTCTGAATGTTTTCAAAATTTTTCAAATTTTCAAAATATCAAAAATTTCCAAAATTTCCAAAATTTCCAAAATTTCCAAAATTTCCAAAATTTCCAAAATTTCCAAAATTTCCAAAATTTCCAAAATTTCCAAAATTTCCAAAATTTTCAAAATTTCCAAAATTTCCAAAATTTCCCAAATTTCCCAAATTTCCCAAATTTCCAAAATTTTCAAAATTTCCAAAATTTCTAAAAGTGCCAAAATTTCCAAAATTTCCGAAATTTTCGAAATTTCCAAAATTTCCAGAATCTCCAAAATTTTCAAAATTTTCAAAATTTCCAAAATTTTTAAAATTTCCAAAATTTCGAAACTTCCAAAATTTTGAAACTTCCAAAATTTCCAAAATTTCCGATATTTTCAAATTTTCCAAAAATTTTAAAATTTCGAAAATTTCTAAAATTTTTAAATTTTCTAAAATTTTCAAAATTTCCAAAATTTTCAAAATTTCCAAAATTTTCAAAATTTTCAAAATTTTCAAAATTTTCAAAATTTCCAATATTTTTAAAGTTTCCAAAATTTCCAAAAAATCAAAAAAAAAATCAAAATTTCAATAATTTTAAATTTTAAAAAAACTAAAAAATAAATAAAATTCGTAATCTTAGATTTTTTAAAATTTTAAAATTTTTAAATTTTCTCTTAAATTTTAATTTTTGAATTCCAAACTTTTTGATTTTTTTTTTTTTGAGAATTTTGAAAATGTTTTTTGCAATTCCGTCGTGAAACTACTCACTTTTCCTGCCATTCTTGAACGACGAAATAGCCTACTTTTCTGTACCAAAAATAACAGAATCGAATAGCAACACTATTCAAAATAAATGCTGAAAAGTTCTACTTTTCAGCACTCAAATGGGTGCTGAAAAGTTGAACTTTTCAGCACTTGTTTCGAAAAGTAACACTTTTCAACATTTTTTGATTTAAACGATTTATTGACAAAATACATGAAAATTTGACATAAAATTTCACTCAGTGTGTGTTTTTTGGAATAGCAAAAAATGTTGTATGGAACTTGTTGCAAAACTTGATTTTTCAGCACTCTTCGTATTTATCCAACTCGGTGAACCTCGTGTACGACTCGTGCTGAAAAAATCCTCTTTTTGCAACTTGTTGCATAAACTAATATTAATTTGACTTTTTGACTAACCATTGACAAATTATGATCATAATATTTAGATCGAAAAATCTCGAACGTGATGCGAGAAATAAAGATTGAAATATTACGCTCAAGTGCAATAATCACCACGTTAACTTGTGTCAGCAGTTATTACAAGGCTAGAAAGATTTCCCTTTTTTAAAGAAAGGAAAACTTTACTGACTGATACAAGTTGAATTTTACCTTTAAAAGGGAGGAGGAGAGTTTTCCCTTCTTCAAGGAAGGGAAAAAATTATAGCCTTGTTATTATAACTGCTGACACGGGTTTGATTTTCCCTTCTTTAAGTAAGGGAAAAAATACTTGACCACTTACACAGCTTTTTAAATTTGTTATCACTAGTCAAGAGAGTTTTTCCTTATGGAAACAAGAAAGAATACAAGAAAAAAAACTTTAAAGCGAAATTTCATCTTCTGTTAGCAGATATCACAAGTCAAGACAGTTTTCCCTTATTTAAAGAAGGTGAAATTCAACTTGTGTCAGGAGACCTTAAAAGAAGGAAAAATTAGTCAGTTATTGTTAGTCAAGAGAGTTTTCTTCTTCCAAAAATGATAAATTAAATTTTGTCACCTTAAATCAAATTTAGAAAATTTAAATCATCATGCAAAATGAGCAATATGCCAAAGGTCCAATATGTCAAATGGAATTATACCAATGACACCCATAATCATATTTTAATTTTAATAAACATTTTTCTTCTTCGCAAAATAAAAATAGCATTTACGGAAAACAAGAAATAAAAAGAAACTGCAATTTATTCGGCATTTTTATAACAAATTTAACATGACTGAAAAAGAAGGGAAAATTTCATAGAATAATATAACGAGTCATAAGCCGAATTTACATTTTCTGCTATTTTCTCAAGAATTGTTGTCAAAAAAAGGAAAATTTCTTGGCATTGATAAAATAACCTTGTCTAATTTTTATATTTTCTAAGATATGTCAAACAAATATAGTTTCAGTTCTTTGATTTTTCGAGAAAGAAACTTTTCTGGGGAATGGTTTTCTGGAAAATGGTACATTCGGGGGAATGGTTTTCTGGGGAACGTGACACAATAAAAAAAATAAAAATAAACAGACAACTACAACAACAAACTTTTGCAGATTTAGGTTCAGTTCATTCAAAGAAATGGGCCACCTGATGATAGGATTTGTGGAGAATGGCATTTTGATAAATCATGCTTTCCATTCCATAGGGCACAAAACTGTCATTTGAGTGAAAGGAATACACTATTGTTTACAAAAGTTTTGTGTCCTTTTGAAATGTTAGGCTCCAAATGGTCATTTCTGAGGTTTGAGATTTGTAAATGTGTTAGCTCCGTTGAAGCTCCAAATCAGATTTTCATACAAACTCTGGAAAAGACGAGTATTTATACTCGACAAAAAAAAACTAGTTGAGAAGAACCTGAGAAATGGTAAAATCCGTTAAAAAAGATTTTAAAATGTTTCAATCGAATGTTTCAGTGCTGATTTGCTAAACATTAGGTGCTCGATGGAAATACAAATCGTTCTCCTAGCTTCTATGGCCCCGTACGCTGCATCATTCCGTTAAAACCACGTGCACTTCAAAACCCCCCCCGTCGATGATGGTCTGCAATTTATCCAGCTATAATTGCTGCTCTACGGGCTCAAGTCCGCACTCGGATTGAAGAGCTTTCACACGCGCTTGCATATGCGAGCTCTCAATTTCTGCTGAAGCCTTTTTGGAACAACAGCAGAAGCAGGACCAACAGCACTGCAGCAAAGCCGATTAGGCGGCCTGAATCGAAATTGTCGAGCCACCGTCATCGAGCATCGCTTGAGCTTTCGAGTGCGATAGAAGTGCATAGAGCCAACCGCTGCAATATGGTTTATTATTTGGTTAAGTTGGTTCGATTTGGAAGGGATGACAATTGGAAAACATTTTTTTTTATCTTTTTACTCTTTATTTTTAATTTTGCTGGAATTTTGTTCAAGTGAATCGTATTTTTGATACAGTTTCAGATTATTAAACTATTTCCATCTCTGTTGCCATTCACCATATCTGTCCAGATTAAGGCTTCAAAATTATAACAAAAGCCGCGCGTCCTGTCCTGACCTGGTCCCAATTTCCAAGCCAAGTTCCGGAGGACGCTATCCTCCCCACGGCTGAAAATCCCATTAAGATTGCCAGCAGCAGATAAAAGCAGATTATCATCATGATCGCAAATTACGCGGGCTCGCAAAAGTTGCACGCCATCATCGGTGCTGGGCTCGATTTTTAACGCAAAAGGGACGGGATGAGAATGTTCAAACTATTATTTATCCTACTTTACAGCAAACAGGCGGAAAATTATCCGGGGCTCATCAGATAAACTCGGGTGATGTGAAGTTTACCCGAAGTTGATTGGAGGTTGTAACTTTGGAGAAAGATAGTAGTTTTTAGTTTTTAGTTTCAGGTCAGATTTTCATGCTCGAGAAAAAAACCAATATTATTTGCGTAATTCTCTACCAACTCACACGAAATCGGGAAAAGTTGCCCCGACCCCTCTTCGATTTGCGTGAAACTTTGTCCTAAGGGGTAACTTTTGACCCTGATCACGAATCCGAGGTCCGTTTTTTGATATCTCGTGACGGAGGGGCGGTACGACCCCTTCCATTTTTGAACATGCGAAAAAAGAGGTGTTTTTCAATAATTTGCAACCTGAAACGGTGATGAGATAAAAATTTGGTGTCAAAGGGACTTTTATGTAAAATTAGACGCCCGATTTGATGGCGTACTCAGAATTCCGAAAAAACGTATTTTTCATCGAAAAAAACACTAAAAAAGTTTCAAAAATTCTCCCATTTTCCGTTACTCGACTGTAAAAAATTTTGGAACATGTTATTTTATGGGAAATTTAATGTACTTTTCGAATCTACATTGACCCAGAAGGGTCATTTTTTCATTTAGAACAAAATTTTTCATTTTAAAATTTCGTGTTTTTTATAACTTTGCAGGGTTATTTTTTAGAGTGTAACAATGTTCTACAAAGTTGTAGAGCAGACAATTACAAAAATTTCAATATATAGACATAAGGGGTTTGCTTATAAACATCACGAGTTATCGCGATTTTACGAAAAAAAGTTTTGAAAAAGTTACTTTTTGCGTTTTTCTTCGTTTTGTCGTCCGTGTCTGTCGCAGGTGACTATGAACGGCCATGATCGATGACGACAAACTTTTTCAAAACTTTTTTCGTAAAATCGCGATAACTCGTGAATTTGCACGGAACCCGTTCTGCGTTCGTTCTCGTTCTTCAGTGTGAACTGAACCCACAGCGCAGGAGCCATTGGTTTTCGTTCCAAAAACAGAACGCCACTTTTTTGTGCCGTTCTCTTTCAACATTTGGAACGCGTTCTGTGAACCGCCTGTAGCCAAAGGTTCTCCATGGCGACAGTTTGACTTATATTGACAATCAGTAGACTGACTTTCATATAGCTTGGTTAGATCGGTGGTAACATGAAAGTTTGGTAATCAGAGAAAGTGAGTTCAAATCTTATTTTTTTCAATTCATTTTTTTTATTTGATGTTTAGTTGGGTAGTGAAACAACTTTTGGACTTAAATTATTATACCATTCAACGGAAAATCCAGGTGGAGAGGCTATGAAAACTAAAGCTAAACGATTTATATTCAAAAATGCATCTGAGGATTTCAACTATGAAACAGACGAATCTTATGACCACCGTGGTTTTGAACAAATTTAAAGCATTCAAGTTTAGGAAAAAAATGATTCGAACTACACAAAAAACAAAAACAAATCATTCGAATTCTTGAACTCACTACCTTTGATTACTACACTTATGTGCTACCACTGAGCTAGCAAGGCTGATATGTCAAGGGGTGATTAAAAGTGAATGAACTTTAGCTGGTCTACTGAGGTCCCATCAAAGGAAAAAGCTAGAGTTCTGAACTGGGTTCTCCGTTCGTTTCAAAAAAGCCTACTGAACGAACGTTTCTTAGAGACGAGCGTTCGTTCTCAGAGCTGTTATTTTCCGTGTTGCTGTGTGAACTTGAACGAACGGAGAACCCGTTCAAAAGCATGACTGATTATAAGCAAACCCCTTATGTCTATATATTAAATTTTTTGTAATTGTCTGCTCTACAACTTTGTAGAACATTGTTACACTCTAAAAAATAACCCTGCAAAGTTAGAAAAAACACGAAATTTTAAAATGAAAATTTTTGTTCTAAATGAAAAAATGACCCTTCTGGGTCAATGTAGATTCGAAAAGTACATTAAATTTCCCATAAAATAACATGTTCCAAAATTTTTTACAGTCGAGTAACGGAAAATGGGAGAATTTTTGAAACTTTTTTAGTGTTTTTTTCGATGAAAAATACGTTTTTTCGGAATTCTGAGTACGCCATCAAATCGGGCGTCTAATTTTACATAAAAGTCCCTTTGACACCAAATTTTTATCTCATCACCGTTTCAGGTTGCAAATTATTGAAAAACACCTCTTTTTTCGCATGTTCAAAAATGGAAGGGGTCGTACCGCCCCTCCGTCACGAGATATCAAAAAACGGACCTCGGATTCGTGATCAGGGACAAAAGTTACCCCTTAGGACAAAGTTTCACGCAAATCGAAGAGGGGTCGGGGCAACTGCTGTGTGAGTTGGCGGAGGTATTACCCATTTTATTTAAATTAAATTCTCAAACTTAACTCTAACAAAACATTACTACAGTTTCTGCTCCTGAGCAACTCTCTACGAAATCGGCCGATTTCGACCATTTTTATTTTTTGTATTTTTTTATTTGACTCAAACTTAGTGAGGGCCTTCCCTATGACCAAATATGCTATTTTGTGTCATTGGTTCACCCATACAAGTCTCCATACAATTTTGGCAACTGTCCATACAAAAATGGTATGTAAATATTCAAACAGCTGTAACTTTTGAGTGAATTTTCTGATCAATTTAGTGTCTTCGGCAAAGTTGTAGGTATTGTTGAGGACTTTTGAGAAAAAAATAGGTACACGAAAACAAAATTTGCAGATTTTTTTATCAACATTTTTTCACTAAAACTCAATTTCCCAAAATACATATTTTTTGATTTTCGAGATTTTTTGATATGTTTTAGGGGACAAAAATCCGCAACTTTTGAGCCATAGAGAAACATGGTCAAAAAATGTGCCGCCGAGTTATGAATTTTTGAAAAATAGTGGTTTTTGGAAAAAATCGAAGTTTTATGCAAAAACAAGTTTGACATTACTTTTCAATGCAAAATTTAATTTGCAATCGAAAAGTACTTTACAGATTTTTTGATAAAGGGCTCCGTTTTCAAGATATAGCCACCGAAAGTTTGATTTTAGCAAAATATTTGCAGTTTTTCAATTTTTAAAAATAGTGACCATGAGTGACCATTTTTAAAAATATTTGTTTTGAAAAGTTCAGAAAATTTGCTATAAAATTGTCTAAGAGACATTGAAGATTGTACCTCGGGTTGCTGAGATAGAGCCGCTTTAAGAAAAAGAAACACGAAAATTGAAGTTTTCTAAATCTCACCAAAACAACCCACCTTTTTCTAATGACGATATCTCAGCAATTAATGGTCCGATTTTCAATAATAATGTATGAAACCTTCGTGAAATTTTTCGATCTTTTCGAAAAAAATATTTTGAATTTTTTTAAATCAAGACTTACATTTTAAAAGGGCCAAATATTGAATATTACGCCCATTTAAAATGCTAGTCTTGATTTAAAAATTTTCAAAATATTTTTTTCGAAAAGATCGGAAAATTTCACGAATGTTTCATACATTATTATTGAAAATCGGACCATTAATTGCTGAGATATCGTCATTAGAAAAAGGTGGGTTGTTTTGGTGAGACTTAGAAAACTTAAATTTTCGTGTTTCTTTTTTTTTAATCCGCTGTATTTCAGCAACCAGAGGTCCAATCTTCAATGTCTCTTAGACAATTTTATAGCAAATTTTCTGAACTTTTCAAAACAAATATTTTTAGAAATGGTCACTCATGGTCACTATTTTTAAAAATTGAAAAACTGCAAATATTTCGCTAAAATCAAACTTTCGGTGGCTATATCTTGAAAACGGAACCCTTTATCAAAAAATCTGTAAAGTACTTTTCGATTGCAAATTCAATTTTGCATTGAAAAGTAATGTCAAACTTGTTTTTGCATAAAACTTCGATTTTTTCCAAAAATCACTATTTTTTCAAAAATTCATAGCTCAACGGCAGATTTTTTGACCATGTTTCTCTATGGCTCAAAAGTTGCGGATTTTTGTCCCCTGAAACATATCAAAAAATCTCGAAAATCAAAAAATATGTATTTTGGGAAATTGAGTTTTAGTAAAAAAAAAGTTGATAAAAAAATTTGCAAATTTTTTTT
Source organism: Culex pipiens pallens (assembly GCF_016801865.2). Classification (NCBI taxonomy): domain Eukaryota; kingdom Metazoa; phylum Arthropoda; class Insecta; order Diptera; family Culicidae; genus Culex; species Culex pipiens. Next base: position 44,198,954 of record NC_068937.1, on the reverse strand, counting down.
TCCGTGTACCTTAGTTTTTTCTCAAAAGTCCTCAACAATACCTACAACTTTGCCGAAGACACTAAATTGATCAGAATATTCACTCAAAAGTTACAGCTGTTTGAATATTTACATACCATTTTTGTATGGACAGCTGCCAAAATTGTATGGAGACTTGTATGGGTGAACCAATGACACAAAATAGCATATTTGGTCATAGGGAAGGCCCCCACAAAGTTTGAGCCTAATCAAAAAATACAAATAAAATCCATTTCCGGTTTTGGTAGAGAATTGCTCTCCCGTAGCTTAAAAGGAGATGACGACCACAATCCCCAACCAAGATGGTGTCAGCTTTTTGTCCCAATTTTTCTATCGCTTCTTTAGATTTTTTACCCTTTTCATTGTCCCAGCACGGGGTCCAGCTAGCCCCATTCCTGGTGCAATAAAATGCACCACGGGGAGCCAAAACCAAAATTTAGAGGAAACGAAAAGAAAAGGGTCTTTTTTTCAACAAGTTCTTCCCTATCCTTGGTTTGTGAGGGAGCGAGATCTCTAAAACATTGATGCTTTTCTGAGCGCATTCAGAACTCCCTGCTGGTCCCCGGAAAGAGGATGTAAGTTGTCCGCTTGGTGCTGGAAGTTTTGCATACCGGCACTCGATGGTCTTGGGCCGCCCTAGATTAAACATTGTCTATATGTCTATATGTGGGGGTGGATGAGACTTGCGGCTATACGATTTATGCAATTACATTTAATAAATTATCCGGCAGGTCGACTTGGCTCACACACACGAGGACTCATACAGGCAGACACAAACACTGTCTTTTCCTGAGCGAGGTCTTAATCAGAGCCAGTCTTGGTGGGACTTTGGATTTGCATTGGGCAGTGTTGCCAGATCTGCAAAAAAATGAGATTGTACTTCCGATCAGCTGATCAACTTTGTTCTAATGCAACAAAAACAATTTTGCTATAATTTGGCAACACTGCCATCACTTCAACTTTCCACTCTCAAAGTCATAACTCATTCTTAGCCAACTCTTCAGTGCGCTTTCTCCAGAGCTCTCGAATCCAAAGTGGATCGCTTAGGGCGTTGCGTCCTGCTGCTGCTGCCACTACTGCTCTTAAAACGTGTGTGTGTGTGTGTGTGTGTGTGTGTGTGTGTGTGTGTGTGTGTGTGTGTGATCTGGATCCTTGTGGCAGCAAAATTAAGACAATAGAGAGAAACGCCCTCCTGCCGAGGGAAAGCCAAGCCAAGACTTTGGTCTTATGATGTGTAACTTTTCATTTGTTTTAAACTGCTGCATAATAGACTCTGTCATAGTGGAGCGTGAGTTCTGACTTTTCCAACGTCCCCCCCCCCCTTTGCCTTTGGGGGGAAGAAACATTATTGGAGGGGCGGGCTATTCCAGAAGGGAAAGAAACTAGTAGATATGGATATGTGCAATGCCGGCTGGCAGGACTGGTTACCGTTCAAAGCTGCTGAAAATAGTTTGATGTATTTTAAGAACAGAATATTCCAACGCAAGTTTTCTTAATTAGATGATATTCATGAAACTGACTTGAATAGACTTGCCATTCAATTAACTGTATTTGTTTTGTATGGTAACATAAATTTGTTTTAAAACATGGGAAAATTAAGGCAAAGAAATCTAATGAGGATCGGAATGATAGTTTTTGCTGAATGAAGCAATTTAAGCCTCTTTTTGCAATTCAAATATATCAAAAAAAATCGCTCTACAGCCTTGGCGTTCTCGATTGCGAGATTCTTACTCGAAACTAGGTGTCCGAAGGCTTGATTGTTGAGGCAATTGCAAACCTCTTTTAACACCTAAGCTTCCATCCACCTCGGGATTCGAACCGACGACCTTTGGATTGTGAGTCCAACTGCCTACAAGCGACTCCACCGAGGCAGGACCCAGGGAGACGACTCCTACACCTGGACTGAGCTAACGACCTAACCCTCTAGGTTAGACCGGGCCAACATTTACTTCCCCGTCTGACGGAAGGCGTGGTCAGACAAATCTCGTCTCGAAAAATGCCACCGGGACCGGTGGCCTACACCACGGTTCCCGGTTTTTCAATTTTATGTATTGTTCAAAAAATCATAATGAGCAAAAAAGAGGTCTAATTCACTTGGACCTCGAATTATACTCATGGCATTTCAATTTTGTATGGTAATTTGTAAAATTCTGCTGCACAACGCTATTTATTTTTTTAAATTTGTATTTTCCACTATTTTAACTTACTAACACAGTTGAACTTAAACCAATATTTTGTAATTTTGGTGCAATCTCGGTTATTATTCAGATTAAAAAGGCATTTTTTATAAGGGTATGGCTGAAAATTAAATTTTCAAAATATATTTTCTTAATTTTTTAAATTACTAGGCTATCGCGACTTAGTGAGCTTATAATAGGAATTAGGAATACTGTTACTACCAACTATATACGCGCTGGTTCCTTGTCCATTTGACAAGGGTTCGGAAGTTCTAAATAACGTTTGAATCCGATTGATGCAAACGTTCTTCAGGGCGGGGCTTTTCGATTCAAGCTGAGGTACCTCGCGCACGGCTAACCTGCGTAGAAATGGGTCACCGAAGCTTGGCAAAGCTAGCAGCTTCCAAATGCCTATGCGAGTTATTTGCATGTGGGTAATTCTCTACACAGAAAAAAATAGTTGAATTTTGGAATGTTGAAAATTTGGTAGGTTGAACATTACCTCTTTATTTGTGTAATATTACATAAAAAATGTGTAAAAATATGAACCTGATTAATATTCATCAAAAATTGATGAATATTCATCATTTTCTGGGGTAAGATTTATCATTTATTTTGCCACAAAATCTGTCACCATTTCCTGATGAATAATACCATCATTTTTTTTCTGTGTACCAACTCACAAGAAATCGGGAAAAGTTGCACCGACCCTTCTTCAATTTGCGTGAATCTTTGTTCTAAGAGGTAACTTTTGTCTCTGATCATGAATCCGAGGTCCGTTTTTTGATATCTCGTGACAGAGGAGCGGTACAACCCCTTCCATTTTTGAACATGCGAAAAAAGAGGTGTTTTTCAATAATTTGCAGCCTTAAACGGTGATGAGATAGAAATTTGGTGTCAAAGGGAATTTAACATTATACACTCTAAAAACTAACCCTGCAATGTTAGAAAAAAACACGAAATTTAAAAATGAAAAATTTTGTTCCTCATGATAAATGACCCTTCTGGGTCCATGTAGATTCGAAAAGTACATTTAATTTCCCTTCAAATGACATACTCCAAAAATTTTTAAAGTCGAGTAACGGAAAATGACATAGTTTCTTAAACTTTTTTTGTGTTTTTTTTCCGATGAAAAATACGTTTTTTTCGGAATTCTGAGAACGCTATCAAATCGAACGTACAATTTTTCATTGTTATCCGAGCATTCGTTGGTGAAGGTTGTCTGAATCAACATGACTCGTCGCGTCCCGGCGCAAAACGCCGGCAATATTGCCCTACCTGCGGCTCAAGCAGGCAAAAAAGTGGGAATTTCCAAAAGGAAGGTTGAGGCCTCAACTGATGGCCAAAAACCGGGAATTTCCAAGAGGAAGGTGCTTTTGGAAGTGACATCGAACAGCAAAAAGACGAAAAAGAGCGACGGTACTGTACCGATGGATGAGGAGGAGGAGAACTCTTCATCGCACGAGGAGCAGCTTTTGAAGAACAACAAGTTCGCTGGACTGCCTGACGAGGACCAGGTAGCGGAAGCAAAGGAGAATGAAGTGAAACAGCGAAAGGAGAAACTGCCTCCTTTTTATGTGAGGCAATCAGCAGCAACGATCGACTTTCGAGCGGGGCTGGTTGAACTCATCAAGTCTGGGAAATTCCAAGGCAACATTCGTCTGTGTCAGGACGGATTTAAGGTGCTGGTGCAATCCAGGCAGCATTATCAACTGGTCAAGGATTACTTGACCGAAAACGAGGCGGAGTACTTTACCCATGATGTCGTCATGGATAAGCCGTTCAAAATCGTCGTCAGAGGTCTGTACGACATGCCAGTGGAGGAATTAGCTGCCGAGCTAAAAGTTTTGAAACTGGATGTGTTGGCCGTGCACAAAATGAGCCGACGCAACAAAGACATCAAGTACCGTGACCAGCTCTACCTGCTGCATTTGGCTAAGGGATCGACGACGCTTCCTGAGCTGAAGGCAATTCGAGCGGTTTTCAACATTATCGTGTCGTGGGAGCGATACCGACCAGTGCATCGTGACGTCACACAATGCTTCAACTGCCTGGGTTTCGGGCACGGAGGTAAGAACTGCCACCTAAAGCGTCGGTGCGCCAAATGTGGTACCGATGCGCACATCACATCCCAGTGCATCCAAGATTCGCTGGTGAAGTGCCTCAACTGCAACGGTGAGCACTCGTCAACCGACCGAAAGTGCCCCAAGAGAGCTGAGTTCGTGAAAATTCGGCAGCAAGCATCGACGAAGAATCAGCCTCAGCGTCGTAGAACTCCTCCAGCCCTGGTGGAGCAAAATTTTCCACCTCTTCAACCGCGACGCCAGGTCCCGAACTTGGCACCGTTGCCGTTGGATCCCAGGAAGAGAGCTGAGATGAATCATCCACGGCCGGGTTCCAGCCAGGAGCCGAGACCGCCACCACCGGGCTTCAGCCAGGAGCCAAGACCAACCCAAGAACCCGCAGTTGAGGAAAATGGTAATGATCTTTACACCTCAACCGAACTCCTCAATATTTTCAAACAGATGTCCGCTGCACTGCGTGGATGCAAAACCAAGACCCAGCAGATTGAAGTGCTGACCTCGTTCGTCATCCAGTATGGATCGTAGGTCCCTCAAGCTGCTGAATTGGAACGCTTGCTCCATTAGGAGGAAGAACTTAGAGCTGGTGGATTTTCTTCGCGAGAAGGAGATCGACGTAGCTGCCATCACGGAAACTCATCTGAAGCCCGGTGAAAAAGTTTATCTGCAAAACTACAAGATCGCGACGCAGCTCGACAGGACCACCTCTGGAGGAGGAGGTGTGCTTGTCGCTGTTCATCGTGATCTCAAGCCACGCCGGCTGCCACACTTCAAGCTGGACATCATCGAGGCCGTTGGGGTGGAAATTCCCACTTCGGTTGGCCCAGTACTCTTCATTGCTGCATACTGCCCACGTCAGGTGAATTCCAGAGATGGTTCAGCAGCAAAACTGAAGAGCGATATCCAGAAGCTGACACGGCGGAGCGCAAAGTACATCATCGCTGGTGACCTCAACGCGAAGCATGAAGTTTGGGGCAACAGCAGAAGGAATCGAAACGGAGTGATTCTGCACAACGATCTGCAAAACGGATACTACAACGTTGTGAGTCCGGATCGTCCAACGAGGGTGGCTCGGTCTGGGAATCACTCAATCATCGACTTCTTCATTACCAATATGGCTGAGAACGTGGCTCATCCTGAGGTGTTTGAAGAGTTGAGTTCTGATCACTACCCGGTGGTTGTGGAAGTTGGAGCTTCCGTTACTCCGCAGCGCCAACCAACCCGGAAAGATTACCACAACGTTGACTGGCAGCAGTTTCAGCAAGTGGTCGACAGCAACATCGACTATGATCAACACCCGGAAACTTCTGCCGATATTGATCGTTCGCTGGAGGTGATCCAGCAGGCTATCAACCAAGCAGAGGCTGCCAACGTTCGGGAGGTTCCTGTTAATTTTAAGGTAACTGATATTGACGTAGATACTAAACATTTGATTAGACTTAGGAATGTTTATAGGAGACAATATCAACGGACTGGGGACTATGACAAAAAGATTTCAGTGAACAATTTGAACAAAATCATACAAGACCGACTTGACAATATCAGAAATCAAGAATTTTCAAAACATGTAAGCCAGCTGGGGAATTATTCAAAACCATTTTGGAAACTTTCAAAAGTTCTTAAAAACAAACCAAAGCCGATTCCTCCTCTTATTGTTGAGGATTCTCGTTTGATTACATCCGAGGAAAAGGCAAATGCACTTGGGCTTCATTTTGTTAGTTCACATAATCTTGGCGCTTCCATGACCAGCCGTAAAGAAACATCAGTTGCCAATAGTATTTCAACAATCAATGACTCTACCTTTGAATTTCCTGCAGATTCCCATGTTTCTGGTGAGGAAGTCAAAGTTGCAGTTAAACAAATGAAAAATATGAAAGCTCCAGGCTTTGATAACATTTTTAATCTAGTGTTGAAAAAACAGAGTGATCAGTTCTTTCAACATCTAGCCAATATTTTCAATAAATGTTTGCAACTTGGTTACTTCCCCACCAATTGGAAGCTGGGCAAAGTCATACCAATTTTGAAGCCTCAAAAAGATCCAACATCGCCAACAAGTTATCGTCCCATAAGTCTTTTGAGTAGTCTGTCCAAACTCTTTGAGAAGGTCATCTATTCAAGGCTTTTGGATTTTACCAACGATAATAATATAATTTTGAATGAGCAGTTTGGCTTCCGAAAAGGACATAATACTGCTCATCAGCTTACGAGAGTAACTAAAATCATCAAGCAGAACAAGCTTGAGTCTAAATCAACTGCTATGGCTTTGTTGGATGTTGAGAAGGCTTTTGACAATGTTTGGCATGATGGTTTGATACATAAACTGTATTTATACGGTTTTCCAATGTATCTTATCAAAATTATCCAGCACTATCTTTCGGAGAGATCGTTCAAGGTTTTTCTGAATGGGATTGCTTCTGGATTATTCAACATTGATGCTGGGGTTCCCCAAGGAAGTATTCTTGGCCCACTTCTGTACAATATTTTTACATCTGATTTGCCTACTCTTCCTGGTAATGGTGTGTTGTCACTTTTTGCTGATGACACTGCCGTTATTTATAAGGGTAATATAACCAGATATTTAGTTGGCCGCCTTCAGAAGGGTCTTGACGTTCTTTCCGAATACTTTGGCGACTGGAAAATTCGCATAAATGCAGCCAAAACTCAAACCATCATTTTTCCACTTTCCAAATCGGCCAGATTTGCCCCAAAGGATGATGTTTTGATAAAAATGAATGATGTTTCGATACCCTGGTCAAAGGAAGTTGTCTATTTAGGTCTCATACTTGACTCGAAACTATTGTTTCGGCAGCATGTAGATAAAATATTGAACAAGTGCAGCATTCTCATCAGGTGTTTGTATCCTTTAATTAACAGAAAATCAAAGCTTTCTTTGAAAAATAAGTTAGCAGTTTACAAACAAATAATTTACCCCGTTATTGAGTATGCAGTACCTGTTTGGGAGTGTTGCGCTAGAACTCATAAATTGAAGCTCCAGCGTGTCCAAAACAAGGTACTCAAAATGGTTTTGAATGTTCCTGGCTGGACTAGATCAAGTGAGGTTCATGAATTAGCAGAAGTAAAAATGTTGGATCAGAAAATTCAAGAAAAATGTTTGAAATTCAGGGAAAAATGTGCTATATCTGAATACCCCTTGATTCAAGGATTGGTTTAGTTTATGGTAAGATTAAGTTAGTTTTAGGTTAGGTTATGTTTTCTTAATTTTTTTTTCCTCATTGTACCTAGTGTTACAAAAATGATAAATCATATACTTTTAAAGTTAAGAAAATGAACAGTGTTTAAATCACGAAAAGCAAACTAAAGCTGAAGAGCCACAGCTGACCACTTATTATGTAAACCAAATGTAATTATTATAAGAAAGATTCAATAAAGTATATTCAATTCAAAAAAAAAAAAAAAAAAGAACGTACAATTTTACATAAAGTCCCTTTGAAACCGAATTTCTATCTCATCACCGTTTCAGGCTGCAAATTATTGAAAAACACCTCCTTTTTCGCATGTTCAAAAATGGAAGGGATCGTACCGCCCCTCCGTCACGAGATATCAAAAAACGGACCTCGGATTCGTGATCAGGGACAAAAGTTACCCCTTAGAACATAGTTTCACGCAAATCGAAGAGGGATCGGGGCAACTGCTGTGTGAGTTGGCGGAGAATTACCCATGTATAGAATGTAGATCTAAAAATACATGGAAACAACTCAATTTGTAAGAAGCGACCGCGTGGTCAAGTTTGGTTAGTTGCAAACACACACATATTCACACAAGTTTGGCTATGTTTTTACTAACGTTTCCTATTTTTTAAGTAAAAAGAAGTATGCAGTAATTTTTCTAATGTCCCAGACTATGCCTCTACGCATTTTTTTTACAATTTAAATGATAATGGTGTCATTTTATACCAGAAAATGTGAAAAACAAATGAAATAACAAGCCATAATTTCAACATTTGCACGGAAAAAGTGATTTAAAATGCATTTTACACTAGTTCAGTTGTTTTGAAATCATAAGTTTTCAAAAAATGTAAGATTTGACGGAAACAAAAATTTTAGCGAAAAAATAAATAATAAACATTGCAAATTTTCAAAAATTCATTGGCTTTTTGAACCAACCCAAACATGTTAAAAATGATTCTTAATGCCATTGTAAATTGATTTCAGCTGATTGCAGTTCAATTTCCATCATTGAATTTAAAAATTTCTGTAAAAAAAAATTTGCCCCCTGATTTTTTGGGCCAACTTTGAAGGGGGGGTAGAGACAAAAACTATAAATAAAATTTGTACCAGCCTAATTTACTGATACTTAAGAAACGAGAATACTACGGATATATTTTTTCCAGGTTTTCCAGTATTTTTAACGTAACATGTTAAAAAATGGAAATATACCATTCAGTAACCAAGTGGACACTTTCGTAGAAATATCAGACCCCCACCCTCGTGGACAGGATTCTAAGACATGATTTTTTGAAAAATGTAGGGTAGTACGGGGCAAAAGCACGCACGGGGCAAAGGTACGCATCGTTAATTTTGATACTTAATTTTTACCTTAAAAACTCATACTCGGGATTTCAACTTGTCTGAGGGTAACTTTAATATATTTACAAAAAAATGAAACAATAGGAGTTCGTGTAAGTTATTTAAAAAAACTTTTTTGCCATTTTGATCTAATATTCTAAAATTGCAAAATAAGTTTTACAAAACTTTAAAACCATTTAACTAGTGTTTAGCCTAGCCGATGTGTTACCATTAAAGATTTTTTTAAATTCATTTGCTTCTTATTTTTATCATCTGTTATCTGTTTTCTCAATAAGAAATTTGTGCAACAAAGGTACAGGTGAATTTCCATACATTTATGTATGAAAAAAATCAAACACATTGGATAACTTTAATTTATGATAACATTGATTCAAAATCACTGAACAATAGTATTTCTGCCAAAACCGGACTAAAAACTAAAACTTTTGCTAAAACAGAATGGGTTTTAACCCTAACAATTAAGCTTTGGTTACATAACTACTACTTTGTTCAAGGAACTCAATGTACCATAAAATTATCTTTATTTGCAGTACAAAACGACCCAATTGTTTTGGGTTTCATTCGATCTATCTTGGGGTTCGATAAGTCCCCACTGAAAATTATGAAGTTTAGTTAAGTTCTTCAAAAGTTATGCTAAAAACGTTTTTCTCTATTTTTCGAAACATTGTAAAAGGGTGGATATTGTGAAAAAAAAATCCGCTAAGTTATATTTTTTAGAACAGTAATCTTCGAAATGCGGTCATTCGGGGCCAAAACGTTTACGGTTTTTGCCGCGATAGTAGCTCTTCTGACGGCGCCGATGACTTCAAGACTTCTTCGTGTCATACCTTAGTGTTTCTCCTTCTTCGACAGTTCCGGATTGTTTCGTTTCAGGTTCCGGATCTTTTCTTCTCCAAGAAACGCTTGCCCATCCCCCTTATTTCCATCGGGTATCATCCTCCTTTTCGCTCTCCTCTGTTGGTTTTGTTTATAAACACAACCGGCAAGAATTTGACAGCCTCAAGCGCGGCCTTTGTTGCTGTGTTTAAAAAAGCATCAGGATAGATTTTTTTTAATATCGATAATTAAATGGTAAAAAAATATTTCCAATTGCGTTAACTAATAATTAAAGTAGAAAAACGTTATTTTTACCTATTTTTTTTTTGGAAAAATTGAAATATTTTTTTTATTTATAATTCTGGGTAATGCATTTTCAAACACACCTTCTCAGAAAACCAGCATGGCTGCTTTAGAGAGTGGCAATAGGCTAACAGAAGGCGCGAGTAGATTAGCAGGATGCGGCAGCCATGTTTTTACACACGATTTTCAAATTATTTTGTTCTAGCCGCTACGTCTGTTGTCTGTGATTGTTATTTATACACATTCTGAAGGATGAATCCCAGATATTTTGATGAAAACGTTGTCCGGATCTGTCACGCGATCCATCGTTGGAAAGGTTATCAATTGACTTCTACGATGAGACAGAATGAGAATTTTTCTATTTTTTTCTCAAGACTGTCACTGGATTCTGTGGGTGGACTGTATTCTCAGGTTTCGGTATGATAAAAACACTGGGACTTGCCTTTTTAACCATTTACTTCAAAAACTCTAGAAATTTCTGGTTTCTATGTACACTGCGCGACGTGTCTTGTCGCGTTTTGAAACTGAGTGAAAATTTTGTCTCTCCTCTCTCCGTTCGTGCGTTTGCACGCGCTTCGGCTCGCGCCGTTTTCGCTCGTTGTGTCATTTCGCACTGTCATGTTGGCAGCGCCGTCGCTGGAGCAGGGCTGAACTCACGCACACTGGGCCGCAGTTGCGCAAATTTTCGTAAATTGATCGCGGTGGATCGCAATGAATAATTTTCTACCACAGTTTTTTGTGTGATCAATGTGGTAAATGCTTTGGTGCATTTTTGACAGTTCGAAAATTTTCCGCGATTAATCAAAATCAAATTAACAATACTAATCTATTGTCAGTATTGCTTTAAACCCTTTAAACAATCCTGCATGTAAATTTTCGTCTCAACTATTTCCTTTTATGTGAAAAAAGCATATCATATCTCAAATTCCAATTCCTAACGGTAAATCTTGAACCATTCCAAAGCTCTCCATCTCTAGCAGATCCCGGTGGAAATCCCGCACTCACATATTCTTGATTTGTCGACCCGGGACACACAATGGCACATTTGTGTGTGTGTGAAAATGATGGCCTACCGGAGCTGCATAGAGCAATTCCTCAATCCCAGCCATTTTCCAACCCACAATTTTCCACCACCATCAGCGCTCTCTATTCTGTGCTTTGGGCTTTGTAGGAAAATGAACATGATAAATATTAAATTAACTCGTCTCAACTTAATTTTAGTTAAGATTTATATATGAAGTCTCATGCCTGCAAGGATAATACATTCCCACACATACACACACATGCACACATTCTTTCCGTTTTGCTCCCACGACGAAGGAATGGCATGGAATTGCCTAGCTTAACCCTCAAGGTGGCCCTGTTTTGAAATTATATTTGAATTCAAGTTTTTAACGATAACAGAACGAAAGGAAGAATTAAACAAATAACATTAATTATCAAGTGAATAACAGATAAAAGAAAATGACATGAAGTTGAAAATTTTAATTCAAAAATAAAATTAAAGAAAAGTCGAACAGCAACAGGGTTAACCTCACCTATAGCATAACCGTTCTAATCACCCACCACAAACGCCACCCGCGTGAGAAGGCGCCGGAGCCAAGTGTCAGGCCTTCCGGAACCTCCCGCCGCGCGCGGAACGTGAATCCCCGTAAGAGGTCGCTTTCTCTGGAAGCTAATTGAGTGTGAGAAATGAATGAACGTCACCGTCGGTCGTAGCGCGGGCGCACGTATGAATGTCGCGAGCGAACGAAGAGTACGAACGTTGTTTAGTGGTTCATTAGCGTGAATTAGACAAATTGAGTTAACTGCTTTCAGGTTTTAATTGAGGTTTTAACCGTTGTGACGTGACGTGCTGGATGGGCTGGGGAGGGTTTTGTTTGCAGTAAGCGAAGGGATTATGAGTTAATTTTGCTTCAATTGGTTGTGTTATTATTTACAGTTGCTTTTTAATGTACGAAAATATATTATATTATTTTAAAAAAAATAGTTTTTTCATCGTTCATTCAGGTGACCATTTTCGAAAAAAAAATTAATTCTGTGGAAGGAGCAAAGCCGCGTGGTTGAATTCTTGTGCTTCTATTGTTTCATTTGTGATTTGAGTGTTAACTTATTTATGCTGAACGAATAATGTGGATTTTGCTTTTGAGTAATTCTCTGACAAAATGGATTTTATTTTTAACTTTATTATTTAGCTCAAACTATAATAGAGCCTTTATTATTTAAGCTTAGAGATTTTTCACGCTCGAAAATAGCAAATTTCACGGGGACCTCGATTAATCACCAAATTTCACGCAAATTTCGCGGATTGTGAAAAATGTTAAAATTACTCTCAAAATCTTATGTTTAAATCACAGAAACCACTTTTTATATTATTTATATTATGAAACAAAATGTAGGGCATGCCTATTATCATTTATTGAAATATTTTTTTTTAATATTCGACTAATAAAGCTAAAAAGTTTTCGCAGATTTGCCTCTGTTTTATCAGATCACATTTTATTAAATTTCATATCAAAGCAAAATTCGACAATCTTGTTCATCCAAAATTAGTAAAATAATTTGAATTTTCTGCGACAATTACCTAGTCCATTCAAAATATTTGTAAAACGTTTTTATTCAGAATATTTTTTAAGTTTACATCTCTCTTTTCTAAAACTAAATTAAAAATCAATAGGCATAATTAATTAAATTGGTAACGAAATCGAAATTCTTATTCAAAAAAAGAACAGACTTAACTTTCAAGAGAATCATCCACCCATATAATCAAATATCGTTATAATTAAACAGGACTCAGAAAAAATATGAAATATTTTTAAAAGGTGATTTCAAAGATAAAAAATACTCTTTATTTTATTTTGAATAAAACAAAGCTTAATTCTTTTAATTTCTTTTAAAATTATACCTTTCAAATAAAATAGTAGTATTTTTTTTTACTACACTACTTACTATATTAAGTAAGTTTCTAAAAAAACTGAAAAATCCGAACAATTCTTCAAATGGTTCATATCAGGCTTTTTTATTGAAAACTAATAAAATTCACTCAAATAGTCTTTATGATTAAAATATTTATTATAATGTTATTTAAATAAAATATTTGATAAAATTGATAAATTTCAAGAATTTCAAACCGTTTACGAAATCGTCAAAATTTACATACCATACATACCAATCAGCATAGCGCACCAGGTACGCGTGCTGTAGCAAGAAGACGCTTCCATCTTTCTCGGTCTTGGGCTGCTACTCGCCAATTTCCCAGGTTACAGATCTTCCGGATATCACCATTCACTTGGTCTCCCCACCGTGCGCGCGGTTTCCCTGCTCTCCTGCCTGTTCCGCCAGCTGGTTCAGCGCGGTCAAAAAGCAGTCTGACAGGCTGGTTCTCGTCCATTCGGGCGACATGGCCGGCCCACCTGAGCCTCCCGATCTTCGCCTGGGTGGCGATGGTCGGTTCTTCAAGAAACGCGTGCAGTTCGTGGTTCATGCGTCTTCGCCACACTCCGTCAGACACCTGCACTCCACCGTAGATCGTTCGTAGCACCTTCCGTTCGAAAACTCCAAGGGCACGTTCGTCCTCCTGCTTTGTACATCATCAGCTTCGTGCGGCGCTGCACTCGATCCGATGTGAGGTTCTTCCGTAATCCGAAGTAAGCACGATTCCCAGCAAAAATACGAGTCCGGATCTCTTTGCTGGTGTCGTTGTCGGCGGTTACCAGCGATCCCAAGTACACGAACTCGCTCACCTCCTCCAACTCATCACCATCCACAGTTAGAGGGGTGAGACTTGGGGGGCCGACGTCCTTCGAACCCCTTCCTCTCATGTACTTCGTCTTCGTCGTATTCATGCCAAGTCCTACACGCCTTGCTTGTACCTTCAGTCGGGTGTAGACATCCTTCACCGTCTCCAGGTTCCTTGCCACAATGTCGATGTCATCGGCAAAAGCAAGCAGCTGGTAGGACCTGTTCATGATCGTGCCACTCGTTTCGATGCCCGCCCTTCGAATAATGCCCTCAAGAACGACGTTGAATAGCGCACAGGATAAGCCATCACCTTGCCGCAGCCCTCGGCGTGATCCAAAGGGTTCCGCTAAGTCCCCCGAAACACGCACGTGACACATCACACCGTCCAAGGTAGCCTTGATCAGCCGAGTCAGTTTATCCGGAAACCAGTTCTCGTGCATAATCTGCCATAGCTGCTCGCGGTCGACTGTATCATAGGCCGCCTTGAAATCGATGAAGATGTGATGTGTGGGCACGTTGTACTCACGACATTTCTCGAGGATCTGTCGGAGACAAAATATTTGGTCCGTGGTGGCGCGCGCGCCAGTGAAGCCCGCTTGGTAGGGCCCCACGAACCTCCTTGCATGGGGTGACAGCTGACGGCAGAGGATCTGGGAGAGGATTTTGTAGGCCGCGTTGATAAGCGTGATGCCGCAGTAGTTGCCGCAGTCCAGCTTATCGCCCTTTTTATAGATGGGGCACACGACACCATCCATCCACTCCTCCGGTAGCGTCTCCTCCTCCCAGATCTTGGAGATCACGCAGTGAAGCGCCCTCGCCAGTTTCTCTCCTCCATATTTGAAGAGCTCACCGGGTAACCGATCCTTGCCGGCAGCTCTGTTGTTCTTCAGCTTCCTGATCTCCCTCTTCACCGTCTCTAGATCAGGCGCCGGGAACTGTTCATCAGCTGCGGGCGCTCCAAGGTTGACTTCAACGCTGTCTCCGTCCGCTTCATCGCCGTTGAGGTGCTCGTTGAAGTACTGCTTCCACCTTTCCAACACCTCGCTCTTGTTTACGATCAGGTTTCCACCGTTGTCCCTGCACACATCGGCTCGCGGCACGAAGCCTTTGCGGGACCGGTTCACCTTTTCGTAAAACTTCCGCGTTTCGTTAGTTCGGAATAGCTGCTACATTTCCGCGCAATCTCGGTCTTCTTGCTGGCGCTTCTTAAGCTTGAAGACCGCGACCTGCCGGTACCGTTCCACATTCCCTCTCATCGCCTTGTGCAGCTTCTTATCGTAAGCTGCCTTCTTCTCGGCGGTAATCTGTTGGCACTCGTCATCGTACCAATCGTTTCGACTGACTCGGATCGCACTACCCAGCGTGGCTTCTGCTGCACTGCCGATGGCTGAGCGAATACGGCTCCAACCATCTTCGAGCGAGGCTGCGCCAAGTTCCTCCTCACCTGGCAGATTTGCTTCCAGCTGCTGCGCGTAACTGTGGGCCACATCTCCGTTCTGCAGACACGCGGTGTTGAACGGAGGGGTCCGCCGGCTCCGGCGTTGGTTAAACACCGTCGACAGCTTTGAGCGCATGTCAACTCCAACTAGGTAGTGGTCCGAGTCAATATTCGCACCACGAAAGGTGCGCACGTGTGTGACGTCCGAGAAGAATCGGCCGTCGATCAGGACGTGGTCGATTTGCGTTTTCGTCCGTTGGTCAGGTGATGTCCAGGTGGCTTTGTGGATATCCTTGCGAGGAAAATAGGTGCTCCTCCTCCATTCCACGGGAGGCTGCAAAGTCGATGCAGCGTTGGCCGTTGTCGTTCGTGACCGCATGTAGACTTTCTGGGCCTATTGTCGGTCGAAACATTTCCTCCCTTCCGAACCGAGCGTTCATGTCCCCAATGATGATCTTTACATCCTGCCGCGACAGCCGTCGTACACCTCCTCCAGCGTCGCGTAGAATGCTTCCTTCTCATCATCGGTCTTTTTTTCGTGGGGGCAGTGCACGTTGATAATGCTATAGTTAAAGAACCGGCCTCGTATTCTTAACTTGCACATCCGCTCGCTGATCGCCGTGAAGCCGAACACGCGATCCTGCATCTTGCCCCGCACGATAAAGCCGTCAAAATTTACTAACCCAATATTAGTAATTGAACAAGGGTATTCACTCACTTAATTCTACAGTAGTTCTTAAGATTATTGTATTCTTATTTCAGTTTGATAAAATATTTTGAGAAAAATCGTTACAGTTTCACACAAACATAAAATTTCACGGGAATTCACGCAAAAAGACAAATTTCGCGGATTTCACGCTGTCCGAGAAATCTTGAAATTTCACTAACTCTAATTATGATAAAAGAAGCTATTTTAAGTCATTGGTTCACCCATACAAGTCTCCATACAATTTTTTCAGCTGTTCATACAAAAATGGTACTAAATACTCGAAAATCTGTAACTTTTGAATGAATTTTCTTATCTATTTGGTGTCTTGGCAAAGTTGTAGGTATTGTTGAGGAATATCCAGAAAAAAATAAGAACGCGGAAATAAATGCCGATTTTTTAATATACTTTTTTTTCACAAAAACTCATTTTCCCAAAATACGTATATTTTGATTATCGAGATTTTTTTATATGTTTTAGGGAACCAAAACCAGCAACTTTTGAGCCACATAGGTACTGTACTGTCAGTGGGGTGACTATGGGTCAAAAAACGATACACCTCTCGTAATTTCTTAATGGGTAATTCTCCGCCAACTCACACAGCAGTTGCCCCGACCCCTCTTCGATTTGCGTGAAACTTTGTCCTAAGGGGTAACTTTTGTCCCTGATCACGAATCCGAGGTCCGTTTTTTGATATCTCGTGACGGAGGGGCGGTACGACCCCTTCCATTTTTGAACATGCGAAAAAAGAGGTGTTTTTCAATAATTTGCAGCCTGAAACGGTGATGAGATAGAAATTTGGTGTCAAAGGGACTTTTATGTAAAATTAGACGCCCGATTTGATGGCGTACTCAGAATTCCGAAAAAACGTATTTTTCATCGAAAAAAACACTAAAAAAGTTCTAAAAATTCTCCCATTTTCCGTTACTCGACTGTAAAAAATTTTGAAACATGTCATTTAATGGGAAATTTAATGTACTTTTCGAATCTACATTGTCCCAGAAGGGTCATTTTTTCATTTAGAACAAAATTTTTCATTTTAAAATTTCGTGTTTTTTCTAACTTTGCAGGGTTATTTTTTAGAGTGTAACAATGTTCTACAAAGTTGTAGAGCAGACAATTACAAAAATTTTGATATATAGACATAAGGGGTTTGCTTATAAACATCACGAGTTATCGCGATTTCACGAAAAAAAAGTTTTGAAAAAGTTGGTCGTCATCGATCATGGCCGTTCATGGTCACCCGCGACAGACACGGACGACGAAACAAAGAGAAACGCAAAAAGTAACTTTTTCAAAACTTTTTTTCGTAAAATCGCGATAACTTGTGATGTTTATAAGCAAACCCCTTATGTCTATATATCAAAATTTTTGTAATTGTCTGCTCTACAACTTTGTAGAACATTGTTACACTCTAAAAAATAACCCTGCAAAGTTAGGAAAAACACGAAATTTTAAAATGAAAAATTTTGTTCTAAATGAAAAAATGACCCTTCTGGGACAATGTAGATTCGAAAAGTACATTAAATTTCCCATTAAATGACATGTTCCAAAATTTTTTACAGTCGAGTAACGGAAAATGGGAGGATTTTTAAAACTTTTTTAGTGTTTTTTTCGATGAAAAATACGTTTTTTCGGAATTCTGAGTACGCCATCAAATCGGGCGTCTAATTTTACATAAAAGTCCCTTTGACACCAAATTTCTATCTCATCACCGTTTCAGGCTGCAAATTATTGAAAAATACCTCTTTTTTCGCATGTTCAAAAATGGAAGGGGTCGTACCGCCCCTCCGTCACGAGATATCAAAAAACGGACCTCGGATTCGTGATCAGGGACAAAAGTTACCCCTTAGGACAAAGTTTCACGCAAATCGAAGAGGGGTCGGGGCAACTTTTCCCGATTTCGTGTGAGTTGGTAGAGAATTACCCTAATAACAAAAACAATTTAAATAACATCAAAAAACATTCAACGTAGATTTGTTCTTAGATAGTTTACTAACATTTTACCAAAATATGGTGGATTTTGATGAACACTACCTTAAATGCCAATAGTTTGAAAATTGACCCAATCTCACCCCTTAGAGGGGGTGACATTGGGTCAAATGAAACTAAAATGATGCTCAAATACAACGATAGGGAATCGTATTGACATGCTACTATGTTTGAAGTGGAGATTATCAAACATTTGGGTAGTTTTCGAGCAATTCCAACAAAAATATTAGAAAAATGATTTTTCGAGAGGTCATTTTTGGCCAAAACGTACCTCAACTTTAGACAGCTGCCAAAATATCAGGATTTGTTCTAGGAACGTGATTTTTTTTAGCGAAGTCATCTTAAGATGTCCCTTACACAACCCTTTTAACAGAATTCAGTTTCATTGAGAAGAAGATGAGAAATGGTAAAATCCGTAAAAAATCACTTTGACCCCATCTCACTCCCCAGACCAAATGTCACCCCCACTGACGGTATGGTCAAAAATTCTGCCACCGAGTTTATAATTTTAGTATTTTTTTTTGGAAAAAACTGAAATTTTATACATAAAATTTTTTAAATGTTTGATTGAATTTGTAATCGAAAAGTATTGAAGAGATTTTTTTTATTTTGGGCCCCGGTTTTAGGATATAGCCACCGAAAGTTTGATTTTAGTGAAATATTTGCAATTCTTCGATTTTTAAAAAAATTAAAAGTCCCAAACATTCAATATTACAATCTTTTGATGTGTTAGTCCTGTTTAAAACCCCGATTTAAAATTCACCAAGAGGTGAAATAGACCCTTTCTTACAAAATGATAAAAAAAAAAGCCAAAATTCAATCGAAGCGCATCAAAAACTTCAAATTAGTAATAGGATTTTTTTCTGGGACAATTCCCAGCCGTGCACGAATTTTCAAAAAAAATCAGAGAAAAGCGTTTTTTCAAAATCAAACCTTAAACCTTTCTTTTGTAAGAAAGGCAAACAATCAAAATATTGTTTTGAAAAACATTCAATATTCCACTCTTTTAATTTTTTAAAAGCATTTCCATGGGATTGGTTATAATATATCTTCGAACATCTGAAAACGTATATATTGTTAATAGTAATTTCTAAAAAGCAGTTTTATTTGCATTATTGTTGTTAAATGGAGTTTTTTTTATTTAACCTTCAAAAACTCCAGCATTAATTCATGAATATCAGCATAATAACATGAACCTTTGAAGTTTTTTTTTTAAATATAAATACAGTCCAGACTCGATTATCCGAAGGTTTGTATCGGACCTCGAATTTTTTCCTTATTTTATTATTTTCTTACTTTTAGCATTCGAAGTCAATTAATCACAGTGTGTTTTCTGGGCAACCTTAAGGAGAAAACATAGTCATCGCTACTTTCAAATGTGTCTTATAAGACATTTTCGCAGCTTTCCAATGCTTCTAAGAGCGAAATGTTTCATCGAGAAAATTCTAAGATATTTTAATTTTAAGTTTTTTGTTTTGAATTCCTTAATCATTTATTGGAAACTTTTTAAAAACAGTTAAGAAACCTTGTCAAATGATGTGTTTTATGAGTCAATTACTCATCAAAATGTGCAAAATGAGACAAGAAACAACTGAGTAATAGGTTGCAAATCGTTAAACATTTTAAAAATTTAGTTTTAACTGAGTTTTTGAATTTGCGGGGTTTATTTAGAAATGAAAATCAGAAAACCGTATTAAAATATACGTTTACAAGATTTAATAAATCATTACATAATTTTTGTATACAAATCTCAGCTGTTGGCTCTGATTTAGCTTGTATTTAGCTGATACAACCGAATTTTTTGCAGGTTTGAGATTGTAAAAGGTATTTAGATTTTTATGAATAAATATCATACTTCCTTAACCAAACATTAACCAGTTACCATAAAATGTTATTTACTCGAAATTGAACTACAAATTACAAATTCAGGGAAAATACTCTCAATGTTATAAAAGTCTTATCTGTTTTAAAACGTTTTACAAGTATCTTGAGTTTTGCTTAAATAACTTGCATAACTAGGCTTCTGTTTGATTTTTTTGTTAAAATTAATATTTTATTTTTGTTTCACCCAAAAAATGTTTGTAAAGAGTTTTTCAACATTCTCAGTAAAAACACACGAATTTTATTGCTACTTTCAAATGCATTTTCAATAGTAAAACATTAAAAACAATATATTTACTTTATACTCATGAAAATATGACTGTTGAAGCGTGCATTAGTAATTTGTAGCAAATTTTCGATTTTAAATCATGTTTTGTATCTATGTTCCTGGTCAAGTTTAAGGTTCATGTCTATTTAAGGAAATATCATATTTTTTCATAGAAATGCAATAATACTCTTAACAATCGCACAATTTACAGATTTACAGATTTTTACAGATTGGCCGAGTTCAAAAATCTCATAGCAAATCGATAATTGAACTTAATGATTCGCTTTTACCTTCATTTGCAATCTTTTCTTACGATCTTTCGATTGCTGTATTGAACATTTGCAAATTTTAACTTTTATATCAAGTTTTGAAGAAAAACTTTGACTTTTTTCTTACGAATGTAAACAAACTTTGGTTCTCTCCATGAGAACATATTTTTTACAAAATAAACTAGAACTAACGAAATTCAAGCTTGGTTATGTTTTATGAATGGTCTGATATTTTTTTGTGAAAATTTCAGTTAAATTCAGGTGTTCCATGATTGTTGAAGGCAATAACATCCCCCAATTATGGAACAAGCAATTTGAAGGCAGTGTTTTGCTGCTCTTAATCATATAGTCTTGAGATGCAGTTTTTTGTTGAAAAAGCAATAGAATGTCCAAATAAAGGTACTAAAAATAGTAGGGTCGACAGAAAAGATTTATTTGGCATGCTATTGACAAATTATCACAAAAGTGTTCCAAATTTGTGAGTGTTCCGAATTTGTGGTATGTCTGTATGTTATATTTAATGCCTGCCAACATTTTTCCAATAACTCGAACATCAACTTTGCATCAACATCCCTCAGGTGGCAGTTTTTCGCTCGATGTGACGATGACTCTGCTGCACCAAGAAAGAGCTGCTGTGGCAAACAACTGCTATACCTACAACAACAACAACAGAAACCGGGAGGAAATAAAAACCTCTAAACTCCCAACGGGGAGCCCCCTGTTTTCTATGAGCTTTTATTTCCTTCCAAGCACTCAAGCAAAAGCTCGAAAACGGCTCGCTGAAACCCCATCGCCAACATTGCATACACACATATTTGTTGGCCACCAGGGAGGAAAGCAAAAGTGAATATGTGTGTTAGTGTGCATGTCGTTTTATTGTTTCGGTTTCGGTGGGTTTGATGTTGCAATATTCCTTTTGTTGAGCTTTTATTGTAGCGATCGAAGGCGAAGCTGTTTTTTTTCGTTGTTGCTCGAGGCTGGTTGGTTGTTTTACGCTATCCGGGTGCCTTTGGTGCACCAGATGGAGTTTGTTTCTACTTTTCTTAGCAGTTAGAATGGTTCCATACCATTTTGTTTGTATTTAGTACGTATTTTTCATTTTACTAGAAAAAAAAAACTTCACTCAATATATGTCACCCCGGCTATCAATCCCACCCACAATTAATCCCACGGTACTATTAATCTTCTTTAATTGTTTAATTTTTTGAATTTTCAAGAGTTCTACTAATGCTCAATGCTTTGTAATTCATTTTAAGAATATTTATGGTATAAAATTCCCTGAGATTGTTTTTTTTTGCTAAATTAGTAAAAGCTATATTTTAGAATCTTTATACTTCTTATTAAAAATTCAACAAAATTCAGAACAGATATTTTGTGAAAGAATCATATATTTTTATAAAAAAAATAGACATCAAAAAACACATTACTTTTTCCTAGCAGTGTGATTAGGTTTTAGTTGAATGCATCTCCAAAACACATTTCCTGTTAACCGACATTACAAATATAAAAAAAGTGGTCCAAAAATCTTAACTCAAGTTCAATTCCAACAAAAAAGAAGCTTAATTCGTTATGTTTTTTCTAGTCTAGAATTACGTTTAGAAAGAGCAAAACACTGAGTTTTGACATTTTAAAATGTTGCGAGGATGCTTTTTTCATCATAAAGTATTTTTTAATTGCAATAAACTGAACATTAAAAAACAAATTACCTATACCTGCCTATAATTCGAAAACGGTGTAATGAATCAAACACTAATGTTTGTCATTTACAATTGCAAATATTATTTAACATCTCAAGTGATTTTTGACAACATTTTACAAAGTTTTATTTATTTTTTGCTGAACTGCTGAACTCTAGCTTAAAAGATGCCGTTTAGTCCCCTAGAACTTGTTAAAGTCGAAAAATGAAAACGATGTATTTAAAGACAATCAACTTTTAATGCTGAAAACAGAAATGGAAGAGTCATAATCAAAAGAAAATCTTTTGACGTTCATCAAAAGAGAACGCATGGCTCTCCTCCCTCGCTCATCATGTTGATTATTCGGTGGAGCATCTTTTTCACTACTACACTTGCAAGTGTAACGTCACACGTCGAAAAATGACCTTCAGATTTTACGCCGATCAATT
Source organism: Culex pipiens pallens (assembly GCF_016801865.2). Classification (NCBI taxonomy): domain Eukaryota; kingdom Metazoa; phylum Arthropoda; class Insecta; order Diptera; family Culicidae; genus Culex; species Culex pipiens. The sequence goes on along the minus strand of NC_068937.1, from coordinate 44,176,592 downwards.
TGGAGGTTAAAAAGGAGTTTGTTTACACGGACTCAGCTCAATTCGATGCGATGCGTCGATTTTGTTTGGGAAAAATCGTCGACATTCGACGAAGACATTGAAAACAGTGTACGCGAGCTGTCAAATGACGTCACGGTGTAAAACCTAATGTTTGTAAACAAAGCCAAACAATCAATGCAAAGTGCTGCAGACAAAGAAATCCACAAAAAAAATCGATTTTACGATCTTCTTTTGCGTGATTCGCCTCCTATATTTATCCACCTCTGGCTAAAAGTCTATTTTTTCCTATCGTTATCGTTATTTTGATAATTCTATCAACGCTAATTTTATAGCCAATGAGCAATTCTCTACCAAAACCGGAAATGGATTTTATTTGTATTTTTTTATTTGACTCAAACTTTGTGGGGGCCTTCCCTATGACCAAATAAGCTATTTTGCGTCATTGGTTCACCCATACAAGTCTCCATACAATTTTGGCTGCTGTCCATACAAAAATGGTATGTAAATATTCAAACAGCTGTAACTTTTGAGTGAATCTTCTGATCAATTTGGTGTCTTCGGCAAAGTTGTAGGTATTGTTGAGGACAATTGAGAAAAAAATAGGTACACGGAAAAAAAAATTTGCAGATTTTTTTATCAACTTTTTTTTCACTAAAACTCAATTTTCCAAAATACGTATTTTTTGATTTTCGAGATTTTTTGATATGTTTTAGGGGACAAAAATCCGCAACTTTTGAGCCATAGAGAAACATGGTCAAAAAATCTGCCGCCGAGTTATGATTTTTTGAAAAAATAGTGATTTTTGTAAAAAATCGAAGTTTCATGCAAAAACAAGTTTGACATAATTTTTTAATGCAAAATTGAATTTGCAATCGAAAAGTACTTTACAGATTTTTTGATTAAGGGCTCCGTTTTCAAGATATAGCCACCGAAAGTTTGATTTTAGCGAAATATTTGCAGTTTTTCAATTTTTAAAAATAGTGACCATGAGTGACCATTTCTATAAATATTTTTTTTTAAAAGTTCAGAAAATTTGCAATAAAATTGTCTAAGAGACATTGAAGATTGGACCTCTGGTTGCTGAGATACAGCGGCTTAAAGAAAAAAAACACGAAAATTGAAGTTTTCTAAGTCTCACCCAAACAGCCCACCATTTTCTAATGACGATATCTCAGCAATTAATCGTCCGATTTTCAATGTTAATACATGAAACATTCGTAAAATTTTCCGATCTTTTCGAAAAAAATATTTTGAAATTTTTTAAATCAAGACTAACATTTTAAAAGGGCCAAATATTGAACATTAAGCTTATTTAAAATGCTAGTCTAGATTTAAAAATTTTCAAAATATTTTTTTCGAAAAGATCGGAAAATTTCACGAATGTTTCATGTATTAACATTGAAAATCGGACGATTAATTGCTGAGATATCGTCATTAGAAAATGGTGGGCTGTTTGGGTGAGACTTAGAAAACTTCAATTTTCGTGTTTCTTTTTCTTTAAGCCGCTGTATCTCAGCAACCAGAGGTCCAATCTTCAATGTCTCTTAGACAATTTTATAGCAAATTTTCTGAACTTTTAAAAAAAAATATTTATAGAAATGGTCACTCATGGTCACTATTTTTAAAAATTGAAAAACTGCAAATATTTCGCTAAGATCAAACTTTCGGTGGCTATATCTTGAAAACGGAGCCCTTAATCAAAAAATCTGTAAAGTACTTTTCGATTGCAAATTCAATTTTGCATTAAAAAATTATGTCAAACTTGTTTTTTGCATGAAACTTCGATTTTTTACAAAAATCACTATTTTTTCAAAAAATCATAACTCGGCGGCAGATTTTTTGACCATGTTTCTCTATGGCTCAAAAGTTGCGGATTTTTGTCCCCTAAAACATATAAAAAAATCTCGAAAATCAAAAAATACGTATTTTGGGAAATTGAGTTTTAGTGAAAAAAAAGTTGATAGAAAAATCTGCAAATTTTTTTTTCCGTGTACCTATTTTTTTCTCAAAAGTACTCAACAATACCTACAACTTTGCCGAAGACACCAAATTGATCAGAAAATTCACTCAAAAGTTACAGCTGTTTGAATATTTACATACCATTTTTGTATGGACAGCAGCCAAAATTGTATGGAGACTTGTATGGGTGAACCAATGACGCAAAATAGCTTATTTGGTCATAGGGAAGGCCCCCACAAAGTTTGAGTCAAATAAAAAAATACATAAAATAAAAATGGTCGAAATCGGCCGATTTCGTAGAGAGTTGCTCCAATAACAAACGATTCTCATTAAAAAAATAATCTTAAATTGACTTAATCCACCAATATCGTGTTAAATTTCCAATGCATTCACTTGAATAGTTTAAGTAATAATGTAGTAAGTTTCAACGCATAATTACAAAAAATCACAAAATACTGTATTTGGTAAATGGTAAATGATGATGAATGATTATTTTGGCATGCTTTTGACCCATTTTTTATATTTTTTTATGAATCAAAAGATTGTTATTTATTTTTGACTATGTATATCGAACAAAAGGTAACATCTAACATTAAACAACAACAAGCAAATATGAAAAAAAGTGACGATTACATCAGTTTATTGTTATGATTCATTTTGCGACATTGCTTGAATTTAAAAAAAAACAAATCCAACTAAAGATCGACTATAGTTTTTATTTTAAGTAAATATTTTAAATTGGTGAACTAAATTCATCCAATCATTTCAAATATTGATTCTAAATGTTTGATTCCCTTAAACTTTTATATGATTATGGGTATCACAACTATAGATACAGCTTGATTTTCAGTTTTCGGAAAAATAAAACATCGAAAAAAATCCAATGGTTTATCGTTCTGAATGAAAAAAAAGTGAAAAACTTTATACGCCTTAAATATACAGTGTGTAAAAAAAGTATTTACACCCCTTGGGCACTATGCACATTTTGTGATGAAACATGAAAAATTTAAAGTTTGACAGGAACCTAGTACTACGTTTTGTTCAGAAACTCATGCCAAACATTTTGCTACAAAAAACTCATGAAAAGATGATTTCTATAAAAAGTTATATAACAAATACTATTACGAAAATAAAAAAGGTGCAAAAAAAAGTTTGTACACCTTTGGAAAAATTAACATAAATAAAGTTAATTGTTGACAAATCACCATAAATCCAGTCTCCCAACTCCAAATAGGTATCCTTGACTGATTAAAAAATAATTTGGATTGAATATAAAGTTTACTAACTACTTAGTATAAAAGTTTATATAACTGTTGATACCCATACATCAAGGTTTTCTTTAAAACCTGCGTTTTTAAATACCTGGGCAAAAAGTAAGTTTGATCCACGAGAACAAAAATTACGAAATTCCATACATTTTTGGCAGGTTGCTCAAACGAAACCATAACAACGTTTTTGCTTAGGTATTTAAAAACGTGGGTTTTATAGAAAACCTGGATGTATGGGTATCAAAAGATCGGAAATTTTATGCCCTTTCTGATGCCACATAGGTTGACTTGTGAATTGTGGACCGGTTCAGATGCCGGCGGATTTTCCGACGGCGTAATTCCGGGTTGGTACGAAATTCCAACGAAAATCTATTCTATCGATACGATTCCCCCAAAACGGTTTTATACCCACTCCAAAATGTTTATTTAGCAATTCTATGGTAATATATTGACATTTATTTGAATTAAAAGTTTGCAAAATTCAGTTTAGATACCGTAATCTGGGGTGAATCGGGACTACAGTCTGAATAGGGACAGCAGTTTTGAGAACACTTAAAGCTTTTAAATTTGGAAATGGATGTACACTAGGGTGCCCAGAAAAATGACCCCCTGCTCCACAAGCGGAAAACGGTTTTTTGGGTTATTTTAAGCATCTGTGTAAATTTTGAGCGAAATTGGATGAGATTAACCCATTGATACCTGAGCCTGAAGTTGGCGAAAAAAATGTTTTTCATACAAAAATGACTTTTTTAAATCGCTAATAGCTTTTCTGGATTGAGTTTTACTGCTTTGGTATGTTCTACAAAGTTGTAGAGCATTAAATTTTCAATAAGAATCTCACTTTTGGGAATGTTTGGATGGAAGTAGCGCACCGTGCAGACCAAACCGTAAGAAACTTGGGTTTTCTATACATTTTTTCGATTTTTCCCATACAAACTTCACCTCCGAGTATCAATGGGTAAATGATGACCGATTTTGCTCATATTTGGCCCAGTGTCCTAAAATAGGTCAAGGAACAATATTCAGCTTGTGGAGCGAGGTTTTGAAAAAAAATCCCATATTCTGGGCACCCTAATGTATACATTTTGTTGGCCTGAGTATGTTCTAACCGAAACCAACTAGAAAAATCAAAATATTGTGCTCCAACATGGTTAAAAACGCTGTCCCAATTCGCCCCATAAGTCCCGATTGACCCCAGTTTACGGTATGTTTTATATAGAATTTCCAGAGTTATATAAACTTTTATACTAAGTAGTTAGTAAACTTTATATTCAATCCAAATTATTTTTTAATCAGTCAAGGATACCTATTTGGAGTTGGGAGACTGGATTTATGGTGATTTGTCAACAATTAACATTATTTATGTTAATTTTTCCAAAGGTGTACAAACTTTTTTTGCACCTTTTTTATTTTCGTAATAGTATTTGTTATATAACTTTTTATAGAAATCATCTTTTCATGAGTTTTTTGTAGCAAAATGTCTGGCTTGAGTTTCTGAACAAAACGTGGTACTAGGTTCCTGTCAATCTTAAAAAAAAAATTCATGTTTCATCACAAAATGTGCATAATGCCCAAGGGGTGAAAATACTTTTTTTTACATACTGTATATGAAAATCTTAAAATTGCAAACAAGGCGGTAAAATCTTCAATCAAGGTTTTTTTTCCCTTAGGTATTTTCAGTTTATCAATGAATTTACGAAAATATTGTTTTGCTGAAGTTTTACGTCTTTTTCCTTTTTGTGCTCTCAAAATGCAAAACTTGGAAAAAGTTTAAAAATACACCATTTGATAATAAATTTATCAATAAAAATTATACAATTTATTTTAAATAGCATGTAAAAGACTACATGTTTTTTAAATGACGGAACAAATTGAATTAAAATTTCTATTGGCTTGATTAAATTAAAACGAATTTGCTTGAGTTTTCACAAATAAGTTTAATGAACTTTTCTAGAAACATTCGAATAAAATGAATGAAAAAATATTTCATTAACAAAAAGTTTAAACATTTAAATACTGACAAATCGATAAATCGATATTAATTTTAAAAAAATATCAAATTTACAAAATTTTAAAGGATACTTAATAAAAATATCTTTTAAACGATTTCATAGATAGTTTTTAATTCTTTGAAAGAATAATAAAAGTAATCACGTGTAAAGATATGTAAAGATTCGATAAAAAAATATTCATAACAATAAGATTTTAAATTTTGCTGTCTTTATCATAATTTTTATTGCCAGTTGAAACAAAGTTTCAAAAAAACTTTATGTCTGGTAATTTAAAAATAAACATTGAACTAAAAGGTATTTTTAAGCTTTTCGTTGTTTCTCAATGACTGATTTTTAATGTTTTTACCCTGAAACAAAATGATGGTTCCATTTTTGAAGCGAAGTTTGAAAGAATTTATAATTGAAATTCAAGTTTTTTTTACTAAAACTGTCAATGATTTTTTTTTTTTTTTTTGAAATTTTGTCCGGTGGTTTATTTTGACCTTGAATAAAAGTTTTTGATTTGGAGCAATTCCATGCCAAATAGGGAATCGGTTGTACCCGACCCTCTCCGATTTCAATGAAACTTTGTAGACATGTTATCCTTCGCTTATATAAGCCATTTTTGTGTATATGGAGCCAGTTCCACTCGATAATGACATTTGAGAAGGGCGTAAGTGTTTTAAATATTTTTGTAATTCGGAATTTAAATATTTCTGTATTTCGAAGCCGTTGCATCGTATCAAAAAGTGGTCAAAGACAAACTTGTAGGAAATTTTACGGGCTTTTCCATAAAAATACACTGAAAGAAAAAAACACCCAACTTTTATGAGATTTTTTGAAGTTTAAAAGTCAAATTTGAGGGGGAGCCCACGATTTTTTTTTTTCGTTCAAAATTTTTGTGAAGATAGCCTAAGATGTTACAAAAAGACTCACGAAAAATGCAGGATGGAGCAACTCACCTAAAAAAATACAAAAATCATTTACTGAAACTGTTTTTTTGAAAAGTGCTCTAAACGTCAAAATTTCCAAAAACCGAATACGGGAATCGATTCTCCAGACAATTTTACATTAAAGTCTCCATATTGACCATTGTCCTAAGTCCAATCCTTGTGAAGTTACAGCGGTTTTAAAAATAAAAATGTTGAAAAAATAGGTTTTTTGATGGTTTTTGGCAATTTCTATATGACAGACTTGATTTTTCAGTCTCGTAAATATTTTTACCGGAAAGCTCGTCCAATTTCCCATAAGTTTGTCTTTGACCACATTTCAATTGGATGTATGGGCTTACAGATATAAGCTAATTTACTATCCAGGTTACTATACTACACTGAAAAAATATGATGTTTTCAATTATGAGCAATGTAATTAGCTTATAAATTTGACGCAAATTATGAAAATTTATGAATTTTAGTAAAAAACGGCACAGCGAAATATCATACCAAATTTCGCTTCGTTTATTGCAAATGTTATAGATTTGAGTACTTAAAACAGGAATTTTGTAATTTTTTTTTTTGCTTTGATTATTAGATCGTTAACAACCTTGCTATCTTTAAATCAATTTGAATCAATTTGTACGTTTTAATTTTATTCTTCAATGTGGATCGATCCCAGCTTTTCCTTTACATCCTGCTGCTGCTGCAGGACCAAATGTAGAATGTACAATGCCTTGTGTGGGTTTTGCGAAAGAAAAACCACCTCCGGGGGGAGCAATAGCGCGAATGCACAAGGAATGCCAAAGCTGAGAATTTTCATTTCCGAATGCTACCGGCATGCAGCTGGTCTGATCTGGTGCAACATCCAGCACACCAGGTCAGGATTGTCAATGCTTTACTGGACTAAGCTGGGGCTAAGCTGAACGGTGCAATCGGTGAATGTTTTACACTTATGGGGTAATATTGGTACATCTGTTTAGGGACGGGTTGGTTTGCGAGGTTAGGGATGAAGGATTAAAGGGCTTATCTATTTTTATTGCAGTTTTTTGGGGAATACTGTTTCTGAATCTTCAAGTCATTCCCTTAAATTCCTCTTTTTAGTCAGTTTGAAAACGAGTCCAAACTGAAACGACTCTACTCTTTTAATTAGATTAAACCCAGGTCCGGGACTTTCTTGACGATGAAGCTATTCAGGCAGCTCCTCCAGAAAGGAGTTGCTGAGAATCGAGTTCCAGATTCAAGTTTCGCCTTAATCGAAACAGAATTAAATCTCAGTTTGTGAGTCCGTGCGTCCGAACTTCCTTCCGACTGGGATCACAATTTTTCACGCCAGAGCAACTTCAAACACGATGACTTTGGAAGCTCCCTCCTCCCTGAGGGGGGTATGTCCCTCCCGGAAGATGTTCCACACCAAAGGCCAGCTGCTGGGGCTGTGAGGCAGCGTGAGCACAGTGAGCCCAACCAAGTGAATAATGAATCTCGTAATTTGATTTTGTGCCCCGTTGCTGAAGGCTAGTAGCTTCTATAGTGTGCCCCAAGTTTGGTCCGATTTTGCCGGGACCTTGGCCGACGATGAGGAGCATGAATCTGTGCCCTTTTACTTATCGTCTCGTGGAGTCTGACGGAATTAAACTTGCTGTTTAATTATAGAAAGGAAGCGGCCAGGAGGAAGGCTGCTTAATTGATTTTAGGATCAGATTTTGAAACAGTTTAAATCTGGACCTTGAGCAACATTTCATTCAATTAAACAAAAAATCAAAATTCTTCAAGCTACACGACCTAAAACTTGGCTCAATCGAATTTCTTTAGTTTTTCCACAAGAAACACAAAAAAACTCTCTTCTTTCCAAAGACTTTCCACAACAGCTTGAACAACAAACAGTCTTTCCCCACTGCCACACTATCTCTACCCCCGTTTCTTGTGCCCGGATTCAGGATTTTATAATCGGTTTGGAGCGCAACAAAACTCAGCAACTATTAGCGGCGGTAGCGACAGCAGCAGCAGCTCCGGAAGTGTTGCTTGCCGTGGAGACAACGACTTTTGCTTTACAAATAACTGCGAAATTTGGTGGGAAAATAGAGGGAAAAACTTTGCGGAAAGAAAATGTACCGGCTGCCGTCGCCGGAAATTTGCACGTTTTGCGCGTTTAAATTTGCGTGAAAGCTTCTCTGGGTGAAGTTTGGTGTCTACGGATTTTTGATCGAGAAAATATATTGAAAATGTGTATACTAAAAGCATAGATCATTAAAAAAAAGAAAATATGCCAACAATAAGTCGGGTGGCAGTGCGTGGCCGAATGGTTACGCTGTCCGCTTCGTAAGCGGACGATTCTGGGTTCGATTCCCATCTGCTGCAACCTTCCATCGGATGAGGAAGTAAAATGTTGGTCCCGGCCTTGGTTGTTAGGCCGTTTAGTCATTCCAGGTGTATGAGTCGTCTCCATGCCATAAGTACAAACAACACACCAAACCAAGCCTACTCCGGTGGAATCGCTGGCGGCGGTTGGACTCGCAATCTGAAGGTCGTCAGTTCAAACACTGGGATGGAAGGTTCCTTGGAGTAGAAAGAGGTTTGGGTGCTCTCCCCATTCAAGCCTTCGGACTCCTAGGTTCGAGCAGAAACTTGCAATAGAGACCACAAAAGACCCGGGGGTCGTTAATGTGGTTTGATTTTTTTTTTTTGAAGTCGGGTTGTTGAGTATTTGGAAAACAAATATTTAAAAATCTAGTATATATTTTTTTACATAGCCAAAAACTTGACAAAATTTTGCAAGGATTGTTACCTATGTTGCAAATTTTGAAGTTTTGGTTTTGTTTGGGGGAGCTTATTTTACTGTCAAATGTTTAAAGGTCCACTATTTTTTAATGTTTTTCACATTGAAAATTAAAGTTAAGTGGTGGACCATACAAAATTTACCGTTATTTAGCATTCATTTTGCAGATAATGATTTGAAAATAAACGGTATTTTGAGAAAAATCAGTTCTGTGCACACGGCCACTTTTCAAATTCCTGATACTTGTGGTATGTAAGCTTAGCTTAAAGCAGCTGCCCTGGTACAGATCTGTGCTTACTAACATTTCTGTCCCTAAAAATCGAGATCTACAAACTGACAAGGCGGGCGCCATTGGTGATCACTGATTGTTAACTATCCGCAATTGATCTAGTTTTAGTAATCATAGTGTTTTATCTTTTCATCGCATTCAAACATGCTGTTGATAAGTTGTTGATAACCACTAGATCGTAGGAACCTATGATCGGTAGTACTGATAGGATATTATGGTCCTGCTTAGCAACGGAAGGGTAACGATGAGTCTTTCGTTTCTTACCTTCAAGGTGAACTATAATGTTGTAAACTCTATAAAAAAAACTACATAACACATACTACTTATGCATATTGCAAATTATGGATCCTCCACGAAATCACTCAATTTATTAACATTCATACTTTTGTATTTTTTTTATATGAAAAAAACACTTCAGAGTTTTTCTTACGACCAAAGAAGCCTCCATACAATGAATCAAAAATGATCAGTGGGAGACAACCATCCGTTGCACATAGATTTTTGTACCTTTTGACACCGCATGAGACCGTTGAATCCACAGCATCTCCTTCAAGCATCACGGGATTGTTATTATTTGGGTTAGTAGGATACAGTATTGGCTTTTCGATGCCTTCCGAGCTACGAGGACTTAACACATTTGAGCAATTCTCTACGAAATCGGTCTTTTTTTAATTTTTGTATTTTTTAATCTGGTAGAAACTTTTTTGGTGCCTTCGGTATGCCCAAAGAAGCCATTTTGCATCATAAGTTTGTCCATATAATTTTCCATACAAATTTGGCAGCACGGATACAAAAACGATGTATGAATATTCAAAAATCTGTATCTTTTGAAGGATTTTTTTGATCGATTTAGTGTTTTGGGCAAAGTTGTAGGTATGGATAGGACTACACTGAAAAAATATGATACGCTGTAAAAAATTTTTTTTTGTTTTTTTTTGTTTTTTTGGAACCTATGATCGGTAGTACTGATAGGATATTATGGTCCTGCTTAGCAACGGAAGGGTAACGATGAGTCTTTCGTTTCTTACCTTCAAGGTGAACTATAATGTTGTAAACTCTATAAAAAAAACTACATAACACATACTACTTATGCATATTGCAAATTATGGATCCTCCACGAAATCACTCAATTTATTAACATTCATACTTTTGTATTTTTTTTATATGAAAAAAACACTTCAGAGTTTTTCTTACGACCAAAGAAGCCTCCATACAATGAATCAAAAATGATCAGTGGGAGACAACCATCCGTTGCACATAGATTTTTGTACCTTTTGACACCGCATGAGACCGTTGAATCCACAGCATCTCCTTCAAGCATCACGGGATTGTTATTATTTGGGTTAGTAGGATACAGTATTGGCTTTTCGATGCCTTCCGAGCTACGAGGACTTAACACATTTGAGCAATTCTCTACGAAATCGGTCTTTTTTTAATTTTTGTATTTTTTAATCTGGTAGAAACTTTTTTGGTGCCTTCGGTATGCCCAAAGAAGCCATTTTGCATCATAAGTTTGTCCATATAATTTTCCATACAAATTTGGCAGCACGGATACAAAAACGATGTATGAATATTCAAAAATCTGTATCTTTTGAAGGATTTTTTTGATCGATTTAGTGTTTTGGGCAAAGTTGTAGGTATGGATAGGACTACACTGAAAAAATATGATACGCTGTAAAAAATTTTTTTTTGTGATTTTTAATTCCACTTTTTGTCAATAAAACTTGATTTGCAAAAAAAAAACACTATTTTTATTTTTTTTATGTTTTACGGGACATAAAATTCCAACTTTTCAGAATCATTCTCTTGTGGACCACCAATCAGTGAGGTACTCCTCGATATTAGTTCCTGAAAAGTGCAAAAAAGTGCAAAAAATGCCTCATAGCACAGCATAGCATAGCATAACGGGTCTGCACCATGTGTAGGGGGTGCCACAATGGTCAATTCAATATTCTTAGACAATTTGATTGTTGCCCGGTATAACCAAAAATATCTGAGAAAGTAAATTTCCACACTGTGCTCCAAGGCTACGCCCATACAGTCCCGTGGGGATTTGGGAGGGGATGTTTTTGTTGTTCACTAGTGGCAAAAGTGCAGGGAACCCATGCGACTTTTAAAAGTGAACGGAATATTTTTGGGAGGTTTGGAATGAGGGTTAGGGAATTTCATCGGGCCGATGAAAATGGTTGAATGCGTAATGTATTACATGATTTGGATGTTTGTTAGTGTAAATGTGAGTCTGTAGTGTATTATCTATTAAGCATATAGTTTTGTAATAATGATGAATAAAAAATACAATAAATTTAGTATCTAGAATAAATATATTAAATATGATAAATAGAATAAATATAATCAAGATTATTCCAGGAAGCTGTGAAAAAATAGCAGTAATTTAAAATATAAATGCTGCAGATGGTTCCCATGCTGTTTTCGAAAGTTTCGTTAATTTAAGCGATTTGATCATATATGGTATGAAGAGATGGTATGTTACAGGAAAGGAATAGGATAAGGAATAATATGAACATTAAAATAAATCATATAGTGAGTAGATAAATTAACAAGTAGACATTTAATTTTAAATAATTAAAGGAAGCTAGAAGAATAAAATCCCGTGGCGCAGGGGTAGCGGCTTCGGCTGCCGATCCCGATGATGCTATGAGACGCGGGTTCGATTCCCGCCTTATCCACTGAGCTTCTATCGGATGGTGAAGTAAAACGTCGGTCCCGGTTTCTCCTGTCTCGTCAGAGGCGCTGGAGCAGAAATCCCACGTTAGAGGAAGGCCATGCCCCGGGGGGCGTAGTGCCAATAGTTTCGTTTAGAAGAATAAAATTAATTGTTAAACAAATACTCGAGATGGAACCACAAATAAAACAACCGAGGCACAAGAATCCAAACACGCGGCTTCCACTAAAAAGTGCAAAAAAATGCCTCATGGCCAGAAAAAGAGGCGGTCCTCACCAGCAGGATCGGCAGTTTTGAAGAAGCTAAAGAATGCCGAAGCGCTACCTGCAAAGCCAGGCAGTCCAGTGCACCGTGACGTGACGCAATGTTCGAACTGCTTGCAGTTTGGACATGGTGGAAGGAACTGTTTCATCAAGAGTCGTTGTGCAACCTGTGGAGGTGAGCACAAAACTCAAGCTTGCAACACAATCAACGAGAACATCGAAGCGAAATGCTTCAATTGCGGTGGCAATCATTCTACCAAGAATCGAAGCTGCCCAAAACGTGCTGAGTTTGTAAAAAATTGGCAGCAAGCGACGACGAGGCACCAACCAAATCGTCGCAAAACACCACCAGCATACACGGACATGGATTTTCCTGCTTTGGCGTCACCTGGAGCGGGATCTGTTCGAGTGGTTCCAAATCTGCAGCCATTGCCGTTGAATCAGCGGCAAAAAGTTGCAGAGAATACAACAACTCCAGGCTTCAGTCAGCAACCGAGGGAAAACCCACCAACATCAACAGGTGAAGGCAGTAGTGACCTGTTTTCACCACAAGAACTTGATCACAAGAACTTCATCGAGATGACAACAACACTGCGTGGTTGCAAACGGAACAAGTAAGAACGCTTGGAGGATTTATCTTAAAATACAGTTCGTAGTTTACTCGTTCTAATGATTTTGAATTTTTCAATGAATATGCTTTTTTTAGTTTTAAGTTAGGATTAGTTGTTAAAGTTATTTTTTTCTTTTTAACCCAAATGTATTCGATTCAATGCAAAAATGTAAAACAATTTGAATTAAATAAATGAATGTGAACAATTAATAATTAAACGAAAAATACAACAAAGATGAAGAGCATTTAGCCATACCACTTAAAATGTAAATCAAATGTAATTGTTATAAGAAAGTTCAAAAAACAATATTTGATTTTAAAAAAATAAAACTTTTTAGAAATTTTCAGATTGCGCCAAAAATCGTTGACCGGGTTAATATTGTTTTAATCAATACTGATTTTTTCAAAAAATCGAAATATTGGCTAATTTTCAGCTTCGCATTTCAATGTAAAATCGAATTTGCAATCAAAAAGAACTGCAGTGAAATTTTGATAAAGAGCACCGTTTTCAAGTTATAGCCATTTTCAGGTAACTTTTATGAAAATAGTCTTAGTTTTTCATTTTTTTAAATTAGTGTACACGTTTGCCCACAATTGAAAAAAATAATTAGAAAAGCTGAGAAACTTCTCGCTTTTTTGCTTTTTCAAACTTTGTTGATAGGACCTTTAGTTGCTGAGATATTGTCATGCTAAGGTTTAAAAACAGGAAAATTGATGTTTTCTAAGCCTCACCCAAAAAACCCACAATTTTCTATTGTCGATATCTAATGGTCCGATTGACAATGTTAAAATATGAAACAGTAGTGAAATTTTCCGATCTTTTCGAAAACGTTTTTTTTTTCAAAATTTTAAATTCAAGATTAAAATTTCAAAAAGGCGTTATAATGAATGTTTAACCCTTTTAAAATCTTGTTGTCGAAAAGATCGGAAAATTTCACTAAGGTTTCATATTTTAACATTGAAAATCGGACCATAAGTTTTTTAGGCTAAAAAATTGAAAAACTGGTCAAAAATGGTCAAAACCATAACTTTTTCAAAAAACTTTTTTGTAAAATTCTGATAACTCGTGAAGAATACACGCAAACCCCATATGTTTATGTATCAAAATTTTTGTTTTTGTTTGCTCTATAACTGTCTAGAACAGGGGTGCTCAAAGTTTTTGAATGGCGGGCCAAATTTAGAACTCACATGAGCTTGCGGGCCAAATGTGAAAAATTACGTTTTAACAACCGTCGTGGCGACACCTAATTGTTTTTTTTTGTTCAAAACAAATCAAAATTTCACATTTTTCAGTAAAGAGCATTAAAAGGACGTGCAGATGAACAACTCAAAATATTATTGAATTTGATAATTCGTAAATTGATCGAGAATCGATCGAAAACGGCTTTACACTTCGCGCTTAGAACCTTATGAAAACTAACCCGTGATTCAACAGCAGATTTTTTTAATTTTATGTGTTTTACAATATTTTCGAGGACAAAAAAATGATATTTTTACAGAAGTTTTTTTTAAAAAAGCTTCGAATCAATTGGTTTAAATCTATTAAAATCAATAAAACCAAAAAATGGCCAACACAAAATATCCATAAGATTTGCATTGCAATTGGCATACCGTCAGTGGGGGTGACTATGGGTCAAAAAACGATACACCTCTCGAAATTTCTTAATAACAAAAACAATTTAAATAACATCAAAAATCTTTCAACGTTGTTTTGTTTTTTTTTTTTTACTATTATTTTCCCAAAATATGGTGGATTTTGATGAACACTACCTTAAATGCCAATAGTTTGAGAATTTACCCAATCTCACCCCTTTGAGGGGGTGACATTGGGTCAAATGAAGATAAAATGATGCTCAAATACAACGATATGGTAAAAACAAGTCATCCAACAGCGTTTCTTGTTCGAGGGAATCGTATTGAAACGCTACAATGTTTGAAGTGGAGATTTTCAAACATTTGGGTAGTTTTCGAGCAATTCTAACAAAAATATTAGACAAATAATTTTCGAGAGGTCATTTTTGGCCAAAAATGTACCCCAACTTTAGACATCTGCCAAAATAACAGGATTTGTTCTAGGAACGAGATTTTTTCAGCGGAGTCATCTTAAGAGGGGGGTGTAGGGGACACACAACCCCTTTAACAGAATTCAGTTTCATTGAGAATAACCTTAGAAATGGTAAAATCCGTAAAAATCACTTTGACTCAATCTTACCCCCCCCAGACCCAATGTCACCCCCACTGACGGTACCTCAATAAACATTGAAATCTGAAATAAAATATTTTAAGAAGGGGTTTGTATAAAATGTATAATTTTATTTTTAAACAAGGTATAATATAATGATAAATCGTTGCAAAAAGATTTTTCAACAAGTATTCCTCTGATTTCAATAAAAAATAAATATTTTCTGCCTGAATGAGACTTTAATCAATTAGTCCATTTCATTTCCATTAATCCTAATTTCATGAGTTCGTATCCCGAGGTGAAAATTTTCTAAGTGCAAAATAAGTTTTTGACCCAGCCCCTGAGAGATTACTATGGAATACCTGTTTTTGCTTTTTTTACAGTTTCCTACTTTAGTCAAATTTGAATGTTTTATAACTCATTTCCAAAAATCTTTGATGAAAATTTTGATGAAATAACAATTTTCAATAACATTCAAACTTTCGGATAAAAGCATGGAAATGCTTAAACTAAAACTAAATTTTAAAGAATTATAAAATCAACTAACAGATGGGTCAAAGGGTTTTTTACATGATCTTTCAAAAAAGGTCCGCGGGCCACAAAAAATCACCTCGCGGGCCACGTTTGGCCCGCGGGCCATACTTTGGTCACCCCTGGTCTAGAACATTGTTTCACTCTAAAATGTAACCCTGCAAAGTTAGAAAAAACACGTAATTTTAAAATGAAATATTTTGATCTTAATGACTTTGACACCAAATTTTTATCTCTTCACGGTTGCGAGCTGCAAATCACTTAAAAACGTGTCTTAGTAAAAAACCAAAAAAAATGAAAGGAGTCGTACCGTCCCACCGTCACGAAATTTCGATAACTGGACCTCCAATTCGTGATCAGGAACCAAAATAACCCCTTATTGGGCAACCAAGGGCCCATTTTGGTCCCTGTTATTTTCACAAGTAATACCAAAATTTGGTATTCCTGTGTTATTTAATCCTGCTCTGGTCGTCAAGCTAATCGATGTGTAGATCAAAAATAGTTTTGAAACGTCGAAAGTAATTATTTTGTTTTATTTAAAAATAGCATCATTAAAATCAAGTTGATAAGAACCAGAATACGGGTCCTGCAAAAGCTGTGGTGCACTGCAGTCTACATTCAGGCTTATTCTTGCATGTGGCAATAGACTATGAGATGGCGATAGTGTACCATCCGCCAAGTTTTTACACACGATTTTCAAATTATTTTGTTCTAGCTGCTACGTCTGTTTATCTATTTACGGATGAAAACTAGATTTTTCGCATCATGCAAATATGTAACGGTTAAAATACTTTCTGTTTTTCCTTCTTGCCTCCCAGGACACAACAAACTTTCAACTGCCATCTTCCTTTCTTTCAGCATCCTTCTAACAGACAGCACACGACAAATAACGCGCCAGAGCTTTTCGTGTAAAGCGCGCGGAATCAAAATCAGAATTAATCGCAAGTTTTAATTGAATTGCCCGCGTAAGTTTACCATTTTTGTTCAGCTTAAGTTTTGTAAAACCGAACAACAGTTTCCGTCATTCTCTCTCTCTGTTGTTTAAGAAGCTACAGTAGTTTTGCTCGGATAAATAGTTGAGATTCCACCAGTTTGAGTGAAGAGGCAGTTTTTTTTTCGACTGTAAAAATAAAAAAAAAATCTTTTGTTTTTTGGTGGAGTTGCTTGGAGCTGGAACAAGTTATTTTATTGTGCGAATGCTACTGGAGCAAATTTGTTTACCGTTGAAGTACAATTTTCCGCGCTATTTTCGGTAACGAGATGTAATCTGCCATTGTTGGCATTGCCGGGGGAAACTACAATGCCAGGAAGTTTTGCGCTGTCTTGCTTGAAGGAAATGAGGAAGTTGGTTGCACAGTTTTTCGCGGGAACGAATTATTTACACTTGTTTATTGGGAAATTGTAAAAGTTTTGCGGGTGCAATTTTGTTTTATCTGGTTAACTTTGTGGACATTCAAGGATGGACAAATAACCAGCAGTAATTGGGTCCTAAAATGAAGCTTAGATTGCTGATATTATTGTTTACAGCGATAAAGCTTATTTTTCTGAGTACAATGACCCTTTGTCCGACCACAAAGAATTTAAAATGGATTTTTAAAACAATTTTAAAAAATTAACCTCGCGGTCCTTCTTGACAGATAAGCTCCTACTTGACAGCTCGTTCCAAGGGGACCATAGTTGATCCATCGAAAAAATGTTGTGTTGTCAAAATTTTTTTTGCATTAAAATGAAAAAAAGTGATCAGAAATGGTTTTTGATCGTGTTTTTCACCGTTGTACATAATAATTGACATAGGGCTTTAGTACCCAATTGACAGGGATTTTTACTAGTCATAAGTAAAGCATCTAAAATCACTGGAAGTGTGCAACTTCACATAATTAATTTATGTTATCCCATAGCATTTTTCCTCACCACATACTCTAACTAAATGAAAAAGTTGCTCTATCTGGCGCACCTTAATACTAACTCTAAAGTACTAACTACACTAACACCGCTCTCCAGATCGCGTAGAGTCCAAGGATTTACAACCCCGTCGCTAGTCGGAATTGACTTTTCGCGTGCTCCAACTCCAGCTGTAGCAGCAGCAAACCACACCGCAGAATCCATAAAGCTCGGTCTTGAACACCGCGCACCGCCGCCAGCACCGAGTGGCCGGCCAGCACCAACAACAACCTGGTCCTGGTCACGGGGAGTGTAATTTGTCCGATTGAAATAGAGCTCCCAGATATATACGATTTGGGTTGGCTTTGTGGGGTGTGACTTTTTTTTGCGAGGATTTTTTTTGTCCTTTCTTCCTTCTGGGCTGGATTTCCCATGGCCGGCAGACCAACGTGGTGAAGATAGCCACGTGGTCAGGGAACGAGCGCGCCAAATTAAAAAATCATAAATTTTGTCCAACGTGGTGCCGGATGATGGCTACATGGCTGGCGGCAGAATAAAGAACGGAACGGGAGAGCGCTGGCAAGTGTTGCCAGCTGGAAGTAATGTGAGCAAATTTGTTTGAACTGAAGGTCAGTGTCAACAATAGGTGATCTGATGCTTCGGAAACTTTTGAAATTTCTTGCAGTTTTAAACAGTAAATTTTCATCAAATAGTCAGTTTGTAATTTGAAGTAAATATTTTGTATAACAATTAACGATGCACATCAACCAAAGCTTTTGCACCAACATTTTTGGTACATACATTTTGGTATCTTCAAAACTACGGGAACTAAGTACTGTCTACTAAATAATTTGATAAAACAACAACTTCTTTGGTTGCTGTCCTTTAAAGTCATATAAATTTTCACGTTTTATGCGATCTTGGGTTTAATTAAAAATAGTGATAAGAGACACAAATAACTTCACGGATAGCAATCCTGTAAACTAATCCAGTAATGCTATGCTGTCGAATTTGGAAGCATTGAAATGTTCTCAACATTAAAAACGATTTTGAACAACAATGTTGTTAATTTTGAAATCATTTCAAGGTTCACATATTTGACAACATAGAGTTACCGGATTAGCTTACAGGATTGCTATCCGTGAAGTTATTTGTGTCTCTTATCACTATTTTTAATTAAACCCTAAGATTGCATAAAACGTGAAACGCAAAAGTATTACTTTTCCAAACAAGTGCTGAAAAGTTCAACTTTTCATCATCCGTTTCAGTGCCGAAAAGTTGAGTCGTTTGTTTATCCAACCAGGTTCACTGAGTTGGATAAATTTGACGAGGGCTGAAAAAATCAAAATTTGCAACGAGTTCCATTCCAACATTTTATTGCAATTCCGAATACACCCTTTGAATGGAATTGTAAGTCAAACGTCCATGTATTCAGTCAATCAACAGTTTAAACTGAAATAATGTTGAAAAGGATTACTTTTAAAACAAGTGTTGAAAAGTTCAACTTTTCAGCATACATTTAGGTGCATTTCAGCATTTGTTTTGAAAAGTGTACAGAAAACAGGCTGTTTCGTCGTTCGAGAACGACAGGAAAAGTAAGGCATTTCGCGACGGAATTGCATTATAGTAGTTTATGCAACAAGTTGCAAAAAGAAGATTTTTTCAGCACGAGTCGTACATTTATCCAACGAGGTTTACGCTATGAAACTGTCAACTTTTCCTGTTCTTCGTAAGAGACGAAACGGCTTACTTTTCCTCACAAAAAAACAGTACTGAAAAGTGAAAAAATATGACAGAACAAAATATATCAGTGCTCAGAGACTACTGAGTCGGAAAATGTGAAAAATTGCTAGATGCTTGGACGTCACACATTTTGATTTTTTTTTTGGAAAACTCATTCAGTGAATATTTTTTAGAAATGCAAAAAAAAATATGTTGTATGGAACTCGTTGCACAACTTGATTTTTTCAGCACTCGTCGTATTTATCCAACTTGGTAAACCTCATTGGATAAATGTACGACTCATGCTGAAAAAATCTTCTTTTTGCAACTTGTTGCATAAACTAATCTTTCAGCATTTATTTAAGTGCTGAAAAGTATTTTTCAGTACTATTTAGGAGTTTGTTGTCGGCAAATAACATTCAACAAAATTATCACTGAAAAAAATATTTTTTTTTTAAATTTCAAAACATGATTATTCAGAATGTTTAGTCGTTTTTTTAATAATAAGCCATGGTTTGAACATTTGAATTGAAAATGGTTAATATACAAGCATACACAGCAAAAAATCGGATGGTAAAATCGCATGCAAAAGCATGCACATCACCCTCGTCAAAATAAACACTTAATATTACACACTGCATGTACTATTTTCGTAAACACAAAAAAAAGTTGCAACCAACGGGAATCAAACCCAGCACCAACAGTAAGGACTGGCGCCTTAGCCCGCTCGGCCAACAGACCGATGAAGAATAGAAACGGTAAACGCATATATGAGCTTTTCATTTCGGTCAAGTACGTTCCCCATACTGATGAGCTACACATTTCAGGATGTTATATTACAAAGAATTTCATAAAATAATACAACATTTATTTTACATCCGGGCCTTTTACATGCAGCTGGATTACTACTTTCTTTGCTGTGTAGTTGTCTTTCAATCATTAGTTTTCCGAAAATCTCAGATACATTCTACATTCAAATTATGATTTAAAAAGTCGGAAAATGCATTTGAAATAGTTATTGATTTATTCCAATTATATTTCTATTGAAATCAAAGTTTTTTGTTTTGAAATATATATTTGATTTGCAATCAAAGGGTAAAAAATATTATCCAATTTTTAGTAACATAAAACTTGAAAAACACTTGTAACGACCTTGAAGCAATTCCGACAAGCACACTCGAAAAATTAACATCCTAATTCGACATCCTAGACCGTTCACGTATACAAATCAACTCAGAATCAAATACTGAACAAATGTCTGTGTGTGTGTTTGGATGTGGATAAGTGAACCGAAAAAATGAAGGAAAGGCTATAAAATCACTCAAAAAAAATCTTAATTTGACCTCCTAGACACGCCTTTACGTATACATTAGGGTGGGTACGTTTTTCAAAAAGTTCTCGAATCAAGTTTTAGTATGGTTCCCCTTGTAGGGCATGCCCATAGGGACTTTCATGCCAAATATCAGCTCATTTAGTTGTAAACTGGCTGCGCGCATCAGGGTTAAAGTTTACATGGGAATTACTATGGGAAATTGGAACTTTTTGTTCAAACGCTCCTACAGGTTTGGGAAAATCACGCGCCAACTTCTGGTATGGTCAGGCCTATGGGGAATGGTCTGGAGAACACTTTTCCCGAAGAGAGCATATGGATTCGTTGTCCCTAGACCTGGCGCATCGGCAAACAATCCGATGTCTCCGGAATCAACGGTTTTCCCCCAAAAAGCATCAAATTTTCCTTAGCATGCTATGAATGCTTGATGAACACCGCGACGCCATATGTCAGACAGCTACCACGTGGGTGAGAAACGGCTGGAATATTTAATTGCAAACCTTCTTTTAAGTAGAAAATGATCATTTCGAGTAATCCTGATATTATTAAGTCTAATTTAAAATCTTTGCATGACAAATTTGTATTTTTTTTTTGCAAATATTTCAACCACGTGGTAGCTGTCTGACATATGGCGTCGCGGTGTTCATCAAGCTTTCATAGCATGCTAAGGAAAATTTGATGCTTTTTGGGGGAAAACCGTTGATTCCGGAGACATCGGATTGTTTGCGGATGCGCCAGGTCTATGGACAACGAATCCATATGCTCTCTTCGGGAAAAGTGTTCTCCAAGCCATTCCCCTTAGGCCTGACCATACCAGAAGTTGGCGCGTGATTTTCCCAGACCTGTAGGAGCGTTTGAACAAAAAGTTCCAATTTCCCATAGGAATTCCCATGTAAACTTTAACCCTGATGCGCGCAGCCAGTTTACAACTAAATGAGCTGATATTTGGCATGAAAGTCCCTATGGGCATGCCCTACAAGGGGAACCATACTAAAACTTGATCCGAGAACTTTTTGAAAAACGTACCCAGACCCACCCTAGTATACATATCGACTCAAAATCAAAATCTGAGCAAATGTCTGTTTGTGTGGTGAGATGTTGAACAAAAAATTATCACTCGATTATTTCGGCACTGGCTGAACCGATTTTGTTCAAAAGCTTTAAGAGGCAGTATTTGTAGATTCTGCTCGGTTTGTTCTAGAGGTCGTATCGAGGTGCTCCGATTTGGATGAAACTTTCAGCGTTTGTTTGTCTATGCATGAGATGAACTAATGCCAAATATGAGCCCTCTACGACAAAGGGAAGCGGGGTAAAACGGGCATTGAAGTTTGAGGTCAAAACACATGAAAAATCTTAAAATTGCTCGCATTTCCGTAAAACTTCATCAATTCCAACTCTCTTAAATGCATTCGAAAAGTCTTTTGAATCCCTTCAAAATGTGCTATAGACATCCAGGATTGGTTTGACTTTTCTCATAGCTTTTGCAAATTACTGTTAAAAATGGATTTTTTTAAAACCTTAATATCTTTTGGCAACAGCCTCCAACACCCATACTCCCATAGGTCAAAAGTTAGGGAATTTTATGGACTATAAACCTACGGTATTAACTTTTTGGCCAATCGCAGTTTTTCTCATAGTTTTTCGATTTTTCTAGAACAAACATTTTACAACGTAAGTTTTTGCTCTTTAGGCCTCCATAGCGGCACTTTTTGGTCTCAATTTTGACATATTCGGAATCCTCAGAAAATTTTACATTAGATTGAGGAATTTTGAATTTGATTGGAAAAAATGGCATTTAGAATTAATTAAAATATTATTTAGAATTTTGTCGGATTAAGGGTTAACAAGTTTTCGCCTACTTGATACAGCATTTGACGTATTGATCATAGGGTAAATAAGATCTATTTCTTTTTTCAAAAATGTTTTATTTAATTATTTTTTAAATCAAAATTACAACTCCAATACTTCTAACTTACGTGAAATTGACCGAGGATTCCAAATATGACAAAATTGAGACCAAAAAGTGCCGCTATGGAGGGCAAAAACTAACGTTGTAAAATGTTTGTTCTAGAAAAATCGTAAAACTATTAGAAAAACTGCGATTGGCCAAAAAGTTAATACCGTAAGCTTATAGTCCATGAAATTACCTATCTTTTGACCTATAGGAGTATGGGTGTTGGAGGCTGTTGCAAAAAGATATTAAGGTTTTAAAAAAATCCATTTTTAACAGTAATTTGCAAAAGCTATGAGAAAAAGTTAAACAAATCCTGGATGTCTATAGCACATTTTGAAGGGCTTCAAAAGACCTTTCGAATGCATTTAAGAGAGTTGAAATTGATGAAGTTTTACGGAAATGCGAGCAATTTTAAGATTTTTCATGTATTTTGGACCTCAAACTTCAATGCCCGTTTTACCCCACTTCCCTTTGTCGTAGAGGGCTCATATTTGGCATTAGTTCATCTCATGCATAGACAAACAAACGCTGAAAGTTTCATCCAAATCGGAGCACCTCGATACGACCTCTAGAACAAACCGAGCAGAATCTACAAATACTGCCTCTTAAGTGTTATTTATGCACTTTTTGGAGGCCGGATCTCAGATATTTTGATAAAACGTTGCCCGGATCTATCATGCGACCTGTCGTTGGATAGGTTATGTTGGATAGGTTATCAAAAGACCTATGAAATGAAACTTTTTGAAGGCCGGAGCTCGAATATTTCGATGAAAATTATGTCTAAGTCCATCATTTTTTTCTGTTTGAGTATTAAGACGATGAATCCTGATTACAAGGACTATTGTATCGTTTTACCCATATTTACTGTTATTAAGCATTTCAAAATCTATAACACAGTCCCTATTGAGAGGGAAATTGCTGCTTCAAACTCCTTTCCTTGTGCCTTGTGCGCTATGCTAGAACCGCGGTGACACTTTTTTCACGTCATTTTCCAAGCTATTCCCAGCAGCTTTTATTGTTGCGCGGGGTCTTGTAAAGACAATTGTCTTTTTGCGGTGTTCCCTTTGCTCTGATCTGGACAATGCAACTGGACTGCAGTGCAATACCGATCGGCTGGGCAATACCTACTTACATGCGAAGACACGAGGAAAGTATTTTGGGAAAGAGGCGCATAGGAATATCCCAAGATCGATGCTTGAAGAGTACGTGAAGCAACCGTTTTAAACTCGTGCGGTTTCTGCTTCCTTTGAACTTAAACCTAAGACTGCCACCCTGAGAAGAACCCATGACTTTCTGCTTATGACGCGAAACCCGTAACCATTTGGCCACAGGAGGTTGGCAAAAGTCCATCTTGCGACTCGTCGTTAATTAGATATTTAAAAGACCATTCAAATGAGTTTGAAACATTGAAAATCTGACATCCCTATCGAAAAATAACAACACTTTTAAGTGTTAATTATATACTGTTTTGTAACCGAACCTTAAACATTTTGATAAAAATGATGTCCGGATTAATTATGCGACACATCCTTGGATGCGGAATCAAAAGACATTTTCAAAAAGTCCTGATCTGATAGCCCTATCGATAGTTATGATTATATGAAGTTATACTCAGAGATCATTTGTAGGTTTTACATTTTTTATTGTACCCGAAAAAAAACAATATTAATGTGAGGAAGGCATCAACCACCATACGGTGGATTGAGTTTCATTATGCTTTTTTTCATTCATTTTTTCAGTATTTATTTTATCATCAAAACTATGTCGGACTTGTTAACACTGGAACTTCCAAGCCTCAAAAAAATGTTGGAACGGTAACTTCAACTCACTGGTTCTCGAGGATAACTTAACCAATCGAGACGTTTCTTTTTTACAATGATTTTAAAGGATTTCTAGATGATCTAAGAATAATGCAGAATTCGCTTCGATCTGTATTTTTTACAATCCAAAAACATCGTTCAAACTTTTTCAAAACGACTCCCTTCGCGGAATTTTGGGCGATTGATTTTTTAACAAGTGCAAAAAAAATTGGAACGATTAGATCAAATCGAGCTCTGCAAAGTTCTAGGATCACCAAGAAATGCTTACAAATCACTAGAAAACAGAATCGTCTTGAATAGTTGAGTTATGTCCAAGAACCAGTGAGTTGAAGTTACCGTTCCAGCTTTTTTGGAGCCTTGGGAGTTGTAATGTTAAATTAAAAATATCAAATCTCTGAAAAGTTTATTTCCCCATTTCTGGCCACACTGTCGGCCCTGACCGTCCCTCCATTCGTTAGCAGGCCGGCTTATCGTTTGAAAGCTCCATGTCGCCGGGGGGCATTTGAATAACTCACACCTTCACCGATGCCTAGCTACCAACCAGTGCACTTGCCCAGCAGGAAGCTTTCAAGCTAGCCCCACTACTGGTCGGGGCATTGTAAATTCAAATCGCTATCGAATCCATGGCCAAAAACAGCTGAAGTGTTTTGTGGAACTTTCACTGGAGGAACTTTGTTGCAATTTGCACTGGGGGAACGCTTCACGATGATTTTGGTTAACTTTTAAAATTTACAAGAATATTAAAGCATTTATTTTGCAAATGAAAGTACATGTTATTGAAACGAAATAATTTGGTAACCCAATCCTTTCCCAGAAAAGCCCACCAAAATGCAGCGCTTCCCAGGAATCAATTTCGATAATTGCTGCACCAGAGCACACGTGCGGTGCCACGCCACGTGGTTTACATGCGACGACGTTGCCATGGAAGACGTCGGAACATTTGCGGCCCAACAGCCACCAAGTCGATTGAAGTAACATTTTGCGCGCCAAAGCATTTGTTCCATTCGGGTGAGCTCTAACGTTGCCAGCGAATGCAATACAGTTTGTACGGTAACATTTGAAAAGGGCTCGGGAAACTTGTTATACTTTAAGGCATCCTTTTGGTGTTTACCTTAAAAAAAGCCTTTTTTTTTAATGTTCAGAATATTTCTTTTATATGAAGAAACTAAAAAGTTTGACAAATAAAGAAGATATGAACATTAACTGACTTTGCCCATTTCAAATGTCACCACTAAACGCACGCAAGGTGCATCCCACCAGCATATTGCAATTCATTTGATTGATGAATGGGCAAT
Source organism: Culex pipiens pallens (assembly GCF_016801865.2). Taxonomy (NCBI): domain Eukaryota; kingdom Metazoa; phylum Arthropoda; class Insecta; order Diptera; family Culicidae; genus Culex; species Culex pipiens. Next base: position 44,151,106 of record NC_068937.1, on the reverse strand, counting down.
TCCTGATTGCATGGATTGGTTCACTCGTCCAGCAGCACCGTGGAAATTAATTGAAACTATGAATCATTCAGGTGGAACGATTTGTTGGATTCCTTTTTACTATGAAGAGTGTTATAAATTTTGTTCTGAATTATGGCATTTGCGGCGTATTGTTTGGTCAAACTAGTTAAGTTAAAAGATGGGTTAAAAAAGTAAAGAGTAAAGAGTAAAAAGTAAAGAGTAAAGAGTAAAGAGTAAAGAGTAAAGAGTAAAGAGTAAAGAGTAAAGAGTAAAGAGTAAAGAGTAAAGAGTAAAGAGTAAAGAGTAAAGAGTAAAGAGTAAAGAGTAAAGAGTAAAGAGTAAAGAGTAAAGAGTAAAGAGTAAAGAGTAAAGAGTAAAGAGTAAAGAGTAAAGAGTAAAGAGTAAAGAGTAAAGAGTAAAGAGTAAAGAGTAAAGAGTAAAGAGTAAAGAGTAAAGAGTAAAGAGTAAAGAGTAAAGAGTAAAGAGTAAAGAGTAAAGAGTAAAGAGTAAAGAGTAAAGAGTAAAGAGTAAAGAGTAAAGAGTAAAGAGTAAAGAGTAAAGAGTAAAGAGTAAAGAGTAAAGAGTAAAGAGTAAAGAGTAAAGAGTAAAGAGTAAAGAGTAAAGAGTAAAGAGTAAAGAGTAAAGAGTAAAGAGTAAAGAGTAAAGAGTAAAGAGTAAAGAGTAAAGAGTAAAGAGTAAAGAGTAAAGAGTAAAGAGTAAAGAGTAAAGAGTAAAGAGTAAAGAGTAAAGAGTAAAGAGTAAAGAGTAAAGAGTAAAGAGGATTAAGTTAAAAAGAGTTCAGTCTTTCATCTAAACCACTTCAAACACCCAAAGATATTTCTTAGATCAACCGGAAACTCTTCCTCGCACGCTAGAGTTGGTGGAAATTGTCGTCCTTGGTCCTGAATATGTCGTCGTAGAAGAATTTCCCAAAGGGGGCGTTTCCCGTCCGTTCGAATAGCTGCTTCTACAACAAGTGCCACGAAAAGACAATATCGTCATACCTTTTTCTTGTAAAACTGTTCAAGACTTTTGTCATGTCTGTAAGAAAAACGGAAAGGAAACGAAGCTTTCGGGGCTTTTTCGTTGAACAAACGACGGCATACTTTGAAAGGTGATGCCCTCCCCGTTGCCGTTGTGCTAGTATTACATGTTTTATTTCTTTGGGACGAAGAAATTTCCTGTTCGCTTCCTTGTCTAGCAGCAGTGAGGGGCGAAAAAGTTCGTTGAGCAGGTACTCAGGAACAATAAGTCACCGGGGAAAGTTTGTTAGTCATGTGTGTTTTACATTTTTGGATTCTTTTGTACATGCAACATAAAAGTATTGATTTAACTCAGACGGTATTGATGAATTGATGAAAATTGTTTTAACATCTCAACAAAAAGACAATCCATAAATATCTCAAACAATCTCCAAAATCTCATCAGTTAAATCTCAATAAGCTAATAGATTAAGGTGGTATCACCGTCAATCAGAAATCTTCCCACAGCCTCTCGATTTTCGCAAAGATCATCGCCTTTTCCAGCTGGATGCGCTTCGAATACGAAAAACTCCCCCCAATGACTGCCAGTAGTGGCGGTGTTTATTGTGTTTGCTTGCCGAAATCCCGCTTGATTTTCCAATTTCGCTTGGGTGCGCCATTTTTACTCCCACAGTGCTTAGCCTTAAGTTAAGGTGAAGTTGAGAGTGATTTGGGCGATTTTTGACAGAACATTGACTGTACCGCTGGGAAGTGCATCACAGGCTGACTTTTCACCTGTACCGCTGTGAAGTGTATCATTGTTGAACTGTACCGCTGTAAATTAAATCTGTGCCACTGTAAATTGTATCACAGTTCAATTTAAAAGCTACAAATCTAGCATCGGTCCCAAAATCGACCCCTTCACCCTAAAGCACCAGGGATCAGTTTGCTATTTGCACTCGTCTTCGAATCCCCTCCCTTTGGCGCAGTTTATCCTTGGCGCCCAAAGAATTGATACTTTGTGCCAGTGGTGAAGAGTTTTACTTTTCGATTTTGGGACCTTAAGAGCGCCACCCAGCATACACAATTTGGAGAAGCGATAGTTTGCTCGGTACAATATTGACCCTTGAACCTAGGAAGGGGAGAAACTGGCGAGATCAGAAGACAATCAGGCCTTCAGGGTGCCTTAATTGAGTCAATAAGGATGCTTATTGACGATGGGAGGAAAGGTAACCTAAGCGGAAGGTATTAGTGGAGAAATTGGAAGCTTTCGCAAATCATGGCCCCTCAATTTGGTTCGTCAACAAGGATGACGGAAGGTGTGCTCAGTTTCAATTTATTTGGTGTTTGTTTTTGCAAGCTTTGTCTCGAAATGACGTAAGAATACTGTTGCGATAAAGTTAAACAGTGGTACAGATTCCAGCGGTACAGTTGAATAGTTGTACAGTGGTGAAGTTGAACAGTAGCAAATAATTCAGCGGTACAGTTTAGATTGATACTGTTTACAGCGGCACGTTTGAACAGTACTGCAGGGTTGAAATTGAACAGTAGTATAAATTACAGCGGCACAGTTGATCAAATTTGTACAGTTTCCAGCGGTACAGTTAAAGAGTAGTTCTGTTTACAGCGGTACAGTTGAAGAGTGGTACATTCACCAGTTTTTATACCACTGTTAAACTTCAACACTGTAACACTATTCAACTGTACCGTTGTAAACAAAACCAGTCTTCAACTGTACCACTGAAAACTGCACAAATCTGTTGGACTGTACCGCTGTAATTTTGATAAGTGTTCAACTCCAACGGTACAGTTGAATAGTCATATAGATAATAGACTGGCTCGTCGCTATACGGAAAAATTAAAAAAAAATATCAAATCATGCGAGAACAAAAAATTTTGATGCCTTTTGGGCCTCAAAATAACCCCCTAAAATTTGGAAGCGATTGGTTGCGTCCACACTTCGCATTGCATTTCAATTTTGTATGGGAATTAGTATGGAAAACCCCTCTTTATTACATTTTGGTTTTTATAATTTTTATCTTCCACTTAATTTGTCAAACCAACTCAATAGTGTTAAAATTGAGAAAATTCTCTAAAACTTTACCGCGTCCTCAAAACTGGTCTAAAACGTGTTTTTTTGCTCGGAAATCACGTTTTATACCAGTTTTGGGGACGCTGTATCTTTTGACAGGAGCAAGATAGCACAATACTTTCTTCGGTAAAGTTTTAGAGAATTTTCTCAATTTTTACGCTATTGTGTTGGTTTAAAAAATTTAGCGGAAAATAAAAATGATAAAAATCAAAATGTAAAAAAGAGGTTTTTTTCAAACTAAATTCCATACCAAATTGAAATGCAATGCGCAAATTGTTGACGCAACCAATCGCTCCCAAACTTAAGGGGGTTGTTTAGAGGTCTAAAAGCAACCGAATAAAACATGTTCTGAAAAATCTCGAGCCATCCTAATAGATATACTATAGTGGTTCTGTTTACAGTGGTACAATTGAAGAGTGGTATTGTTTTCAACGGTACAGCTGAATTGCGGTTGAACAGCATTAAGGATTACAACGGTAAAGTTGTAGTGTGTACAGTTATAGTGCGGTGAAGTTGCACATTTTTATAGTTGAACGGTTGAATTAATGCAATGATCAGTATTGTACCGGTAAACTTGTGCATTTGTACTACTCTATCGTTGTGCAGTGGTACAGTTCCCTTTCTTATTCTGAAAATCATCCCACAATAATACCAAGCGAGGAAAATTCCCAAAAATCTCCCCAAATCGCTCACTTTCTGCTGACTCATGTGCAAGTCACCGGGCGCCCATTAGGGGCCCATCCTCTGTCCCATCAGTTTTTATTTACTCCTTCAAGAGAGACAGACCTAACTTGCTTACACCGCAGCGGTCGTCTTCATAAGCCACTTCATCGTTGCTGCTTTGATTATCCTGGTGAATTTTCCGTGAAAAACCTACCTCCTCTCCCCCAGAACTCACACACACCCTAATGGGCCTAAAGCTCTTTGATAAACATTCCGTCCTTTCCGTCGATACTCGAAAAAAAAAATCCCCGCTAGCGGACATCTAAATTGCTCATTTTTTCCACATCTTTACCCTATCATGGTGAAACGATGGGGGCAACACACGTGGTCCTTAAGGACTCCCCTCCCCCCTACTCCCCCACCTTCCAAGCAGGTTGGTTGGTGGAGAAAGGTTTTGTTTTCCTGCAACGGTTGATCCTCTACCTCTCTCTCTTTGTAGTGCTGCGCTAGTTGGATCAAATCTGAAGGGGGGTAGAAAAAAGGACTTACCGCCCCAAAAGATACAATATCAAACGTATAGAGAGAAGAAAAAAAACCGATACACATACGCACACACGCTGTGACAATTTCGCTCGTTGAAGTGTGTCTTTTTTTCAGTCCTTCTGTGAAGAGAAACCCCTTTCGCCTGGAAGGGATGATCCTTGCCCTGGAGGATTTTGGGCCATTTCATTTTAAGATTTTACCAGCAGGTTGGAATTTTGTTGAAAAAAAAAGACGTGATATTGGTACGTATTTGACTCTTTGCGCTTTTTTGTTTGAAGTCGTCTTGTTAGATTGCAAGAATGTATTAGAAAAAAACCCTGCTAGATGAGTTGGATTCAATTAATTACTGCACAAAACAATGAATATCCTATTGGTTGATAAAGATGTATATTTCCATTCTTAAATACAAAGCCAAAATAACGTGTTTTTCGAATGCAAAAATATTATTTTAATTAAAAAATGTTTTCGGTTATTTCATTTCATCATATTCTTATCATTTTTTTATGATGCGAATAATGACGTTTACACACTTACAAAACTTTTTTTGTTATTGAGAGTAGAACATTTTTGGTGCCTTCGGTATGCCCAAAGAAGCCATTTTGCATCATTAGTTTGTCCATATACTTTTCCATACAAATTTGGCAGCTGTCCATTAGCGTGGTTCACGTTTCTATGAAAAAGACAAAAGTTGTTATTTTGTCTTGCATCAACCGGAATTTCGTTCTTTTATGTCCCCAAAAGCACTCCTGACAATTTGAGCCCATTTGGTAAGGTCTAGGAGCTCCAGTTTTAATTTGAAATTTATATGAGATTTTGATTTATTTTCCATGGGAAACTATCTTTTTTTACATTGTATTAGGATTTTTTTTATAAATCGATGAAATGACTTGATTCTTATAGTAGGAGATAGGTTTTGAACTGGGGAACAACTTTGTAGAACATACCAACATGCTAGGAAGTGACCCTTTAAAGATACAGATACTTTTAGATGGTGGCTGGCCCCATCTAAAAGTATCTGTATCTTTAAAGGGTCACTTCCTAGCATGTTGGTATGTTCTACAAAGTTGTTCCCCAGTTCAAAACCTATCTCCTACTAGAAGAATCAAGTCATTTCATCGATTTATAAAAAAAAATCCTAATACAATGTAAAAAAAGATAGTTTCCCATGGAAAATAAATCAAAATCTCATATAAATTTCAAATTTAAACTGGAGCTCCTAGACCTTACCAAATGGGCTCAAATTGTCAGGAGTGCTTCTGGGGACATAAAAGAACGAAATTCCGGTTGATGCAAGACAAAATAACAACTTTTGTCTTTTTCATAGAAACGTGAACCACGCTACTGTCCATACAAAAAAGATGTATGAAAATTCAATAAGCTGTATCTTTTGAAGGAATTTTTTTATCGAACTGGTGTTTTCGGCTAAGTTGTTGGTTTGGATTAGGACTACACTGAAAAAAAAATGATGCACAGTAAATTTTTGTTTTTGATGATTTTTTATAACACTTTTCGTCACTAAAACTTAATTTGCAAAAAAAAACTATTTTTATTTTTCTTTATTTTCTTATATGTTTTAGGGGACATCGAATGCCACCTTTTCAGAAATTTCCAGAATGGGCAAAACATATTAATTAAACATTCAATATTACGCCTTTTTGAAACGTTAGTCTTAATTTGAAATTATTGAAAATACTGTATTTGAAAAGATCGGAAAATTTCACGCTTGTTTCATAATTTAACTTTGTAAATCGGACCATGAGTTGCTGAGATATCGACGTTAGAAAATGGTGAGTTGTTTGGGTGAGACTTAGAAAACATCAATTTTCCTGTTTTTAAATCTTTACATGGCAATATCTCAGCAACTAAGTGTCGTATCAACGAAGTTCTAAAAAGCAAAATATAGAGAATCTTCTCAGCTTTTCAAAAATATTTTTTTCTAGAGTGGACAAACATGGGCACTTATTTAAAAAAAAAGAAAACCCGTGATGATTTTCAAAAAAGTTTCCTAAAAATGGCTATAACTTGAAAACTGTGCGCTTCATCAAAATTTCACCAATGTCCTTTTTGATTAAAAATTCGATTTAACATCGAAAAATGAAGTTCAATAATTTTTGCGACTTATATTTCATTTTTTTGATAAAATCATTGTTGATTCAAAAATTCATACCTCACCAAAAAATCACCAAAATTTTTTTACCGTGTATCATTTTTATCCAGTGCAGTCTTTATCCATACCTACAACTTTGCCGGAGACACCAAATCGATCAAAAAATATCCTTCAGAAGATACAGATTTTTTAATTTTCATATGGGTCATTCCATCTCAACTGTGCACGAAAAAGTGCAAATTTGAAAATTACCCTCTCCGATCCTGCTCAAATTTGGCAGAGCTGTTGATACTATCAAAACATGCAAGAATCCCGAATTTCATCCAAATCGGACCACCCCCTCCATTTTTGTACCTCCCCAAAAAATCGACTTTTTGGCGATTTTTGACCAAACCTCCTAGTTTCAAACGGCGATAGCTCAGGAACCACAAATCTCAGAAGGTCGGTCTTAGACTAAATTTTGAAGGAAATTGGACGTAGAATCCATTTCCGTGATCAAAATGTTGATTAATTTATTTTTTCTACCTGTATTGCGCAATTGAAAACTTTAAACGGCCGTATCTCAAAACACCCCAACTTATTTTTTTGATTTGACCTCACCATCGTGTTCCCCGGCCAATTTTACATAAGAATCACTTATCGACAGAAATGAATATGTTTCGTTCCAGAGATATCGAATTTTAAAGTTTTGTGTTTTCTAGATTACCTACATCAGCTTCATTCGCCGCATCTGCTAGAAGCACACAGGCGAGCTGATCAATAACTGCTACCTGGTGTTCTGGGAGATGATTAATTTAATTTATATTTTTATAATTTTACGCAAATATTTATTCAAATGGCTCATAGGGGAAATTCTCGTATGTTTTGCAGCTTAAGTCCTCGCTCCTAGTTTCGTCCAATTTACTCATTTTCACTATTTAAACAAGAAATTTTGCAAAACTCGATAGAAACTTGCTTATTAACTTCTTATTGAGCTATTTATCACTCGATTTCAGTTGAAAACGCTTTTAATCAGCTGTAATTGAATGCCAAAGCGCTGATATGGCAACATTAGAGGAACGCTGGAATTAGATGCTGTTCTCCTACCTTGATCAATCTATTTTTGTGAAAGGAATATTTATTGGGTTATTTTGAATGCACCGTTTTTTACGTGTTGCTAACCGTTTTAGAGTACCTCCTAGGCCATGACTAGGGCCTTTATCATGGGCGGTAGCAAAATAGTGTCACTCAGCAAAAACCCCAAAACCTGCTTTATTATTATTATTATTATTATAGTTTATTATTGACACTTTGCCATAATTTGGCAAATCTGATTTATGGTTTAAAAGATTGATCATATTAAATCAATTTTTATATTGTGAGCCAGCTCCATTTGATTAAATGATGATTTTGGTCAAGGTACATTTAATTTTAAAAAATCCTTATACGTGAGGACAGCAGCCGTATTGTGTTCCAAGAATCTAAGAATTAAAGAAGAAAAAAACTGTAGTTCGGACGGTGTCAAAATCATCGCAACTAAATTTGGGGAATTAGCCACTTTGCAGCAGATCAAACTTTGTTATTTTCTTAAATTTTTAGTGGAGTATGAAAAGGATTTCTGGAAGATACCAGAAATCCTTTTCATACTCCACTAGAGTACAACGTATAAACAATTTGTTTTCATATGTTTTACTCAATAATATATCGTGCACTTATTGTTCAGTGTTACTAACAAGATTTCATTTTCCTGCTCGCTTCGTCGGAATCCAATTCTGCCCTTAACTGTGTGTCGTTATTACTCTATCCTATGGGTTAGCACAGAAATTCACTTCATTAATTTTTTTGAGCAGATACACATTCGCGATTAAACTCCAGATTCTTTGTTATACAGTGTTATACAGTTATTTTTTGCCCAATTTGATAAAGATTATTTATGATGAAATAATATTTCAATAAATGACCAGGTAGCAGTTATTGATCAGCTCGCCTGTGTGCTTCTAGCAGATGCGGCGAATGAAGCTGATGCAGGTAATCTAGAAAACACTAAACTTTAAAATTCGATATCTCTGGAACGAAACATATTCATTTCTGTCGATAAGTGATTCTTGTGTAAAATTGGCCGGGGAACACGATGGTGAGGTCAAATCAAAAAAATAAGTTGGGGTGTTTTGTGATACGGCCGTTTAAAGTTTTCAATTGCGCAATACAGGTAGAAAAAATAAATTAATCAACATTTTGATCACGGAAATGGATTCTACGTCCAATTTCCTTCAAAATTGAGTCTAAGACCGACCTTCTGAGATTTGTGGTTCCTGAGCTATCGCCGTTTGAAACTAGGAGGTTTGGTCAAAAATCGCCAAAAAGTCAATTTTTTTGGGGAGGTACAAAAATGGAGGGGGTGGTCCGATTTGGATGAAATTCGGGATTCTTGCATGCTTTGATAGTATCAACAGCTCTGCCAAATTTGAGCAGGATCGGAGAGGGTAATTTTCAAATGCTGTTCCGCTTCAGATGGAATGACCCATATATCATTTTTGTATGGACAGCTGCCAAATACGTATGGAAAATTATATGGACAATAAATGTTTGTTGTTATCAACCTAAACGCATATTTTTTTCAATTATGAGTTTAAATATAGCTGTTTTCATGTTAAAAGTACCAAAAATGCTGAAGCCGTAAGAATTTAAAATTAATCAAAATTATAGTTAATTGTACCTAACTGAAGCATCATAACTCCCGTTTGAAATTATATTTCATAATAATAAATCAATAACAAAACTTTTTTTAATAAACATGCGTGGTTTAATCGTCAACTGTAAACAAATCTATTGTTTAGTTTATGTAATTAATATCGAAAAATTTGCATAAAAAATACTTTTATTAATTTTTTTTGTTTGCATCGTATTTTAAAACGATCCTCTGATCTTTATCGGAAATAAATGTGTTTAAATGTCTGTACACCATGCATAACAACATCAAGTATCGATTAAATTTGGTATAAAAATATCAGTTTGCCTATAGTGGACCCGGGTCCACAAACAGTTTATGGACTCGGGTCCACTATAGGAAAAAAAGAGTCCATAACAGGCAAAAAAAAAACTTTTTTTTTCAAATTACTATTTTTCTGCCCAAAAACAAATATCTGATAAAACAAACAGTCAAAATTGATCAAAATAATTCAGATTTCATTGTTTTGTTCAAAGGGTTATGAAAAAGTGCTTAAAGTATTGAAAAATTGTGAAAAAAGTGCTTCGGCTCTACAAGGAGGTCCACTAATGGTTAAAATACCCTAATCAGCCAACATTAACCCGAGTATTTTTCAAGAAACAAAATTGGAAAATGTATTTAAAAGACCCGAACATTTTTGGGTTATATTGAAACCAGACTTTTCAGAATACAGTATGTAAAAAAAGAATTTACACCCTTGGGCACAATACACATTTTGTGATGAAACATGTAAACAATTTAAAGTTTCGAAAAATTAACATAAATAAAGTTATTTGTTGACAAATCACCATAAATCCAGTCTCCCAACTCCAAATAGGCATCCTTGACTGATTAAAAAAATAATTTGGATTGAATATAAAGTTTACTAACTACTTAGTATAAAAGTTTATATAACTCTGTAAATTCTATATAAAACTTATCCAAACTGAATTTTGCAAACTTTTCATTTAACTAAATGTCAATATATTACCATCGAACTGCTAAATTAACAGTTTGGAGTGGGTATAAGTTATACCGTATAACACCGTTTTGGGGGTCTTTGTATCGATAGAATCGATTTTTCGTTGGAATTTTGTACCAACCCGGAATTACGTCGTCAGAAAATCCGCCGGCATCCGAACCGGTCCACGATTCACAAGTCAACCTATATGCCATCGGAAAGGGCACAAAGTTTCCGATCTTTTGATACCCAAACATCTAGGTTTTCTATAAAACCCACGTTTAGTTAAATTAAAAGTTTGCAAAATTAAGTTTAAATATGTATTATAAAGAATTTTCAGAGTTATATAAACATCTATACTAAGTAGTTTGTAAACTTTATATTCATTCAAAATTATTTTTTTAATCAGTCAGGGATGCCTACTTGGAGTTGGGAGACTGGATTCATGGTGATTTGCCAACAAATTATCTTATTTATGTTAATTTTTCGAAAAGTGTACAAACTTTTTTTGCACTTTTTTTGATTTTTGTGATAGTATTTGTAATATAACTTTTTATAGAAAACATCTTTTCATGAGCTTTTGGTAGCAAAATGTTGAACAAAACGTAGTACCAGGTTTTTGTCAAACTTTAAATTGTTTACATATTTCATCACAAAATGTGCATTGTGTCCAAGGGGTGTAAATATTTTTTTTACATACTGTAAGTTGAAATCCTTTTTGACGAAGAACTTCGTCTTATTTATCTTAACACTCAAACAACTTTATGAAACGTTATAATGATTCTCTTATCGCTGATTCTTCTATCTAACACTGAAGTGTTTCGTTCGATTCCCGATATTTTTTCTTATTTTTGAATTCAAATCAAATAAGAACACTGAGAAACAAAAACTAAGTCACTGCTAGGGTGATTCCTTTCGTCCACATCACCACAAAGAGAACACTTTTCTCCCGAGTATTTTTTTTCGTCAAGATCTCCAGATAAAGAAGGGATCTTAATGGTTTGACTCGGTTCCAGACTCTGGGAAAAAGTCAAGCCTTATCCACACACACACTTCTTCCTTTATTTCTTCAGAGGAGATGAAGAAAAATCCAAACTGTGGGGTCAGTTATAGGAGACGAAACCCGATTTGGAATTTTCAAAAGAATCGAGGGGTGGGTGTGGAGAAAAATATCGAACTCTTGGATTTTCTCTGTACACGACGAATCATACGCTCGAAATAAATGCTTCCGCTTGAGTTTCGACATTTTATTTACCTTTGGCAGCATATTGCTCATAACGGTGGATTTAAGGACTAAGGAAATAAATGTGGTGGAAAAGGGGTTTCGGAAGTGGGGGAAGGAAAGGGGAGTCTCTGCAAACAAGGATAATTCGGTCTCAAAGGAAACCTTTTCGAGCGTTTTATGTTTTTTTTTCTTTACGTTTTTTTCTGTGGAACCGTTTACATGATGATGTAAATGTCGTTTGAGGTTTTCTGATTCTTCTTAGTGGTGCTGGAGGCAGATGAGTGTACTTACCTGAACCGATACTGTTTTGGGGTGAAGATATTTTTGGATTCTAATTAGGCTGGTCAGTGGGGGGGGGGGGGGGGTGCAAAAAAATATAAAAAACCATGGTTTCAACATTTGAATCAAAAAAGTGTTTTAAAGTGCCCAGTTGTTTTGCAACCATTAGTTTTCAAAATGTCCAAGTATTGAATAGATTTGATTTAATTTGATTTGATTTCATAAGATTTGATTATTTTTTATTAGATTCGATTAGATTTGATTAGATTTGATTTGATTAGATTTGATTTGATTAGTTTTGATTTGATTAGATTTGATTTGATTAGATTTGATTAGATTGGATTAGATTGGATTAGATTGGATTAGATTGGATTAGATTGGATTAGATTGGATTAGATTGGATTAGATTGGATTAGATTTGATTAGATTTGATAAGAGTTGGTTAGATTTGATTAGATTTGATTATATTTGATTAGATTTGATTAAATTTGATTAGATTTGATTAAATTTGATTAGATTTTGTTAGATTTGTTTAGATTTGATTAGATTTGATTAGATTTGATTAGATTTGATTAGATTTGATTAGATTTGATTAGATTTGATTAGATTTGATTAGATTTGATTAGATTTGATTTGATTAGATTTGATTAGATTTGATTAGATTTGATTAGATTTGATTAGATTTGATTAGATTTGATTAGATTTGATTAGATTTGATTAGATTTGATTAGATTTGATTAGATTTGATTAGATTTGATTAGATTTGATTAGATTTGATTAGATTTGATTAGATTTGATTAGATTTGATTAGATTTGATTAGATTTGATTAGATTTGATTAGATTTGATTAGATTTGATTAGATTTGATTAGATTTGATTAGATTTGATTAGATTTGATTAGATTTGATTAGATTTGATTAGATTTGATTAGATTTGATTAGATTTGATTAGATTTGATTAGAGGGCCTCGTGGCGCGGTGGTTAGCGGCTTCGGCTGCCGATCCCTAAGTTGCTATGGGGCGCAGGTTCGATTCCCGCCTTATCCTCCTGGTCTTCTATCGTATGGGGAAGTAAAACGTCGGTCCATTTGCGTAAAAGAGGTTTTGGGTGACTCACCACACATAACCATCGGACGCCTAGAAATGAGCAGAAACTTGCAACAGAGCCCACAAACGGAGGTCGTTAAAGTGGATTGCTTTGCTTTTTTTATTAGATTTGATTAGATTACATTGGAATTCCACAAAAATTGAAAATATTTGTTATCGATTTCAGACATGCTAAATATGATTTAAAACGCAGGAAAATGCATTTTCTAATTGTTTTCAGTTGGTTAGACTTTAAAATTTTGAAGTTTTTTGAATTTTTTTTGCCCCTTGATTTTTTGAAGGGGGGGGGGGGATTAGATTTGATTAGATTTGATTAGATATGGTTAGATTTGATTAGATTTGATTTGATTTTACTTGATTTAATTTGATTTGATTTGATTTGATTTGATTTGATTTGATTTGATTTGATTTGATTTGATTTGATTTGATTTGATTTGATTTGATTTGATTTGATTTGATTTGATTTGATTTGATTTGATTTGATTTGATTTGATTTGATTTGATTTGATTTGATTTGATTTGATTTGATTTGATTTGATTTGATTTGATTTGATTTGATTTGATTTGATTTGATTTGATTTGATTTGATTTGATTTGATTTGATTTGATTTGATTTGATTTGATTTGATTTGATTTGATTTGATTTGATTTGATTTGATTTGATTTGATTTGATTTGATTTGATTTGATTTGATTTGATTTGATTTGATTTGATTTGATTTGATTTGATTTGATTTGATTTGATTTGATTTGATTTGATTTGATTTGATTTGATTTGATTTGATTTGATTTGATTTGATTTGATTTGATTTGATTTGATTTGATTTGATTTGATTTGATTTGATTTGATTTGATTAGATTTGATTTGATTTGATTTGATTGGATTTGATTTGATTTGATTTGATTTGATTTGATTTGATTTGATTTGATTTGATTTGATTTGATTTGATTTGATTTGATTTGATTTGATTTGATTTGATTTGATTTGATTTGATTTGATTTGATTTGATTTGATTTGATTTGATTTGATTTGATTTGATTTGATTTGATTTGATTTGATTTGATTTGATTTGATTTGATTTGATTTGATTTGATTTGATTTGATTTGATTTGATTTGATTTGATTTGATTTGATTTGATTTGATTTGATTTGATTTGATTTGATTTGATTTGATTTGATTTGATTTGATTTGATTTGATTTGAATTGATTTGATTTGATTTGATTTGATTTGATTTGATTAGATTTGATTTGATTTGATTTGATTTGATTTGATTTGATTTGATTTGATTTGATTTGATTTGATTTGATTTGATTTGATTTGATTTGTTTTGATTTGATTTGATTTGATTTGATTTGATTTGATTTGATTTGATTTGATTTGATTTGATTTGATTTGATTTGATTTGATTTGATTTGATTTGATTTGATTTGATTTGATTTGATTTGATTTGATTTGATTTGATTTGATTTGATTTGACTTGATTTGATTTGATTTGATTTGATTTGATTTGATTTGATTTGATTTGATTTGATTTGATTTGATTTGATTTGATTTGATTTGATTTGATTTGATTTGATTTGATTTGATTGATTTGATTTGATTTGATTTGATTTGATTTGATTGATTTGATTTGATTTGATTTGATTTGATTTGATTTGATTTGATTTGATTTGATTGATTTGATTTGATTTGATTTGATTTGATTTGATTTGATTTGATTTGATTTGATTTGATTTGATTTGATTTGATTTGATTTGATTTGATTTGATTTGATTTGATTTGATTTGATTTGATTTGATTTGATTTGATTTGATTTGATTTGATTTTATTTGATTTGATTTGATTTGATTTGATTTGATTTGATTTGATTTGATTTGATTTGATTTGATTTGATTTGATTTGATTTGATTTGATTTGATTTGATTTGATTTGATTTGATTTGATTTGATTTGATTTGATTTGATTTGATTTGATTTGATTTGATTTGATTTGATTTGATTTGATTTGATTTGATTTGATTTGATTTGATTTGATTTGATTTGATTTGATTTGATTTGATTTGATTTGATTTGATTTGATTTGATTTGATTTGATTTGATTTGATTTGATTTGATTTGATTTGATTTGATTTGATATGATTTGATTTGATTTGATTTGATTTGATTTGATTTGATTTGATTTGATTTGATTTGATTTGATTTGATTTGATTTGATTTGATTTGATTTGATTTGATTTGATTTGATTTGATTTGATTTGATTTGATTTGATTTGATTTGATTTGATTTGATTTGATTTGATTTGATTTGATTTGATTTGATTTGATTTGATTTGATTTGAGTTGATTTGATTTGATTTGATTTGATTTGATTTGATTTGATTTGATTTGATTTGATTTGATTTGATTTGATTTGATTTGATTTGATTTGATTTGATTTGATTTGATTTGATTTGATTTGATTTGATTTGATTTGATTTGATTTGATTTGATTTGAATTGATTTGATTTGATTTGATTTGATTTGATTTGATTTGATTTGATTTGATTTGATTTGATTTGATTTGATTTGATTTGATTTGATTTGATTTGATTTGATTTGATTTGATTTGATTTGATTTGATTTGATTTGATTTGATTTGATTTGATTTGATTTGATTTGATTTGATTTGAGTTGATTTGATTTGATTTGATTTGATTTGATTTGATTTGATTTGATTTGATTTGATTTGATTTGATTTGTTTTGATTTGATTTGATTTGATTTGATTTGATTTGATTTGATTTGATTTGATTTGATTTGATTTGATTTGATTTGATTTGATTTGATTTGATTTGATTTGATTTGATTTGATTTGATTTGATTTGATTTGATTTGATTTGATTTGATTTGATTTGATTTGATTTGATTTGATTTGATTTGATTTGATTTGATTTGATTTGATTTGATTTGATTTGATTTGATTTGATTTGATTTGATTTGATTTGATTTGATTTGATTTGATTTGATTTGATTTGATTTGATTTGATTTGATTTGATTTGATTTGATTTGATTTGATTTGATTTGATTTGATTTGATTTGATTTGATTTGATTGATTTGATTTGATTTGATTTGATTTGATTTGATTTGATTTGATTGATTTGATTTGATTTGATTTGATTTGATTTGATTTGATTTGATTTGATTTGATTTGATTTGATTTGATTTGATTTGATTTGATTTGATTTGATTTGATTTGATTTGATTTGATTTGATTTGATTTGATTTGATTTGATTTGATTTGATTTGATTTGATTTGATTTGATTTGATTTGATTTGATTAGATTTGATTAGATTTGATTAGATTTGATTAGATTTGATTAGATTTGATTAGATTTGATTAGATTTGATTAGATTTGATTAGATTTGATTAGATTTGATTAGATTTGATTAGATTTGATTAGATTTGGTTAGATTTGGTAAGGTTTGGTAAGATTTGATTAGATTTGTTAATTATGTTAATTTGAATGTTAATGCATCATCCGATTTTTTTGTTTCCTGAATTTGTAAGGCCCGTTCTTTTAAGCATATTTCAATCCCAAACGAGGCATTGTTCTACAGAGGACTATAAATTTGTTATTTTTTTTCCTTTTTCCCTCGCTCAGTCTAGAAATTCTCCAGCTTAATAAAAACGCTTCAAATCTCCATCTCAGCGTCCCAGCGGTCCCCGAGCGGTCATAACTTGAGTTTAGTTTTTAAATGAATCACTTTATCGTAATTGATGGTCGTAAAATATTTCATGCATTCGGTGCGGTGTTATCGGCCCGGTCCGGTCTCAGTCCCACAGACTTTCCCAAAAAAAAGGACATCGTCAATGGACGACGACGTCGGAGGGCACAAACTGATTCATGAATAATGTCCTTTTTATTACTTCTTTATCATTGACGAAACAATATCCCGTTCCACGCTTTTCACAGGCTTTTCCGCTCACAAAAAATTGTTGTGCTGAGGAAAAAAAGAAAAATGCCTGTACTTATGGATTCCTCAACCCTCCCCCCGGGCATGCGTCTCCGGAAACGCACCAAACGGCTGACCGATCGGTTCTTCCGGCCAACAGGCCAGACTGGTGGCCTTTGACCACCATCCGGAACACACGCATACACACAACATTGTACGCGAACCGGGACGAAGATCCCGTCACTGGAACTGGTGATAAATTGGACAGAATAAATCTTCTCTTCGCTGGTGGCCGTCGTGATGGCCTTTGTCGTCATTTGAACGTGGACGAGCTTTCTCCTTCTTGAGGAAAAAATCCAGCTCAAGTTGCAAACTTTAAAATTCTTCAACTATATCTTCAAGTAAACTCAACTTTTTTCATGCCTTCATGTGGATTCTCTCCGTCCGTGTCTCCCCGATAGGAATCTTATTACTTCCTGCTCCAAGTGGACGTCCAAGGCGCTGGTCCAAGGCAATTCCCCCGGCAGCCGTTCCGTGATTGCGACCAACCACGTCATGGTATTTGCCTTTTGTACACTCTGGCTGACTGACTTTGCTCGTTTTGCTCCCCAGAGAGAGAGCAGAAGAAGAAGAAAGGTTTGTTTTCCGCCGCTGATGGCAAGGCCAAAAATAATATATATTCGAATGCAAATATTTGTCATGCCTGCCAACCAGGCTGGAATGGACCAGCAGTAGTGGCCGGGAGTGACGAAATTGGAAATAAAGATGCCAATTCTGGTGGGGATTCTTCGCCGTTGGTTGGAGGGAGGGAATTGAACGTTTCGTTAAGGAGACGCGAAGATTTTTTTTGTGGTGTGGAAAGAAAAATCTGGGTTACGAATGAGATGTTATATTGAGTTCCCAAAAAGTGTTGGAAATTATGTGTGACAGTAAAGCGGTGGTATTCGGAGTAAGAGACTGAAATTGTGGGACAGGACAGATTTCTTTTTTATATTTTTATTATGAATTACATTTAAAGTTACCCGGGACCCGTGGTGTAGGTATCAGCGTGGTTTGATCCCAGAAGGTTCCGGTGGCATTTATCGAGACGAGATTTGTCTGATCACGCCTTCCGTTGGACGGGGAAGTAAATGTTGGGCCCGGTCTAACCTAAAGGGTTAGGTTGATAGCTCAGTCCATGTGCAGGAGTCGACTCCCTGGGTTCTGCCTCGGTGGAGTCGCTGGTAGGCATTTAGACTCACAACTCAAAGGTCGTCAGTTCGAATCCAGAGGTGGATGGAAGCTTAGCTGTAAAACGAGGTTTGCAATTGCCTCAACAATCAAGCCTTCGGACACCTAGTTTTGAGAAGGAATCTCGCAATCGAGAACGCCCAGGTATTGCTGTAGAGCGAATAATTTGTTGTTTTTTTTTTACTCTACGTTACTTCAAAATTACAGAACCATAATCCTCATTAAGTACCTCACTAATTACTGCGCCCAGCCAAATCCCCCAGCTAAATCCACTGCACAGTGGGAAAAAAACGGGTGAAAAAACGGATCTTTTGATGCCGTCAGTTTCTGCCTATCGAAAGTATCATTTTTAATGTAAATAATTACGAGGAATCGTATGGTGGCACTCTCATTAGCGGCAAATGACGGGAAGTGGTCCATTTTACCCCATTTTGGCTTTTTAGGGTGTTTTTCTCGAATATCTTCAACTGCCGTAGTTTGCCGCACTTCTAAAGTATCTTATTTTATGTAAAAAATCACGAGAAATCGATTGGTGACACTCTCAATGGCGGCAAATGACGGCAAGGGCCTATTTTGCCCCATTTACCCCTTTTGTATGTGTTTTTCTTTAATATCTTGAATTTCTGTAGTTTCCTATAGTTTTAAAGTATGTTTTTTTACGTAGAAAATCGCGAGGAATCGATTTGTGACATTTTCACTGGCGGCAAATGACAAAAAAGGCCCATTTTGCCCCAGTTACCCCATTTTATGTGTTTTTGTCAATATCTTTAATTGCCGTTGTTTTTCACTTTTCAAGTATAATATTTTATGTAAAAAAAATCACGAGAAATTGATTGGTGACACTCTCATTGATGGCAAATGACGGCAAGGGCCCATTTTGCCCCATTTAACCCTTATTTATGTATTTTCATCAATATCTTGAAACGACATAATTTCCTACAGTTTAAACGTAGTATATTATGTAGAAAATCACGAGAAATCGATTGGTGGTGTTCTCATAAACGGCAAACGATGGCAAAGGCCCGTTTTGCCCCATCTACTCCATTTTATGTATTTTCTTTAATATCTTGAATTGCCGTGGTTTCCCAAAGTTATAAAAAGTTATTTTATACAAAAAATCGCGTGGGATCGATTGGGAATTGGGAACAACTCTAACTAACTAACGCAAATGGCGACAAGGGCCTATTTTGCCCCATTTCATGTGTTTTTAGTCAATATATTAAACGTGACGTGTTTTCCTATAAATTTTACAAGAATGTTATTGTACAATGCACAGTACGTTTAAGATATTCACGAAAAAACATCTCAAGAGATAGTAAATGGGACAAAATGGGACCTTGTCGCCATTTGCTGCAAATTAGAGTGTTCTCAATCGATTTCTCGTGATTTTCTGCATCAAATAACATTTATTTAAAGTTTAGGAAACCACGTCAATTCAATATACTAAAGAAAACGCATAAATAAGGGGTAAATAGGGTAAAATAGGCCCTTCTCGTCGTTTGCCGTTTATTAGAACGCCACCAATAGATTTTACGTGATGATCTGTATAAAATAACTTTTTTTTTAACTTTGGGAAACCACGGCAATTCAAGATATTAAAGAAAATACATAAAATGAGGTAGATGGGGCAAAATGGTCCTTTGCCGTCGTTTGCCGTTTATGAGAACACCACCAATCGATTTCTCGTGATTTTCTACATAATATAATAAACGTTTAAACTGTAGGAAATTATGTCATTTCAAGATATTGAAAAAATATTATACTTTAAAAGTGAAAAAACAACGGCAATTAAAGATATTGACAAAAAACACATAAAATCGGATAAAATGGGCCCTTGCTGTCATTTGCCGCCAATGAAAATGTCACAAATCGATTCCTCGCAATTTTCTACGTAAAAAAACATACTTTAAAACTGTAGGAAACTACAGAAATTCAAGATATTAAAGAAAAACAAATACAAAAGGGGTAAATGGGGCCTATCATTGCCGTCATTTGCCGCTATTGAGAATGTCACCAATCGATTTCTCGTGATTTTTTACATAAAATAAGATACTTTAGAAGTGCGGCAAACTACGGCAGTTGAAGATATTCGAGAAAAACACCCTAAAAAAGCCAAAATGGGGTAAAATGGACCACTTCCCGTCATTTGCCGCTAATGAGAGTACCACCATTCGATTCCTCGTAATTATTTACATTAAAAATGATACTTTCGATAGGCAGAAACTGACGGCATCAAAAGATCCGTTTTTTCACCCGTTTTTGCCCACTGTGCACTGCATTCAGCGCCGCCGGTCGGGAAAATTTGGTTCACCAAACAACCGTGCTCTCAGCAGATTGAAATTACAGCACAGAGTTTGATCCATCGAAAGCTTGCTAAGAGGACTTTCTAGCTTTCTAAACACAAACACAAAGTGTGCCCCACGTGGATTGCATTATTGTGTGTGTTTGTGTTTGCGTAAGTGCATTAGTGGTCGGAAGTTTATCGTGCGTGTGGGGAGGATGGTGCATTCCCTGCTTCCATGTTTCCATGTGTATGTTTGGGCATTTCCCACAGGAATGAATTTCGCGGGAAAAGCTCTTTCCTCGTTCGAGGTGGGGTGGCGGGCGAACGTCAAAGTGAAAACCAAACCCGGCGCGGAAAGAGGATTAGTATTTCATGGCAGATAAACTAAATTGAATTTCCACCCGACCGGTTCCCACCACCCCAAAACGGAGGGAGAGGGGAAGGAGCAGCGACCACCAGAAGGCTTCGATGCCACGTGGCAGCAGTTTATTGAAACTGACCAGGCTCGAAATTGATTCGGTGCGGCGGATGCTCTCGCCGGCTGTTGCGGTTGTTTTGAATTTTTGCGGGTAAATGGATCAACAACTTGTTAGTTGTATTTTGAGTTGATTCAAAAAGTGATCCGAACTTTCAAATAGATTTATAATAAATGAACTTGATTTATGTGCTGATGCATTTTTTCTCGATCTCGAAAATTTCTGCAAGAGCTCATCATAAATCAATATCAGACATCAATCAACATGGCAATCATTCCGAATAATAAAACCGATAAAACCACCCATCAGAAGTGAACGACCAGCATCAGCAGCAGTCAATGTCCATTCCAACAATGTCATTGCTTTTTCTTTCTTATTGCCGTTGGCATTCTATGGGCGCATCCATCAGTCGACTCGTAAATCTTGACCAAACGACCAAGACGTCAACTGTCCTTGCCCGAGGTTAATAAATCTCGACTAGAACTGTTAACTGACACACTAACTAGCATTTTTTTAAAGTTCATTTAGTAAAAAATAATTGTTAGAAAAGTGTTATTAAAAAGTTCAATCCTGGGTAGGGTACACGGAGAAAAAAGAGTTCCCAAATTCGTGAACAAGCGTTCATGAAAATGGAAACCACGAACAAAGTGTTCAAATTTCATGGAACGTTTTTCAAAATCGTACTATGGGATTTGAACACCTTGTTTGAGGTTCCCATTTTCATGAACGCTTGTTCACGATTTTGGGAACTCTTTTTTCTCCGTGTAGAGTAGTCATTAATGAGACATGGGGAACAACGATAAAATGGCTCTCAAAAATCGTAGTTTCAACCAATCAGGCTCATATTTTGAGGAAAGGTGTGCTAGTCTGCCATACACCGAAAAAAAATAATTCTCGTAATCGTGAATTAAGTTCACGAATGTGAGAACCACCAAGGAATTTATTCATGAGTATGGTGCATTTGCACTATAAACGTGAATATATTCCTCCGTGGTTCTCGCATTCGTGAATTTAATTCACGATTTTGAGAATTGATATTTTTCCGTGTAATAATGGTTTTGGTTATGGAAGCTCCCTTGTAAAGCTATTTATAAATGTTTGATTCTGAGGTGTAGAAGTAAGTGATGGACAAAAAATAGTTTTTCGCTCGCAGGCTGCTACTGACACCAAAACTAATATTTCTTCAGATTTCTTTTTACGTCCCATACGGAATGAGTTGGGATATAATGTCCTTTCATTAGATTTGACAAAAATTAAGAATATAGCAAGAATCCAGAGCTGTCTCATTGTTACCCACTCTTTTCAGCCCAAGGGTAACAATGAGACACTTTGATATTCTTATTTAAACTTTTCAAAATCTAAGAAAAATTTTCAAAACATGAATTGAATGTTTTTTTTTTTTTTTTGCATATTTATTGAGTAAAAACTCTATACATGCTGTTGATAAGGGAAACACCACTAGATCGTCGAAGCCTATAATCAGTAGTGCTGAAAGGATATTACGGTTCTGTTCAGCAACGGAGGGGCAACCATGGGTGATCTCTCATGCTCATGCTCATGCTCATATTTATTGAGTAAAAACTCTATTTGACCAAAAATAAATGTTATTTGGTATCAGAGGCGTCGCGTCCACCTGTTCAACCTGTTCATAGGACAGGTGATCATTTTGATTTCTTTCTGAAGAAAGAATTAAAATATGTTCATCAACATAATTGAACGAACACGCCAACTCTTCTTGGAACCATGAAATAGCCAAGCGCATTCGTATCATAGAGCGTCAATGAAAATTCTCCCAAGCAGCCGCCAACCTGTCCGAATTTCTCCATGCACGAGTTCCTATATAACGCATCCAAAAATACCGTCAGTGGGGGTGACATTGGGTCTGGGGGGTGAGATTGGGTCAAAGTGATTTTTTACGGATTTTACCATTTCTCAGATTCTTTTCAATGAAACTGAATTCTGTTAAAAGGGTTGTGTAGGGGATATCTTAAGATGACTTCGCTGAAAAAAATTCGTTCCTAGAACATATCCTGTTATTTTGGCAGATGTCTAAAGTTGGGGTACGTTTTTGGCCAAAAATGACCTCTCGAAAAATCATTTTTCTAATATTTTTGTTAGAATTGCTCGAAAACTACCCAAGTGAAGGATCGCAGCAATCCTTGGTCGCGGTTGGTTGACAAGAATTTGTGCTCCGCGTTTTTTGATTTCTCTTCGTTTCGAATTTTTCATCGTGACGTTTTACGGTTCGCGATTTTTAGACTTTCCGGCGGGACAGTTCCGTGAGAAGTTCTTTCGGTAGTGTAGTGTTTTGAGTAGTACAAGAATTCAGACGGATTTTTGCAGGTTTTCATGTGATTTGGGTGTTGTGAAGAAGTGACACTTTGAGGAGAAATCTCGGTCACCGAACGGAGTTTTTTGAATCCATTTGTTACATTTTGGTCAGAAATTTCTGCCGATACAGGAGGTGGCCTTCAAGAGAAAATGGGTGGATTTTCCAAGTTTGTATTGTTGTAAAGTTGTGAAAATTGCTGAGGAAAATGTTGAAGGAGTTGAGTAGTGAGTGAAAAGGGCGGGAGTAGGCAACGTTTGCTGAGATTGGCGGCTCCATTTCTGAGCGGCTCAAAATGCAGGCGGCTCGAGAAGTCGCCGGATTCGTGACGAAATAGTGAATGTAATCGCTGCCGGTTTGACGGATGATGCTGCTTTTCGGGTGAGAAACTTCCAATTGGAAATATGGAGCAGCCGTGACTCTCTGGTTACGGTGTTCGCTTTGTAAGCGAATGATCCTGGGTTCGATTCCCATCTGCTCCAAACGAGAAAGATCAGGAAATATGAATTTTTGAAACTCTAAACATGAACGAAACATTAAAGTCACTCGAACCGGGGTTCGATCCCCCGTCCTATGGATTGGTAGAATTAGGAATACTACTACTACAAACTATATACGTGCTGGGTCTTTGTCCATTTGACAAGGACTCAGAAGTGCTAAATAACGTTTGAATCCGATTGATGCAAACGTTCTTTAGGGCGGGGCTTGTCGATTCAAGCTGAAGTACCTCGCGCACGGCTAGCCTGCGTAGAAATGGGTCACCGAAGCTCGGCAGAGCTAACACCTACCAAATGCCTATGCGAGTTATTTGCATGTATAGGATTTAAAATCTAGAATACATGGAAACAACTCAATTTGTAAGAAGCAACCGCGTGGTCCCGTTTGGTTGGTTGCACACACACACACACACACACACACACACACAATTGCTCGAAAACTACCCAAGTGTTTGAAAATCTCCACTTCAAACATTGTAGCGTGTCAATACGATTCCCTCGAACAAGAAACGCTGTTGGATGACTTGTTTTTACCATATCTTTGTATTTCAGCATCATTTTAGTTTCATTTGACCCAATGTCAACCCCTCTAAGGGGTGAGATTTGGTCAATTTTCAAACAATTGGCATTTAAGGTAGTGTTCATCAAAATCGACCATATTTTGAGAAAATGTTAGTAAACTATCTAAGAACAAATCTACGTTAAAAGATTTTCGATGTTATTTAAATTGTTTTTGTTATTAAGAAATTTCGAGAGTTGTTTCGTTTTTTGACCCATAGTCACCCCCACTGACGGTACACAGAAAGACTCCCCTATTTGTACACGCTGCACGGTATGAATGTGGTAGTTCAGGGTAGAGAACTCTCAGGTTCTCTAGTTCAGGGTGTGCATGAAAGCTTTTGCACAGTCGACATAAAAGCGCGCGAGCCGAGACACGAGCAGGGAGAGAGCAAAATCTGGAGTTTTCTCTCTCTCTTTGAACTTTGCTCTCTCCCTGCTCGCGTCTCGGCTCGCGCGCTTTTATGTCGACTGTGCAAAAGCTTTCATGCACACCCTGAACTACCACATTCATACCGTCCAGCGTGTACAAATAGGGGGGTCTTTCTGTGTATTTTTGGATGCGTTGTATGGGAAGTCGTGCATGGAGAAATACGAACAGGTTGGCGGCTGCTTGGGAGAAAATTTCAGTGCGCGTTAGATTTTCGTTGAGAGCTCTATGATACGAATGCGCTTGGCTGTTCTATGATTCTAAGACGATTTGGCGTGTTCGCTCAAATATTTTTGTAAAACTTTTTTAATTGTTATAAATAGTAGAACGGCATGTTGCTTCCAAAAAGCGTTTTTAACTGAAATAAAGTAATAAATAGCTCAGTTAAAAGTAAGCAAGCAAGTTCATCGACAGATTTGCAAAATAATTTGGAAGAAAATAGAACAAAATCTTTAACCTACCAAACATACAATAAATTCCTTAGCATGTTGTTTGTCCAAAAACAAAAATCAAAATAAAACTGTTGTAATAATGTGTACTTGGTTTGAATTCTTGAGTTTTGATCGTTTAAATTGTTTTGGGAAAATTTTATAAAGTGATGTTTTTAATTTTATTTTTTGTAGATTTTCATAATTTTCATCGATATTAATTTTTTCCCTCTAGTTTTTTAGGAAAATTTTGAAGAGGAACGTAAAATACAATGTTTATGGCCTAATTGTTTTGGAATGGTCAACATCCGGAATGTTTGCTTAGTGAGAATTGAGAATAATGATTTTTTTTTACTCTGATCTAATCCAATGGAACATAAGAGAAGTCATTCTGAAGAAAATTCCAGGGAAAAACTTGTGGTTGGATTACACCTCAAGTTTTGATTTAGTTTTTTTTATTTACAAAACAATCTAATTATAGAAAACTACAATGTAAAAAGCATTTCAATTTTACACTTCCTTGAACAATAATAATTGCTATAATTTGAAAGAGTTACTATTTCAATAAAAATCATGTGATCAACAGTTCTCACAACAATATTGCTCATCATCTAATTTTTTTTATTATGTATAAAAGATATTTTTTTAAATATGATTGAGCTAAAAAACTTGGAAATTACAAAAAAAAAATCAAACCATCCACATTAACGACCCCCGGGTCTTTTGTGGTCTCTATTGCAAGTTTCTGCTCGAACCTAGGAGTCCGAAGGCTTGAATGGGTAGAGCACCCAAACCTCTGTTTACTCCAAGGAACCTTCCACCGCAGTGTTTGAACTGACGACCTTTGGATTGCGAGTCCAACCGCCGCCAGCGATTCCACCGGAGTAGGCTTGGTTTGGTGTGTTGTTTGTACTTATGGCATGGAGACGAATCCTACACCTGGAATGACTTAACGGCCTAACAACCAAGGCCGGGACCGACATTTTACTTCCTCATCCGATGGAAGGTTGCAGCAGATGGGAATCGAACCCAGAATCATCCGCTTACAAAGCGGACAGCGTAACCATTCGGCCACGCACTGCCACTGGAAATTACTAAAAAGATAATTTGAACAGGTAAACATTTTGGCCACGCGTCGCCTCTGTTTGGTATAAATAAATAGATTTTACAAAATTTAAAATACTTTTTAGTATAACTTTTGTTAATTAAAGTTTTAAGTTGACAAAATTGTTTCAAAATGTTCAAGACAAGTCACCTGCAATGGAACAACGCAAAAACATGATATTTACCAAAAAAGTATTGATTTTCGTAGAGTGTCTCATTGTTCCACAGCTGTCTCATTGTTCCTGCCAAGTGCGTCTACAATGAGACAGTTGTATAACTCTGGCTGTAGACGCCAGCTCGATTTCATATTTTAGTCAATGTTAAAACATTTTAAAAGAAAGTAAATGTAACAAAAAGCTCATTAAACTTGTTGATGAAAAAATACAAAAATCGCAAATAGTTGCAATCCAAAAGTGTCTCATTGATAACTATTACCCTACCCTTATCTAGGGATTTTACGTCCTTTACAAAATTATGGATCACTGGTTACTGTCCTTTTTCAAACCATTTTTAAGAGAAATATCATTCTTTAGAGCTAACTTTTTTGAAAATAGTAGAAGTTCTTCATTTTTTTATAATTAGTGCCCATGTTTGTCCATTCTTAAAAACACATTTTTGAAAAGCTGAAAAAATCTCGAAATTTTGCTTTTTTGAACTTTGTTGATACGACCCTTAGTTGCTGACATATTGGCATGCAAATTTTCTAAAATCAAGACTTTAAAAAAAAAGAAAATGTTGTTTTCGGAAAAATCGGAAAATTTCACGAATGTTTATATTTAAACATCGAAAATCGGATCATTAGTTGCTGAGATATCGACAACAGAAAATTGTGGGTTGTTTGGGTGAGACTAAGAAATCATAAATTTTCCTGTTTTTAAACCTTTGCATGGCAATATCTGAACAACTAAGAGTCGTATCAACAAAGTTCAAAAAAGAAAAAAGATAGAGAAATTTCTCGGCTTTAAAAATATATACATGGGCACTTTTTCTGAAAAATGAATAATTATGACTATTTTCAACAAATGTACCTAAAATGGCTATAACTTAAATCGGTGCACATTATGAAAATTTCACGTAATTACGTTTTGATTGCAAATTCGATTTTACATAGAAAAATGATATTGAAAAAAATTAGCTACCAAAATTCAGTTTTTTTGCGAAAAACAGTATTGATTTAAAAATTTATAACTTGATCAAAGATTTTTTGCCCATTCTCGAAACTTCTGAAAAGTCAACAGGGGACATCCCTTTAAGAACATTTTCTTATAAAAATAAAAATAGTTTTTTTTGTTGCAAATCAAGTTTTAGTGACAAAAAGTGAAATTAAAAATCACCGAAATTTTTTTTCACCGTGTATCACATTTTTCCAGTGTAGTCCTTATGCATACCTACAACTTTGCCGAAGACACCAAATCGATCAAAAAATTCCTTTCAAAGATACAGATTTTAGAATTTTCATAAATCATTTTTGTATGGGCAGCTGCCAAATTTGTATGGAAAATTATATGGACCAACTAATGATGCAAAATGGCATCTTTGGGCATACCGAAGGCGCCAAAAAAGTTTCAGTCGGATTAAAAAATACAACAATTTTAATTCAAGAAACAATACCGATTTCGTATTGAATTGCTCCAATGTCTTTTAAACAATTTTATAGCAAATTTTCTGAACTTGACAAAAACAATATTTTAAGAAATCATCACTCATGGTCACTATTTTGAAAAATCGAAAAATCGGTGGCTAAAAAATCTGAACTTTTCGATTGTAAATTCAATATTATACAAAAAAATTGGTCAACATTATTTTTTGTATAAAATCTTAACTTTTCAAAAAATCTCTACTTAAAAAAAATCATAACTCAATGGCAGATTTTTTAACCATACTTCTCTATAGCTCAAAAGTTGAGGGTTTTGGTAATCCAAAAAATATAAAAAATACGTATTTTGGGAAATTAAGTTTTTGTGAAAAAAATAAATAAATAAAAAGTAGCATTTTTTCGTGAACCTATTTTTTCTTAAAAGTTCTCAACACTACCTACAACTTTGCAGACGACACCAAATTGATCAGAAAATTACCTCAACATATTTACGTACCATTTTTATATTGACAGCTGCCAAAGTTTTATTGAGACTTGTATTGGATGAACCACTTGGACTTGGAAGGTCTTCACAAAGTTTGAGCCAATCAAAAAATACAAAAAGGGTCAAAATCGGCTAATTTCGTAGAAAATTGCTCAAATTCTTTAAATTCTTTAAATTCTTTAAATTCTTTAAATTCTTTAAATTCTTTAAATTCTTTAAATTCTTTAAATTCTTTAAATTCTTTAAATTCTTTAAATTCATTAAATTCTTTAAATTCTTTAAATTCTTTAAATTCTTTAAATTCTTAAAATTCTTTAAATTCTTTAAATTCTTTAAATTCTTTAAATTCTTTAAATTCTTTAAATTCTTTAAATTCTTTGAATTCTTTAAATTCTTTAAATTCTTTAAATTCTTTAAATTCTTTAAATTCTTTAAATTCTTTAAATTCTTTAAATTCTTTAAATTCTTTCAATTCTGGCCGTCTTACCTCTACTCAACTAACGCTTTCGTCTAATAAGCGGTAGATCGTGGTTCCCGGCTCGGACCAACACAACTGGTGATCGTTTCCCGGTTGGATTCGATTGATTCGTCGTTCATGTCTGTCGCAGCCGGCCTTGAACACTCTCTAAAAAATTGGCAAACACGACTTTTTTTAAATGTTAAAAATTGTTATAAATGAAAAATGACTACTGCACATTCGAAAAGTACATAAAATTTTCCTTAAAATGAAAAGTCCCAACAATTTTTAGTGACGAGTAACGAAAAATTGCGGAAATTTAAAAACCATTTTTGATTTTTTTAAGCCCGATGCAAATATTTTTCAAAGTTTATGTCGACTTTGGTTGGAGTCGAGGAACATAAACTTAAAAAAAATATTTGCAACGGCCTTATGACAAACAAGTTTTTTTTTTTTTTTTTTTGAGAACGTGGGGCGTCCAATTTTAGTTAAAATTCTCTTCTATGTATGTATGTATGTATGTATGATCCCCATACCCGCAGGCAACTTGGTCCTGGAACACATGTGAGCGCTAGGTGAACAATTCGATCATCTTTTACTCCATAATCTGTACACCCACGTGCATAAGTTTTTTTGCACGAATTTTATTGCTACAAACACCGGCACATAAA
This sequence comes from Culex pipiens pallens, assembly GCF_016801865.2. NCBI lineage: Eukaryota > Metazoa > Arthropoda > Insecta > Diptera > Culicidae > Culex > Culex pipiens. The sequence continues at coordinate 44,122,002 of NC_068937.1, read as the reverse complement.
TCAAAATCATTCCCTTTTTCCCTCCCCAAGTGCCGGAAATTTGTAGCGGGTGTAGGGACACTTTGCATAGACGCCCTTGTTCCCATCACGTCACTGAGGGTATGGAGCGACGAGAAATTAATAAGCATGCCCCCTCAGTCGAACCTTCATTAGAGAAGCAGGCAATCCACAACTCACAGCGAACGACCAAGGGAACACCCTACCGCGTATTTAATGGTAATTTGGCGTGGTTGTCTTGAGTGGTTTGAGCGAATGTTAGAATATTAGTGAGAGAGTTTTATGTTTTATAAAAAAGAACGGGCTCACCAAATAATGTATGCTTCAAGACAGCTTCATTTGAGTTCCGGGAGTTGTCCGATTTTATAAACTTGCGATCCGATGACCTCCCTTCAACAAACTTAAAAAAGCCAACCACGACGTTTTACTGGGATTGGTGACGTTGCCGACGGACTCCACCGTTCTCCGTCAAAGTGAACCGGATGAAGTTGCTGCTGCTGGACAATCTTGATTATGATGATTCTTTCCATTTGAAGCCGGGACGCTGCTTCGATATCTGCAACAAACTCCTTTTCGAAATTCCAGAAGGTTTTGTTCCAAATGCTCCGCTGGATACAACTGCTGAAGCGCTTGTCCGTGACCACCAAGTTTTCCACCGGATATTGCCAAAAAAGGGCAAAATTAAGTACTTTTTATATTTTTTGAAAGAAAATTTGAAGCACAAAATTGACAGCGAAAAATATTTCGATCCGCACACGCGCATGGTTTACTTCGATCTCCATTTTAGTTAAAATTCTCTTCTATACCAAATTCCCATATCATCTCCATTTCAGGCTTCGCTTGTTCAAAAATGGAAGGGGTCGTACCACCCCACCGTCACGAAATATTAAAATATGGATCTCGGATTCATGATCAGGGAACAAAATTACCCCTTAGAACAAAGTTTCGCGCAAATAGAAAAGTGGACAGGGCAACTTTTTCCGATTTCGTGTGAGTTGGCAGAGAATTAATCAGCTAGATATTCTTCCTTGTATTCTTCCTAACATCGATGGATACTTCAGTTCGATCCAAAGCATACTTCGATGAACCCGTTATTTAACCTAATCTCTTTCTTCCTCAGACGTTTACATGGAGGAAGTGGAAAGTTTCTCCTGTTGCTAATCCCTTGCTAATCAACCATTTCAAAAGTAATGACAACCTCTAGAAACAATTCTGTCGTCGGAATGTTGTTACCAGTGTTTGAAACCATGTTTCGATACCCAAATATTGTTCAGACCTCGTCACGCGCCACATTCAAGCTCCCCACAGCAGCGTTTCCCCCGGAAAGTACAAGCTCCAGCCCAGCCCATCCGGAGAAAAATCCGCCGGAAGTGGAGGAAAAGCGTATGAATAACATTTGTAACCGATTTGCTGCTTTGCATTTCCCCTTTTTGTCAAAGTCTGCTGGGTTGGTCTGGCAGGATAGTTTTTCCCTTTCTCGTTGCAGAAGTTGTTGGCAGGAAATTGTTATTGTTTTTACTGTACACACAGACACACATACAATCATAAACACACAATCACAAACAAGCCAGAGCAAGAGCGCTCGTGAGCGGCTTCCTATTACGTACACATGAGTAAAGTTCGGTTGGTGTCCTCTTGAAGGAAAAAAGGCTTCCAATTGGAAGTCTGTTTGTCTTGTAAAAAGAGTGGAAAATTGGTTTCTCTCTTCACTCAGTGTGTGTGTGTGCGCGGAAGGGTGGAGTAAGAGGGGTGTATTGTTTCAGGAAAAGCGTTGCTTTGTTGTTTACTTTTAATCTTACACTTGAACTTTTCCGTACTCACAATTCACAATTTTACTTTGGAATCGGCTTGTGGTGCTACTCTCAAAGTGAAGAGGATGTCTTTGCTTTGGGATGAATCAGACAAGTGCTATGCATGATGCTTTTGATGAAAACAATAAAATAAAAAAAAATCGGGAGTTAATTGCTAACCATAGCACAAAAAATTATATTCAAAAATGTTTAACCAGCTCAAACATGCTAGTTGATCTTCAGATGTTATTTTAATGCTTTTTTTTTAATTCTTTTTTTCTGTCTTAGAAATGTTGATGGTTTTAATCGCACTTTGTGTAAATTTAGTATAACTGTATCTTTAATTTTTGAAAATCTAAATAATTTGAAAAAAAAAAAGAAAATACTTTGGGATTTTTATGAGGCAACTGTTTCAAATTTTAAATCAATGTGATTTTTCCTTAGTAAAGCTAAACTAGTCAACACAAGATAATCAGGTTGATACATAAACCAATTCGATTTAAATTTTAGAAACTATGGCTTGCATTTCCCCTATTTATTTAAGTCTTTAAAAAATCAGAGAAGGGATATGTAATTCACTCAGGTACGATTATCTTCCATATTTTTTTCTCTCAGAAATGCTATACAAGTTTAAAAGGCTAATTTAATTTCAAAATGCCCCCGGCTAAGTTATTCAAAATCCAGACCAAAACTAAATCCTGCCCCTTTATCTGAACTCCTAAATCTTTCGCAAATATTTATCCAAAAACTTAAACCTGGCGTTAATTCTCCCATGACAACAACATCCCTTAGCAGAACGCTAGCCTGCGGCCAAGAACCCGAAATGTCCCGGAAAATCCCTTCTTACCGGGTCCTCTAGCTTCTTCTCCCAGAGTTTCCCCCCTTGAGATCCCGGGAAAACCTTTGGCGAATGGCTAAAAGTTTCGCTAATTTGTGTCCTGCCTGCCCAAATTTAGAGCAAAATTGTGAAAGCTTCAGCGGAAAAGGTCGTTTTGACCAAAACGAAACAGCAAGAAAGGTCTGGCCGCTGATCAAAGTCACTTTTCAGTCCTTAATGGCTGAGGTAATTTTATAGCAAATAACGCACACCTTGAGTACAAGTACCTGACGAGAAAGTGAGTAAAATCTCAAGACACCGGAGATGACACTGGCTTGCCACTTTGAGGACCGAAAATCGGCCCCGCGGCAAGTAACGGCCAAGGCCCATAGGATAACATTTTAAGTAGAAGTAAAGAGCCTCATCATCATCTTGCGTTCCCAGAAAATGACGACATCACGTACCGGTTACAAATTGGGGTCATCTCGAGGGGGGCGAGCGAGAAAAGAGTACTTTGGGATTGGTAATGAATTGGTTGTCGTTTCTTGGCTACTTTGGCGAAAGAGTGCCATTTTCGAATGCTTTCAACGGTTTCGATGGGTTTGGCACTTTTTTGGCGGGGGAAACAATTGTACCAGGTTGTTTGCAGTTAAATTAATGGAGTTCGATCATGGGATGGAGTTTAATGAAGTAATTGATACTTAATATACTTTTAAAGAATACTTTTAATAAAAGCCCTCCTCCGATAAAATAAATAAGTGTACGTATTTGTTCATTCTCTAGAAAAATATAGTCGTAAAGCGTTTTGATTTTTTTTATCGAATATTAGATCAACAATGAATTTTAAAAATGCTCACGGTAGTCGAGCTCGTTACTGTGTCAAAGGCTTTCTGACCTAAAATCCCTTTGGCTAATTGTCGCACATACATCATATTCAGGCTGTATCAAGATAGCACGACAAGGTTGAAACTTCTTTCGCTTTGTTTCGCTAGGAGACGGTAATTAGCGGATTGCAGACTGGATTTCGCCATGTGATGTGATGATTGTCTAAGCCCAAGTTGCCTAGGATTGATAATTGGGAATAGAACCAATTCCACCTTAACCAGATTCTCACCACCATGACAGCCGTCCATTGCCGGCCGCTCCCATCTCCACCGCGCACCAGGGACAAGGAAAGGGATTTGGAAGACGGGAAGTGTTGATGCTCCACTTTTTTAAGGGGACAAGGGAAAATCTCCACGGTGTCCCCAAGTTAGTTTCGCTTAGAGTTGGCCGGTTTCTGGGAAAGTATAAGGTCTAGGATACACTCTGAGCAAGCGTTGCGACCAATGTCAAAGTGTGTTTCAGGGTTATTAGTTTTATTCTCAAGGCAAGCAAACTAATGTAAATTCCAAAACTAATGTAAATTTTCAAAATGTAAATTTCCTATGAACCTAATGTAAATATACGTCATTTATCATGATACCTTTTGATACATGATAAATAATGTAAATTTACAGAATTTTTTTTTTCTGTGTAGTATTTAATGTTTGGGCATTTTAAAATGAAATTCTTGATTTCAATTTGATTTTAATTAAAAACTGAAGCCAAATAAATATTTTGAATAAGATTTCTATTTTATTTTCTTCAAAAAACATCATTTTTCAGAAAATCATAATTCAGTGGCAAATTTTTCGTCCATACCTACCTATTGCTCAAAAGTTGCGGTGTTTCGTCTACTTAAGAGCGAGTCTACGAACAGGGCATACCCCTTTGTATGGGACGTCGTTTGGACCTCACCAATCGGTCTGAAAATTTCAGGGATTGTTTGTACATTTACAACTAGCATCTGGCTAAAGTTTGATCATTCTAGGTCAACGGGAAGTGGGGCAAATCGAGACAAAAAGTTTTATGTTTGAACCATAACCATAACGTCAAAAATATTAAAAAGGCTGTAACTTTGGAAAACCGCTGCGAGATGGGTATGCTTTGCTCGTGGATTTTCTCTTAAACATATAAAAAACGTTAATTAATCCTTCCTTAATGGTTGGTGCCTTCCTCACATTCATATAGTGAATACATTCAGTCAGTAATTTGAGCATGAGCATGATTGACTGTCAATGAGCTGCTACTCCGTTATTGACAGATCAGCTGAAGTTAAACAATTAAACAAGGATGAAATTCTTGTAGGAAATTTAATTTTTTCAACTTTTTCGAAGGGATCAAGAAGATCTAAGTTGATCCTGATGAGTTATTAGCAATGCGATGAAAAGAAATCGGCTTGAAAGTACAGTCATTTGTGGATTTCAAGGGTCAAAGTAATTCTTCAAAAACTTCATATAAAAGTTAAAATTTGCAGATGTTCGATACAGCACTCAAAAGATCGCAAGAAAAGCTTTCAAATCAAGGTAAAAGCGAATCATTAAGTTGAATTATCGATTTGCTATGATTTTTTGAACATTGGCCGATCTGGAAACCGTTCCGAATATGTTGGATGACTGTATATAAAGGTTTACAAAGGTAGGAAATATTTAAAAAAACTTACTTAATCCACCTATGTGGTTGGAGCCTTCCTCACTTATTACCAACAATGGGTGATATAATAGAATTGTACAAAAATTTCATCAATTTTTTAGATCCGGAACAAAAAAGTGCATAAATATCACTTAAGCGGCCACACCTCGAGACAGGGTTGCCAGATCATCATTGTTTTTGACTCGTTGGAAAGGTATTTTGATAACCTAACCAACGATGGGTCGGATGATGGATCCGGACATAGTTTACATACATTTAAGTGAGATCCGAATATATGTGAAAACACATTTTTATACAAAACTTTCGAACTACTTATCGAAACTTCAATCTGTATAAAATTCGATCTATGGGACCCTAAACCAAGTCAAATGCAACATGTTCGGTGCAACAAATCGGTTCAGCCAGTGCCGAGAAACATGAGCTAGTTTGTTGGTCACATACATACATATACACACACATACACACAGACATTTGTTCAGTTTTTGATTCTGAGTCATTATGTTTACATGAAGGTGGGTCTACGAAGTTTTTATACAAAGTTCATTTTTTGAGCAGGATTATAGCCTTACCTCAGTGAGGAAGGCAAAATCATTAAATATTAGGATCTACTCGGATCATTTTACACCCTAGGACAAGCTGTGAAAATTAAATTTCCTACAAGAATCTCACACTTAAACAATTTTGGGTGAGACCCGCGCCACCTGGTTAAAAAAATTCTGAAACGATATTTTCCTGCATACATTTTTTCGATTTTTATCGATAAAAAGCGAACCTTAACCGATTTGAATCAAAATTGGCGCAGAAACTAACCGGCTCCGTGGCTAAATGGTTGCGGCTTCTGCCTCGAATGCAGAAGGTTCAGGAATCAAATCCCGGTCGGTTCCCTTGAAATTTCGAATCAGAAGTTGAACTTTGAATATGAACAAAAAACCTTTAAGAATCAGGTGGGATACGAACTCCCACCCTTGGGATTAATGGACTGAGACGCTAACCAGTCGGCCATCACGGAGTTAATACTCTAGAACTGAATTGATCCGTAGTGGCGAAATAATGTCACAAGGTATAACATACCAGCCGGGAACCGTGGTGTAGGGGTAAGCGTGATTGCCTCTCACCCAGTCGGCCTGGGTTCGATCCTAGACGGTCCCGGTGGCATTTTTCGAGACGAGATTTGTCTGATCACGCCTTCCGTCGGACGGGAAGTAAATGTTGGCCCCGGACTAACCAAAAGGTTAGGTCGTTAGCTCAGTCCAGGTGTAGGAGTCGTCTTCCTGGGTCCTGCCTCGGTGGAGTCGCTGGTAGGCAGTTGGACTAACAATCCAAAGGTCGTCAGTTTGAATCCCGGGGTGGATGGAAGCTAAGGTGTAAAAAGAGGTTTGCAATTGCCTCAACAATCAAACCTTCGGACATCTAGTTTCGAGTAGGAATCTCACAATCGAGAACGCCAAAGCAATGCTGTAGAGCGAATAATTTGATTTTTTTTTTTTTGATTTGTATAACATATCATACCATTATATAACTACTAACACCGTCTCAAAACAGCCCAGGGCCATCTCATATACTCATGAACTGGACGAGGGAGTCGTGGATTGCCTGGCCCGAGTCATCTGCATTACCGATCTATGTCCGTACAATTTCAGAAGAAATCGTTAGCCATAGAAAGTTATTCGCTTCAAAGGTTCTTGAGATATATGGTGGTTACTAACCGAACCGTCTCAGTTGAAATATACTGTGGTCATGGCCAAGTCCTGCCAAGACGGGGGTTCAAATACATACATACACAGCTAAAAAAGCAGTAATCTAGCTGCGTGTAAAATGCCTGGGTGTAAAATAAAAATTGCATTATTTTATGCAATTTAATGTGATTTCACACTCTGAAATATGTAGCCCATCAGTATGGGAAACCTACTTGACCGAAATGTCAAGCTGATATATGCGTTTATCCTTTCAGCTTATCATCGGTCTGATGGCCGAGTGGGCTAAAGCACCAGTCTTTACTGTTGGTGCTGGGTTTGAATCCCGTCGGTTGCAATTTCTTTTTGTGTTTGCAAAATTGTACATGCAGTGTGTAATATTAAGTGTTTATTTTGACGAAGGTGATGTGCATGCTTTTGCATGCGATTTTACCATCGGATTTTTTGCTGTGTACATACATGCAAAATTGGCGCAGATACTTATTTTTGCCTAAGGATTCGAATCAGAGGGTATCCTAGATGCCATTTTTTTATTGTCACCCTCATGTGCACTCAACTGCATGTTCTTGCCTAGATAATCAAAACATTTTGAATTTATGTAAAACTGTGATTTACAAAAGCTATATTTTTAGACTAATGAACTAATGACTGTCTTCTAACTCATCATGGCACGTAATTTAAATTATCAAGGCTTTAAATGACTCGAGGCTGCCAATACTTTAGACTTTCAGAGAGACACTACAAAGCGTACATTCTTATTTTAACTTTCTTAGTGTAAAATTTCCAAAGAGTCCAATAAAGCAGTCGTCGCTCTTTATCGAATCGATCTCACTCCGCTTTGCGGTAACCGTTTTGTATGACCCGCGCGAACAATTATATGGAAGCACCAATGACGCAATACGTTGCGATTTTGATTGCAGTCCCAAGAGCGCCGAACGGAAATGAATTGATAAGAAACGTATTACAATCTACCATAGGCAAACAGCACTCACTTCAAGAAGTAGCAGCTTGAAGTGGCAGATATTAGTTCATATTTCTGCTGTCGCGATACAAAGCGAATTCATTTGAAGCTATGGGATAAGATGACCAATATTGTAAAATTATTTTGACGTCATCCATAAAGAAGGTCACACTCTATTAGAGGGGGAGAGGGGGATAGGGAGATCTGAGCAAGCGTGACATTGTATGTTTTAAGTATAAACCGTTAAAGGGGTGGAGGGTGATTTTAGCATGACGTACTTTATGGATGCAGTTTCAAGTAAAGAGAAACTACTTTAAATGAGCACTCACACTGCATGGATTCGCTTCCAATCTAAAGTTAGTGTTTCAATGCTGATAAGATTCGTCAACTTGTTTTTGTGATCACAGTCAGTTCAGTCTTTCACGATGGACCAAGCTTGTACGACGGAAGCACTTTCGGTGACATTTCACAACGTGTGGAAAATTTGCAATTTTAGTAAAATCAAGGGACAGTCGCTGAAATCGAATACATACAACAACTTAGGGTGTACTACTTCCTGGCATTATGTGTTGAATATTACGGAAACTTCTAAAGTTTATAGCCATCAAAAAGGAATATATGTTGCAGAGTACGCCGCAAGTATAGTGCCTGTGATAGATTCCTGCAATTCCTTGGCAACTGGTCAAGTGGAGATCGATCAAGCCGGTTTCAATCGAAACCATAATAACTTTTATGGCTATAGCGACATCAGAGAAACATTTAAAATTTCTGAAAAAACTAAAGCTGGCTCAACACTTGGAACGATTACAATTGAACGAGATATTTTTATGCAATTTTTCAAAGAAGACACGCTTACCTTGCGTTTGAAGTTCACTTTGCTTAAGCAACCAGCCGAAAAAAAGGTGGTGTCAGAGTTATTGCAAAATTATACGAACCTCCTATCGAACGAACAGCTGAGCGATGTGACCATACAAGTAGACAAACACAAGTTCTACGCCCAACGGGCAATCTTGTCGATCCGAAGTCCCGTTTTCGCGGCCATGTTCCAGAGCGGAATGCAAGAATCGCAGCAGAATCTTATCACTATCAAAGACATCCGACCGGAGGTAGTTCAGGAAGTTCTTCGATTCATCTACACGGACGAAGTAATTGGATTGACAAAATTAGCTCATGAATTGCTGGCAGCTGCCGACAAGTATTCACTGAACAAGTTGAGAAGAATGTGCGAAACCCATCTGATGGGTCACCTTGAGCAGAAATCGATCCTGAAAACACTGGTTCTGGCCGATTTGTACCACGCCCAGGAGTTGAAGGACCACGCAATACACTTTATCTGCGAAAACATTCAAACGATGCAAGGCACCGACTGGAAAGGCTTTTGCAGCACCCATCCCGATTTGGTCGCAGAAATTTTCAACAAATTGTCTATTAAATAAGAATGAACGTGCCTACTAACAAGATGTTTGAGCAGTTTTAAAAATCATCATGAAATAAATAATCCTGACCTACAATTCTTAAAAGATCGAATTTTCTTACGCCCGAACCGCGGACTTGGACTTGGACTTGGACTTGGACTTGGACTTGGACTTGGACTTGGACTTGGACTTGGACTTGGACTTGGACTTGGACTTGGACTTGGACTTGGACTTGGACTTGGACTTGGACTTGGACTTGGACTTGGACTTGGACTTGGACTTAAACAAATCCCCTTTGAAATAATTTGTACTTTTTCCAGAGTTCCTTCTCCCTCATCAGCTTGCGTAATCAAATCGTCGCCATCGTGCTAACTTGTCGTACGTGCATTTTGGGCCAAATTGAGTTAAGAACGCCATTTTGTGCAGCTCACAATGCCTCACCTTTTGACCTTCACAGATCCCCAAAATTCGATTTCAATCCTGAGATATTCAACAAAAACCGAAAAAACTCCGTGCATTTTTGTCACTTTACATATGAAAGTAGTTTCAATCTTGTCGTGCTATCTTGTCACTCCATGAAAATTGATGTAAATGCGACAAAAGGCCAAAGGGATTTCAGGCCAGGAAAGTCAGGATGCGTTTGTCGCACGTACAAGCTAGACTACCGTAAACATTTGTAATTATAACTCGGGACTCCAGCAACCAACTTCAACCAAACTTTGGGACAATGCACGGAATGGTGAGCCAAACAAAACGTGTTTGTTATTGTTTACATTGCGTGCTCTCGTTTTTGAATATTCAAGGTCAAACATTAAAACGCGTTTTTCTCGGAACATCAAAATGGCGGGTGCGACAAGATAGCACGACGACATCGAAATATCTATCGAAATGAGAAAACACATGTTTCTGCTAACTTGTTGTAACGATGAGCCCGAAACATCCCAGAAACAACAAGCCAACAAGGGGATCCCTTTTCCTAAACTCAACTCCTTGAAATCATTATTAAGTTGTAAAACTTTTCAAACACTGATGACGAGCCGAACCTAACAACCCCTAATAACCTTCTTGGGGGTGGGGGTGGAAAAGCACACACGTTCTTGGAATATTTTACCATCCAAAAGGCTCGGATCCTAAGTAAGTCTGGCCGTGCTGGTCTCCGGTACGACAGATGAGAAGACACTTTGATGAAGTCAGCAGCCTCCGCACAGACTTGAAACTATGGTGGAAAAGACACCTTTTTCGTGCGGCACGGACTGGAAAATTTTCCCCTTCTCGAAAAGTTTTTTTCTTCTGATAAATTCATCAATAAAACAGAAGCTGAAACCGTGGGTTTGAATTTCGGCAAAGTTAGAGGGGGAGGTGTGAGAAGAGCTGGTTAAAAGTTTTCGCTCCACGCGCACGAAACCCTCAAATTTGGGGTGTCTTTGAAAAGAAGGGGTTCAATTTTTGGGTCGGTCCAGAAAGGTAATGTGGACGTCGTGAGTGTATTGCTCAGTATTGGACACATAGTCATCATGGAGTTTAGGCATTGATAAATTGATTATTTTCAATACTGCGTATGGTGATGCTCTACGTTTGGTTAAAAAAATATTTTGATTAAAAATAATTAAGAAATAAAGTGAAAGAACTTCCTTCACACAAAGAGTAACAATTACTATTTTTCATAATTGAATAGATTCAGCTTCAGCTTAGCTTGAGTCTAACGAGCATGATCCTGTCAAACCAAGAGCAAACCCCACACTAAATATCAAATAATGGAAATTTTCCCGTCATATATCAAATTAATTTGCAAAATTGCTCAACAGTAACCACACTCCAAAGCAATCTGTCGAATGACTCTAGAGTGATTGTGATATTGTAGGAGTTCATTAGGAAAAATATGCAAAACATCTCTCCAAACCCCTCTACCAGAGATGGTCCAGCAGCCATCATCCGAAGATGATGTAGCCTTCGCCAGCAAATGTACTGCACAACTCTTAAGGGGTATACCCCGTTCCACAGCAGACAGTGAACTCCTTTCTGGTATCCTGTGAATGCCACAGAGTTTCCAAGAATCCTTCCCCTTTCTCCCCCTCACCAATCCTGACCCCTCGTTCGTCCAGGTTTGCTCGCCTTAAGGAATTCCAAAGATGAGCGATAAAATGAAACTTAAATTAAATTTATGCAAAACAGCATACGAGCAGAGATGAAATTATTATGACTACTACTGCTGCTGTGGCTGCCTTCTACCGGCATGGTCATGGGCCCACGCCGGTCGAGCCGGGGCCAGTTTGTAAGAAATGAACAGATTACACAGCCGCACTCTTCGTTACCGTATTCCTGACCTTAACTGTAACCCTTGATGAATATTTTGAATTTTAAAATAGACAAAAAAACGATTAAAGATTTGTAGAACATTTTTGAAATTAAAAAGAAAACTTTTTTGAGCAGCAATTTTTATTTCCAAGGGTTGATAAACGTCGGAATCCAGTCAGTGTGTACCACCACAAATGACTGTAGAGTTGAGCTTTCAAAGTCTTGAAGATTGCGCCAGGGTGAAAGGCTCCGAGATATGCAATCGTCTTGTGGGAGTCCCAGTGCCAAAGAAACCGGCTAATATGAACTAGACCGCTAGCTCCACAACGACTCCACAACTGGAGCTGGAGTTGAGAGCTGGGGGCCCTCGGGAGGTCTTTTGTTAATCTGAAATTAGATTTTGGCAGGCGCCAAAGGCCTTCGGTTACTCGCAAGAGATTCAAGTCTTGTGAATAGACTTTAGTGAATGTAATGATCTTTTTTTTTTTTTTTTTGCTTTTCTTTTTTTAAGAAGGGTTGGAAAAGATTTGTCAAAACTTTTTAGTCAGGCTTAAATTGCAGCATTTCGTCGTGATCGTGCCATCACAAACTACGCAAATGACGTGCTCAACTCGCCTTATTGACTTAAAGGAAATCCCTTTACCCTGCCCCCTATCATCGTCACCGTCGGAAGGCATCGAGACTTTCTTCATTATTTCCGTTCAGTGGCACATCCCTTCCAGCAGATCCTTGGCTAGTTCCGTTGTAGCCATTCCAGGAGACAGTAGCCAGAGAGACGAGCCACACTCGAGTGAGCTCAATCTTGAGTCAAACAAGAGAGGCTTTCACTGCAGGCAAAGAGGATGAGGGTCAATTGAGAAATAATATTAATTGTTCATTGATTGGAAACGCCTAATTGGAGCACCTGAACCAGGGTGCAGCCAAGTGGCACCACCACCAACTGAACACCACCTGTGATGGGCACCTTCATGTCGAACTAATTGTTATTCCAAGAAATCGCATCATCCGGCCAATTTGAGCACCATAAATCGAGTTGGTCAGGTGTGAGTGTTTCTAGGAAAAGAGCATTCAAGGGATGGCTACGAATATTGCTTTGAACAATCTCGAATAAAGATAACTTTTGGCTTAAGTTTGAAATGGCCATAATTTAAAAAATATATAATGCTATTTTTTGCAAAAGCAAAAATCACCATTTGTTATCATTTATGTTAAAGAGTTAAATTTCGACAATTCTCTTTCCATTGGAGGGATGACTTGTACGGGCGTACAACTTTAATATTCCAAAAATGAGATTAGATTGAAAAGATAGAACGCAGAATTGTCCATACGATTTGTATAGGGAAAATATTTTTTTTCAGTTTTGCCTTTTTCAGCTTTTTAGCCATTTTGGAGATTATTGTTGAGCTCATACTCGTGTTAGCCAACTTCTTGCGATAAGATTTTCTTTTTAAAGTTTAATAAATGGAAAATGATTTTTTCGAAAAATGGTTAAGTTTTGGAGCTTTGGTGTCTTCAGAAAAATAGTCTTATTTTCAAGGGAAAACTGTATGGGAACAACCTAATGAAATTCAAAAATTGTCCAAATATATGTTTTTCTATGTAATTTTGCCCGCTGAATCCGAATCTGCACTCAGAGTTGAGCCAAAGCCTAACCCTGAACTGCCACGTTCTAAAAACTGAAGGTTTGCTCAGATGCTTTCTATAAATTTGGTCGTAGAAGGAAAAAATAAAATGTTGGTGTCTTCGACAAAAAAATCCCAAAAATATTCATGAAAAGTTAGACTTCCAAATCATTCTAATCATGAACCATCCTAATTTTCAACCAAACCAAAAGTTGCCCCTTTTCATTTGCAACAACTCTTCTGAGCTCCAAAACGTTACCATTTAAAAAAATGTTTTAAAAAATAGTTGCGTTGAAAATTCTTATTTTGAATTCTAGGGTGACTTTGATAGTCATGGTTTTTCTTGTTAAAATCAGATTTAAGATGTTCAGTTATTATTTTTACGTCACTAAGGGTTTTGATAAAGTGGTACAGAAAAAATATCATTGTTTATTAGCAATTTCCCACGAAAACAGCATGATTCGAAAAAAAGTTCTCCGATCGGGCTCAAAATTTTTCTGGGAGTTCCTTGGCCAAAATAATTAGACCCGTATTTTTTTGTTTGGCCATTAGGGTGACCTACGCAGTGTTAGAGTGGTCCGAAAAATGGCCATTTTGGTTTTTCGCAAAAACCACTTTTAAAAAAAATCATATCTCCGCGCCATTTGATCCGATTTTAGCTGTCTCAGACGCAAAAGAAAGGTGATTAGTTTGACTATTTGGAAAAAAAGAAATAAGTTTCAAAAATCTAGCTTAACAGCTTAAAAGGTAGTATGAAAACTTAAAATGCTGCTTTGAAGGTCTCGGGACCAAAGAGCCTATGTCTGAAAATATTTTTACCTGATTCCTCTGAAAATTTCACATAACATATCAAAAAATGGTGAAGTCATGTTTTCAATTTTCTAGGATATTGCACACTTTGCACCAAATTCTCCACCCTTGCAAATAATATCTGCACACCAAATATGTGCACACTTGAAATCCTACCCCTTCTCTCCCCCTTTCGCCAAGAGTGGTGCGTATCTCGACTGAGCTTTGTTGCTTTCGACCACTTTAGAACAGTTTCAAACTAGGGTGTGTGTCTTGGATTTTTATTTTCTGTTGTAGTTTGAGGTGTGCACTTTTTTGGAGAGCTTTCCACAAATTGCACGATTCTCTAAAAATCTCTGAAATCAGCAATACGATTTAAAAAAAAATAAAAACTGGGGTTTTCGACGCGCCACGCGCAAAAATGGGAAAATGACGAAAACGACAAAAATTCTTAATTGAAATACGCAACTTTTGGTACCCTACATGTATAGGTAACCGCTGAAATTTTCAAGTTATCGCAGTTTTAGTAAAAAAAGATTTTTTGACGTTTTCGTCATTTTCCCATTTTTGCGCGTCGAAAAACACAGTTTTTATTTTTTTTTAAATCGTATCTAAGAAAATTGAATACATTTTGTAAAATTATGTTATGTAAAATTTTCCGAGGAATCAGGTAAAAATATTTTCAGACATAGGCTTTTTGGTCCTGAGACCTTAAAACAGCATTTTAAGTTTTTATACGACCTTGTCAAATGTTAAGCTAAATTTTTGAAACTTCTTACTATTTTTCCCAAATAGCAAAACTAATCACTTTCTTTTTGCGTGCGAAAATTGCAATTTTTCGGACCACCCTAATAGACGTAGGTCACCCTAATGGCCAAACAAAAAAATACGGGTCTAATTATTTTGGCCAAGGAACCCCAGACAAATTTTGAGCCAGATCGGAGAACTTTTTTTCCAAAACATGCTGTTTTCGTGGGGAATTGTTGTTATGTTATGCAAACTAAGTTTATGAACTTTTAAGCAAATTAAATGTAAGTTTTTGATAAAATAGTCAAAAAGAAGAATTTTGCCTGAAATTCATTAAAACTCGTTTTGTTTACAGATTTTTGTTAAATATTTTAAACTGAATTCAAAGCACGAAACAAAAAATTTCAAATTTTTATGAAATTTGTTCAACTAAAAATTCATTTAAATGTAAAGATTTTTTAAAATTATTTTTCAAAGACACACAACATTTAGTATCTACAAACCCAATTTACCTTTCCTTATATGAAAATTGACCAAAAGATCCGAAAATGCATTCCGTTTTCCTATTCAAAACCATGTTCATTGAGAAAATCATGACACTTTAAAAATTAATTATAGTTAACTAACTTTTTAATTTTTTTAAATTTTTTTGAAAAGTTTTTCTTAAGGTACTTTGAACACTTCTCTGCCACGGTCAGTTTGATTCCATACCATTCCATACGTTATAAATTTGTACTCTTCATTTTGCGGAAAAATCTCATACCAAATCTCAAATTTACCCCGGCTATCAAAGTCACCCCGTTGATGCAGATTCAAAAAGTACTTTGAATCTCCCTAAAATGACATGTCCTAAAGATTTTATTACAGTTGCGTAATGAAAAATGGCAGGATTTCAAAACTTTTTTTCAATATTTTTTTTCGGAAATCTGGCGTCCAAATTTACCAAGCTGTCCCTGTGACACAAAATTTCCATATCATCACCATTATGCTGCAAATTATTGAAAAACATGTCAATTTTCGCATGTTCAAAAAAGGGGTCATACCGGCTCTCCGCAATGAGGTATCGAAAAATTAAGCTCGGATTCGTGACTAGGGACAAAAATCACCTCTTAGGACAAAGTTATACGCAAATCGAAGAGGGGTCGGGGTAATTTTTTCCGGAAAAAAACCCTGTTTATAAATTAATGTACTTAAAATTTGAGAAAATTGTTCAAAATGCTAAACAATTATGCTAAATAATACTGACATAAATCTGATTAGTGGAGCAAAATTTACGAAAAAACCAAGATTTTCCAAAATAATAAAATGTTCATAGAAAATAGCAATGCCACTGAAAGCATCCATTAAGAATGTGTCAACCCAAGTTTTATCAAATGTTTAAATTTTTTCTTATGATTTTTTATTCTATTGTCCAAAAAGAGATTTTTTTTTCCTCCCAAATCAAATTCTGTAGATTTTAAAATAACAAACTAGAGAAATAGTTTCAATTCACCACATTCAATTGTCGGATATTTTTAAACAGAAAATCGATTTCGCTTTATTTTGATCTAAAATAAATAAGCAATAATTAAATAGCACACACCATCGTCATGATATTTAGAATTGGAAACAATGTTTGTGCAATCAACTTATTTACGAACTATTCCGAAAATTACGCCAATAACATCGCATTTAATTGGTACAATTATCGACAGAAATGATGCAACATTCCAGTAATTGTTCGAAACTGATTGATGAAACTGATTCGCACGCACACACTGACAGATTCACAAATTCCAACTCTCTTTCACTATCAATTTGCCAGCAGCCCCACCACAATCGCTTTGGTGTGAATTTTCCGCAAATAATTTCCCAAATGATTTCAACTATTCGCGCTCAAGCGCACACACCCACTCGCACCGACACATGCACGGCTAGGCAACAAACAATAGGAATTGCTGGTTAATTGCTGTGGTGGTGGTGGCAACACTGGTCATCAATAAGTTCCACTTCCGTACCCATTGTGCCACATTTTATCTCACGACTGAAAGCAGTAATTTGGCAGCCATATTTCAGGAATTCTGGACCACACTGGCAGTGGAGCTGGTTAAACAATGCGAGGGGGTGAACAAAAACGAAAAAACATTCCAATCATCATCGAAACTCGATATCCGGCATTTATTGCATTTCCAATTCATTTGTAAACAATTAACGGCACAATAAAGAGGGAATTTATTGAGTCATTCCCGAGCAGTGGCTGTGCCTTTAGCACTCACACACCCAACCACCCACCACAAACAATGACAAAGTGATTCGTGTTTCGGGGAGCTACAAATTGGAATTCTGACAGCACACAAACACACACATACACGTGCGCAAACCATTGTGTGATGTGCTGATTTTTCGCATTCTCTTTTGTTTGCGCGGTAAGAACAATGAGTTTCCTATTTCGGTCGGTGATTTTTTTTTCTTCTCTTTGTTTGTGTTCACCTTAATTGTGTCGGTCCGACCGACGTGCCGATGTAATCAATCTGTCAGTGGCTGTCAGCGTGAGGGAAAGTTGGTGGCAGAAAGGGATGCTAACGATGTGCTGTGTAAGAAAGTTAATAGTTGGGGGAAATTCATTACTTTATTTTAAGCCATTATCAAAAACATATAGGAGATTCATATAGTTATCAACAGTTAAGCGTTTCACAAATAATGCGAGTAATAATTTGATCAAAACCATGTAATCTACATCATAAGAAAATTCATGCCAACCTTGCCCCTACTGTATGCAATCCCTTTGGGTAACCTTCAATTTACCACTGAGGGACCTCCCGGAAGAAATCCTTCAAAGCCCGATAAAAAAAAACGATCCAATCTCGGCCAGTAAACATCCCTGGACCTGCCCAACATAAACACAAAGGTACTGTTGCACTAAAATTCGCCTTAATACACAGCCCCGCTTGGTTGGTGCTGGACCCAGATTTATGGCTATTTTGTGAGGACCCAAAATTATGACCCCAAATAGGCAGAAATGCAACGCCGTGTTTTTGTTCACCGGAACCGGATCGTTTCGTTTACCTTGCTATACATAAAAGAAATTCAATCAAGTTTGGAAGATTACGGCGGGAATAAGTGGGAAGTCTTTGGAATACTTGCAGAACATTGCAATGGTTTGCTCATAACTTATATAAGCTCTAGGGCGTCTAAATTTCCCGGGATTTTTTCAACTTTCCGGGATCCCGGGATTTAAGTTTTTCTTTATTTATTCCATAAAACTAAAAACATGATATTTTAGTGCATCAACTGTGTTTATTCAGCATTAGTATGTAAAAACTACAAACGGGTCAAACATAAGTTTGGAAGAAAGACTTCAAGAAACAAATCGCGTGAACGAACAAACTCGTGCTTTTTTTTTGGTACAGATGTTTGCTGCATCGGTAAAGACCAGCTCACTATCGGTAGACGTAGGCTTGATTATTTTCAACCCATTGAACAGGGACTTCAGCTCGATAGCCCACTCTAACTTTTGGGGGGGGAGCGGGCGATTATCGTGGGTTGCCAGTGCAAGTTCAGATTCTCAAGTAAAGACACGAACCATAAAAATTTCGATGTTTGTTTTGCACACGCACACCAACATCATTCGTGCACGCCGATCACGCACACCAACATTTTTTCGTAACGCGCGTCAGTTTTGATCTGTCAAACTGGCCTTAGAATTTAATTGTCCCGCGTGTTTGGTACTGAACGGTCGCCGTCAAGTCGCCGTCGAATTTTTTTTCCGGTTTTTCGTGTCGTGTGTGAAATTTCGGTTTTCTTTGGATTGCGGATCTTGTGTGCCGGAACAAAACCATAAGCGGGCAAGCAAGCGGGGTTTTGTTCCGGCGTGGTGTGGACCACTTTGAGTGGTCGATCGTCGTTTCGTAGTCACCGTGTCGTGACTCGGAGTGTGTGTGTTTTCTTCAATTTTAGGCCAACCGCAGATTGCAGATTGTTATTTTGTGAATCGCAGCAGGAGGTTTTTGTTTCCTGATCCGCTCTCCGGCCGGACCGGTTAACATCGTTTTTTGTGTAGGGTGTGTGCAAGGGTGTGTGTGTGGGTGCAAAAGTGTGCGGCGTTCAGGCGTTCTATCGGCCGGAGTGCACCGTCCGGATTAAGTTCACGGAGCTGGATCGTGGAGGTGGAGCTTAAGGCCCAGGGGTGAGTTTATTTTTTTTTATTCTAACGCAAAACACCTTTTGCTTTCACTTTATAGTCTTATTTCCGGTAAACATTGAGAACTAATTCGCTGTGATTGTTTAACGTTTATTTAGCGCTCTACGTTAATTTTACCTGTTTATGTCCATATTGTTGGCTGCCCAGTTTAACCTATAAATCCCAAAGCTAAAATTAATTTTAATCCCTTTCCGCCCTGAGCAAAATCGAGATTTTTTACGTTCTTCCACAATTCGCATCTGGATCGACCAAATTTGATGAAATTTAATGGGCTTAAGTTTATAAACCAATGCGTTATAGAGTTTACGGCACAGAAAAGGCTTTTTGTGAAAGTTTAACAAAATTATTGAAAAGTCCTTTAAAACAATGTTACTGTTTCACATTTGAGCAATTCTCTACCAATCCGGAAATGGATTTTATTTGTATTTTTTTATGATTTGACTCAAACTTTGTGGGGGCCTTCCCTATGACCAAATATGCTATTTTGTGTCATTGGTTCACCCATATAAGTCTCCATACAATTTTGGCAGCTGTCCATACAAAAATGGTATGTAAATATTCAAACAGCTGTAACTTTTGAGTGAATTTTCTGATAAATTTGGTGTCTTCGGCAAAGTTGTAGGTATTGTTGAGGACTTTTGAGAAAAAAATATGTACACGGAAAAAAAAATTGCATATTTTTTTATCAACTTTTTTTTTACTAAAACTCAATTTCCCAAAATACGTATTTTTTGATTTTCGAGATTTTTTATATGTTTTAGGGGACAAAAATCCGCAACTTTTGAGCCATAGAGAAACATGGTCAAAAAATCTGCCGCCGAGCTATGAATTTTTGAAAAAAATAGTGATTTTTGGAAAAAATCGAAGTTTCATGCAAAAACAAGTTTGACATTATTTTATAATGCAAAATTGAATTTGCAATCGAAAAGTACTTTACAGATTTTTTGATAAAGGGCTCCGTTTTCAAGATATAGCCACCGAAAGTTTGATTTTAGCGAAATATTTGCAGTTTTTCAATTTTTAATAATAGTCACCATGAGTGATCATTTCTAAAAATATTTTTTTTTGAAAAGTTCAGAAAATTTGCTATAAAATTGTCTAAGAGACATTGAAGATTTGACCTCTGGTTGCTGAGATACAGCGGCTTAAAGAAAAAGAAACACGAAAATTGAAGTTTTCTAAGTCTCACCCAATCAGCCTACCATTTTCTAATGTCGATATCTCAGCAATTAATGGTCCGATTTTCAATGTTAATACATGAAACATTCGTGAAATTTTCTGATCTCTTCGAAAAAAATATTTTGAAATTTTTTAAATCAAGACTAACATTTTAAAAAGGCCAAATATTGAATATTACGCCCATTTAAAATGCTATTCTTGATTTAAAAATTTTCAAAATATTTTTTTCGAAAAAACCGGAAAATTTCACGAATATTTCATGTATTAACTTTGAAAATCAGACCATTAGTTGCAGAGATATCGTCATTAGAAATTGGTGTGTTTTTTTTGGTGATATTAAGAAAAATTCAATTTTCGTGTTTCTTTTTCTTAAAGCGGCTCTTTCTCAGCAACCCGATATCCAATCTTCAATGTCTCTTAGACAATTTTATAGCAAATTTTCTGAACTTTTTAAAAAAAAAATATTTTTAGAAATGGTCACTCATGGTCACTATTTTTAAAAATTGAAGAACTGCAAATATTTCGCTAAAATCAAACTTTCGGTGGCTATATCTTGAAAACGGAGCCCTTTATCAAAAAATCTGTAAAGTACTTTTCGATTGCAAATTCAATTTTGCATTAAAAAGTAATGTCAAACTTGTTTTTGCATGAAACTTCAATTTTTTCCAAAAATCACTATTTTTTCAAAAATTCATAACTCGGCGGCAGATTGTTTGACCATGTTTCTCTATGGCTCAAAAGTTGCGGATTTTTGTCCCCTAAAACATATAAAAAAATACGTATTTTGGGAAATTGAGTTTTAGTATAAAAAAATGTTGATAAAAAAATCTGCAATTTTTTTTTTCCGTGTACCATTTTTTTCTCAAAAGTCCTCAACAATACCTACAACTTTGCCGAAGACACCAAATTGATCAGAAAATTCACTCAAAAGTTACAGCTGTTTCAATATTTACATACCATTTTTGTATGGACAGCTGCCAAATTGTATGGAGACTTGTATGGGTGAACCAATGACGCAAAATAGCTTATTTGGTCATAGGGAAGGCCCCCACAAAGTTTGAGTCAAATCAAAAAATACAAAAAATAAAAATGGTCGAAATCGGCCGATATCGTAGAGAGTTGCTCATTTATATAGTTTCTTTATTCATTACTCTTCAATATATAAGTGCTCATAACTTTTTATATGGTTCAGGGCCGTGTACAAGGAAAGGGCACAGGCTTTTGGGTGTTTAAATGTTCTAGTTCTAGGGGCGATTTCTTATGCGCGTCTAGTATCATTTTTATGCTGAGTTTTTTTTATTGAAATTTGTAGAGTTGTAGGCGCGCCTCTACTAAATTTTTTATATTGAGAATTTAAATAAAAATGTGGAAGTTCTAGGGGCGCCTCCACTCACATTTTTTAACGGAGAATTTATATGAAATGTTATAATTCAAAAGGGCGCCACCGTCAAATTTCCATGTTAGGAGTTATCATAAAAATGTTCAAATTCTAGGGGGCGCCTCCAGTCACATTTTTAAACCAAGAATATTTATGAAATTTTAATATTTAGAGTTTTTATAAAAATGTTCTTCTTCTAGGGGCGCTTCCAGTAAATTTTTTTAACTAAGATTTTTTTTTATTAAATTTGAAAATTCAAAAGTGTCTAACTTTTTTTTATGAAATTCTATAACGCCCTCAGTCAAATTCATGTTCAAATTCTATGGACGCGCCTACTATCATTTTTATGCTGAGTTTTTAATTGAAATTTGTAGAGTAGAGGCGCGCCTCTACTAAAATTTTCATACTGAGAATTTTAATAAAAATGCCTAAGTTCTAGGGGCGCCTCCTCTCACATTTTTTAACTGAGAATTTATATGAAATGTTATAATTCAAAAGGGTTAGTTATCATAAAAATGTTCAAATTCTAGGGGCGCCTCTAAGCACATTTATAAACCAAGATTTTTTATGAAATTTTCATATTTAGAGTTTTTATAAAAATGTTCTACTTCTAGGGGCGCTTCCAGTCAAATTTTT
Source organism: Culex pipiens pallens (assembly GCF_016801865.2). Classification (NCBI taxonomy): domain Eukaryota; kingdom Metazoa; phylum Arthropoda; class Insecta; order Diptera; family Culicidae; genus Culex; species Culex pipiens. Next base: position 44,099,988 of record NC_068937.1, on the reverse strand, counting down.
TAACTAAGATTTTTTTTATTAAATTTGAAAATTCAAAAGTGTCTAACTTTTTTTTATGAAATTCGATAACGCCCTCAGTTAAATTCATGTTCAAATTCTATGGGTGCATCTACTATCATTTTTATGCTCAATTTTTTTATTTAAATTTGTAGAGTTGTAGGCGCGCTTCTACTCAAATTTTCATATTGAGAATTTTAATAAAAATGCCTGAGTTCTAGGAGTTATCATAAAAATGTTCCAATTGCAGGGGCGCCTCCAATCATATTTTTTAACCAACAATTTTTATGAAATTTTAATATTAAGAGTTTTTATAAAAATGTTCTATTTCTAGGGGCGCTTCCAGTCAAATTTTTCAGCTAAGATTTTTTTTATTATATTTGAAAATTATTTTTTTTAGGAGTTAACATAAACATGTTCAAATTCTAGGGGCGCCTCCAATCAATTTTTTAAACCAAGAAATTTTATGAAATTTTAATTTTTAAAGTTTTTATAAAAATGTTCTTCTTCTAGGGGCGCTTCCAGTAAAATTTTTTAACTAAGTTTTTTTAATTAAATTTGAAAATTCAAAAGTGTCTTATTTTTTTTAATTAAATTTGATAACGCCCTCAGTTAAATTCATGTTCAAATTATATGGGCGCGTCTACTATCATTTTTATGCTGATTTTTTAATTGATATTTGTAGAGTAGAGGCGCGCCCCCGTCAAATTTCCATGTTAGCAGTTATCAAATAAATGTTCAAATTCTAGGGGGCGCCTCCAGTCACATTTTTAAACCAAGAATTGTTATGAAATTTTAATATTTATAGTTTTTATAAAAATGTTCTACTTCTAGGGGCGCTTCCAGTCAATTTTTTTAACTAAGATTTTTTGTATTAAATTTGAAAATTCAAAAGTGTTTAACTTTTTTTTATGAAATTTGATAACGCCCTCAGTTAAATTCATGTTCAAATTATATGGGCGCGTCTACTATCATTTTTATGCTGATTTTTTAATTGATATTTGTAGTGTAGAGGCGCGCCCCCGTCAAATTTCCATGTTAGCAGTTATCATAACAATGTTCAAATTCTAGGGGGCGCCTCCAGTCACATTTTAAACCAAGAATATTTATGAAATTTTAATATTTAGAGTTTTTATAAAAATGTTCTTCTTCTAGGGGCGCTTCCAGTAAAAATTTTCACTATGTTTTTTTAATTAAATTTGAAAATTCAAAAGTGTCTTATTTTTTTTATTAAATTTGATAACGCCCTCAGTTAAATTCATGTTCAAATTATATGGGCGCGTCTACTATCATTTTTATGCTGATTTTTTAATTGATATTTGTAGAGTAGAGGCGCGCCCCCGTCAAATTTCCATGTTAGCAGTTTTCAAAAAAATGTTCAAATTCTAGGGGGCGCCTCCAGTCACATTTTTAAACCAAGAATTTTTATGAAATTTTAATATTTAGAGTTTTTATAAAAATGTTCTACTTCTAGGGGCGCTTCCAGTCAAATTTTTTAACTAAGATTTTTTGTATTAAATTTGAAAATTCAAAAGTGTTTAACTTTTTTTTATGAAATTTGATAACGCCCTCAGTTAAATTCCAGTCATGAATTTTTATGAAATTTTAATATTATTAGTTTTTATAAAAATGTTCTACTTCTAGGGGTGCTTCCAGTCAATTTTTTTGACTAAGAATTTTTTTTATTAAATTTGAAAATTCAAAAGTGTCTTATTTTTTTTATTAAATTTGATAACGCCCTCAGTTAAATTCATGTTCAAATTATATGGGCGCGTCTACTATCATTTTTATGCTGATTTTTTAATTGAAATTTGTAGAATAGAGGCGCGCCTCCGTCAAATTTCCATGTTAGGAGTTATCATAAAAATGTTCAAATTCTAGGGGGCGCCTCCAGTCACATTTTTAAACCAAGAATATTTATGAAATTCTAATATTTAGAGTTTTTATAAAAATGTTCTTCTTCTAGGGGCGCTTCCAGTAAATTTTTTTAACTAAGTTTTTTTTAATTAAATTTGAAAATTCAAAAGTGTCTTATTTTTTTATTAAATTTGATAACGTCCTCAGTTAAATTCATGTTCAAATTATATGGGCGCGTCTACTATCATTTTTATGCTGATTTTTTAATTGATATTTGTAGAGTAGAGGCGCGCCCCCGTCAAATTTCCATGTTAGCAGTTATCATAAAAATGTTCAAATTCAAATTCTCTCAAGAAATTGACGGACGAGCGGAAATCGATCGCCGCCCCTCCGAGGGTTTCGGCCATCAACATCAAGGCGCGCGGAGGAACGAGCGCCGGAAGTCCCGCCAGTGGCATTCCGGCCAGCAAAATCGCTGCACGCGGGGAAACGAGCGCCGCCATTCCCACGAGCTCTCCGGTCAGCAATATCAAGGCGCGCGGAGGAACGAGCGCCGACAATCCCGCCAGTGGCATTCCGGCCAGCAAGGCATCGTCGAAGCAGCGTAAGTACTGTATTTGAAATATTTTGTAAATCGTACTAATCCAAAACAAATACTAATAAAACAAAAATGCAAAATCATCAGCATATTCAAGCCGTTTACTATATTTCAGCTGGATCTCTCAAGAAATCGACGGACGAGCGGAAATCGATCGCCGCCCCTCCGAGGGTTTCGGCCATCAACATCAAGGCGCGCGGAGGAACGAGCGCCGGAAATTCCGCCAGTGGCATTCCGGCCAGCAAAATCGCTGCACGCGGGGAAACGAGTGCCGCCATTCCCACGAGCTCTCCGGTCAGCAATATCAAGGCGCGCGGAGGAACGAGCGCCAACCAGCCAAACAGCAACGCTTTATCTTATCACCGTAAGTCTATTGTAATCCATTGTGAATAGTTGATAAATCCTGCCGCTCCAATCAAGTTTTTTTAAGCAATCAATTCACGCCATTTTTTTCAAATTTTTCAGATGGATCTGGGAGAAAAAGAAAATCTTCATACACGGGGGAGCCGAACTACGTAACGGCGCGCGGGGGAACAAGCGTCGGACATTCCTCAAGTATCATCATGGCCGGCAACGTCTTCGTGCCCGGGGGAGTGAGCTATCCCACCCACGAAATCCCCACGAAAAAACCACCCATCAAATTCTACGGCATCAACGTCATCCCTAACGACAGAATCGCGGTGTGCGGGGGAACGAGCGCTGGGACCATCACGGCGCAGGAGGAAACGAGTGTATCGCCAGAATTGATGTTCGTCACCATCCCGGGCGGACAACGCGTCAGCTACGCCTTCCCCCGGAACGAAAGCAACACTGCCAGCTAAACTGCCGTTCTACGCATAGTTGTCTCATGTAATTTTTGATCGATTTTGGCTTTTTTGTTATTTTTATGTCTAGTTTGACGTTTACTTTTCGAAAAACACATAAAATCTAGTACTCTGTTCGGAAACTCATTGAAAACAACACATTTTTGATCGATTTTGGCTTTTTTTTTTGTTATTTTTAGGTTAAGCTTTACGTTTACTTTTCGAAAAACACATCAAATGTAGTACTCTGTTCGGAAACTCATTGAAAACAAAACATTTTTGATCGATTTTGGCTTTTTTTTGGTTATTTTTAGGTTTAGTTTGACGTTTACTTTTCAAAAAACACATAAAATCTTGAACTCTGTTCGGAAACTCATTGAAAACAACACCAAAACTGTTTGTCACATCGCATAATTGCCCCACCAAGTATTTTCATTCAAGAAATTATCAGTTTTACGAAGTATATCAAGAAGATTACATATAAGAGTGTTAAACTGCTCACTGGGATGATTAGGGACTTATGGGGTGAATAGGGACCACGGGACAATTATGCGTAGAAACACAAAAATCGGTCGAAAATTTTTAATCGCGTTTTTCTCAGTTGCACTTGTTTGAACATAGGACAATTATGCGTAGAACGGCAGTAAAACTAACTGAACATAAAAAGAACAAATCGAAAGCTGCGTAGAACGGCAGTTAAACTAACTGAACATAAAAAGAACAAACCGAAAGCAAAGTTAAACAAACCTACAAAAACACAAAAAGAACAAAACCCGAAAACAGCAGAAAAACAACACAAAAAAATGTTGCGCACTCTCCCAGGATTCTAATTAACGTAAAAAATAAATGAAAATAAACCAAACAGAACGTTAAACAATAATTTAAAAACTTGCTGTTTTGATTTTGTTAGAGAATGAAAAAGGGGAACATAACCTCAAAAATCCGAAACATAAACAAACAAGAAAAAAGAAGAAGAAGCACCCCCCAAAATGCGGCCCGTTCCGCTCCCGTTTTTTAGCCCGTTATCGTGGACAAAATGTGCCCAAAAGCGTGCCACAGACGGGCGTAACACATCGGCCAAAATACGTAACGCCCGCCTAAATGTTGCATTCTGGCACGCAATGGGCCACAACGAGGGGAAAAAGCGTGCTGAAAATCGGGCCCGCTTTCAGGCAAAACGTCCCCGCTTTTTGGCCGTTTTCCGCCCATTTTTCTATGTGGGAGTCAGCTCTCCGGTTATTTCGAACAGTGTTAATTCCTTATGGATGATACTAGACTTGCTCGCCTTTGTGGTCGATTGCTTGTTGGACGGTTCAGCCTTTACATCGATTAAAGCGGCAAGCTCATCCTGAGTTGATTTGGGCCCTGTTTGCAAGTTCAAATCGGATTCTGCAGCATTTGTTCCATTCACATCATCTGAATGCCATTTTATCAAATCCAAGCAACAAGAACAAACTTGAACAAATTTGCGCGTGACAAGAGTGGAAACGCCGAATTTGATTCCCAATCATTAGGATTGATCAGAAATTTGATCAACGATGTGATTCCAATGTTCCGGCGCAGGTTAATTCGCACTTTCACCGCATCAAGTATTTGGCGCGACACAGCTGAGTTTAACATTTCCATTTTGGCAGCTAAAAAGTCCACCGTTAGAAGGTTTGCGTCACGTTTCCCTAAACGTTAGGAAACGACACGAATCGGTTAAAGTGCACAGCTAGAAATCGAATCAAAGTCCGAGGTCGAAACTGGTGCCAAGTCTCCAAGCTCTTTTAAAGCTTCAGAAACATAACCATGTAGTTTGATGTAACGCGCCAACATCTACTCTGTGCTATTTCATCGCGTCTTCACGTCAAGGATCAATTGATGTGGGTTGCCGAATTCTTGGACAACTTTCTTCTGCAGAATCGCGTTTTGACCGGGGATCGGCAGAACAGCTTGCAGATATTTCGGATCTGCAATAGAACTGCTCGGTAATTGGGTATTAAAGCCCTATGTCAATTTTTATGTACAACGGTAAAAAACACGATTAAAAACCATTTCTGATCACTTTTTTTCATTTTAATGCAAAATTTTTTATTGACGAGACAACTTTTTTTCGATGGATCAACTATGGTCCCCTTGGAACGAGCTGTCAAGTAGGAGCTTTTCTGTCAAGAAGGACAACGAAGTTAATTTTTCAAAATTGATTTAAAAATCCATTTTAAACTCTTTGTGGTCGTGCAAAGGGTCATTGTACTCAGAAAAATAAGTTTTATCGCTGTAAACAATAATATCAGCAATCTAAGCTTCATTTTAGGACCCAATTTGATGAGTTGCACAATCCTAAAAACCCGATTAAATCCCACCTGGGGTGAGATAGAGCCTTTCTTACAAAAGGAAGTTAACGGCAGTTGATTTTTTTTTTTCAAAGAAATAGCAAAATAAAGAATGAATGGTCCATTCATGATACAATTCTAAACTCAACCTTATTTTTTCACATAACTTATAAAGCGCTGGTTTTTGCCCCATTTGCTATGGCCGGTTGTAAGCTGTGCTCGCACACAAGCATTTTCGATTTTTAAAATCAGAACAAATTATTTTTGAGGCAGAGAATTAGCTCACAATTTGCGATGTTCGTAATGTTTTCTGCATATCGCTAAATTGTTCGTATTCTCTGAGTGTTTTTTTGCACTTTTCAAAATATTTAAAATTAACGAGAAAACAAAATAATTCCGTCTTGCTCCAATGAGTTAAAGTGGTTACAAAATGACTGGCAGAAAGTGTTTCAACACCCGAGAATTTGCCGTGTTGTAAACAACGATGTAACGGTAAAGCCGCATAAATGTTCTTGAAAGCTTTGAAACGCCTACTGTAATTCACTAAACTGTCATTTAGGCGTTAGGCAAAATTGTGAGCTTTCAATAAGCAAGCATTTAGGCGTTTTTGGGATTGGGAAGCATACAACGACTGAGCGCTCGGTGGGACTTCACTACGACAAACGCAAACGTACCGAATAAACCACCTTGGTGCGCTGGTACGATGAACAAAAATACTAATACACAAAAAGGCTAGTACCGAAGCTAGAAAACCAAACCCGCGATGTGCGTTGTCACTGGCACATGGGAAGCTTAGACGTTTCCCAGAAATTCGTTCGCTCAGAGTTCGATCAGAGAATGAGCAAAACAAAAAAGAAAGGCAAAAGAATGAGCATGAGGCTTCAGAACAGATAGCTGCTTGCGTCAAGTTTGCGTTCACTGAAGCTTAGCATAGAAAATAATGATAGGCGATGTGTGTTGAACGAGCAATCGATAAAGCAACTTGCCCTAAAAGGGGGTAATCTAGTATCAAAACTCTATACCCGCCAGCATCACGCGCCAGCATTGCTCGCGTCTGCATGTGAAGCTCAACTTGACAACTTGTCGACGAGGCGTCGAAAATCGATCGTCCATACTTTTTTGCAGATTTTTCGAATGAATATTTCTCGAGAAATGATTTGGGAACGAAGCTTGAATTGGCGTCGGAGCCAAAAGCAAACCCTATACCTTTCTTTAGTAAGAAAGGCAAAAATGGAAATTTTCTAAAATCTGAACGGTAAATCCGAATGAGGTCAAATTTGTTTCAGAACATCGAGTATGGTCTAGATTATGATGTGGAGAAAAAAAAATAGATAAAATGCCAAAGGAATAGTTTTGGCATTTGGTGAAAATTGGTTTTTACCTTTTTTAGGGGTTTTTCCCCCTCACAGTGAATTAGTCCACAAGCTGTAAATCAAGAACCACATTACCGACATGGATGAAAATTTGGGAGGATGTAGGGCTGGGAAAATGCAATTTTTTGGACAAATAAACGATTTCAATACTTCAACTTTCGACCGAATTTTCATTTGAAAACCGCCTGATTTGGTGAAAACACACTCCGAGTCCCCATAAAAAATGGATAAATTCAAATTTGGTATGGAACTGGTTCAGGTTCAGCACATCCCCTTTCAAATGCGCCCAAGAGAGCTCAAATCCATAATGTGGGCTCTGAGAAACCCCCTACCACAAAATTGAGCACTTTTTTACCACACACGGACGTCACGCGTGCTCTACAGTAAATCAAGCGCCAAAATTCGGATATTGGAGGTAGACCAATTCTGTCATTGTCAATCGATCGGGCGTCGAAAATCGATCGTCCATGATTTTTTGCAGATTTTTCGAATGAATATTTCTCGAGAAATGATTTGGGAACGAAGCTTGAATTGGCGTCGGAGCCAAAAGCAAACCCTATACCTTTCTTTAGTAAGAAAGGCAAAAAAAAGAAGAAAAATCAATAAGCGGATTGTTTATATTGTTGCGTCCTTGGAGTCACCAAAATCTTCCGAATCACAATCCTCATCGACCGAATCTGATTTCTCCAAGAGATCGTCCGAGGTCTCCGAAGATTTGAAAATCACGTCGCATATATGGCCGATCCCCTTACGCGAACCAGTCCAAGATTAAAGAACGCGCCGTCCTCAAAATGAACGTTGACGTTCAAATACTTCCGGTTGCCAGAACTTGTCCATTCACCCAACGTGATGCTCAAAAAGTGCAGTTCGGCGAGCTTGTCCTGAATCTGTTGCACGGTCTGTTGTTTAGCGATCTCGTTGTAATCGTGAATCAATTTCATCACGGACGTTTTTGATAACGGCAGCTGGTATCCTCGTTGGGCAAATGAAGTATGTATGAATTTACTGTTTGTAATAGCACTGATGGTCAGCCCATCTTGAGCCGCCAGCCGAGCAACCATTTTATGCATGGGCTTTTTCTGCATGAACCGTTCAATCGTCGACTGTTTGGAGGTATTGCTTGTTGCTTGCTTGGAACCATTCGGGACATCTTCGGGTTAATCAACTGATTCCGGTATACGACGCTTGACCCGGAAATTGTGTACGTTAGCTCCATGACGCAAAAGTCCACTCGTTGAGCCTCCCTTGCAAGAAATGGTCCAGTTTGTCGTACAATGTCCAAATATCTGCCATTTTTCTACACGGAGAGACTGTGCCCAGAAATTTTAACAATTAAAATTGTTGATTTTACTTTCGTAAATTTCACAAAAACGTACTTGTTACGGCCAATTTTCAGTTGAATCAACCAAAATTCAGTAATAATTTAATAACCTGTTTGTTGAAAATGCTAAAGGCAAAAAGCTAACAGATTTCCCGAACTCGAATGAACGTGCTCGACTGTTAGCTTTGGTTTTAGAAAAATCAAGATTTTTTTTGGTTAAATGTAAATATCAATTGGTTGATTATTTAAAAGATGAACTTGGGTTTGTTTACGTTTGTCATTTGAAGTCAGGATTCGAACAAGAGCGGTCGATTTGTTGAGTTTGTGTTGTTAATTGTGAAGTGAGAGAATGTGAAAGGTGAAAATCACACTATTTGGCTAATGTTGAAGTGCAAATCGAAGTGAACACTGTTGCAACTGTGGAGGTGCAATTGGTGAGTAAGTTTGTTGATGATTTCTTTGCAGGTGATAAACTATGAAGAACAAGACGAGGACATTCGCAATGAGGACCTCTGATGCGAGGGGACTTCATGACAATGTTTTAAGGAAAGGGAAGGGCAGTGAAAGGAAGAGGCGGGCGAACTCTTGCACGACAATACTTGCACGGGCAAATTTAACAAAAGGTTGGTTAATCTAAGTAAGTATGGATTTATTTTTACATAACAATTTATCTGTTGTGATTTTAATTAGAAAACTGAATAATCAAAAACCTTCGTGCTTACGATGGATACAATTTTAATGAACCATTTTTTTTCAGAATCATCAACCATAAAATATATGGAAATGAGTACACATAATATCAAAATAAAAATGAGATGATGGGAAATGTCTAAAAAATAAAATTTATAAAAGATATACAAAAGAAGATAGAAATATTTTAAAAATGCTGTTAATAGAAGACTGCTAAATAAACTGGTAAGTAAAACTCAAAATATTGTTTTCAGGAAACGGAGCATTATTGATATTTCTTCTTTCCTCATTATAATTACATTTATTTACGATCCTTTTTTCAGTTTATAGACAAAATTAAGGATTTTGTATCAAATTACTAATAAATTTTATATGTCTATTTGCAGCAAATGGTTCGTTTTGGTGTAAATTCTGTGTGAAAAATAACTAAACCTGAGACCGTTGTAGATGATGATGACTTATCGGATGATTGCACAGTGATGGTAAGTGAATACAACACTTAATTTTATACAACATAATAACTTACTTGGTGAAATATCTTCAAGGAATTCACGAGAAATTAAACATCTTTTATAAATATGTTTAACAAAATTTGTAATATGTTTTATTATTATTTTTTTAGATTTATGCAACGTATTTTTTTCAAACTTTAATCAAACTTTACATGTTTTATAATAACAGATAATAAAAAGTTTTGTTTTGATGCTTTTTAACAGTAATTTAATAACTTCATGCAAAAAAAAAAACAAATTAGTACAAAAAGTTAAAATTTTAGGCAGAATAAATGCGAATATAAAAACACCCAGCATTAATTTGTGAGGCATTATTATAAAATTTACTGCAAATTCAATAAAAATATTGCTAACAATAGCTAATTATTGACTACATGCACGAATGTTTTTCTGTATTTAAGTAAGACATTAGTTAAAATTATAGCTAGAAATTCAGCCCGGCCTGTATCGTTAGATAATTAAAGAAAATATATATCGACACTAACATAAATTATGTTTAATTAAGAAATGTTTTGTTATAATTCACTAATAATTTGCAGCATGCAAAAATATTTCAGTTAATAAAACGAAAAAAATTGTTGAAAAATAGTTGAAAAGTATGGCCCAGCCTGTTTTTTACAGAATATTCCACAATATTTCAGCTTAAAACAAAAAAAAATTAGTTAATTTTCTGAAAAAAATATTCTAGCAGTCGACTGCTAGAATTTTTTTCGGCCATTTAACCAACGAAAATGGCAATTCCAACTATTTTTTTAGTTAATTTTAGTTACTGGTGGTCAGCAATTTTGGGTTAACAAAATCAACAATCGATTGTTGAAAAAAAGCTGTGTAAAAAATTAACCCATACTTTTAGTTAAATTAACCAAGATTTTCTTAGATTTGCCCTGGCCGGTCTCTCCGTGTAATCTAATCTAATCTAATCTAATCTAATCTAACACAAACGCAGCCAGTCCGATGAAAGCATGCTGGAAAGTCTTGGGATTAGGTTACGCCACAAGCACTTTTCTTGTCATTATTAATAATTGCAGTACATCCGAGAACACCCGAAAATGTATTGCAAAAATAAAAGCGGCCAGCCCTACTACGTTGTGTTTACCGCAGAGAGGATTCTGAGAACGGATCACATTTCACAGAATCTACAGGGGAGGAAGGATGCGTGGACATACCGTACCAAACGCTCCAGTTTACAATTTCATATGTGTTTTGTATAATGTGTTCAGTGTAAAATATAGTGTGGTTATATAATCAAATGAATGTAACAATGCAATATAATGATCATTTAATAAAATCCCTTCACCTATATATACAGCAATTCCATTTGAAAAGAGCCTAAACCGAAAAAAAGTGCTCCGATCGGGCTCAAATTTTTCTGGGGGTTCCTTGGCCAAAATAATTAGACCCGTATTTTTTTGTTCGGCCATTAGGGTGGCCTACATCGTGCTAGGGTGGTTCGAAAAATGGCAATTTTCGTCATTTTTCGCAAAAACCACTTTTTTTTCTAAAAATCATATCTCCGCGCCATTCGGGTGCAGTTTGGTTTTGTCGTCGCGCTTGCTTTGGATCGATTTTTCAAGTGATTTCTGCGTTATTTTAGTCTGGAAGTGGCCTACACAAATCCAAGAAACGTTGATTAAGAAGAAAACAGTGAAAGTTTTTTAAGTTTTCATAGTTTGTGGGTTAATTTAGCGTTTTTTATTTCGTTTTTTGTGCGGTTCTATGGAAGCCATTGTGTTGTTGTTTCTCGCCAAAGGGCCGTAGCGAGAAATGTCACACTAATACACCGACAATGCAAATAAGTGAGATGAACCGGATGAACTCTATGAACTGCTCCGGATTGAAAAGTAGCGTGTGTTGGTGCAGTGTGTTGGGAAAGAACCGTCGGGGTGTTGAAGGAAGAAGAGTGAAGAGTTGTGAAAGAGCAGCTTCGCTCTCTGAAGAGCGCAGCATTGAGGAAGGCCTAGAGGAAGGCCGCCACCCGAGCAGAATCGACGTTGTGGGGCGTCGAGCGGTGGGAGCGATGATGCTGAGGAGAGGTGGATGGTGCGTGTGTTTGGTTGGCTGATCACGGTTTGGATGTTTTGGTGTGCCGTCGCCACGTCGCAACCAACGCACCACATATTGCCACCGAATTTTTCGTCGCTCATCAACGAATGTTGCGGGAGCGAGGGAAAATGTGGTGGAGCGTCAACATTGGACGGGCCGCTCTGGGAGTGAGAGAGGGTCAGAAATCAGTTCTGAGCCATGGAAACGATTGATCGACGTTACCACAAAATTAAGGTAAGCTTACTGTGCATGCGATCGTGTATGCCGGTATTTCTCTTCATATTTCAAGGTGAGTGAGTTTATTTTCTTATCCTTGTGTTAAAATGGAATTAAATTAAAATTATATTTAAGTATTTTATATAAAATACCTAATCATTACATAAAAAATGTAGCGATTTTGTACTTATCCTTGTTTTATCATCAACAGAGAGCGAGTTGTGGCGCTATAACTACGGCAAATAGTGTCCAGGGCATTTGTGGAAATACAATGTCCCATCCAAGAGGGTCCCGGAGCACCAAAACTTCTTAGCATGGTTGCTCCCAACGATAAATTGCTCTAAACACAGGAACGTGAGCGGGGGATCCCCACGTTTCTTCCTCCCCTGTAGATTCAGAACTGTATTGCTGTTTCAACTTTCGTGTTTAAACTCAATCCAATTCAACGAATCATCTTTGCGGTAAACTTTACGCAGTTGGCCTGGCCGCTTTAACATTTGTGATGTTTCAATGCATTCTAATGCAATGGGGCACTGCAAATTTTAATAATGACAAGAAGATGCTAGGCGTTAATCCACCTAAGGCATTCTCCAGGATGCCCTCCAAAGACTGGCTGCGATAGGGTTAGATTAGATTAGATTAGATTAGATTAGGTTTTTTGGACCTCACACTTCGAAGCCCGTTTTACCCCACTTCCCTTGGTCGTAGAGGACTCATATTTGGCATGAGTTCATCTCATGTATAGACAAACAAACGCTGAAAGTTTCATCCAAATCGGAGCACCTCGATACGACCTGTTACACATTGGTGAAAAACTCGCTCTTAAAGAGCGAGTTGTGGCGCTATAACCACGGCAAAAAGTGTCCAGGGCATTCGTGTAAATACAATGTTCCATCCCAAAGGGTGCCGGAGTACCAAACCTTCTTAGCATGGTGCTCCCAACGAATATAACCAAATCTCGGAGCGTATGGTGGTGTGTCCCCACGCTTCTTCCTCCCCTGTCGATTCAGAATTGTGTTGTTGTTCGAACTCTCAGTGCTCAAACTCAACCCAATTACGAATCATCTCTGCGATACGGCTTTACGCAGTAGGCCTGGCCGCTTTAACGCTTGTGATGTTTCAATGCAATGGCGCACTACAAATGTTAATAAATGACAAGATGGTTCCGTAACGAACAGCTGTTTTTTTTTTGTGCTGGCACCGTAATTGACAGCTCCCTTTTGTTCTGGTGCCGAAGTTGACAGCTTGTGTTGGAAATGGGCGAGCTGCCTGTAGTGAGATATAGATGTCGTCCCCTGGTTTTGACAACAATAGAGATCTCCACGGCCTATATTGGTTTCAAAACAACGGTGTTTCAGTGTATTAGGATGTAACAATTAAAGCGTTATCAGTGGCATGCAGGTCAGATCCTTGCAAAAGTTTTGGTAAATATATCATTGAAGCTTTGAGCATTCTGGTTATCAAAGATCAGTTTCTTGAAAAATCGGCCCCAGCGACCAGTGTTGAAAATCTGACGACTATGATTAATTTTGCGATTAATCGCTGCCTGTTACACCTCACGAATAAGACTGCTGAGAATAAACTTTATTCTCAAATTGCCACGACTAGCTGTCATTCGTCATGAGTGCAGTCGATGATTGTAACAACCCATGACTGCTGGTGTTAAATGGGGAAAATTATAATCAGATCGCAGCAAGTTGGCGACTAAACCCAATCATTAGGGTTAGTGAAATTTCACGATTTCGCGGACAACGTGAAATTCGTGAAATTTGGCTTTTTCCGCGAAATCCCGTGAAATTTTATGTTTGTGTGAAACTGTAACTACACAGAAAAAACAACATGGTAATATTACATCTGGGAAGGGGTACATCTTTTATGTCAGAAAAAGGTGTAATTTTACCTCTGAAAATGTGTAATTTTACCACTTTTTTGATGTAATGTCACTTTTTCAGTCTAAATTGAGGTAAAATTACATCATAAAAGAGGTAATATTCAACCTTCCAAAATTACAGCTTCCAAATTTACATTATTTTTTGCTGTGTATTTTTCTTAAAATGATTTATCAAACTCAAATAAGAATAAAAATAATCTTATGAAATACTGTAGAAATAAACGAGTGAATACCCTGGTAAAATTACTAACATAGGGTAAGTGATTTTTGACGATTTCGAAGACGGCGTACTGTGAAGTTTATCAATTTTCTCAATTTTTTTTTTCAAAATAACAACTATTTAAGTAAATTTTATTAGTTTACAATTGAAATGCTTGATATGAACCATTTGAAGAATTGTTCATTTTTTTTATTTTTTTATAAACTAATTAAGGCTAGTAATTTGTAATTTATTGGAAACGATAGCCTGTTAGTATAACACTTTGTATCAGATTGAGGAAGGACGTTGAGATGGTTACTTTAGGTAAGTTTAGTAATATTTTCATTTGCTGTTATAAAAATTTTACAGCTATTTTATTTGAAAGGTATAGTTTCATAAGGAATTAAAAGAATCAAGCTTTGTTTTATTCAAATTAAAATAAAGGGCATTTTTTTTCTTTGAAATCAACTTTTAAAAACTTTTCTGATTTTTCTGAGTCCTGTTTAATTTAAACGATATTTGATTATTTGGGTGGATAATTCCCGTAAAAGTTTACAAAATACCACTTTTTTTGTTTTTTTTTTTTATTCAATTCGGATTTATTGGTGAATAATCAAAATACAATCAGTTCTTTTGCAATTCATAACAGAGTTTTGGAGTTCCTTTCAGCTGTGTGTTGCATCATAATCCATTTTGGAACAATTATTTCTATAACTAAAGCACTAACAAGAGCAAGAAAAATAAAAACAAGTGCTAAAAATTTCATTTTGAATAAAAAAAATAATATTATTTTTAATATGCTAAATGTCGCAAAAAATTCAAATTATTGAACTTATTTTGGCTGGACAAGATTGTTGAATCTTGCTTTCAAATTCAGTGAAATGAAGCAAACTTGTGAAAACTTTTTAGCTTTATTATTCAAATATTAAAAAACAAAACAATTCAATAAATGAGAATACGCATGCCATACATTTTGTTTAAAAATATATATAGAGCCCATCCATAAACCAGGTGGAATCTTTTTGGAAAATTAGGAGATTTTTTTTGTGTCAGGTTCAAATTTATTCAAATTGTTTTTAGTTTATTTAAATAATATATAATGAAGCATAAAAAGCAGTTTCTGTGATTTAAACATAAGATTTTCAGAGTTATTTTAACATTTTTCACGTTCCGCGAAATTTGCGTGAAATTTGGTGTTTTGAAATTGAGGTCCCCGTGAAATTTGCAATTTTTGAGCGTGAAAAATCACTAAGCCTACCAATCATTAAAATTTTTATTCGTCTCTGCAACACTCAGCGATCAAGTGGCAGTCGGGAAAAACGAGATCAAAGCATACTCAGAGGGCCTTTCTTCAGGCAATCATTATTCGCTAGAAGAGATTTTTTTTCAACCTTGCCAGCGACTAAACTGATTAGTGCGCTGACCACGCGGACGCGCTGTCTTGTTTTTGCATGCTTATTTTCATTTCTTTTGTGTCGCTGTTTGTGTGCTTGGGTGAGTGGTTATTATAATTAAATAATGGCATCATTAGTGCGCTGACCACGCGGACGCGCTGTCTTGTTTTTGCATGCTTATTTTCATTTCTTTTGTGTCGCTGTGGGTCTCGTGGCGCAGGGGTAGCGGCTTCGGCTGCCGATCCCGATGATGCTATGAGACGCGGGTTCGATTCCCGCCTTATCCACTGAGCTTCTATCGGATGGTGAAGTAAAACGTCGGTCCCGGTTTCTCCTGTCTCGTCAGAGGCGCTGGAGCAGAAATCCCACGTTAGAGGAAGGCCATGCCCCGGGGGGCGTAGTGCCAATAGTTTCGTTTTTTTTTTTTTCGTGTCGCTGTTTGTGTGCTTGGGTGAGTGGTTATTATAATTAAATAATGGCATCATTAGTGCGCTGACCACGCGGACGGGCTGTCTTGTTTTTGCATGCTCATTTTCATTTCTTTTATGTCGCT
This sequence comes from Culex pipiens pallens, assembly GCF_016801865.2. NCBI lineage: Eukaryota > Metazoa > Arthropoda > Insecta > Diptera > Culicidae > Culex > Culex pipiens. Next base: position 44,084,226 of record NC_068937.1, on the reverse strand, counting down.
GTTTGTGTGCTTGGGTGAGTGGTTATTATAACTTATTGGACATCATAAGTGCAGTGCTTCTGGGGACGCGCAGTCCTGTTTTTTCGCGATAATTGTCATCGTTAATGTTCGTAAAAATTTATTCCAACTCGCATCGATCGATTTTATGAAGAGTAAAGCGTCATTTATTTACTATTTTTGAAATTTGCTCGCGTTATCTAAATTGTAAATTGTAAAAATATACTGATAAGTCCAGCCCATAGCACTACTGCTCGGCTGGCACGCGTTCGATAAAAAAAAAACTTTTTAAATGATCAATTATCTATCTTTCCGCAGCCGGCTGCCTAAGATTTAAAATTTTCAACCGATAAACAAAATGCTCATGGTCACATCACTGCCACTCGTGAATCCTGACCTCATACCCATCTACTAACCCCCTCAAAACTCATGTGATACTTTGTCGGAGATGCAGTCGATTGGGCGGTCTCTATCACTCAAGTATCGGACTAACATTCCCATCCACTTCCCCGTGACCCTACCACTGGTCGTGGCCGGCGCCGGTATTGATCAGCATGATAGGGGCCTTTGAGAAGTTGCGAAGCGAGGAAAGATAGCTCCCACTTATCTTCCACGGCTCGTGGATGTAACTTCTGGAGGTCCTGGTCAACAACGGAGTAGCAACTGCGGGTGGGCACCTATGCTTATGCTTATGCTTATGCTTATGCTTAAATCATATCTCCGCGCCATTCATCCGATTTTAGCTGTCTTAGACGCAAAAGAAAGGTGATGTGTTTGGCTATTTGGGATAGTAGTAAGAAGTTCCAAAAATCTAGCTTAACTATTGAAAAAGTCGTATGAAAACTTAAAATGGCGTTTTGACCGTGTCTGGACCAAAGAGCTTATGTCTGAAAATATTTTTATCGGATTCCTCGGAAAATTTCACAAAACATAAAAAAAAATTGGCGATGTCGAACCGTACGTTTCCGAGATATGATTTTTTGAAAATAAAAACTGCGTTTTTTGACGCGCCGCGTGCAAAAACAGGAAAATGACGAAATCGGCAAAAAATCAACTTTTTTCACTAAAACTGCGATAACTAAAAAATTTCAGCGATGACCTATACATGTCTGGGTATCAAAATTTTCGTAATTGAAAGACGCAACAGTTATTTTGCTCCACTATTAACTCAACGATCCCAATTGTCAGTGCGTCTTTCGTTCATTATATAGAAATGGCTTTTTCACCGCAAAAAAATAAAACCTTATTCGAAAAATTTAAACACAATCCACCCGACGCCGTGCCTTCCGATCAACGATGATATAGGAAGGGCTTTAAAAATCACAAAAGAAATCACTTTTCACTCCGAATATTTTTTACGACCACTCGCTCCCTTTGCCAATTATGCACTGATGACGCTGCATTTTCAGAGGGTAATCTTCTCCTCGCAGCACACAATACACGACAAAAATGCGAAATAAAAGGCACACACAAAAAAAATCGCTTTTCACTGCGAATCCTAATGATGCCATTATTTAATTATAATAACCACTCACCCAAGCACACAAACAGCGACACAAAAGAAATGAAAATGAGCATGCAAAAACAAGATAACGCGTGGTCAGCGCACTAATGATGCCATTATTTAATTATAATAACCCCAAATATCTGCCATTTTTCTGGAATCAAACTATTTTTATCATTAATTATTGTTATCATTGAATTGGCAGTTCAGTTTAAATATTTACTCGGGAAAATGTAGACAAAAATCAAATTCACAACTGCGCAAGCCAATGCGAAAGCGAACAATGGCGAACGAAGCGATTGTTGAAGTTGAAAAAGGATACTTTTGATTTTGAGTGTTGACGTGTTGTTGACGAATTCCGTGAATTTGTATTTTTTTTTTTTTTTGTAAAAATTCCAGGAAATTCGGGAATTTCCGGTTTTGCAAAAATCCCGGGATTTTTGTCCCGGGATTTCCCGGGATGGACGCACTAACAAGCTCTTTTGTATTTTTTCTCACCTCACTAAGAAAAGCTACAAATTGCTCGATAAATTAACTTTGAGTTGGACCTTTCAAATCTACCTGGACAACTGGATCCGGCCCCAGTGCCCCATAGAACTTAACTTTGTCAATTATTTTTGCAGGATGATGTATTAGAATGATGCCTTGAAGTTTTGCATAATTTTTGACATTGTTCTGTGAATTTTATTTTGTTATATTGACCAAAAACTCAAATAGGAGAGCCGAGGTACCCCAACGGAATCCGGAATATCTTTTGCAACCGGAAGCATCCAAATTGGTCAATTATACCCAAAGTTATGAGATTTTTAAGAATAAAAATAGGGGTCAAATGGCTACCTTAGCGTTTGAGTGTTAATCATGATATTTAAAAACTGCTCAAATATAAATTATATAAATATGTCTAAATATGTCTTTTGTTTTATTCTGCACATTCAGGATTTAAAACCTAATTAAAATTCTTTAACTTTAATTGTATCGAATTCAAAAATGTAAGCATTGTTGACTAATTTGCTAGAAGCTAGAATTTGCGTTGAACGTGCCAGCACCTTAACCCTTTCAAGCCTGATGGGTCATATATGACCCAAAAATGAAAATTTTCAAAACAGGCCTATAATTTTCGTATGGTCTTAAGAATCATTTTCCCATCATTAGAATAAAAAATATTTTTTTGAAAATTCAGGCTCGAAAGGGTTAAACCGAGCCCAACCCACTCCAAACCACTTAATGACCACGTCCCGCATAAAATTATATGATGATTTGCACTGTTAAAACCATGCAGTTACAATAGATATTATAATATCTATAGTAAGTTTATTGTTGTCTTTTTCGAACTTTATTGGAATGACGGTAGAGCTACCTTAAAATTCATGATTACAGCAAGTTGGATGGTTTTGTTATATGTAATCTTATACAGTCTCAAAAAATAAGCTACCGTAAAATATATCGGTACAGTAAATTGCGTGGTTTGATAGAAAAAATACGATGATGTATTTTTTGATTTTTTTTTTCACAGTAAGTTCAATTTTAGTTACGTAATGAAAAAAAATTATCCTTTGAAATATAAAATACGCAAGCTTCAAACGGATTCAATATTTGAATGAAAAAAGTGTTTTAAAATGCATGTTACACCAGTTCAATTGTTTTGCAATCTTAAGTTTTCAAAATATCTAAGTATTTCAGAAATTGTGTTCTTTCACAAAAAAGTTGGTTTTTAAATATATTTTTAGACGCGCTCAATCATGCTAAATATGTTTATCAACGCAGGAAATGCATTTGAAATTGTTATCAGTTGATTAGACTTCTAATTCCATAAAAAGTTAAGCTGCTGATTTTTTTACCTCCTGATTTTTCGAGCCGATTTTGAAGAGGGGGACATGAAGTTTGAAAAATATTTGCAAGGTTTCAAGGATTCAAGATTAACCTTCCGTGTGGATCAATCGGACCCCGCACTGAATTCACATTCCAGAGATCGCCGGTTCAGATCCCGCAGCGGGCACCCTGAAATTCTAAGTGTCAGTATGGGGTTTCGGTGCCTTCGCTCCGTGACATACTCTCGTACACATAGGAGCCCAGGGTGGTGAAGTCCTTGTAGATAAAAGGAAGACACTAGTGGTTGGTACTAGCAATGGTGGCCGACAGCTAAAGTCAAATTCGTTTTCGTTTCGTTCTAAGGATAAAAAAAGTTAAACTCGGTAAGTATTGAGAATTAATATTAAAATACCAGAAATATAATTTCAATGCCAAATTGAATTTTAAATAGTCATATGTGATATTTTGATAAAGTGCACTGTTTTAATGAGGACACTCAACCACAGACAAGTTTTGTGTCTCAACCCTCAGTGTTTAATGTTTATTTTGCGTTTGCTGCTTTTAGGTTTTTATAGGTTAGGTGTCCACCTTGGTGTTCACACTTTTTTTTTGTATGGAGCGAAAACAATTGCCAACACACCCAACCGTGAAAAAAATAAATATAAGGCTTTCTAGGCCCAGTGAAAAAATATAATTTAACTCAAAAATGACGAACTCCTCGTCACAGTGTCCTGATGCAAACAATGATCGAGCTGTAGCTGTCACAGCCCTGGGAAGTATGTTAGCTGACATATCGGGCAGTCAGTCAAAAAAACTAGCTAGAAGTCGCCTGACAAAAAAACTTTTGCTAGAAAGAGATAGGAAACCTGATGCAAACAAACGTCCAGCTGTCATGTAAACATACTTTGAATGTGTTGGTAAATTTCTGACTAGAAAGCCTTATAATAATTTTTAAAATTCAAGAACATAAAAAATCAAAATGCCATTTGACATTTTAACATTTTGAAATGTCGAAGTTTTTTCATTTTGACATTTTCACAATTCTACATTTTTTTACATTTTAACATTTTCCGGTTTGTTCACCTCCTTACCCTGATAAAAAGTCTGACTAACATGATATCGTTGCCAAATAAAATTACAATTATATTTTAACATTTTAAAATTTTAACATTTTAACATTTTAACATTTTAACATTTTAACATTTTAACATTTTAACATTTTAACATTTTAACATTTTAACATTTGAACATTTGAACATTTGAACATTTTAACATTTTAACATTTTAACATTTTAACATTTTAACATTTTAACATTTTAACATTTTAACATTTTAACATTTTAACATTTTAACATTTTAACATTTTAACATTTTAACATTTTAACATTTTAACATTTTAACATTTTAACATTTTAACATTTTAACATTTTAACATTTTAACATTTTAACATTTTAACATTTTAACATTTTAACATTTTAACATTTTAACATTTTAACATTTTAACATTTTAACATTTTAACATTTTAACATTTTAACATTTTAACATTTTAACATTTTAACATTTTAACATTTTAACATTTTAACATTTGAACATTTGAACATTTGAACATTTGAACATTTGAACATTTGAACATTTGAACATTTGAACATTTGAACATTTGAACATTTGAACATTTGAACATTTGAACATTTGAACATTTGAACATTTGAACATTTTAACATTTTTAACATTTTTAACATTTTTAACATTTTAACATTTTTAACATTTTAACATTTTAACATTTTAACATTTTTAACATTTTAACATTTTAACATTTTAACATTTTAACATTTTAACATTTTAACATTTTAACATTTTAACATTTAAACATTTAAACATTTAAACATTTAAACATTTAAACATTTAAACATTTAAACATTTAAACATTTAAACATTTAAACATTTAAACATTTAAACATTTAAACATTTAAACATTTAAACATTTAAACATTTAAACATTTAAACATTTAAACATTTAAACATTTAAACATTTAAACATTTAAACATTTAAACATTTAAACATTTAAACATTTAAACATTTAAACATTTAAACATTTAAACATTTAAACATTTAAACATTTAAACATTTAAACATTTAAACATTTAAACATTTAAACATTTAAACATTTAAACATTTAAACATTTAAACATTTAAACATTTAAACATTTAAACATTTAAACGTTTAAACATTTAAACATTTAAACATTTAAACATTTAAACATTTAAACATTTAAACGTTTAAACATTTAAACTTTTAAACATTATTGCGAAATAAATAAAAAAAAATCGTAAAAAAGCAATAAATAAGAATCATAAAACGAACGCACCATTATACAGAAACTGTGCAGCCGACGCTCTTGAAACGAACGCACCATGATTGAGCGAGCTGCGAGCTGTCAAACTTTTTCTCTCGCGCGTGTTCATTCATGTTTCGTGTTGGCCGTGTTGGCTGCAGTTTCGAATCGAAATCAAGTTTTACTCGCGTGTGCTTATGAAAAATAACCTCCGTCATCAAATCCGCCGGGTGAACGAACCGGAACATCTCCGGGATGGCGGATTTTTCTCACATTTGGGTAAGTTTTTGGAGTTTTATTAATTTTGGAGAGGGCGGAATCCCCCTGAAGCAACAGCAGGTTGTTGCCATGGCCTGCTTCGAAAAATTGTCAAGCTATTCTTATGTATTATTTGTGTCTTTTTCAGTGGGCGTGTGGAGCTGTTCGGTTACGGGACAAAACCCGCAGTGGAAACGCAGACCCGGCGCATACTGCGGACATTTCCGGCCACCGTCAATAATCCATTCCGAATGGAGGCCTCCAAGATGCCAAGTGCTCGATCTGGAAAAGCTACGAGGAGTTCGAACATCTTCGTGTGAGTATTTGACATTTTATTCTATTGGAAAAGGATAGAGCCACGGGGCGGAATCCCACTCCGCAGTAGGCAAGAAAACTGTGACGTAGCAAATGAGCTCAAAGAACTCAGTGGTTTGATAGGTGTCGTTTTCACGACTTAACATTTCTTTTTTGAATTTGAATTTGCTTCCGATTGCGCGAAACGTCAAAACCTGAGTTTTTTTCGGATAAGTGTGCATCTGTCCGTGTTCGTGTACGCGCAATTGACCACGTAGTTGCCTGTTCCTTGTCGTTCCCGTAGCCGTGCTCTAGGCTGTGTCCTTGTCCGAACTCCTGACCGTGTTCGTGTCTGTGCTTCTGGCCGTTTTCGTGTCCCTGGCCGTGTAGGTGCCTGTTCCTGGCCATTCCCGTGGCCGTGTCCTTGTCGTGCTCCTAACCGTGTTTGTGTCCATGCGAAACGGAACAACCGGAACAAAATTTTGAGTCCCGGCACTGACACCTGTCAAAAAAGTTCATTTGGTTTATTTATGTTGTATTTCGTGAGAGCTAAATTTATTTGATTCTATCTTGTTCGAGTGTCAGAAGTAGAATCGTGAATGAATGCTTGAATGATTGATGGTTGCTTCGATTGCTTGAATGGGTTGCTTCGTTAGTCCAGGGTGTGCAACAATTTACCTTTGAGGTTAAGTTCCGAGCTTTTCTCATTTGTAGCAGTAGACATTTTCCGTGGCTTGCTTGGGCAGGCCGATGTGTTTTCTTTTAGGTTACCTATTTTTAACGTATTGTTTTTTTTCGATTACAGAGTCTACTACTTCCAACGCGGATGCTCGTAGACGTGAAATGCGGACATTCCAGTTTGCCATCATGGTTCCTTTCTTGGTGGCAACGTTAATTCCTGAAGCAGCAGGACATTTGAAGATGAAGAAGTGGACGTAAGTTGTGGGATGCAGGCTGTGTAAATTGATTCTAATTGTGTTTTTTTTACATTTGCAGTCTCGACAAAACGGAGCTTTTAGCCGACAGCTTGAAGCGGAATTACGAAAGAAAACGTCGGAGGGAGCCCAACGACAGTTTCAACTCGACCGCGGCGGTGATTAAAGGAAACCCTTCCTGAATGGCGAGATGCTGGACGGACGGCGGTGACGAAAATCCTGACGGGAGTTGTGAGTGATGAGTAATAAGAAAAGCTTGGTTTGTTTCTAATAAATTGTTTCATTTTTGAAGTTCAATTTAAAAAAAACAGTGTAAATGAAACTAAAATAAAATAAAACATACTGTTAATTTAAGGAAAATACCGTAAAACATACCATAAATAAAATAAAAGTACAATAAAACCTGCTGTAGTTATTATTTATTTCAATGTACGAATATAGTTTAAACAGTACTATTTAGCAGGGAAAAAATCTTGAAGAACTATACATTTACTGTGAAATCCATTGTAAAGGTTACTGTATTTGTTGTAAATGTATGATGTTTTCTATAGTCAGGGCAAGTTTTTCAATGAAAAATGCAACATTAGATTAACAGTAAAATGCGTCGTATTTGGAAAAAAAATGTATGGAAAAATTTCGAAATTTTTATGGTACCGGTGCATAACAACCCCCCTTTTTTATGGTAAAGTCCCAAAATACGACGCAAATTATCTTAAAAAACGATGCTGTCTACTGTTAAAACACTGTCAAAATGACAATATATTTTATCGTTTTGTAACGTTAAAATTTACTGTAAGTTCATCAGAAATCTTTATGCGGGGTGTGAGTGCGACGACGATCACCACTAGAAACGGAGCAGCACTACTCATGCCTGAATGCCACGGCAGTTCCGGGGGCTGATGACTTTGCGGATGTTTGTTTTCATTAGGTGAAATTTTAATTACCTGTTTGCTGAATCACAGTGCTCTCGGGAGCTCTCGTTAAGGAGCATGTTCTCCGCCGTCGCCAGGTGCACTGCAAGTCTGGCTTAATCAAGTGTGAACGAGGGAGGTTGTGGGGGGTCGTGGCAAATGAACATGTGACTACTGTTGAATAGAGAATGATTTTGCTTGCATTGGAAAAGTCAGTTCAGGTTGATGCTCAGAAAATGCCCTTTATTTCTAAAACATTTTGATCAACTTTTCGTGTTACAACTTCAACACGTGTGCCATCAAAGTAGTACTTAAGAGGTTACCCTGTCATTAGTGCACACGTGCATGCCAGAGTGCAATAGGACATATTCGTCAACAGTTTGTACACCACAAATATTGCATTTGCTATCCAAACATGAGTCCAAGAGGTTTGGCGACACTTCTGCTAGTCCTGCTAGACTCCCCAATTTTGGAGAATCTTGCGTCAGAGATGACACTTTAGTGGACTACCTCGTGTCAGTGGTTGAAACCTCAGCCAAACGCACTCCCGGAGTTCACCAGTGTGTACAATTAAAAAGACAAAACTAATTAAAATAATTTCAGGAACGAGTCTGTTTAAAGTAAAAACCACAATTTCATTTTGGAAAATCCTTAATCATCTGTCGAACGATGTGAATTCGTTTGAGCCTACCTAAACCACCAGACGCGATCCTAATTAATCCACCAAATTGACTCCCCCGCGCAAACGCTTCGGTTTATTTGGTTTTTGTGATATTTTCCCTTTAAAATACATGTACCTACTCCAAGTCCCACGAGCCATTTATGCTGCCTTCAGCCTATCAACAGCCATAACATTTTAGCTGTTGTTTACATTGTAAGCCATTTGGTGGTCACCACCAAGATAGTAAAGAGATAAGGTGCAAACATATTTATATGTTGAAAATTAATTTATTTCATAACATATAGTTTATATAATTTAACAAAAAAATACATTTTTTTTCTAAAAAGAATATCAACAATTACAATCTTGATCATTGCCGACCACCAATTTCAATCATTTTTGGGTTTTGACAGCGTGAGACTGCACACTCTGCTGGTTGGTTTGAGGAAAATTGTTTGTTTATATATCCCTCACACATACACACGTTGGCACACGTGGGAAAGGCAAAACCAATCTGTCAACACAAACATCGCCCGGGGTTTTCCACTCTAATGAACACAGAGTTGACGTGGTTGTCACCGGCCTTGATGTTGCTCCTGTTGTTGTTGTTATTGTTGTTGTTACTGTTGGCCACGGGGCCCACTTTATGACAGCCCACCGACATCAAACGTGCGGGAAATCGTGGAATTTAACACACACACACACTCACGCATTGATGGGAGAAATTACCATCAATGGCAAAACCGGATTGTAACTGTCAGAGGAGTGCTCGCGTGTACATGGGCAAACCGCCTCAAGGTAGGCAATAATGATAGATCAACGCAACACGCGCAACAATTACAATTGCCTTGCCACTGTGGTCGGCCAGCACCAGAGTCAAAGGCCTTCCCTTGATTGATCGATTTGTGCGGGGCTCATTAGCTTACAAATGAGGTTAGTAGAATTGGCTTTCGCAGAATTACAATCAGGTGAGCAGCGAAGGCATCCGATTATCTCAATGGCAGATTTACACCGAATAGAAACATTTATTTGCCACATTGATTGATTTAATTTTTAGATTTATTTTCAATCTTTTCTTATGAATGTGAAATCTGTACGACTTACCTACCAGGACTAACATCAACAAGGACTAAACTTTATAGAAAAAAAACGTTACTTAATCCACCTTAAGGTGGTTGGTGCCTTCCTCACATTAATATAATGTTGATAGGGTAGATAGTTTTCAATCTATTGTACTCATTGGAAAGGTCTTTTGATTACGCATCTAAATCAGTTTCATCGAAATATTTGAGATCCGCCTTCAAAAAGTGCATAATTAAAATCATGAACATAACTTTTGATAAGGTTGTCAGATCTTCAATTTTTTGGGTTCGTTGAAAAGGTCGAATGACAATTTTTTGATCAACTTCCCACCTCTCTGATCCCACTTACACACAGACATTTGCTCAGATTTTGGTCTTGAGTAGGTATGTATACGTGAAGGTAAGTCTAGGAGGTCTAATTAAGAAGTTCATATTAAATATGAAATTTTCAAGTGATTTTATAGCTTTCCGCAGTAAGGTGAGGAAGGCAACGCTGGCCTGACTGGAGTTCGCATCTATTTGGACGACATTCTGGTTGGCGGCATCTACACAACCTGCACGCTGTGCTCGAGCGCATCCGCGACTACGGTTTCCACCCCAGCTCTCCAAGTGTCGGTTCTTCATGAACGAGATCAAGTACCTATGCCACGTGGTCAACAGCTTAGGTATCCGCCCCGATCCAGCCAAGCTCCAAGCGATTTCCACGATGCTGCTTCCGAAGAACGTCCCAGAACAACATGAGCCATCATGGTCGTGCAACATCGTAACCGTTCGCTCACCCCCGCCGAGAAGAACTATGGACAGATTTAGAAGAAAGGTCTCGCACTCGTGATCGGTGTCACGAAGTTCCACTCCATGATCTATAGCAGACACTTTACCCTGTAGACCGACCACAAACCTCTTCTCTCAATCTCTGGCTCGAACAAAGGTATCCCAGTCCAATCAGCGAACCGACTGCAGCTTTGAGCCATCATACTGCTCACCTACGACTTCTATATCGCGTACATCGCTAAGGATCAGTTTTGCTATGCGGACGTTCTCTCTCGTCTCATTAGCTAGCACAGCAAAGAAGACGACGATCGCCGCAATCTCGTTGGATGACGAACTCGAAGTTTGTATCAACTCGTCAGTCAGCAACTTCCTGGTCACGCACGCCCTGTTCCCGAAGGCTACAAAGAAGTCGAAGTCGATGCCAAATCAACATTTGATCTTCTGCCAGCTCCGTTCAAGCCGCCGAAGCCCACTCTTGCAAGCAAAAAGCAGAACGTTGACTTCGACCGGAAACATGGAGCTGTTGAAAGGTGTATCGCGACCGGTAACCTAATCTTAGCATAGTTGTTACTTCCCAACGATTTTACGTGGGCGCCAGGGCAAGTGATCGAGAAATTCGGCGGGGTGAACTACGTCATCAAGCTCTCCAACCGTCCAATCAAGGTCGCTAACGCAACATCGGTGCAAGCTCAACCCGGCACGCTTCCGCTGGACAACTTTGGGATCGAGTCGCAGCCACTGCCGGGCGGAGATTTAATGTTCCTAGCAGAGCTCCGGATCGCTACACTCTGGGAGGGAGATGTTGGGTTTCCATAGAACCACCAGCCGTTCCGAAAAATCGCGACACACTGTGCTTTTTGGTAGCAAAGCCAAGTCGAGAGAGGCGCGATCAAAGTTGTAGAACCTACCTTTAGTTTTTCATCATAATTCTCTAGGCGGCAATAGAGAATAAACGTATAATTGTCAGCCGTGCATCGTTTTTATTTCTTACGACTTTGTGGCCGCTCGTTTTGTTCGCGCTCCCGGGTACACAACAAACATAAACATCATTTTGACGTTTGTACAGCGACGCAGCAAGGCCAAATTCACGGAAAAAATATATTGCAGACTTTTTATCACCAAGCATTCTGTAAAACAGATGTGATTCAAATGTTTTTTTTCTGATCGTTTCTAGAAATTGATTTAAAAGATCATTCCTAGTAACACATAAAACCAAAATATATGCATTTTAAAATTCATGTGATTTTTAAAAGTGCCGTAATCATCAAAATACAGTCTATTGCAGACTTTCGTCCAAGTTAATACAGACTTCTCACGAAGCAAAAGTGCCAAACTGTGGCAACCGGGCGATACGCATGTCTCTCGTGCGTAAGCAAAAAGACCCGGCCTTTGAGGTTATGCAAAAATCACCCTTTTTTGTAGCTACAAAAAAACTTTTTCGTGGCATAACTTTAAAAGTACTTCACTAAACAGAATAAAATTTAATAGGGTCTTAGGGGACCCCAAAACGAACAGAATAAGGCGGATCCGGCCAAAATCGGTTCAGCCAGTTCTGAGATAATCGTGTGGAAAAAAATCATGTCTACACACATCCCCACAGACATTTGTACAGAATTTGATTCTGAGTCGATAGGTATACATGAAGGTATATCTAGGAGGTGTATTTAAGAAGTTCATTTTTCGAGTGATTTTATAGCCTTGCCTCAGTGAGGTGAGGAAGGCAAAAATTACAAAACAAATGCAACTTTTTTTTCAAAAAACTAACTTAATCCACCTATGTGGTTGATGCCTGTATCACTCTTAACCAACAATTGTTTAGGGGAAGGTGGGGCAAGACGACCATATGGGGCAAGAGGAACAATCGCTCGTACGGCCGTAATTTTTACAATTTTGATTATTTCCAGTATGAGGAATTGTTGCTAGCAATGCAATTAGCTGATTCTACTACCACATAACCGCCAAAACGACGTAAACGCCACGGGGCATGAGATTTAATGAAGTTTTTTTTCAAAACCTTTGTTTTCTTATAATATTTGGAAAGTACAAAATAAGGCTTAGGGTTCGATTTAAGGCTCATTTTATCAAAATGCTATTTTTCCTAGATCAGTAGTGTCCCTACCAATGACTTGCACCTATTATAAAGTATGATTTAACTATTGGCTATTTTTGTTGAGAGCTTTTAAAAAACCTTGTCCAGGTGGGGCAAGTGTACCATATGGATTTTTATTATGGAAAAAATACGAATTGCTGCAACATCATATTTTATTGGGAAATAAATACATAAAAGTACTTAAAAACTGATAAACAATTGATAAAAAAAAAATCCGTACAAAATATGGTGATATTATGAAAATTTCCTTTTTTTCATCTAAGTAATAATTTGTTTTTGTATAAACGATCAATTTTTTAGTAAAATATTATTAATTAATCTTAAACTTAAAGAAACGTTTCAAATACATTCTAATCTGATGTACCTAAGTGATAACAGTTCAATTGTTAGCAAATTAACATGTTATTTCATGCATTGTTCCTCTTGCCCAAACGGGTTGTTCGTCTTGCCCCACTAGTTGAGAAGAACGTACGGAAATCATTTTTTTTAAAATCAATTTTTTACATTTAAAAACAGGATTTTTTAAAAACTTCTTCTATCAAAGTCTTAGTCAAGACCTGGAATAAGATGATTATAAAAAATCCGACAGATTTTTAACGTTTTTGATGGGTTATAACGAGCATTTCCTTAGCTTGTTACACTTGCCCCACTTTCCCCTATGTGATGGGTTTGGACACAAATTTCATCTAATTGTTTAAGATACAGAAAAAAATACAGAAATATTGCTTAAGTTGTGATTACTTTAGACAGGGTTGTCAGATCTTCAAACTCTTAAACACATTGGGAAGGTTAATCGATTACCTAACCAATTAAGGGACGAATGATGGACCCAGACATAATTTACATACATTTAAGAGAGATCCAGCCTTAAAAAAGCACATCAATATCACTTAAGTGGCCATAACTCAAGACAGGGTTGCCAGATCATCAATGACATGGAATAGTTGAAATGGTCTGTCGATTACCTTACCAACAATGGGTCGCATGATGGATCTGGACATCGTTTGCATACATTTAAGTGAGAGCCGGCTTCAAAAATGAACATAAATACCGTAAAACGGGGTGACTTTGATAGCCGGGATGACTTTGATAGGTTTGCGATTTTTTCGCAAAATGAAGAGTACAATTAAAATACGTACGAGATGGTTTAGAATCATACTGACCGTAGTAGAGAAGTGTTCAAAGTGCCTCAAAAGGAACTTTTCATAAATTTTGAACATCTTAAATATGATTTCAACAAGAAAAACTATGACTATCAAAGTCACCCCGGAATTGCAACTAAGAAATTTTAACGTAACTATTTTTCAAAACACTATTGAAAAAACTTTTTTTCCAAAATAGATTTTGTGTGGCCTACCCCAGTACATGTTTTAAAAATAATAATCTTGAGAAAACCTTACCTGTTGGAAAATATTCTAAAAACAAATTGAAATCCTATCAAAGTCACCCCGGTTTACGGTATCAAGGTTGTTAATCGATAAAATTATCGTCGTCGTATCGTCGTATTTAATATATTTCTAAAATTGACAAAAACCAATTACATAAAGTATAATTTTTAAACTTCCTCTTAGTAAATATTTTTTTGATAATATGGTCGGTTTCAAAGTATAAATACAAAAAAGAATCACAAAATACCGTTTTTTCAGTACTCAAACTTTTAGAATTTGCAATATTTGAAATTTTGCATGCATTTTCACTGTTTTAGAATTTTTTAATGAATTACTCAAATTTTCACAAGATACCGTAAATTCTTGAAAATACAGAAATTTTAAACGTCCTCTTAGTAAATATTTTTTTGATAATATGGTCGGTTTCAAAGTATAAATACAAAAAAGAATCACAAAGTACCGTTTTTTCAGTACTCAAACTTTTAGAATTTGCAATATTTGAAATTTTGCATGCATTTTCACTATTTTAAGATTTTTTTTCATGAATTACTCAAATTTTCACAACATGCCGTATTTTCTCGAAAATACTGAAATTTGTATAATTCGCAAAATGGGTATCAAACGATTCGAAATTTTACATTCATTTTATCTGTTTTAAATTTGTTTGAATGTTATGCTTAAATTTTCACAAAATACCTTATTTTCTCGAAAATTCTCAAATTTTTATAATTCGGAATATGGGTATCAAACGATTTGAAATTTTGCATGTATTTCAACTGTTTTTATGTTTTTTGAATGAAATGTTTAAATTTTCACAAAATACCATATTTTTTTAAATTACTCAAATTTTTGTAATTCGCAATATGGGTCTCAAGCGATTCGAAATTTTGCATGTATTTTAACTGTTTTAGAGTTTTCTTCATGAAATACTCAAATTTTCACAAAATACCGTATTTTCTCGAAAATATTAAAAAAAAATCACAAAATACCGTTTTTTAAAGTATTGAAATATTCATGATTTGCAATACTCGTTTCAAACGAAGCTAAATTTTACCTGCGTTTCATGCAAAAAACTCTGAAACAGTTAAAAAAAATTGCGAATTATAAAAATTTGAGTATTTTCGAGAAAATATGGTATTTTGTGAAAATTTGAGAATTTCATTCAAAAATCTCTAAAACAGTTTAAATACATTTAAAATTTTGAATTGTTTGATACTGCAAATTATAAAAATATTAATATTTTTGGAAAAAATACAAAATTTTGTGAACATTTGAGTATTTCATTCAAAAAGCTCTAAAACTGTTAAAATACATGAAAAAAATTTCAAATCTTTGATAACCAAAATGCGAATTATAAAAAAAATGAGTATTTTCGAGACAATACGCTAATTTGTGAAAATATAAGTGAAACTGAAAATCAGTGAAAATGCATGCAAAATTTCGAATCGTTTGATACCCATTTTGCAAATGAGTATTTAAAAAAAGCGGTATTTTGTGATTTTTTAAGTATTTATGCTTTGAAACTTACCATATCAACAAAAAAATATTTACTACGAGGAAGCATGAGAAGTCAACATAATTTGGTTGGTTTTAGTCAATTTTAAAAATATATTAAATATAAATAAGTTATCGTCCATTATCGTCGATAAAATAATCGCCGATTGAATTATTGGAATATCGCTATTTGACGTTCCAAGAAAAACGCGTTTTAATGTTTGACCTTGAACAAACTAAAACGAGACCACGCAATGTAAACAATAACACACCCGTTTTATTTGATTAACCATTTTGTGTATTGTCCTAAAGTTTGGATGAATTTGGTTGCTGGAGTCCCGAGTTATAATTACAAATGTTTACAGTGGTCGGGCATCTACGTGTGTCAAACGCGGCCAGATGTCGCACATAAAGCAATTTTCATGATGTGTTAATATAGCACGACAGGATGGAAACTTCTTTTATTTGAAGAATGACAACAATGCAAACAGTTTTTTTTCGGTTTTAATTGAATATTCAAGGATTGAAGTCGAATTTCGGGAATCTGTAAAGGTCAAAAGGTGAAGCATTGTGAGCTGCACAAAAAGACGTTTCTTTACTCTATTTGGCCCAACAAGCAGGTGCGACGGTTTTTTATCCTATATTATTGTTCACTTTATAGATTTATTGCTACATATGTTTTCAAAGGTTCAAAATCACAGATAGACGTTCTTCCAAAATCAAGAGCAAAGGAAACACAGTTGAGTTCCATTTTCAATGTTAAAAAATGCACAACGTTTTTCTAACGCAATTTATTCTAGGTAATTGCAGTAAGCAAAAGTTGCCTCAAATGTGAATCATCTTCATTAAACCCCGAGCAATTTAAATGAATAATCACATCCCACATTCCAACGTGCAGGCACTTTTTCAACCCACCTGGCCTCCGGTAATCAACCGTTCTACATCCGGCCACGTGCTCTTGGCTAAATAATGCGCGTGAAAAACTTTCCCATCATCGGGGGGCCTTGGTGCAAGAGTAAATTCCATGTATGTTTTTCCGTGCAAAGTTGCGAACGCTGTCCAGCAGCAGCAGCAGAAGTACGAGTTCTGACTGAGCTCTCGACACTAATTTACAAATTCCCATCGTTCTGGCTTGAGCTAATCCCGTCCAGCGCCGGAACCCGCAAAACATACGTCCTCATTAACGACTTTTGACCAACAAAAACAAAAACACCACGACACTAATGCGGGAACATCCCCTGGGAAGGTGATGGTGGTGGTGATTTTCTTATATACGTACACGGCTTGCCCGGAAAATACCCCGGACGCGTTTGTCGGGAAAAGCTGGTGATGCTTCGTTATCGAAGCTCATCATTCTAAAAGGGGGGGGGGGATGTGATAAACTTGGGGTTGTTCACTTTGTAAAAAACAAATAATTATTTAAGCTTTTTTCAAATTAAAAAAAACAATTCCAATGGCATTTAAGACTTGAACAAAAAAAAATATGTCTGACTAATAAAAAAAACTAAATGAAAGTAAGCAACACTAAGCCACTTTCAGTCGACATGTGATTCACACGGTGCGATGATGTGGTTAGATTAATTTCGCTCCGGTGGCCATGCCATCGTCGACACCCTTCCGGAACAAAGAGCTTAGGGGAAGATAAGGTGGTAAGAAAGCAGTAGAAATACAGAAAACAACATAAATTGAAATATTTAAAATGAAATGCTAATTTGACAACATATTATTATGTGTTTTGATTGTAAAATGTACCGTTTTCATGAAATTTCATATTTTCTGGAGAGTACCTATTAGGATGTAACAAAAATGACTTTTTGGCGGGCATTCCGGTGGGCATACTGAGCCCAAATTCAAAATTTGAGCTTGATTGGACGTAACAGGAGCTGGCGCTCCGCCCTTCAATTTTAAATGGGATTTAACCCGTAAATAAAGATTTTTTTCAAAAATATCTTTTTTGATGCATTTTGGCCACTAAAGCGTTTATTTTCAACATCACTGGCGTGTAGGCCAGATCCTTGAGCATCTTTTGGTATATATATCATTGAAATTTAGAAACTTAAAAATTTCAAGGGAAATTTAAGTACAATCCGCTAAAATCAATTTGAAATGCGTTTCCCTGCGTTTGGAATCACTTTTAGCATGTTTGAGTTAATTTAAAAATCTTTTGAATTTTTGAAAATTTTCTGTGTTTAAGTTTTTTTTTTCGCTGAATTTTTGTTTTTGTCAAATCTTTCATTTTTTGAAAATTAATGATTGTTAAAGAACTGATTCAGAACTAGTGTAAAATGCATTTTTGAACACTTTTTCCATGCAAATGCTGAAACTATGGCTTGTTATTCAATATTTACCATTATTTAATTATTAAATATCAAGGATCGGGATTTTAGAATATTCACAGTTACACAAAAAATGTAGTGAATATGAACAGGAGGCTTTCCTAAATATTATAAAAATGCCAGAGATTTTAAGTGCCAGTTCGAAACTTAAAATTTAACGCTTCCAAATTTCGAAATAATCTTGAAGGAATGAAGTCTATTTATTTTGACAGCCTTAGTTTTCTAATTGCTGTTGAGCATAAAACTAATCAATTACTTTTTCTGTTGTGATTTTTACACTCAATTGACCCAGAAACGTATTTCAAAACATTGCAGATTTTGAATTTACAATGAAACCTTTATAACGTTCCGTGCATCATTTTGCATAAGAATTGATTTGATTTGAACCATAATTCATGTCCACCTGGCCCATAACGATACAAAATTGCAAAATTTCTTCCTATAAGATTTTTTTTTTTCAAAAACTTCAAACGATGAAAGATCTTCGTTCAGACCGCAAATAAAAGGAGATGCTCCAAACTTTCATATGCAACAAAAAGTCCATAATCAAATAAGTGAAAATTAAAAAAAACTAAGATTACGAAAAAGAAGACTGGCATTTCTTCAAAACTAACTAAATAAAGAAGACTGTTAGGTGCATGGTGCTCAAAATACCGTTGTTATGAAAATAAAATATACAATCCGAGATTTTGGTGTCTATAGATTCTTTACACCATAACGCACCTCTGAGCAAAAAATTAAAACATTCGCTGATAATGTTTTTTCGAGATACAGCCCTTTTAAGATGTTACATCCGATTTTCAATAAGAAAATCAAAACAATCTATACAATTTCCACATTTCAAAGAATATGCATTTTGAGATAATGTTAAATTTTGATTCATATGGCTGTCTAGTATATCTGGGCAAAGTTTCAGTAAGTTTGCTGGTGTAGTTCTCGAGATACAGTCATTTTAAAAGGTTATTTTCGACTTTTTCTAAAATAACCTATATAATCGGCATGAAAAATTCGGAAATAGCTTCTTAATACGGCTGAATCTCAAAAACTACTTAAGCAAACCTTTTTAAACTTGGCCCAGAGTTACTTGACAGCCATATAAAGCATAATCCATCATTATCTTGACATGCATATTCTTTGAAATGCTTAAATTGTATTGATTTCATAGATTTTCTTAGAAAAAGTCGGAAATAACATTTTGAAATGGCCAGCAATCCTTCTGAAACTATGCCCAGAGCTACTAGACAGCCATATGAAACAAAATTTATCATTATCTCGAAATGCATATTCTTTGAAATTTGGAAATTGTACAGATTGTTTTGGGTTTCTTATCGAAAATCGAATGTAACATCTTAAAAGGGCTGTATCTCGAAAACTACATCAGCGAATGTTTTCGTTTTGCTCTTAGATTGCATTTTTGCCTTCCTCACCTCAATGAGGAAAGGCTATAAAATCACTCGAAAAATGAACTTCTTTATTTGACCTCGTAGACCCGCCTTCACGTATACCTATCGACTCAGAATCAAATTCTGAACAAATGTCTGTGCGTGTGTATGTCTGTAAGTCCGTGTAACTAGAAATATGCACACGATTATCTCCGGACTGGCTGTACCGATTTGGACCGTTTTGGTCTCATTCGATCCTTCGTGGGGTCTCACAAGACCCTAGTTAATATTATGAAGTTTAGTAAAGTACTTCAAAAGCTATGCTAAAAAAACGATTTTAGCTCAACTTCTGCAGATTGTAAAAAGGGTGGTTTTTGTAAAAAAAAAACCCCTTCATGCTACATATTGTTGGAAAGGTATTTGAAAGACCTTTCAAACGCATTCAAAAGATTGAAAGTCTGACAACCCCATCAAAAGTTATGTGCACTTAAGTGTTATTTATACACTTTTTGTGGTCGGATCTCAAATATTTTGATGAAAAAGTTGTCCGGATCTATCATGCGACCCATAGTTGGATAGGTAATCAAAAGACCTTTCCAACGAGCCAAAAGATTGAAGATCTGACAACCCTATCAATAGTTATAAGTACTTAAGTGTTATAAATAAGATTTTTTTAGACCGGATCTCAGATATTTTGATAAAAATAAGTGTTATTTCAACACTTTTTTTAGGCTGTGTAGTGTACTCACTTTTATGAATGCGAGGAAGGCACCAACCACCTAAAGGTGGATTAAGTAACGTTTTTGTATAATAAAGGTACATTGAGCACCGTGAGGTAATTTAAGAGGCAGTATTTGTATATGTTGCTCAGTTTGTTCTAGCGGTCGTATCAAGGTGCTCCGATGTGGATGAAACTTTCAGCTTTTGTTTGTCCAATTTTTGCGCAAATCATCATGTCTTTTTTTCGTTTTAGCTTATTTGCTTATTCAGCCTCCTGTGATCAACATTTGATTTTACGTAACTTTTCCCATACAATCTGCAGATTTTTCGGAATCGGTTCCAGAGTTATCCGATGGTTTGTATGGGACTTTGGATAATCGAATCACGAACACAATTTTTTTTCGTTTTTTTTTCTTTTTCTTGTTTTAAACATCGAATTCGTCAAATTTGAATAGTTGATTGCTTATTAAATAATAAAATGCGTTTTTTCAATATTTCTTCACCTCCATATTGTTTGCCATCTTGGATTAAATAAATGTAAATCACTTTAGCGTAGTTTAGGGGTCATACATAAGCTAGACAATCAAAAATAAGACAGCAAAAAAAATTTTTTATGATTCAATTATCCGAAGTGAATTTTTTCCGAGGCTTTCGGATAATCGAGTCTGGACTGTAATCATAA
Source organism: Culex pipiens pallens (assembly GCF_016801865.2). Taxonomy (NCBI): domain Eukaryota; kingdom Metazoa; phylum Arthropoda; class Insecta; order Diptera; family Culicidae; genus Culex; species Culex pipiens. The sequence continues at coordinate 44,063,556 of NC_068937.1, read as the reverse complement.
CGTCAAATCTTAAACCCGAAGTTGATTCTCATGGAGTATGAGCAGAGTATGTCCAATAACAAAACTTAATTCTGATTAAAAACAAAAAAAGGAAAAAACATGAAATTACATATATTTTTTCAAACTAAGCACCAAAACATCCCCTAAACTCCGCGTGGTTGAAAAAAAGACAACCCCGCAAAGCAGAAGATTAGCACCAAAAAAGGCGGAAAACTCATCCCGGAAAACGCGCATCCTTTTCCACCGGCAGCAGCAGTGCCAGTTCTAGATCCTTTCGTCAGGGACCGACGACGTATTGTCGGCGTCAAATCAGCGAACCATCAACTCAACTTCCTGTTCCACTTTGCCGCACGCATCACGACGACGACGACGACGACGAGTCCAGTTAGTGTTTGTTTGGTTCCCCCCACTTGGGGAGGAAAAAAGGAGAGGGGAGTTGGGAAAAAGCCAGAGTCTGATTTAAACTTGTTAATTACCGTTGAGAGGTTTTCCCGGGCTGCGGAATAATGGCCTCCTCCTGCGCAAAAGTTTCCAAAGGGCGAAAACGGCTCTCATTTCCGGCAAACGTGCCACAGTAGTAGTAGTAGTTGTGGAAGAGGAGAGAGCTAGAAAAAAACGAGGGGAAAGTTTTGTTGTCCAACCGGGAAACCGGGTTCAGCCGAGTAGAAGGACAACAAGCTGGCAGGAACAAAGCTCGTTTGCGCTGATTTCGTGGAGCTTGACTCCTCCGGGAATCTTCCGGATGATGGACAACGACAACATCGGCGGGTCGTGTCACGTTAGGTGAGTTTCGTTGCTCCCAAAATAAGGATGGTCAGTTTTCGGTGTGCACGGTGAAAAATAGGATTCGAAATTTGAATTCAAAATAAAACTAAAAAAAAGCGCAGCATTTAACGAAATCACAAATGAAATAAAGAGCCTCATGAATTTTCAGCATTGTGTTAAGTTAAAGTTAAAATTTTTGTTAAAGTTTTCTCTCAAAAACAAACAACAACAAAAAACAAGTTTAAACCACGTCCTTGCACTTTTACCTTCTCTAGCAAACTCCATTGTATGAATATAAAATAACATCAAAATGAATTGTAAACAATAGTTGAAAGGCACTCCAAAACTCAATTAAAAAGCAATAAATCAAATCAATAAATATCTAAAAATCTAAAAATCTAAAAATCTAAAAATCTAAAAATCTAAAAATCTAAAAATCTAAAAATCTAAAAATCTAAAAATCTAAAAATCTAAAAATCTAAAAATCTAAAAATCTAAAAATCTAAAAATCTAAAAATCTAAAAATCTAAAAATCTAAAAATCTAAAAATCTAAAAATCTAAAAATCTAAAAATCTAAAAATCTAAAAATCTGAAAATCTAAAAATCTAAAAATCTGAAAATCTAAAAATCTAAAAATCTAAAAATCTAAAAATCTAAAAATCTAAAAATCTAAAAATCTGAAAATCTAAAAATCTAAAAATCTAAAAATCTAAAAATCTAAAAATCTAAAAATCTAAAAATCTAAAAATCTAAAAATCTAAAAATCTAAAAATCTAAAAATCTAAAAATCTAAAAATCTAAAAATCTAAAAATCTAAAAATCTAAAAATCTAAAAATCTAAAAATCTAAAAATCTAAAAATCTAAAAATCTAAAAATCTAAAAATCTAAAAATCTAAAAATCTAAAAATCTAAAAATCTAAAAATCTATAAATCTAAAAATCTAAAAATCTAAAAATCTAAAAAATCTATGTTTATTAGGGTGGGTACGTTTTTCAAAAAGTTCTCCGATCAAGTTTTAGTATGGTTCCCCTTGTAGGGCATGCCCATAGGGACTTTCATGCCAAATATCAGCTCATTTGGTTGTAAACTGGCTGCGCGCATCGGGGTTAAAGTTTACCTGGGAATTACTATGGGAAATTGGAACTTTTTGTTCAAACGCTCGTACAGGTCTGGGAAAATCACGCGCCAACTTCTGGTATAGTCAGGCCTAAGGGGAATGGTCTGGAGAACACTTTTCCCGAAGAGAGCATATGGATTCGTTGTCCCTAGACCTGGCGCATCGGCAAACAATCCGATGTCTCCGGAATCAACGGTTTTCCCTGAAAAAGCATCACATTTTCCTTAGCATGCTATGAAAGCTTGATGCACACCGCGACGCCATATGTCAGGTAGCTGCCACGTGGTTGAAATATTAGCAATAAAACACAAATTTGCTATGCAAAGATTCTGAATTCGACTAAATAATATCAGGATTGCTTGAAATATTCATTTTCTAGTTAAAAGAATGTTTGCAATTGAATATTCCAGCTTTGTCTCACCCACGTGGCACCTACCTGACATATGGCGTCGCGGTGTGCATCAAGCTTTCATAGCATGCTAAGGAAAATGTGATGCTTTTTCAGGGAAAATCGTTGATTCCGGAGACATCGGATTGTTTGCCGATGCGCCAGGTCTAGGGACAACGAATCCATATGCTCTCTTCGGGAAAAGTGTTCTCCAGACCATTCCCCTTAGGCCTGACCATACCAGAAGTTGGCGCGTGATTTTCCCAGACCTGTACGAGCGTTTGAACAAAAAATTCCAATTTCCCATAGTAATTTCCATGTAAACTTTAACCCTGATGCGCGCAGCCAGTTTACAACCAAATGAGCTGATATTTGGCATGAAAGTCCCTATGGGCATGCCCTACAAGGGGAACCATACTAAAACTTGATCGGAGAACTTTTTGAAAAACGTACCCACCCTAATGTTTATATTTTGTTATCTAAGTTCATAAGCTTTTTAACAAATACATGTAAATTTTAGGTAAAATTGCTAAATAGTTTTAGTTATAAAATTATTGATTAATATTGCATTTTAAACTGAATTCGATGCACGAATCAAAAGTTTTCACATTTTGTATAAAATTTGTTCTACTGAAAATGCCTTCAAATTTGGAAATTTAATTAAATTTTGTGCCTAAAACACAATGTTTTTATTTTTTACTAACTTCTTTTACCGTCTCCTAGTGGAAAATTGTCCGAAGAATCCGAAAATGCATTCCGTTTTCTGATTTGAAACCATGTTCATTGAAAAAATCATGACACTTTGAGAATTTGAAAATAATGCTATTCATCAACGTTTTCTTAATTCTAGTAAACTTACTTTTTTTCTAGAAGTACCTTGAACCTTTCGCTACCCTGGTCAGTATGATTTCATACAATTCCGTACGTATTTTATTTGTACTCTTCATTTTGCGAAAAAATCTCAATCCTATCAAAGTCACCCCGGCTATCAAAGTCACCCCGTTTTACGGTACACAACGCCATCTTGCGAAAATATTTCGATTTCGTGATCACTGTTCACAATATCGTAAACATTTAAATGATTTCGTGACAAGATGATTTCAGGAAATTTTAATGTTCGCGAAAACTTGATCATTTGTTCACGACATTCAGTATGGTTTTTTCTCCGTTTATGAACTTTATTAATCAGAATCAGAATCAGAATGGGCAGTAGAAGGATAAAGAATTCTTTCAAATCCCAAATATGTGTTACACCCACTTTGCAAATTGTCATCACATTATAACGCAATTCCAAGTGCCATCTGTCACGTGTTCGGGAAGCACTCCGAAGCTGGTGCCCGGAAGCGGGCACAACTCTGGAGATCTTCCGTCTTCTCCCCCCCGATCGCGTCAAGATAGTTTGCCAGCTGCACCACCGTCATCTATCACGAGCAATTTCGTTCGCTCGTTCACTTTCATCCCAAATTGACGTCGCACAAAACGCGCGCCACGTTCGGTCGCGAATCTTCCTCGTTTTTCCAGATACATTTTTCCTTAAAAGCCCGGAAGTGTTCTGCGGCGGAAAAAAAGTGAAAATATATTATTTCGCTCTGAAAATTGAAAACTACAACCATTAAGATATCAAAATACACCCAGCCAGTGTTGCCAGTCGCTGCTGGAAATCGCTCCCTCTTCGTGTCTTCATTTTCCAACTAGCAAGAAGAAGTGAAAAATTCCGGAAGTATGCAACATCGTCGTCGTCGTCGTCGTGCGGTCGCTGGACATTGTCAGATGTGGACAAGGGACCAGTAAGAGGGCAGGGAAAGTGCTTCTCAGCACGCGAAGAATTTTGCCTCGCCTGGGGATTTTCTTCTTGCTGGTGGCTGCATCTTGCACCGGAGAATCGCAGCTGCCGAGATTGCACGCGATGTTTGTGGCAAAACTGCAGTAAGATTGCAGGGATGTGGTTTTCTAATCAGACGAAGATTCTGTTTCAACTTTAATTATATTAAACTGTTTTTTTTTTTCTTATCACGAAAACAATATTAGGTAATTTGAAACATTTCTATCAACCTTCTACAACAATTTAAAACAGACAAAACAATCTGGAAAAAATCATGTAATATTACCATTTTTTTATATTTTAAAATAAACAATATGGGTCATTAGGATGGAGTCAAAAATTGATTTGTTCAGCAACATATTTTTTTGTTCCATTTAGGGTACGGAACAACCTCCCGATATTTGGGAGCGATTGGTTGTGTCCACGATTGGAGCAAAGAGAATTAAATTTGTATGGAAATCTACTATGGGAAGACTCGCATTTTTCCATTTTTAACTGTACAACATTAATACTTCTTTATTTTATGATACTAGAACCAACTCTATGATATCCTTAACAATTTTCTCAAAGACAGTATGGTGCTTAATTGCTTGTAACCAAAGTTACACAGCTTCAAAGAGGAAAATTTTGAATTACTCGGTAAAAATCATACTTTCAGGCAACACTGAAAGGTCAAGCGAAACTTTCGAAAAGTATAATATGATTGTGGAATTGGGGTACAACTTTACATAAACATGTCTGCTGAACATTTCTTCATAACAATTTCAACTAAGGTTCATCAAAATATAATAACAATCATGTTCGCTTTGTATTTCATAGTGCCTTTGGCAATGTTGGTAGAAAATATGAGTTCCATTGATTATTTCAATACACTTCTTATGAAAACTCTGTATCTTTTTTTACGCACTTTGTTTTCTAAAAAAACTCTTATAAATTGAAGAAGCATACGAAGTTTCAATTCGTTTGATACCCATACTGGTAATTCAAAAAAAAATAGTATTTTCGAAAAAATACGATATTTTGTGAACATTTTGATGTTTTCAAAAAAACTCTGATGAATTGAAAAAGCATACATAATTACGCTTCGTTTGATACCCATGTTGCAAATTATGAAAATTTTAATATTTTCGGAAAAATAGGTATTTTGCAAATAAGCCAGGACCGTGGTGTAGGGGTAAGCGTGATTGCCTCTCACCCAGTCGGCCTGGGTTCGATCCCAGAAGGTCCCGGTGGCAAATTTTGAGACGAAATTTGTCTGATCACGCCTTCCGTCGGACGGGAAGTAAATGTTGGCCCCGGACTAACCTAAAAAGGTTAGGTCGTTAGCTCAGTCCAGGTGTAGGGGTCGTCTCCCTGGGTCCTGTCCTGGTGGAGTCGCTGGTAGGCAGTTGGACTCACAATCCAAAGGTCGTCAGTTCGAATCCCGGGGTGGATGGAAGCTAAGGTGTAAAAAGAGGTTTGCAATTGCCTCAACAATCAAGCCTTCGGACACCTAGTTTCGAGTAGGAATCTCGCAATCGAGAACGCCAAGGCAAAGCTGTAGAGCGAATAATTTGATTTTTTTTTTGCAAATAATAAAATATAAAAATTTAAATCACTCTCCATGCTAGAATAATATGATTGAGGAAAAAAACTCTTATAAACTGAAAAAGCATACGAAATTTCAATTCATTTGATGCCCATATTATTAATTTTAAAAATTTGAGTTTTTTCAAAAAAATACGATATTCTGTGAAAATTTTGATATTTCCAAAAAAAAAGTTGAAAAAGCATACGAAATTTAAATTCCAATTCTAACCCATATATCTAATTTTGAAAATTTGAGTATTTTCAAACAAAATACGGTATTTTGTGAAAATTTTGATATTAAAAAAACTCTTATAAATTGAAAAAGCATACATAATTTCGCTTCGATTGATACCCATATTGCAAATTATGAAAATTTTAATATTTTCAGAAAAAAACATGGTTTTAACATTTGAATGAAAAAAGTATTTTTTTAAATGCATTTTGCAACTGCCAAGATGTTTTGCAATCTTAACCTTCCTAAGGTGTTAGGGTCTATATGACCCAGACGGCTTATAAAATGTGCTGTAACTTTTATTCATTCTAACTTACAGACTTGAAACTTTCTGACTTTTCCTAACTTTTTAAACTAAACATTTTGCAACCGGAAGCAACCTCCAGCGCCACCTAGAAAGGGCGCTACAAAAAAAAAACTTACGTTAAAGGTGTTAAGGGGTCTATATGACCCCGGGATTGAAAATGCTGGCAAAAATCCATTTTGCAACCGATTTTCGTTCTTTTGGATGCAAATGAAAGGTATGGATGTCTAGAAATGTACCTATCCTACGAGGACCCGATTTGGCCACTTTGGTCCCTGGGAATCGATTCCAAAGGAACAAATTTTCCGGCAAACCGGCTCTCCGGAGTTTTATTAGATTTAGCTATGGATTAATGCATAATAAACTATATATAATATCTAAAAATACAAGTCATACGCTCCGGAACAGGTTGCATGCCATTTGGATCATATCTGGCCACTCTGGAACCGGTTCCAGATACCCTGGAAGTGGCCAGATTGCTATTTTGGTAAAAGCCTATCGTGTGACTTATCAAACTTCATGGAATTACAAGCCATGTACACTGCAACCAGAAAAAAGCCAATTGGACCATACCTGGCCACTCCGGAACCAGTTCCGGGTACCCTGGAAGTGGCCAAATGGCTAATTTGGTAAAAACCTATCGTGCGACATATCAAACTTCATGGAATTATATTCCATGCACACTGGAACCAGCAAAATGCCAATTGGACCATATCTGGCCAATCCGAAACCGGTTCCGGATACCATGCAAGTGGCCAAATGGCTGTTTTGGTAAAAGCCTAACGTGCGACATATCAAACTTCATGAAATTACATGCCATGCACACTTCAACTAGTAAAAAGCCAACTGAACCATATCTGGCCACTCCGGAACCAGTTCCGGATACCCTGGAAGTGGCCAGATTAATATTTTTGTAAAAGCCTATCGTGCGACACAATCTGCAATCTGACCTCTTCCAGGGTATCCGGGACCAGTTCTGGAGTGGACAGACATGGTCCAGTTGGGTTTTTGTTGGTTTCAGTGTACATGGCTTGTAATTCCATGAAGTTTGATATGTCGCACGTTAGGCTTTTACCAAAATAGTCATTTGGCTACTGACAGGGTATCTGGAATCGGTTCCGGATTGGCCAGATATGGTCCAATTGGCTTTTTGCTAGTTGCAGTGTGCATGGCATGTAATTCCATGAAGTTTGATATGTCGCACGATAGGCTTTTACCAAAATAGCAATCTGGCCACTTCCAGGGTATCTGGAACGGGTGTACCCCATTTGGCATAATGGACATTTGGCATAACGGGTTTTCAAGAAGGACGTTTGGCATAATGGACATTTGGCATAATTGGTCCAAGACATTAGGGACGTTTGGCATAATGGACATTTGGCATAATGGACGTTTGGCATAACTCGTTCAAAAATCATCAAGGACGTTTGGCATAATTATTGCTAGCTTTTTTGTATTTATTTTTTATAAAGTATAAAGTATTTATCTATTGTAAAGAATAATAATGTAAAGCTTTTTTTTTATTTTCTAACTAAACAGATAATTTTACTTAAAAAGATGATTTTTTTTCAAGAAATCAAGTATCTTTGTCATTTTCTCCCAATAGATGTAATTTTTCCCCTTTTTTAATATTTCTTAAAAAAGCTTTAAAATGCAATTTTTCATAAATTTACTTAAAAATAGTTTATATAATATCAAGATATTTCTCCTTTGAAATACTTTGCTGCTATTTTTTGTATTAAATTTTTCCTTCTTTTATTTTAAATTCAACCTAACAAAGTGATGTAAGTTTTGCCAGTCTTTAAATATTTTGCAATAAAGATTTTTTACTATTTTCCCTTTTTCCTCCTTTTTCAAATTCAACCTAAATAATGCATCTGCATTTTGCTCTTCTTTAAAGAAATGCAATAAGTTTTTAAAGCAATTTTCTCTTCTTTTATTTTAAAATTTAAAGAAGGCAAAATCATTCAAAAGCTGTGCAGTTTATTTTTTTTTTTCAATATTTTGCAATTATTGTTTTTTATGCAATTTTCTCTTCTTTGATATTCAACCTAATTGATGTATTTGAAAATTGAGTTTATTTATCAAACTTTCACTTCTTTATATAACGATCAACTTATAGAAGGAAAAGTCTTTTTTAAGACTAACATTTTGCTAATCTTTAAATTTTTGACAATCGCATTATTTTTTATGTTTTCCACCTACATCTATTCAAGAAACCAATTTTACTAGCTTTTTTAAATTGTCCCGTCTTTAAGATTGGTTTTGAATAAATAAAAGAAGGGAACTTGCGTAAACAATTTTATTGCAAAAAAAAAAAATAAACCAACAGAGAACAAATTGCAGAAGTGATAGAAATGTTTAAAGAGAACATGTATAAGAGAATTTCTCTTCTTCAAGTTGAATATAAAAAAGATGGGAAAATTGCAAAAAAAGAAAAGCAAAATTATCTCCATTGTCGAAGATTTGAAGGGGTTTTTTCTCATCTTTAAGTTGAAATTCATATTAAAAACGTTACTTAATCCACCTTTAGGTGGTTGGTGCCTTCCTCATATTCATAAAGTCAATACATTCAGTAAAAATAGCAACATTCCCCCTTAACATGTTTAACAAATCAACTTTATTACTCATTTCTTTTGATATGGTTCGCAGACCATCAATATTTCTGGCTCATCGGCAAGGTCTGATAAAAAATACCTATCCAACGATAGTTCGCATGGAAGATTCAGACAATATTTTTATCACAATATCTGAAATCAAACCTCTAAAAAGTGTATAAATAACACTTAAGTGCCAATAACTTTTAATAGGGTTGTCAGATCCTTGATGTTTTAGGCTCATTTGAAAGGTCTTTCGATTATCTAACTAACGATGGGTCGCATGATAGACCCGGACATCATTTTTACTGAAATATCTGAGATCCGGCCTCCAAAAAGTGTATAAATAACACTTAAGTGCCAATAACTTTTGATAGGATTGTCAGATCCTTGATGTTTTAGGCTCATTTGAAAGGTCTTTCGATTATCTAACTAACGATGGGTCGTAGATGGACCCGGACATCATTTTTACTGAAATATCTGAGATCCGGCCTCCAAAAAGTGTATAAATAACACTTAAGTGCCAATAGCTTTTGATAGGATTGTCAGATCCTTGATGTTTTAGGCTCATTTGAAAGGTCTTTCGATTATCTAACTAACGATGGGTCGTAGATGGACCCGGACATCATTTTTACTGAAATATCTGAGATCCGGCCTCCAAAAAGTGTATAAATTACACTTAAGTGCCAATAACTTTTGATAGGGTTGTCAGATCCTTGATGTTTTAGGCTCATTTGAAAGGTCTTTCGATTATCTAACTAACGATGTGTCGTAGATGGACCCGGACATCATTTTTACTGAAATATCTGAGATCCGGCCTCCAAAAAGTGTATAAATTACACTTAAGTGCCAATAACTTTTGATAGGATTGTCAGATCCTTGATGTTTTAGGCTCATTCGAAAGGTCTTTTGATTATCTAACTAACGATGGGTCGCATGATGGACCCGGACATCATTTTTACTGAAATATCTGAGATCCGGCCTCCAAAAAGTGTATAAATAACACTTAAGTGTCAATAACTTTTGATAGGGTTGTCAGATCCTTGATGTTTTAGGCTCATTTGAAAGGTCTTTCGATTATCTAACTAACGATGGGCCGCATGATGGACCCGGACATCATTTTTACTGAAATATCTGAGATCCGGCCTCCAAAAAGTGTATAAATAACACTTAAGTGTCAATAACTTTTGATAGGGTTGTCAGATCCTTGATGTTTTAGGCTCATTTGAAAGGTCTTTCGATTATCTAACTAACGATGGGTCGTAGATGGACCCGGACATCATTTTTACTGAAATATCTGAGATCCGGCCTCCAAAAAGTGTATAAATTACACTTAAGTGCCAATAACTTTTGATAGGATTGTCAGATCCTTGATGTTTTAGGCTCATTTGAAAGGTCTTTTGATTATCTAACTAACGATGGGTCGCATGATGGACCCGGACATCATTTTTACTGAAATATCTGAGATCCGGCCTCCAAAAAGTGTATAAATTACACTTAAGTGCCAATAACTTTTGATAGGGTTGTCAGATCCTTGATGTTTTAGGCTCATTCGAAAGGTCTTTCGATTATCTAACTAACGATGGGCCGCATGATGGACCCGGACATCATTTTTACTGAAATATCTGAGATCCGGCCTCCAAAAAGTGTATAAATAACACTTAAGTGTCAATAACTTTTGATAGGGTTGTCAGATCATTGATGTTTTAGGCTCATTTGAAAGGTCTTTCGATTATCTAACCAACGATGGGTCGCATGATGGACCCGGACATCATTTTCATTGAAATATCTGAGATCCGGCCTCCAAAAAGTGTATAAATAACACTTAAGTGTCAATAACTTTTGATAGGGTTATCAGATCTTCAATGTTTTGGGCTCATTGGAAAGGTCTTTTTAATACCTTTCTGAAAATGTATAACATGACAGGGTTTCTTACAAAAACCACCCTTTTTACAATCTTCCGGGCATACGCCAAAATCGTTTTTTTAGCATAACTTTTGAAGTACTTAACTAAACTTGCTGATTTTAAATAGAGACCTATGGGACCCCAAGACGGATCGAATGAGACTAATACGGTCAAAATCCGTTCATCCAGTCCGGAGATAATCGAGTGACAATTTTTTTGTCCACCCACCTACACACATCCACACAGACATTTGCTCAGAACATGATTCTGAGTCGATAGGTATACGTGAAGGTGGGTCTACGAGGTCAAATTAAGAAGTTCATTTTTCGAGTGATTTTATAGCCTTTCCTCAGTAAAGTGAGGAAGGCAAAAAGGGAAAATTTCATTTAAAAAAAATATAAATGCTAATTATATAGAAAGAGGAAAAATGTAAAGCTAACAAGAAATATCTCCTTCTTTAAACTAAATTTTAAATAAAAGTATGAAGACTTCATTAAAATACTTAATTGTGAATTATTCAAAAAGGAAACAATTTACTATTGTGAAAAAAATATAGAGATACCTGATTTTTCGAAACAAATGATAATCTCTTATAGTAATATAAAAAAGGTAAAAAAATACATTTACATTTGTAAAAATTAGAAATAATTATAAAAAAACAGTAATAATTATGCCAAATCCATTATGCCAATCGTCCTTGATGGTTTTTGAACGAGTTATGCCAAACATCCATTATGCCAAATGTCCATTATGCCAAACGTCCCTGATGTCTTGGATCAATTATGCCAAACGTCCATTATGCCAAACGTCCTTCTTGAAAACCCGTTATGCCAAATGTCCATTATGCCAAATGGGATACACCCACCTGGAACCGGTTCCAGAGTGGCCAGATATGATCCAAATGGCATGCAACCTGTTCCGGAGCGTATGACTTGTATTTTTAGATATTATATATAGTTTGTTATGCATTAATCCATAGCTAAATCTAATAAATCTCCGGAGAGCCGGTTTGCCGGAAAATTTGTTCCTTTGGAATCGATTCCCAGGAACCAAAGTGGCCAAATCGGATCCGCATAGCACAGGTGCCTTTATAAACATCCATACCTTTCATTTGCGTCCAAAATAACGAAAATCGGTTGCAGAATGGATTTTTGCCAGCGTTTTCAATTCCGGGGTTATATGACCCCTTAACACCTTTAACGTAAATTTTTCTTAACACCCCAGAAAGGTTAAGTTTTCAAAATATCAAATTATCGGCGAAATATTTTTTTGTCAATGTAGAGTACTGCAATACAACGGAAGTTAACAAAAAAAATATTGTTGATCGATCTCAAATATTCAAAATATAATTTTAAACGCAGGAAAATGCATTTCAAATTATTTTAAGTTCATAAACTTCAAAAATAAAAATTAGCAATGGCCTTACCAGATTTTCAAAAAATATGTCCTTATTGAAAGCATTAATAATGAAAAAGCCTTGATAATTTTATTGTAAACACCCATGTTGTTTTCATGCTAAATTCTTTTAAAATACGATTAAATATTTGGGTGAAATCATAATATTTTGAATGAGAACTTAATCAAATCTATGAAGCATAAATAAAAACATTCAACAACCCCTTGCAATAAAAGCAACAAAAAATATAATAGAATCTAACAGTTTATGAATGCTTCAATAATTACAACAGTTTTCTACGAAACATTATTTCTCAAAAATATAAGTTTAAAAAAATAGTTTTGTATAGGTAATTAAGACTCTAACGCCCAAATTAAATAAAAACATGCAAAATATTCACACCTGCAATTTTCTAAAATTTTAAGGTTTTTTCTTTCCAATGCAAAAAGCAAAAAAAAACAGAAAAAGAAAGTTGAAAAATGGTTTTTTGGCGATTTTTTAGATTGAAGCAAAGAGGCGGGGTTGGGTTGCAGAGGTTAAAATTTGAGAAGAAAAAAATATCATTTCAGAAAAATGAATTTTAAATCATTGTCAGCTTATCGTCAAGCCCTGTAACGACCTAATAATTAATGTAAAACCAAGCCTTCATCCCTGTCCACTCTCGCTAAAGACCTGCCACAAGAATCGACCATCCGACCACCACCGAGCAGCGCTGTGCGCGGACACGATATCCAACCAGAAGATGGAGAGAAAATACTTTCAAAAAAAAATCTCCGCTAATAGTTGTGGCATCGAAGCAATGTTCGGTTTGATGGTAATGCACAGCTCACTTCCGCTCACTTTCTTTCCGCACCCGCAACCCTCGTTTTCCCACCCATTTTCCCACGTCCCACTATATCTCTAATGCCACTTCCGGGACCATTTCTCAACGGCAATGGAGGAGAAGTGATGGGAGGGGGGTCGATTCCTTTTCCCAGCACAGCACGAGATTTTTGCTTCCCGCTTTATGACACGCCAAGATGCAATCCCACACTGCTGCTGCTGGGTTGGTTCCCGTTGGAGTTTCCGGACTCTTCCCAGTCTCTGGGATAAATGCGGTAAGAGCTTCCGGCAGCCGGAAGGGATGTTGCATAGCTGCTGCTTCTCTGCATCCAGAACTAGTAGCGCAGTGCGAGCTCGCCAGGAAAATAGAAACATTCCTCATCTTTGCGAAACGTTTATTACAAGCTTACCCAGGGTGTAGGGCAGAGGGGCGTAAAATCGGTCTATTTGCTGGACAAATGTTTCCTTAAGATTTTTGGACCAACTTTGTTGAAGATCGAGAGCCGATAGGATGTCATCCCGAAGAGTAACAGTTGTTTGAAGATTTTGTGAGGGGCAATCCACTTTGGGATTAGAACAAGTTTTAACCAATAAAAGTCCGAAAGAAGGATCCTCCACCCTAGTCACCCCAGTCTGTTGCTGTTGGGGTTGCTGTTTTTGAAGTCTATCAAAAGTTAAACAGTTAATTGCAACTGAAACGAACGGGAAGGACTTGAACGATACACACGTGTGTTTGCGTTTGTGTGTGTGTGTGCAATGTGTGCATGTGTGAGGTTATGTTTGTGGACCGGTGCCAACTTCGGCAAAGAGAGTTTAGTTTAGACAGTCAAAGTATATTACGAGGGGATATATTCAAAGTTTTTGGCACACAGAGCGCTGGGTGTTGCAGTTTTGTCGAGGAAAAGTTCTAAACTAATTTTAAACTATGTGCAGCCAGCTTTGGGACTAGTGTGTATGTTTGTGTGCAGAATTGGAGGGGAATGCGTTTGGGAAATTTGCACTAACAAAGTTAGGCAAAACTGTTGATCAAAGAATATTGAAACCTACCAGCGGATATCAAATATGACGTTGGTGGTGCATACTAGATATATGCATCCAAAGTAATTTCAGAATGTATGAGCTTTAGTCTTGCGTATCATTAATCTTTATAAGGATTTTTTGAATTTTAGGTTGAAAAACAACCTCCGATAACACTGATTAACAAAAAGTGACAAAAATGACTGCGCTGGTTCAACTCGAGGGAAAACATGAAGTTTGGGGTCCCCAGAAACACGTGCACTTCGATTTTTTTTTTTATATTTGGACAGGGCCGAATGGTTTTTCTCCAAAGTTTGTATGGAGAATTAGTGCAGTTCAGTTCTCTTACATATTGCATGCAATTTTTGGATTGTATGCAAGAGCGACGAACCGCCCTAATTCTCCATACTAACTTTGGAGGAAACCCGTTCGGCCCTGTCTAAATATTTTCAAAAAATCAAATTGCCCATGTTTCTGGGGACCCCAAACTTCATGCTTCCCTCGAGTTGAGTCTACGCAGAAATTTTGTTGGTTGTTGTAATCATTGACACAGTTTATACCAAAAGGTTATCTTAAACAACAAATGAAATCCAAACATATTCCATATATCGTCTTTTTTGTGATATCTTGTGACAACGACCATTTTGGTCGAAAATGAGTTAATGTTGACGTTTTGTTAAACTCAGCAATCTTGTAAGGTTTGTGCAGTGCTTACTAACAAGTTGTCATATCCAATAAACCAACAAATTATAAATTAAATTAAATTTTGGTAACAAACAACAACCAAAAATTCTTCTGCTTCTGCGGTATAGAAGCGCGCGTGAACTCTAATTATTGACGCAAGCGAAAGTATTTTTCAAAACGTCAAAAAATGTGTCCAGAAATCAGAAAGCAAAAATCATATTTTTTGAATCGTTTTTAAATTTTCAGGTAATTTAAAATCTTTTAAAATATAAGAATAAAAGTTCACAGCACCGCAATGATTGCAAAACAACAACGTCGGAGGTTCACAAAAAAAAGAAATATTTAATCAAGCCCACAAATTCTGGGTATGATTTTAAAAGCAGGAAAATAGGCGCGGGGCATGAACTCCAAAAAATATTTGCAACGGCCTTACTGGAAATAGAAATCTAATCAACAAGAAACATTTTAATGTTCTTGTTGATAAGACTGCTAGTAAGGCCGTTGCAAATATTTTTTGGAGTTCATGTCTCTCGCCTCTTACCAATGTCAAGGGTGGGGGCTTAAAAATAAAAAAAAGACCGTTTTAAAATTAAATTTACTAGCCAAGGTTTCAAAATTTTAATAAAAAAAAGTGTTATAAAATGCATCGTACACCTGTCCAGTTATTTTGCAATCATTAGTTTCCAATAAATCTAAGTATTGGCAAAATTTTTATTTTGAAATTTCTCTGCAAACATGCAATTTTTCAACCTGGTTCCACCTACATTAGTTTGTATAGAATGTTGACGTATAACCATTAAAATTTCATCCGATTTGGTTGATCCAGTAACGAGTAATGTAGAAAAACGTAAAAAATCTCGATTTTGCTCTGGGCGGGAAGGGGTTAATCCAGTCCAAACATGCTGAATATGATTATCAATGCAGAAAATGCATTTTAGATTGTTTTCAGTTGATTTAACTTCTAAAAAAAAGCAAAGTAATCCACTTTAACGACCCCCGGGTCTTTTGTGGTCTCTGTTGCAAGTTTCTGCTCATTTCTAGGCGTCCGAAGGTTATGTGTGGTGAGTCACCCAAAACCTCTTTTACGCAAATGGACCGACGTTTTACTTCACCATCCGGAAGGCGTGGTCAGGCAAATATCGTCTCGAAAAATGCCACCGAGTCCGTCTGGGATTGAACCCAGGCCTTACTGGGGTAAGAGGCTACCACGCTAGCCACTACACCGCCGGACCCGGCATTTAACTTCTATTTTCATTAAAATTTTGAAGTTTTTTGAAAATATTTTTTTTTTGCCCCCTGATTTTTCGGACAAAATAAGAAGGGAGGGGCATCATAAACTTTGGAAAATATTTGCAACGGCTTAATTGTAATTGCAAAATAAAATTTAGGTCGCTGCTTTTCCGGGCCTTTTTTTAAAAAAAGGGTGAGGGGGACAACTTAAACTTAACAAAACTTCATATAATTTTGACGACACATTTCGTGAGTTGTGTTTGTAACGAGAAGGCTAACACAGCTGTCCCAATTCGTCCCATGTGAAAAACCTGCTTCTTCTTCTCCACACGTTTTCGCGGCTTTCGCGCGTTTTTTTTTTTCCTTTCTCCTCCTCCTTCCGTCGCCGATCGCAGCAACAGTTGCTTTTTGCTTCACTGGGAGGTTCATCGATCGAAGCAACCTGGCTGCGGTGACAGCAAGTGGTGCCAATTTTCCACCGACCGTTGAAGACTCAACATCCTCCCCCCGGGCTGGGGGCAGACCCAGCAGCAGCAGGTTCGTTGTTCAGGATAGGGAGGACGGCCAGTTTGGTGATTGACCGCCGTACCCGTAGTGCTGCCGACTTGCACATCAGCCGTTCGGACTAGGCCATCGGGCCCTGGGTAGGTTTTCGTCACGACTCCCAGCTTCCAGCGGTGCAGCGGCACCGCTTCCGTGTCCTTCAGTAGAACTACCATTCCCGGCCAGTTCTTTCCCCTTGGCTGCAGACTAGTAAGGTATTCGTTCTTCCAGACCTTCCAGGTGTTCTCTCGAAGACTTTGAAGATGCCTGCCACTTGGACAACCGGTTCGTCGGGATTTCTTCGTGGATTGGCTCAGGGATGACCGTGAGCGACCTCACGATCGCGAAATGACTCGGCATCAAGACCTCCGGATCCGAGGGGTCGGACGACATCGCGAACAGCGGCCGGTAGTTAAGCACGGCTTCAACATCGGCCAGCACGGTGGCGTACTACTCAAAGGTGAGTTGAGCATTTTTCAAAATCCGCATGAGGTGATATTTTGTGCTTTTTACAGCCGCTTTTCAAAGTCCCCCGCAGTTCGGTGCACCAGGAGGGACCCAACTCCTCGTGATGTTCCGGACTGTCAACCGTCCGTCGAGAAGCCAGAACTGTCTTCTCAAGATGGCAAGCAAGGCCGACGGCCCCGCGTGCAGGTGCTCCTCATGATGGGTGCCAGACACTGGAGCTGGGACAGTGCGTACCACCTGGCTGTCCGTCCGGAACGAAAGCTTGAGCGAAACGATGACCTTGACCACCAACCGCGACAACAGTCTGCAACCGAGCAGTTCAAACCGGTGGATGTCGAGCTGCTTGTTGGGTGCCACCTTGAATTTGCTGCAAAGCAGCCGCATTTCGGTCTTTCCATTCGGCAGAAGGCTTCGGATGTAGATCAACGCACCGTATGCCAGCTTCGAGGCATCGCTGTAGTCGTGGAGCTAAGGGCCGATACTGCCAGCACCGATTACGTACCGAGGGACAGTCCCATCCCAGGTAGGTCTCGCGCATATCCGGTAGGTTGTTCTCCAACATAATGTGTCCACTTTTCAGGAGCCTAAAGAACATGGACACTCCGAGCAGCAAGTCGATGCGGTCCGGAGTCTGGAAGTCGGTATCGGCCAGCTGGATGCACCCCGGAATCGGCCAGTCAGCGAAGTTTATCGGCGACGACGGAATCAGCTAAGTCACTCGGGGCACGATCAAGCACTGAAACTTCACCGCGAAGATGTTGTACCAGGACTGGAGCTTTTGCCATAGACTCTTAAATAAAGTTGACCTGCGAACCGTTGTCCAGCAGGACTCGGCACAGCACAGGGGTGTGGGTGGGTGTGGTTGCACGTCGCCTCAGTTGTCGACGGCGACTGTTGTTGGCCAGCGGGTTGGACTGCTGGCGCCGGGTACTTTGGTGGGGCAGTGCTCTACTGCGGTGTGGACTTCGTCACAGGTTCAGCCTTCGCGGCATTGTTGGCACTTGCCACACGAGTTCTTTGACGAGCATTTCTTCCAGCTGGGCCCACTGCGCAAACAGTTGAAGCACAGATTCTTGCTTCGGACCTTCTTTCTGCGCTGGGCCACCGTCAGGCCAGTTAGATTGGCGCAACGGAAGGTGAGGTGGCTCTCTCCGCAGACTCCGTTAGCTGCTTCCTGCTTCTTCTCCACACGTTTTCGCGCATTTTTTTTCTTTCTTTTCCGTCGCCGATGGCAGCAACAGTTGCGTTTTGCATCAGAGGGTGGTTCGTCGATCAAAGCAACCTGGCTGCGGTGACAGCAAGTGTTGCCAATTTTATTGATTGTAGTAACCAACCAAACACCAACCACCCAAAACAACGTTACCAGGGCCGGCCGTAACCATGGTAGCCATAGTAACGAGAAAATAACAATCTGAGAGGGATGTAGGTCAAGTGCAGTCCCCATATTCAGCCATACCCGCTTGGGACGTTGGTGAGATTAGACGCACTTACTAATTTCTCTCTCTCTCTCTCATTTCAGATAGCCGGAGAAATGGGCGCCAAGATGTCTCGCCGTAAAGGGCGGAAGGCCGCGGAAGAGGTCGTGCAGTTAGCCACTCCGGAGATTCGAGTGGACGAAACGGACGTTGACCGGGTTGCGGGTGGCGGACGGGTTGACGGGGGAATCGATTCGGCGGGGGGCGCTTCCGAACCGGTTCCGCCGGTTTCGGTAACAAAATTTATTGATTCTTGTTTTGATCATTCCGTTGAACCGGCGGATCCGGTTCCGGAAGCCCCGGTGGTAATTGAAATTTTACTAAATAACCCTTTGGAAAATACTGCGGCGGTTCCGATTCCGGAACCGTCCGTAGATCAAAATTCTTTGTTGACCTATTTGTCTTTTTCAGGGGTAAGCCAGGGCCAAATTGATGAGGTTGTTCCGATTCCGGATCCGCCGGTTCCGGAAACAAAATTTATTGATTCTTGTTTTGACCACTCCGTTGGACCGGCGGATCCGGTTGCGGAATCTCCGACGGTAATTGAAATTTCTATAAATAACGTTTCGGCCACTGCTACGGTGGTTCCGATTCCGGAACCGCCTGTAGATCCAAATTTTTCAATGACGAACTTATCTCTTTCAGGGGTATGCCAGGGCAAAATTGATGAGATTACCGCTATTCCGATACCGGATCCACCGGTCACGGAACAAAATTCAATTGTCAATCCTTTGGTTGATTCCGAAAGACCGGTGGATCTGGTTGAGGAATCTCCGGTAATCGATTCAGTTGCTTTTTCGGAATCTACTGCGGCGGTTTCCACTTTGAAACCGCGCGCAGAACGCTATGTTCGCAAAACTGATTTGTCCTTTTCAGACTCTTCGGAGGGAATTCCGGAACCTTCAAATTTAAATATTTCGCTAAATTCTAAAAAATCCGCTCGATTTTCAGATTTAGCCCAGATTAAAGAGTTCACAGTGTCGGAATCTTCAATTCCGACCCTGTATTTGGTTCCTTTAAAAGGTTGCCCGGAAACGGTGCCGGAACTGCCTCCACAAAATTCAAATGAAGTAAAATATTTTTGGTGTTACACCTGTCAAAATTCCCGTACTAATTCTTTGCCCTGGTTGCTGCGATTGCGGTATTCTAAATTCTCGATGTGGTTGCGCCATTTGTTTTGTGGTTCGATGTTTTGCGCTGTTATTAGTTTGGTTGTTTTTGTTTGAATTGTTTAATCTTTTTTTTCTCGTTTCATGAGCTGTTTCTTGTTTAGAGCGTTTCTTAGTTACCGATGATGAGATGATTGGACTGGAGATTTCAGAGTAGAGTAAATATTATTGGTGTGTTTTAGATATTTTTTTGTCAAATCAAAAGTTTTACTTTATTTGGTTATTTCAGATGACGATGACGATGATGGCGTTGATGATGATTATATGACGAGCAAGACGATGATGCAGATGATGGATGACAACTATATGAGATGAATTTTGGATGGATTAGAAAAGTATATTTTTAGATCGTAAATTTTCAACAAATAATTACAAATAAATCGTTTTGATATTATAGATGCCAAATTACTGGACCGGACTACGATACCGACGGAGAGGCCTTTTTGAAGATCTGGAAGACTGAAGATTTTTTTCTTTAAATGACATGTATTATATTTTTGTAATCTTGTTTTGCATTGTTTGAAATACATTTTTTGAAAACAAAATTGTGTTGTTTTATTCAATGAATGTGAGAAACTGATAAATTTCTGCTGGAACATGTATTTGCTTTGGTTTATCTTTTATTTAGTAAGGCTAGTACATATTTTAGTTTAAAAAAATCGCTCGTGATTCTGAAAGATGCAGGGAGGACAAACGAATGAATAAAACATTGCTCGAAATTCAATTTCCAATTTTTTAAGAAAAAAAAAATTCATGATGATTATAATTATAACATTTATACATGAGCAATTTTCTACCTACCGGAAATGGATTTTATTTGTATATTTTGATTTGGCTCAAACTTTGTTGGGTCTTTCCTATGACCAAAGAAGTTATTTTGTGTCATTGGTTCACCCATACAAGTCTCCATACAATTTTGGCAGCTGTACATACAAAAATGGTACGTAAATATTCAAATATCTGTGAGCAACTCTCTACGAAATCGGCCGATTTCGACCATTTTTATTTTTTGTATTTTTTTGATTTGACTCAAACTTTGTGGGGGCCTTCCCTATGACCAAATATGCTATTTTGTGTCATTGGTTCACCCATACAAGTCTCCATACAATTTTGGCAGCTGTCCATACAAAAATGGTATGTAAATATTCAAACAGCTGTAACTTTTGAGTGAATTTTTTGATTAATTTGGTGTCTTCGGCAAAGTTGTAGGTATTGTTGAGGACTTTTGAGAAAAAAAAAATAGGTACACGGAAAAAAATGAGCATTTTTTTATCAACTTTTTTTTCACTAAAACTCAATTTCCCAAAATACGTATTTTTTGATTTTCGAGATTTTTTTATATGTTTTTTCCGCAACTTTTGAGCCATAGAGAAACATGGTCAAAAAATCTGCCGCCGAGTTATGAATTTTTGAAAAAATAGTGATTTTTGGAAAAAATTGAAGTTTCATGCAAAAACAAGTTCCACATTATTTTTTTAATGCAAAATTGAATTTACAATCGAAAAGTACTTTACATATTTTTTGATAAAGAGCTCCGTTTTCTAGATATAGCCACCGAAAATTTGATTTTAGCGAAATATTAGCAGTTTTTCTATTTTTAAAAATATTCAAAAAATAGTGACCATTTCAATATTTTTTTTTTTGAAAGTTCAAAAAATTTGCTATAAAATCTTCTAAGAGACATTGAAGATTGGACCTCTGGTTGCTGAGATACAGCGTCTTAAACAAAAAGAAACACGGAAATTGATATTTTCTAAGTCTCACCCAAACAGCCCACCATTTCCTAATGTCGATATCTCAGCAACTACTGGCCCGATTTTAAATGTTAAAACATGAAACATTCGTAAAATTTTCCGATCTTTTTGAAAAAAATATTTTGAAAAAAATTAAATCAAGACTAACATTTAAAATAGGCCAAACATTGAATATTACGCCCTTTTAAAATGTTAGTCTTGATTTAAAAGTTTTCAAAAAATCTCATCATTCTGAGATTGTAAGGTTTAGAAGATATGAATGTGGTGAGAAAGGAATGATACGGAATCATACTGAGTTTGGTAGAGAAGTGTTCAAAGTAACTTTCAACAAATTTTGATATGTTGTAAACTACTAAAATGTTGATGGCGGTTGATAGATTGCTCAATACAGACTTTCGAAAATTAATCGGAATTATAATATTTAACAATAAACTGAATAATTCACTAACTTAAATTATTATTATCACCTCTAGCTAACTCAAGTCTCAAGGGCTCTATGAATAAATAATCTCGCAAAAAGATCAAACTTTTCGCTACCAATCCACCCAAAACATCTCCAGGAGGAATCGCAACGCAACTGCCGCGCCACACTGCTGCCGCTAGCACCGGAAAGAGTGTGTAAACGATACCATAATAACAAACAATAATAATAAGTAGCTACAATTAAAGATTTCTCAAATTGCCACCACCATCTCCGCCCCGAGGGGGCTCAACACTCTGCGGTGTGACAGCATCACCCAGAAAAAGGAGCTTAATTTGAGGAAAATATAAAATGAAGAAGAAGAAGAAGAAGAGGAAGCCGACGGTTGATGACACCGTCGGAAAATTTTCCACCCTGGCATACTTTAGGGAGAGTGCGGGGTTGGAAAATCACAGTTGGGAAAATAAGCCTTAGTGACACCCACCGTCCCACCGCAACGCCCAATCGGGCTTGACGACACTGCTGGCGGGCGATTCGACAGGGAAAACTTGGACTGGGCAAAAAGAAGAAGAAAAAGGCGCTGCAATATACAAGTGGAATAATATTAATTCTGGAACTTCATTAAAAGCAAGTGGCGGGCGATTAAATTAATGTTTTTTTCGGCTCGTTTTGTCCCGGTGGCAGCATCACGGAGATTGTGGGTGGATGTTTTGTTTGAATTGTGCCTTTCGGACAGGGGAAAGGTGAAAAGTTAGGTTAGAAATGAAGAAGTCGCACGTTAGATGAGCTGCTCGCCGGTGGCAGTTGGATTTGCCTAGAGGAAAATCAGACCCATTCAATTTTTATTGCATCTTTTTCATTGGTGTATTAGCTTAACAAAAATTGAGGAACATTTTTTTTAAGCTGTAGGAGAATAATATCATCAATTCACACCATCAAAACTAATGGACTAGGTAAAAAGGGTAAGAAAAGCAAAAAGGGGAGGAGAGTCAATGCTGAAACACATAAACTCATCAAAATTGTATTTGAAAATGATGATATTTTCAAAAAAATCAAAAACGCCAAATTTTAGGAGTTGAACCAGCTTAAACCCCAACCAATACAAATGAAGTCCCATCAGGTTCCGCCTACCGGAGCCGGCAAACGCCCAGAGTTGGCCAAATGTTGCCCCGGTTTGCGCGTCACCTGCGCTGTCCCGTCATCGTCGTTTGAGATTAAAACACCCCCCCGGAATGATTATTGCGCGAGCAGTTACACTGTCTGGCGGCGGGAAATAAGAAGAGGAAAGATAAAATTAGATTTGAAACTTCCCTTGGCCGTTTTGCGTCCCCTCAAGGAGGGGTGGTTTTCTTGAGTGACCCAATTCAAGCCTCTTCCTCTCAAATTTCCTGTGAAGCAACTTCAGCAACAGTGAGGACAGAGTGAGAGCATGAAGTAATTTTCCCATTGTTGGGCGTCGTAATCTATCGCCCAGGATTGTCCAGCTTGGTCCAGGCCTTTTGTTGTTGGGAAATGTAGCGTGAAAATTAATAATCTTTCGGACGGAAAAATCTTTTGATATTCATCTGGGCGAGATCTTTTGTTGTCGAGAGGGGAGGAGTTCATCATCTGCTTTTCTGCATTTTTTTTGTCTGACGGAGAGGAATTTCTTTTGATTCTGTTTGGATGAATAATGCGATGTAATTGGTGGGAAAATCTGGATGATGTCCGCTTTTTTTAATCGCGGCAGAATTAATTATGATATTTCAATTATGTTCACTTGAATGATGTAATTTATCGAAAGATGCGATCGAATGAAACTTGTAGGATATTCATTATTATTTTTTAATTATTCAATTTTTTTCTATTTTTATCGTTTCTCTTCTGTTCTTCTGTTCTTCTGTTCTGAGTAGTGCGGTGCCTGTGGGGACGCGCAGTCCTGTTTTTTTGTGTTATTTTCCGTCTATTTGTGTTACTGTTCGAGGAGTGCATAATTGACAAAGGGAGCGCGTGGTTGAAAAAAATATTCGGAGTGAAAAGTGATTTCTTTTGTGATTTTCAAAGCCCTTCCTGTATCATCGTTGATCGGAAGGCACGGCGTCGGGTGGATTGTGTTTAAATTTTTCGAATAAGGTTTATTTTTTTTCGCGGTGAAAAAGCCACGAAAGACGCACTGACAATTTGGATCGTTGAGTTAATAGTGGAGCAAAATAACTGTGTGTGAGTGATTTTGTGTGTTAACCAGAAAGACCTTCCAATAGCATCGTTGCTCGGAAGGCTCGCCGACGGGTCTGTTATGAAAGTCCTCCCCATAGCGTCGTAGCTCGGGAGGCATCGAAAAACCAATACCTTATCCTACTAACCCAAAAAAAAAATTAATCACGTGATGCTTGAAGGAGATGCTGTGGATTCAACGGTCTCAAGCGGTATCAACAAGTATATAGCGAAAAACTATGTGCTTGATGAGTCTGGAACTTCAACTATCGGACTAACATTCCTCCCTTTCGTTGAACTGCAGGCTTCTTGGGAGAGCGCCGGTATTGACTAATAAAGTCGGGGTCTTCAGGGGTTAAACAGTGAACGGATGGTTGGCTCCCACTGATAATTTTTGATTCATTGTTTAACTTCAGCTGATCTGTCAATAACGGAGTAGCAGCTCATTGGCAGTCAACCATGCTCATGCTCATGCTCATGTTCTTCTGTTCTTCTGTTCTTCTGTTCTTCTGTTCTTCTGTTCTTCTGTTCTTCTGTTCTTCTGTTCTTCTGTTCTTCTGTTCTTCTGTTCTTCTGTTCTTCTGTTCTTCTGTTCTTCTGTTCTTCTGTTCTTCTGTTCTTCTGTTCTTCTGTTCTTCTGTTCTTCTGTTCTTCTGTTCTTCTATTTGCTCTGGATATTTTATTTTCATACGAATACACAGTAAAAAAAAGTAATTTTTCTTCAAAATCTACAATTAGAAGTTTTAATTTCTTGATCAAATATGGCGAATCAACCTCTCGTCAAAACCACAATCGTTCATCCAACGGCAACAACCCGGTCGACGACGGTGACACGGCGAAACCGGTTCTAATTAGAGACCAAAACGGCCCGCGGCGTAAAATAGTGATGATTATTCAGTGCGTTCAGCTTATTGCTTTGGGGATGCGGATCGTTGCGCCGGTACCGGCAACTGCTGACGGAACAACGTCATCGAGGACGATTACGGGGCGCAACAATCGCGCAACAGATGCACCCCCCGGAGGGACAGATCAGAGTTTGTACGCGATTGTAGGGTGAGTGAGGATTATTTTGACAAATGATGAGTTGCGTAAACTAAGCGTCGCTTCGGAATTTTATGATTTTATGATTTTATGATTTTATGATTTTATGATTTTATGATTTTATGATTTTATGATTTTATGATTTTATGATTTTATGATTTTATGATTTTATGATTTTATGATTTTATGATTTTATGATTTTATGATTTTATGATTTTATGATTTTATGATTTTATGATTTTATGATTTTATGATTTTATGATTTTATGATTTTATGATTTTATGATTTTATGATTTTATGATTTTATGATTTTATGATTTTATGATTTTATGATTTTATGATTTTATGATTTTATGATTTTATGATTTTATGATTTTATGATTTTATGATTTTATGATTTTATGATTTTATGATTTTATGATTTTATGATTTTATGATTTTATGATTTTATGATTTTATGATTTTATGATTTTATGATTTTATGATTTTATGATTTTATGATTTTATGATTTTATGATTTTATGATTTTATGATTTTATGATTTTATGATTTTATGATTTTATGATTTTATGATTTTATGATTTTATGATTTTATGATTTTATGATTTTATGATTTTATGATTTATGATTTTATGATTTTATGATTTTATGATTTTATGATTTTATGATTTTATGATTTTATGATTTTATGATTTTATGATTTTATGATTTTATGATTTTATGATTTTATGATTTTATGATTTTATGATTTTATGATTTTATGATTTTATGATTTTATGATTTTATGATTTTATGATTTTATGATTTTATGATTTTATGATTTTATGATTTTATGATTTTATGATTTTATGATTTTATGATTTTATGATTTTATGATTTTATGATTTTATGATTTTATGATTTATGATTTATGATTTTATGATTTTATGATTTTATGATTTTATGATTTTATGATTTTATGATTTTATGATTTTATGATTTTATGATTTTATGATTTTATGATTTTATGATTTTATGATTTTATGATTTTATGATTTTATGATTTTATGATTTTATGATTTTATGATTTTATGATTTTATGATTTTATGATTTTATGATTTTATGATTTTATGATTTTATGATTTTATGATTTTATGATTTTATGATTTTATGATTTTATGATTTTATGATTTTATGATTTTATGATTTTATGATTTTATGATTTTATAATTTTATGATTTTATGATTTTATGATTTTAATCTGAAGCTGTGATTGTCTTCGCATACCTAATCAAAAAAAGTCCTGAACAAAAATAAAATAAAGCCAGTATCTATTACACCAAATTTATTGCTAGCAATCATTGTAATAGTTTACCAATTTCTCATTGTACCTCTCTTAAAAACGAGTGCCCAACGGTCCATGTTATTGGGCCCAACTGGTGCGCGACTTACGAGCCCAAGTGTCCAACCGGAACCCGGAATGCCCGAAGAGGGGTACCTTCTTCTTCCATTTAATTTTATAGTTGTACCCATTCTGGTAAATAAATGAAATCTAATTTCAAACCCCCGACTCGTCACAACACTCTTCGCCAGCCCAAGAGAGGGAAACACAATAGGACTTTTGCCCAGTGTCCTGTTACGGTGACCGGTCCTTCCCGGAGCCTTGAAAGGACACCCGACACAGTTAAGGCCAGAGCAGAAGGCACACGGCAGAATCACAAATGAAGTGAATCCAATTCCAATGGAATGTGTCCTCCTTTTTCTGTCTCTTTGTTTGAGTTCGCTGCAGCCAGGGGTTTCCTATTATAATGCAGTTTAAATTTTTAAATTACTGAAACTTGCAAAGAATCACAAACAAGAGACGCAGCCCCCGTGCTGGAGAGGACACTTCTGGGCAAGCTCCTGTGGAAAACGGTACGATAAATTTGGATGGTTTCCTCTCTTTGGGTTGTGGCACGAGTGCAGTTTGTTTTGTTAGGCTGAATCAGCAAAAAAATATAAAAAAGGTTGACAACCCAAAAACTAAATTAAAAAAAAAATCAAACAAATTTAATAATAAAAATATACAAATGAACCATTCAACAAATGAACAAATGAAGAACTGAACAAATGAACAAATGAACAAATGAACAAATGAACAAATGAACAAATGAACAAATGAACAAATGAACAAATGAACAAATGAACAAATGAACAAATGAACAAATGAACAAATGAACAAATGAACAAATGAACAAATGAACAAATGAACAAATGAACAAATGAACAGATGAACAAATCTATTTTTTGTGGTAATTTTAACTCTAATTTTAAAAAATAAGGCCTAAAATGATGAATAATTTCAAAAAATAAATTAAATCATGTCACAATTGACGAAATTTCAGTTTAAAAGTGTTTAAACTCGATCCAGTCTAGTCCCCCGTTTAAATTCCGAAACGAAAGAGAAATGGACTCCACTTTCGGGGCAACCAGAGAGCCTGCACAAGTGGACAATCTGACAATAATCTGTTTGTAGTGAACTGCCGTCCCAACACCAACAAACGGTCAGCTGTCTCTTTTCCAAGAACAGACCAAAGGGTTGGAAATTGTTCGTTTTTCAAGGGTTAGGAAGAAACCAGAAGTGCCACGAACAGGAATCAATTCCGGACGGTGGAGTCCTTTTTCAATCTGGGTTGTTTTTTTTTTTTTCTTTTTTTCATCCTCCCCTTGTTGGGTATTATTTTCCCGAGCCAAAAGTTTGGGCGTGACTTGCAGCACTAATGCAACCCGTTTCCGCTTTCAGGATGTTCCGGAAAAGGTCAGCACCAGGCACCAGGAGGCGATGATGGCGTTAATTCAATTTTCTCCGATTTGGTCGGGGATCAAAGTGAGAGCCGAGCACTTTGAATTTAATTGGAATCATTCCATTAAGGAGGGAGATGGAAAAGTTTTGAGGACTTTAGGACAAAAAAAAAGCTTGAAAGAGTGCTCCTTTAATTTGTTTCTAGCGTGTGCAATTGCAAAATTCTTCATGCTTTATAATTAAATTCATCGTTGCCTTGGCAAAGGATTGCAAACCAGCTGCTTTCCCATTCATTACTTGCAACTATTGCCACAATCAAATCCTTTGTGAGGGGAAAGAATGCCCCTTTTTTCCCAAGCTATAGTAACAACATTTCAGCAGCTTTTCGACATCACTCCACGTGAGCTTACACGTGCACGAACGAGCATACAGATTTAATTACACACACCAGCCAGTGCTACAATCCTGCTCGACCGAGCATCACAAAACGGGGAAAACTAATGAAAATATTTCCTTCAACACACACACAATATGCTCTCTGCTATGTCGGTCTGTCTGTCACTCGGAATGGGTACGAACTCTGCCAGGATTGAGGGGTCACTAAGAAAAATTAAAAATAAATTCTAAATTTCCTTAAATTGTTAAAATTTGCAGCTTTTTCAATTCATCAAGCAGAACTGTTTCAAATTACACAGAACTATACGTAAAATTAAACATGTAACTTTTACCAGTGCAAAACAAGACAAACGACCTGCTGCACAGCAGTCACCTTCTGGAAGCGCTTTATCATAATTACTGAAGTCGTACACGTGGCGGTGAAACTGTGTGTCTGTGTGTGTGAGCGAAAAAGCTGCTTTTTACAGTATCAAGCCGACATGTTTCTCACAAGGGGGAATGGTGGAAATCATATTACTTTCATCGCTTCATCTGTTCATTTGTTTGGGGAAAAGTGTTTTTTATTGGGTTTTATTGAAATTTCCAGAACATAATGATCACTTCGAAATCGGTAAAAAATCTACGGTTTTATTATCAAGAATTATCTCATGACAGGGTTGCCAGATCTTAAAAATTTGCTTATCGAATAGACGTTCAAAAACAATAAATTGTACAGATCAATCAAAACTAATTTACAAGAATCAAAAAATTGGCTACTATAATTTTATTCAATTCCACCTAGCATAACAGTGTAGGGAGCGGCCGTGGCTGACTGGTTACGGTGTTTGCTTTGTAAGCGAATGGTTCTGGGTTCGATTCCCATCTGCTCCCAACGAGAAAGTTAAGAACACAGAAATTTGAATTGATGAATATGAACGAAAAACCAAAGTCGCTCGAGGCGGGGTTAGATCCCCCGTCCTTTGGATTGGTAAGCAAAAAGGCTAACCACTAGGCCATGACGACTTGGTGAGCATAGACTGGAATTAGGAATACTGTTACAACCAACCCGCAACGCCTTTCGAGGTGTATCCTAGGGTTCTACCTCTCCTACTAACATTGAGTCCAAAACCTCCCTACAAACATCTACAGTCATGCCTCGGTTTAGCACCGCATATGGGGGATGCAAAACCGAGGCGTGCATAACCGAGGCACAGAGCTTATGGGATTTTGGCTATATGGGAGACATTGGCTTTAATCGTACGAAAAATCATGCAAACATCAAAAAATTATAGTGTTTTGAAATCGGGAGGATGTCAGCTATCCATTAAAATTATTATTTCATAAAATTTTTCCAAAAATACGTATTTTTCCTGTATTTCGAAAATGCATTTTTTTTCTCTAAAGAAACCAAAAATATATTGTTATTGCAACATGGGTATCAAATGATCAGGTTTTTTTTCGTACATTTTTGATGTAATAACAACATTTTTAGAAAATACTCAAAATTTTCACAAAACTACGTCTTTTTGAAAAAAAAACTCCAAATTTCAATTTTTACAATATGGGTATCAAACGATTGGGATATTTTCATACATTTCGAATGTAACAACAACATTTTTAGAAAATACTCAAAATTTTCACAAAACTACGTATTTTCGAATAAAATACTAAAAATTTCCGTTTTTACAATATGGGTATAGAACGATCGGGATTTTTTCATACATTTCGAATGTAAAAACAATATTTTTTGAAAATACTCCAAATTTTCACAAAACTACGTATTTCTGAAAAAATACTCAAAATTTCCGTTTTTACAATGTGGGTATCAAACGATCGGATTTTTTCATAGATTTCGAATGCAATAACAATTTTTTTGAAAATACTCCAAATTTTCACAAAACTACGTATTTTATAAAAAAAAATACTCAAAATTTCCGTTTTAACGATGTGTTCGTCGAACGATTGGGATTTTTTCATATATTTCGAATGTAATAACAATATTTTTAGAAAATACTCAAAATTTTCGCAAAACTACGTGTTTTCGAAAAAAAAATACTAAAAATTTCCGTTTTTACAATGTGGGTATGAAACGATCGGCATTTTTTCATATATTTCGAAAGTTTAAAAAAAAATGAAAATACTCAAAATTTTCACAAAACTACGTATTTTTGAAAAAATGATTTGATTATTTGATACCCATATTATAAAAACTGAAATTTTGGAAAGTTTTACAAAAATACGTAGTTTTGTGAACATTTTGAGTATTTTCAAAAAAATATTGTTATTACATTCGAAATGTTTGAAAAAAACCCGATCGTTTGATACCCTCATTGTAAAAACGGAAATTTTGAGTATTTTATTCGAAAATACGTAGTTTTGTGAAAAATTTGAGTATTTTCTAAAAATTGTGTTATTACATTCGAAATGTTTGAAAAAATCCCGATCGTTTATTAACCAAATTGTAATAATTGAAATTTTGAGTATTTTATTCGAAAATACGTAGTTTTGTGAAAATTTTGAGTATTTTCTAAAAATGTTGTTATTACATTCGAAATGTATGAAAAAATCCCGATCGTTTGATACCCATACTGTAGAAATTGAAATTTTGAGTTTTTTTTCAAAAAAACGTAGTTTTGTGAAAATTTGGAGTATTTTCTTAAAATTTTGTTATTATATCCGAAATGTTTGAAAAACCTGATCATTTGATACCCATATTCCAATAACAATATATTTTTGGATTCTTTAGAGAAAAAATGCTTTTTCAAAACACAGGAAAAATACGTATTTTTGTGAAAATTTTCATGAAATAATAATTTTAATGGGTAACTGACATCATCCCGATTCCAAAAGACTATAATTTTTTGATGTTTGCATGATTTTTCAAACGATTAAAGCCAATGTCTCCCATATAGCCGAAAACCCATAAGCTCTGTGTTTCAGTTAAGCACTGGGCCGTGCTTAATCGAGGCAGCTGAACGGTGCAAAACCGGGGCAGTGCAAAACCGAGGCGTGCAAAACCGAGGCATGACTGTATACCACTAAGGTGACGTAGGGGTCCTTGCGCACTTTAGATAGGTGTTTACTAACGATCCTCCCCATCCCTGAGGATAGCTTGGACCCGGCCCGGACCCCCTTATGCCCTGGGTTGTATTACACACTCATCAAAAGATGAAGACATGGTATCTCCCGTGTTGGATTATTGTTCCGGATGAGGGTCTAACACAACCACACCAAACAGTGGGATAAGCGTTGTGGAGCCTACCGGTGGTGGGGCGTCCTCCAAATGCTAATGCTAATGCTAATGCTAATTCCACCTAACATAACAGTGTTGCCAGATTATCAATCTGTATGATTCTAATGTAAAGTTTTCCAAATACTTACCCTTATATATAACGATGCATTTTAAAGTTACTGCTCAAATATTCAACATCCTTTTTTGAATAGTTATACAAATACTAATCATGTTGTTATGACTTAAAACAATGTTAACTTTTTTTTGCCAAATTTGAAGAAAACTCCTTTTTGTCCTTTTTCCAAACATGAGCCTTAATCGATCTTTTAAAAATACTGTGAACATTGCCAAGTTATGAGACCTAGAAATAAGAGGTCTATAAAACCTCAACTAACCCTCACATCTACTAGATGGCAGCAGTTAGAAAAGAAGCAGCACTTCTGAGTATCCAGAAAAGGAGGGGGCTAAGAATTCGACTCATCTACCCATATGTGGAGGTGTCACTGCACACACACCCAATGTTTTCCACGTTGGGGTTCCTCTCTTCCTGGGTTGAGCCTGTTCTGCAATCTACTTCTCGACGAGATAGAAGAAAACACGCAAAAAATGCTCGATGTAAGGAAAAGTTAATTTTCACCCCGGCTGCCAGGCAGACTACATACGGGCAGGGAGGGAAATGATGATATCTTTGAACATGCGAGAAGACCCGTCCCGACGTCGTCGACGTTGTCGTGTGCCATATGCTGCCAGGGCAGGGAAATGGATGATTATACCGGAAGTGAAATGAGAATTGGGTTAGTTGGTTCTTTCTTGCAGTGTGGCACCGGATTCCTAGGGGTCTGATTGGGGAGATTGGATCGTTTGTGATGCTGGTGCAATTAAGATGTTTAGGATATTAAAATCGTAAGCAGAATCTTAAAATATGTTGTAAATATTTAATTTTTCTAAGCTATTCGATTTTATTTTTTTTAAATGATATTTCGAATACATTTTTGATTCAAGCTGCAATTTTAATATGTTTTTTAGATGGTGTAGGGGTAAGCGTGATTGCCTCTCACCCAGTCGGCCTGGGATCGATCCCAGAAGGTCCCGGTGGCATTTTTCAAGACGAGATTTGCCTGATCACGCCTTCCGTCGGACGGGGAAGTAAATGTTGGCCCCGGTCTTACCTAGAGGTTAGGTCGTTAGCTCAGTCCAGGTGTAGGAGTCGTCTCCCTGGGTCCCTGTCTCGGTGGAGTCGCTGGTAGGCAGTTGGACTAACAATCCAATGGTCGTCAGTTCGAATCCTGGGGTGGATGGAAGCTTAGGTGTAAAAAGAGGTTTGCAATTGCCTCCACAATCAAGTCTTCGGACACCTAGTTTCGAGTAGGAATCTCGCAATCGAGAACGCCAAGGCAATGCTGTAGAGCGAATAATTTGATTTTTGATACATTTTCTTAACATTTTGCCACCAATGTATTGATAATATATTTGATTAAAAAGTTCAAGAACTTAATTTGATTCAATTTACTGTTCTTTTTGAAGTAACCAGTTCTTCTGATAATTTTATGTCAAGCAATATTTCTGGTAGTGGTAATGTGTTAATGCATGCAAAAACTTGAATTTCAGCAACAAAAATAAACTATCGTCTTTTTGGTGAGTTTCTTCAAGAATAATTGGTTTCATATCAATTGAGATTTTTTAAATTGAAATGGGCATTTTTATGTTATTATTGATAATTATCAAATTGTGCAAGAAGAATCAGCTCAATTCGTTTAAAAGTTTTCGAGAAATTACAGTATAAAGTACAAATTTTATGGGGCACTGGTTTCTCCATGGGTGTTATATTGACTTTTTTTTGGATATGAATACTAGGGTGGGTACGTTTTTCAAAAAGTTCTCCGATCAAGTTTTAGTATGGTTCCCCTTGTAGGGCATGCTCATAGGGACTCTCATGCCAAATATCAGCTCATTTGGTTGAAAACTGGCTGCGCGCATCAGGGTTAAAGTTTACATGGGAATTAATATGGGAAATTTGGACTTTTTGTTCAAACGCTCCTACAGGTCTGGAAAAAACAAAACAGAATTCGCATACCTAACCTCAAAGAGCGGAAATTTCAATCGACATTATTCGCTCTGTTCTGCTACTCAACACAAGGTGTCGCATGTCGTTTAGCTTATGAATGCCAATTGGCGAATTCTGTTTTGTTAAATTCCAGCGTTCAAAACAACTTTAAAGCAAAAATTCGAGCTGATGCTATGATAATTTTTATGCTCTATAGAGGATTTGCAGCAAAGCTAAAAGACACATGTCGCCACCTATGAACAAATAGCTTAAACCTATGATTTTTTGAAAAAATGTGTTTTTTCCTCCATAATCAACATTTTTACAAAACTTATGCCGGATTCGGATGAGAAAAATTATTTCCAACAATTTGGTGTACAACTTTCCAAAATTTGTTTGATTTTTCTATGAGAAAACTGTAAATTTATAAAAAGATAGTAATTTGGACTATTTGGCAATAAAGTCTGTCAAAAATCAATAAAAATGGTTGAATATACGTTAACACATCTGTTATCAACTATATAACTGTATATTTCATTGATATATACGGGGAAACTAATTTTTTCGTGTTCCAAAACATGTTTTTTAAAGAAAAAGGTCACAAATTTTTGCGCGCCCAAAAATTGATGTTCATTATTTTAAAGCAAAAAATTTTTCTCGTCTTTTGCAACCAGTTTCATTATGATTGATGCAGGGAATCATGAGAAATAAGCGATTTTGTTCTTCAATCCAGCAGAAAGGAATGCGATTTTTGGCAAGTAACCTCATTTTGGTGCCACCTACATTTGAAACACAGTCGCGCTGCAAAACCTCAATCATTTTAAACAATATTATTTTTTCAAAATGATATTTTTTTTTGCAGTTTTTTTTATTGCGTTAATTTATAGAGGGCAAAAAGTTTACACTCGTACTACTTGAATGTTTTCTCAAAAGTTGTTCTAAGAGCTGAAAATTCAATTGCGTTCCTATATAACCGAACAGCGAAAATTTGATTCGTCATTCTTCATAGCTTTGCGCCTTCTGTCGGAATTATGGAGATTTTAATCGCGAATTACAGCCTGAAATATGTAGCCCATCAGTATAGGGGGATGGCGTCCCTATTTTTAGACCACGTTTTCCACTTTTTCTCATCGAAACCGACTACTTTATCGACTTCCTTTTGCTGGGCGAGATAGGACGCCGTCTATTTTTAGACGATGACTCAGCACTTTTCCACTCTTGCGCTTAAAAAAACCAGGTGGCAGCACGATGTAACGCCACGTCCCTATGGGAAACCTACTCGACAGAAATGTCAAGCTCATATATGCGTTTATCCATTCCATTCTACATCGGTCTGATGGCTGAGCAAGCTAAGGCGCGAGTCCTTACTGTTAGTGCTGGGTTTGAGTCCCGTCAGCTGCAACTTTTTTTTGTGTTAACATAAAATGTGTAATATTAGGTAATAGATCAGCGAACAAAGGCATGACTATTGATTAGGGTGCCCAGAATATGGGACTTTTTCTCAAAACCTCGCTCCACAAGCTGAATATTGTTCCTCGACCTTTTTTAGGACTCTGGGCCAAATATGAGCAAAATCGGTCATCATTTACCCATTGATACTAGGAGGTGAAGTTTGTATGGGAAAAATCGACAAAATTTATGAAAAACCCAAGTTTCTTACGGTTTGGTCTGCCCGAGCGCTACTTCCATCCAAATATTCCCAAAAGTGAGATTCTTAATGAAAATTTAATGCTCTACAACTTTGTAGAACATGCCAAAGCTGTAAAATTCGATCCTGAAAAGTTATTAGCGATTTAAAAAAGTAATTTTTGTATGAAAAACATTTTTTTCACCAACTTTAGGCTCGGGTATCAACGGGTTAATCTCATCCAATTTCACTCAAAATTTACACAGATGCTTAAAATAACCCAAAAAACCATTTTCCACTGTTGGAGCAGGGGGTCATTTTTTCTGGGCACCCTACTGTTGATTGACATATCTTATATGTAAGATGATAGGGTATATCTCATATTCCGGAAGTGTCCCCAAGGGGCCACCGGTAACCGGTTCCAGAATGGCCAGAATTGGTCAGCGAACAACGGCATGACCGTAGATTGACATATCTTTCAATTCCATGAAGTTTGACATCTCGGATGATAGGGTTTCTCTCATATTCCGGAACTGTCCCCAAGGGGCCACCGGTAACCGGTTCCAGATTGGCCATTTAATGAAGTTTGATGTGCAACATGACGGGTTTTCACCAAAACAGTCAAGTTGGCCGTTAATCGGGTACCCGGAAACCGGTTCCAGGTTACCCGGAAGTGGCCACTAACACTCCAGAGTGGTTCTGGCAATCGTGTAATGTGTTTTTAGTAGTTGTCAACTATCATGAGAGTATTGCTATCACATGTATGTGAAAAACAGTAAAACATGAACTTTTCGGATGTTCCGGATTTCCGGAACCGGTAGGTCACCTGGCCCTGATATTAATATTAGTGGTCAAAGAAAAGGTAAATAGCCATCGAGTGCAACCCGGAGCATCTTGATTGGTTGAAATTTGCCGGAGATACAGGTCGTCAAAGCTGGGGTCTCAAAAAGGTCCTTTTTCGGTTGTAGCAGATTCCCGGTGGCCACAGTGATCAAATCCGGTTTTCCAGGTCAGTTTCGGAAAGGAGACGTCCTCAGCTTTCATTTGTGACCAAAAGAACCAATATCGGTAATTTTTTTTAATCTGTAATTGATTTTTTTATGGGACAACCAATTTTAAATTAGACGTAAACATTAGGAAAATAGTAATTCCATGTTTTAATATTAAGAGGCAGTATTTGTAGATTCTGCTCGGTTTGTTCTAGAGGTCGTATCGAGGTGCTCCGATTTGGATGAAACTTTCAGCGTTTGTTTGTCTATGCATGAGATGAACTCATGCCAAATATGAGCCCTCTACGACAAAGGGAAGTGGGGTAAAACGGGCATAAAAGTTTGAGGTCCAAAACACATGAAAATTCTTAAAATTGCTCGCATTTCCGTAAAACTTCATCAATTCCAACTCTCTTAGATGCATTCGAAAGGTCTTTTGAAGCCCTTCAAAATGTGCTATAGACATCCAGGATTGGTTTGACTTTTTCTCATAGCTTTTGCAAATTACTGTTAAAAATTGATTTTTTTAAAACCTTAATAACTTTTGGCAACAGCCTCCAACACCCATACTCCCTTAGGTCAAAAGTTAAGGAATTTTATGGACTATAAGCCAACGGTATTAACTTTTTGGCCAATCGCAGTTTTTCTCATAGTTTTTCGATTTTTCTAGAACAAACATTTTACAACGTTAGTTTTAGCTCTGTAGGCCTTCATAGCGGCACTTTTTGGTCTCAATTTTGACATATTCGGAATCCTCAGAAAATTTTACATTAGATTGAGGTGTTGTAATTTTGAATTTGATTGGAAAAAATGCCATTTAGAATTAATTAAAATATTATTTAGAATTTTGTCGGATTAGGGGTAAACAAGTTTTCGCCTACTTGATACAGCATTTGACGTATTGATCATAGGGTAAATAAGATCTATTTCTTTTTTCAAAAATGTTTTATTTAATTATTTATTAAATCAAAATTACAACTCCAATACTTCTAACTTACGTGAAATTGACCAAGGATTCCGAATATGACAAAATTGAGACCAAAAAGTGCCGTCTTCTTGGCCTACAGGGCAAAAACTAACGTTGTAAAATGTTTGTTCTAGAAAAATTGAAAAACTATGAGAAAAACTGCGATTGGCCAAAAAGTTATTTCCGTAGGCTTATAGTCCATGAAATTCCCTAACTTTTGACCTATGGGAGTATGGGTGTTGGAGGCTGTTGCCAAAAGTTATTAAGGTTTTAAAAAAATCAATTTTTAACAGTAATTTGCAAAAAGCTATGAGAAAAAGTAAAACCAATCCTGGATGTCTATAGCACATTTTGAAGGGCTTCAAAAGACCATTCGAATGCATCTAAGAGAGTTGGAATTGATGAAGTTTTACGGAAATGCGAGCAATTTTAAGATTTTTCATGTGTTTTGGACCTCAAACTTCAATGCCCGTTTTACCCCACTTCCCTTTGTCGTAGAGGGCTCATATTTGGCATGAGTTCATCTCATGCATAGACAAACAAACGCTGAAAGTTTCATCCAAATCGGAGCACCTCGATACGACCTGTTTCACATCGGTGAAAAACTCGCTCTTAAGCAAATCCTTGACAGTAACATAACAGTAATCATGTGTACACCATTTTGTGATATTTTTTGATTACATTTTTTATTGTATTTTTTATTCACAACCCCTTCTCTCTCGCCCCCCTTCCTCGACCGTGACCATAGCTGAAGGACAAAAGCTTTAAATACAATTAGTACCAGTAAGTTTTTCGACAAGCTTTTAAATTCCGTTACCTGGGAAAGGCGGTTCAATTTAGCCCAATATCGACAAGATAGCACGATCCCAATGCAAATTTTAATTTAAAAAAAAAGAATATAAACGACATGATATTGCCAATTCAGCATAGTTTTTCTTTTCAACTCCACAGAGATTCCATTAACAGCGATCAAAAGAAAGTTACCAAAGCCCGATGAAGCAATTACCCGCAGAACTTACATCATCTAAAGCCACTCCAAAAAATCGACTACCATTCCCCTCCCCTATGCTACCCTCCTTCTCTAGCAGGCACATTTGCTGGTTTTCCCCCGGCGGGGTCCGGATAATCGGCAACAATTGAACTGATTACCATAATGATGAGGGTGCTCGCCCTCTTCTCTCGTTTATTGCGCCCGAGCCGCCGCCACCCAAGAGAGAAGAGGTCAAATCGATTGACTTCTTAAGACGGCGATGGTGTAAGAAAATGAGAAAAAGACGGACTCTTCATCTTGGAATGACGAGCTGATGCGGGAAAAAGCTGACGGGGAAGGGGGAAAATGGTCCAAGTAATGTTAAATTTGATACCGCTGGGTGTGGACATTGTTTGGGGAATTTTTAAGTAAAAAGTTTGATGTAATTTTAAGATAAATAATAATAGGGTAAATATAACGTCATGATTCGAATTCCCGGACGCTCCGAAACCCGGACACTTCATCTTGTTTTATCAATTATTTGGATATAAGTTCGCATTTTGTATGTCAAAACTGTGTAATTTGAAGAATCCCAACATCTACTTTTATTTAAAGCTTGTTTGAACGCTGTAGTTAATGCCAAAACAATTAAATACAATAAAATTATAAGTTTATAAAAAATGCGAAACATTTCACTTGAAATATTTCATAGGCGTTCGAAGCACCGGGAAGGCAAAGCAGAAATTTATGGTTTCGATTTTCTTAAATTCTAGCAAATTTTTATATAAACTATCAATTGTTTTGATTTTAACAGCTAATTGAGATCTAAAGAATGCCTTTCACTAACATTTCTGTCCAAATTTGTGCGATTCATAAGTAAAATCGAGTGTCCGGAATTCGAAGCAAAAGTGTCCGGATTTCGAATCAGCTTTTATCAGTGTCCGGGATTCGAAGCACAACAAGTCATTTTAATTTTAAAATTCTGATGAAAAATTGTTATAAAAGACATATTTTGCATGCATTTTCTTGAAACTGATTGTTTATACTACATCCTGATGATATTTCTACATTTCCAACTTATTACATGATTTTTTGCCAGCTATAACAAAAATGATATGCTACTACTAAGTGTCCGGATTTCGAATCATGACGTTACTTGGAGCATTGTCAAATGGACTGTTAGGCCGCATCAAATATTTTTTTAAATACATGCTATCGACTCTGATCAATTTATTTTTTGACACAATTCTATAATTCTTGATAAATTTAATTCAAAACCAATAATTAAATCAAAATTAAACTTCCCAATTCCAACTAATGAAATCCCAGCTGTGGACATCATTTTCACCCCCAGCTCGTTAACACTAACCACCACCATCAGCGGCCATCCATTTCCGAGTTTGTAAATAATGGTCCACTGTTAACCTGATTTGGCCTGGCTGGCAACGGAATTCGCAATCTGAACTGTCCGGAAAATCCCTTTCCTCATTACCATACGTTTCACCGGAACCTGGATGCTGGACCACCAAATAATAGGGCGAAGGATTTCTCTCGCTCTCTGATGTTGCTGACCGGAACCGTAGTCACAAATATATCTAATTTAGTTTGTTTCGAATCAACTGACAGATCAGTGAAAAAAATATTTGTTTTTTGAATTTTAAGAGAATATGTCTGCCATAAAAAAAAGTTTTATAAGTAAAATAACATTTTTTGTAATGATATATTTCCCAACTTTTCAACTGTGCTTCCAAAAATGTTCTCAGTTCGGGAGAACCTGGTCCTGTTCTGGTCTCCGGACGGGGACACCGCGTCCTATCATCCGTGTCCGGACAGCCTGTAATCACGGACCAATTTAATTTATAATCATTTTCCCGGTTCATTTTGATTTGCCAAGCTTGAACCTCTCGAAATTGGTCCAAATTGACCTTCCCCCCTGCCCTCTTATCTCTTCACCAAAAACTCGAATAGTTTCACAAAATGGCACCGGAACTTTGCAGCAAACCAAATTTGTTTATATTTCAGGTGATGCACACTCACACACACACACATACACCGGCAGGTGTGTTGTCTCTTTTTGGAAATTTTCCGGAGCAACAACCAGGTCCTACTGACAAATCCCAAAAACAGCGCAATATTTCGGCTCTAATTTATACGACTAGCGATGCTCCACAGCACCTTATCGAGCTGGGAAAATCACGGGAAATAATTATTTTCCGGTACCGGGTTAACTCGCTTTTTGATAGGGAAACGGGAATTTTGGTAAGGGAAACAACCGTGAACTGGTAGGAATTTGTTACAAACAAATTATACAGCAGTTCCATATGAAAGTAAAGAAGAAAAAATAAAAGATTTTCGAATTGGCTCAAAATTGGACTGGAGGTTCCTTAGCCGAAATAATTTGGCCCGTATTTTTTGTTTGGTCAATAGGGTGACCTACACACAAAAAATATTTCCGAATGTTACATCATTTATGATGTAAAACTTTTGCACGTCATTAAACATTTAAA
The DNA here is from genome assembly GCF_016801865.2 of Culex pipiens pallens. Lineage (NCBI taxonomy): Eukaryota > Metazoa > Arthropoda > Insecta > Diptera > Culicidae > Culex > Culex pipiens. The sequence continues at coordinate 44,023,167 of NC_068937.1, read as the reverse complement.
TTTAAATGTAATTTGATGTAAATTTGCAACAAATTATACGTAAAAACATGACTTTACGTGTGATTCAACCGTTTACGTCGAATCTCAAGTTTACATCAACTGTGTTTACATGTGATTCATGTTTTCCGTGTCGAGTAAATTCACATATTTTTTTCTGAGTACGCCATGTAATGGTGGTCTGTAAAATGGCCATTTTCGTCGGTTTTCACAAAAACCACATTTTTCAAACAATCATAACTAGGGTTAGTGAAATTTCACGATTTCGCGGACAGCGTGAAATCCGCGAAATTTGTCTTTTTCCGCGAAATTCCGTGAAATTTTATGTTTGTGTGAAACTGTAACGATGTTTTAAATATTTTATTAAACTCAAACAGGAATAAAAATAATCCAAAGATCTACTGTAGAATTAAGCGAGTGAAAATACCCATGCTCAATTACTAATATAGGGTTAGTGAAATTTGATGACCGTCCGCGAACAGTGTGAAATTCTTGATATTTATAAATTTTCTCAGATCATTTTTTTCTTCAAACAACTTCAATATTTCAGCTATAAAGACTTTTTAAGTAAATTTTATAAGTTTTCACTTGAAAAGCTTGATATGAACCATTTGAAGAATTGTTTAAATTTATCAGTTTTTAGGAACTAACAAAATTTAGTAATATTTTTTCACTTTAGTAAAAAATTTACTACTATTTAGTTTGAAAATTAAAATTTCAAAAAGAAATAAGCTTTGTTTTATCCAAAATTAAGTAAAGAGTATTTATTATCTTCGAAATCTCATTTTAAAAACATGTCAGATTTTTCTCTAAGTTCTGTTTAATTTTAAAGATATTTGATTATGTGGGTGGATGATTCCCCTTTTTTGTTTTCTGTTCTCATTTTAAATAAAAATTTGATTTTGTTACAAATTATATTATTTTTGCCTATTGATTTAAAATTTAGTTTTTGAAAAGAGAGATGAAATCCTTAAAAAATATTTTGAATGGGCTAAATGTTGCAAAAAATTCAAACTATTTCACTCATTTTGGGTGGACAAGATTGTTGAATCTTGCTTTGATATGAAATTCAATAAAATGTAAACTGCTAAAACAGAAGCAAATCAGCGAAAACGTTTTTGCTTTATTAGTTGAATATCAAAAATGTAGATCAATAAATGGTTATACGCATGCCCTACATTTTGTTTTAAAATATAAAAAGAGCTCATCCATAAACTAGGTGGAAACTTTTTTGAAAATTATGAGATTTTTTTTGTTTCACGTTCAAATTTAGTGAAGATTTTTTTAGTTTATTGAAGAATAATATATAATGAAGCATAAAAAGTAGTTTCTGTGATTTAAACAAAAGATTTTCAGAGTTATTTTAACATTTTTCACGTTCCGCGAAATTTGCGTGAAATTTTGTGTTTTGAAATAGAGGTCCCCGTGAAATTTGCTATTTTCGAGCGTGAAAAATCACTAAGCCTAATCATAACTCCTCGCCATTGAACACGAAAACCTACAACTTTGTCGAAGGATGCAAGAAGATCCAAGTTGATCCCGATGAGTTATTAGTAACGCGATGAAAAGAAGTCGGATTGTTTACTTGAAAAGCATGTTTTTGTTTGTGATTTCCCTATATTGTGGATTTAGTTGGTAGCTGGATTTTCTGGCATCTTCTCACGGTCATTGGAAACGGTCAAGGATAGACCTAAAGGTTCTCAATTGGAGTGAAAAAGTTCAAGTTGTAGGAAAAAATATGGATTAAAATTTTGATTTTTAATCACTTCTCCGACATTGGGAATTATTTTTTGGGCATGCTCGCAAATTTTTTGTTCATTCGGAAAAATGTGATTTTTCTTGAAAAAAGATTCTTTTTTTTTAACTACATGAACACCCCAAATTCTGGCTCGATGCCGCCATCATGCGACCGCGTGCTCCGTTTGTTTGTCAGCAAAGCTGCAGCTGGATGGTGAGACGAAGTGAGAGGGGGAGAGGTTTTGACATTTTTATACCCGCATCTGGCCCACCGCCTATTTCGTCGGTCGTTGAGCCGACGGTCGTTTCCAACGACCGAGTCCAGCAAGGTACTAATCGTACAATATAAACTTCAACGATAAAAAGCCTAAACCTTAACCGATTTGGCTCAAAATTGGCACAGTTACTTAGTTTTGCTTAAAGAAGTGAGGACGTGAGTGGGTATCCCTGATGTCGATTTATTTTTATTGTCATCCAAATAACTATTTACTAAGTTTACGACCATTTCCAAGTGCATGACAAATTTCAACATTTGGGAAAAATCAATGGCTTGGACCGTAATTCGGACCCAAAATCAGTGCTAAAAGTCATTCAGCAGATACATTTTTCCTAACTGATCGCAAATATGTAAACATTTGTTTATAAACCATAATAGTTTTCATAAAATTTTCAAAACGAAATTTTAAGCTATGTTCTTTCTTGACATAAAAGCTCCTTTATGACATAACGAAAATCCTACTTTTTAAAGCCCTAATAAAATACAGCGACCAAAACACGACGGTTCCGTTATACCACAGGAAACCTGCTCTGTCAGCTGCATATAAAATTGGTAGTTTGTCTAGTAAACAAAGTTGTCATGATTGTTCAGCCATGAGTTTTCCTGACAATGTTTACCTTTTAACGCAGTTCCTTTCGAATAAACTTTAAAAAAAATCTTTTTTAGTAAAAATAACGTGAAAATTTTAAAAACAAAATTGATTAAATGTTTTTGACCGGTAAGCAACCAAATTTCCATATAAAATGAGATAGGGCTTTAGGAGCAAATTCCAGATTCACTGAAATTAGCCAAAGTGGCCAGATTCTGACATCTTTATTGAATTTATAACACCGTTACCAAGTGTTTTGACATGCCGCTTGACATATTTGAACATTTGGGAAAAATACTTGGCTGAGACCGGAATTCCAGATTCACCGGAACTGTCCATAGTGGCCAGATGAGCAGCTACTGAGTTTCTGACATTTTTATTGAATTTATTAAACCTATTACAAGTGTTTTGACATGACGCTTGACATATTTGATGATTGCACAAATGTACCAACACTGGGTCATCGGTGTAGAGTCCTCGACGTACCGGACGCAGCAGGCTTGCTGCGATAGCCATCCTCCCGACCGCCCGCTGACCTCTATTCCGGTAACGCCGATTCCTGGTCCCTTCGGATCTTGTCCAGCGTCCTCGTTTCGTGCGCGTTCTCGAACCATCCTCGTCTCCTCACTGAAAAAATCTGACATAGCAAATTCATATGCTTTTTCACGTGAGCTGGCTGAAAAATCATCACGATGATTTGCCATGCTTTTCCCTTGACATAGATGTGTTTTTCATATGACATTCAAATGATAATCATCAGAAATCAGCTGATTGCAAGCCATATGTTTTTCATTCTTTTATCGCGTGTTGTTCACTTTGGATTCAATAGAATTTCACTCGGATTTGCCCCATTTGACTTTTCCCTTGATTTCCAAATGGAAATCACGTGAGATTGAAATGTATTGGATTTCAAGGTGTTTGATGAAAAAATACTCATTCGTAAGATGGCGACGGATGAAGACAGTCCAAATTGCGTTTTTTTTTACTTTTTTGGTAAGTATTTAATAGAAGAAGAGTGAATATTGAAATATGTACGTTTAGACTAACAATGTTAATGAATTTCCAGGAAATCCAACCCCGGTGAAGGATTTGATCGTTTTCCCGGACCGACGCTGTATTGGCCGATTGATCCGGCAACTTCGGCATCTGGTTGCAGTATGATTTGCGTTCCGGAACGAAAAAATGTGCAACTGTCGACAGTTCCGTGACGCGGTGCTTGGTGACATTGCTTCCCATACCCGTGTCCGTGGCTACTCCAGATCCAGATCATCAAGGTTGAGTCGATGGAGGCCTCCAAGGTCAAGCAGTTTGCCGACTTCAAAAACCGGTTCCTGTTACCGGAAGCTATTCTTGTTCCGTCACCCAGACATCTGCTAGCAGTCAAATATGCCGTTGCCTCCGATTTTTTTTTTTTTTGTTAGGGGACCATCCATAAACCACGTGGACACTTTTTTGGGAATCTGTTACCCCCCCCCCCCTCGTGGACAATTGTTCATACAAAAAAAAACTTTTTTGTATGGATCGTGGACAATCGCCATACACCCCCCCCCCCCCTAAAGTGTCCACGTGGTTTATGGATGGTCCCTAGTTCAACTATTGGATAGGAACACGTAGAAGTGAAAAATGTAAAAAATATTGTAGTCTGATTGTATTTTGTGTGACATTTTGTATTTATATCAAAGGGGGCATATAATAAAAAGTTTTTTTTTTTTCAATAAAATTGATTTCTAATCGTAATAAAAAATCTTTTGAAATTAACAGAAAATCGTATGCAATATTCAATACACATGGATATCGCTGGAAAACCATTCAATTAACACTACAAAATCATTTTGAATGCAAATGCACACCATTTCAATGTCATGTGAGCTTTCACTTAAGATTCACGTGTTTTGCATTTGGATTTGCAGGGTCGCTCGATGGATTCTTTCAAGTGATTTACACGTTACATTCACATGCAAAGTCGTATGGGGCAGATTCATGTGTAAAACATGTGATATTGCTATGTGTCTTTCTTTCAGTGCTGTCAATATCTGTCCTTCTCTCCCTCTTCTCGCCAAGGCACATCAACATGATAAGGTCACATATTTTGATCAGCAAATAGAGATGCCCACCGACATCTCTACATCCCCCCCAAAGTTTCACAGACCTGTGAATTAGCTTGAGAAAATTTATGATTTTTTTTTATTTATCTATCATGATCAACCAAGAACATTACCCACAGGTTTTCTGGTGCAAGACCTTGTAGTGGCCGGATCGTATGAGGAGAACTTTCCATAATCCTCCTTTGCAGCTATTCCTAAACTTCACTTCATTTTATCCCTCTAGTAGTATATATATTTTTTAAGCAATTTATGAAACAACCGCCAATCCTGAATCTTCCCCCTTAATTTCTTTTTTTTCTGTTTTTTTTTTAACCAAAATCTACTATTGAATACTTCAACATCATTACATCTTTAGCATGTACAAGTAGATAAATACCGTCTAAATGTAACGGTGATTAATCTATTGAAATTGAATCATTTGACTGCTGCAGAGAATAAATCCTTACTATGCTTAACTCTTCAATTAATCGTCAAACCAACTCCTCAGTGTTCAGCCAATTACAACCCACTTAAACTCGTTAAAGCTTTCCTTTTTTTTACTCCTCAGAGCATGCACTCAATCGACTCCTCAGAGTTTGTATGAAATCAATTTCCCAGTATCACGTGTACTGAATCAACTCCTCAGAGTTTGTTTGAAATTGATTCCTCAGAATCATTTGTACTGAATCAACTCCTCAGAGTTCATCTCAATTTACTCCTCCTTTATAGCAATTTTACTTAATCTCACAATAGAGAATACCAAAACCATGCTGTAGAACGAAAGAATTATGTATTACGTAATCTCGAATCTCGTTCCTTCGGCCCATGATTAGTAACCGCTGAAAATTATTAATTTAACGTTACACATCAGTTACAGCATATGCACCAAGATTTTTTTTTGTTTAACACATTTTAGTATCTTCAAATTCTACACTGTGTACAAAATAATTTACAACAAAGTTTAACTATTTTAACAATCATTTTTTTTTGTAACTGCGAATAAATGAATGATCACACATTGCGGTTTACACGGAAGAAGCGAATTACTATTGAATTTAAAACTACTTGCATAAGCAAACCAACAAAACTAATTTTTCAGAAAACTAACTTCTCATCAGAGCACCTTACTAGGTTTACATACTTTTAGGTTTACGTAATGTAACAATTAATCAAGCAACTTCTCGAAAATATGTTGTAATAAGATCCTCTACTCATCTGAGCAGCTTTCCGAAAACTCCTATTTTGAACTTTTATCTGTTATATAATCAAGTTGAATTCATTTTGACTTTACCGCAAAACTGCTCAAAGTTCCATTATCAGCACAAATCCTCAGAATTCCTTAGTAAAACTCCTTAGAAATTTTCAGTACAACTCCTCAGAACTTTTAATGCAACTCCTCAGAGTTATTCGGCACATATCCTCAGGGTCTCTCAGTACAACTCCTCAGGGTTCATCAGTACAAATAATCAGAAGATGCACTCCTCAGAGTCTTGAACTTGAAAATTACTCAGAAAATTAATTAACTCCTCAGAGACTTCAACTTGGAAATAACTCAGAAAATACATCAACTCCTCAGAGTGTTGTACCTGCCAAATTCCTCAGAAAATGCATTTACTCCTCAGAGCCTTGAACTTGGAAAATTCCTCAGAAAATTCATCAACTCCTCAGAGTCTTGTACTTGCCAAACTCCTCAGAAAATGCATTAACTCCTCAGAGTCTTGTACTTGGAGAATTACTCAGAAAATCCATCAACTCCTCAGAATTTTGAATTTGGTGAATTCCTCAGAAGATGCATCAACTCCTCAGAGTCTTGTACTTGGAGAATTACTCAGAAAAATCCATCAACTCCTCCGAATTTTGAATTTGGCAAATTCCTCAGAAAATGCACTAACTCCTCAGAGTCATGTACTTGGAGAATTACTCAGAAAATCCATCAACTCCTCAGAATTTTGAATTTGGCAAATTCCTCAGAAGATGCATCAACTCCTCAGAGTCTTGTACTTGGAGAATTATTCAGAAAAATCCATCAACTCCTCCTAATTTTGAATTTGACAAATTCCTCAGAAAATGCATCAACTCCGCAAAGTCTCGAACATACGAAATTCCTCAGAAAAAGAATCAACTCCTCGAAGTTGCTTTATTGTCCACTGGGGGAACAGTATAAACTTCCATCGGGCACCTAATGTAGGATAAACCTCAAATTTCTGCGCCTGTAAATCTGAAATCAAGTAATAAATAATGGGAAGTGAACAAGCAAGTTTATCTCAAAATGTTGTTTAAATAGTCGCAATAAGTGAATTGAATGTAATTAGAACCGCAGAACCTGCCAAATATATGAAAATTTCCTCAAATGGAAATTATTGTGAAACATGAAGTCACAAACACATCTCAAACAACGCTTTACCCAAAATTGAGTAATTTCGGCATAAGTCTGTAACCATCCTGTACAGACAAATATGTGAGGTTAAGCAAACATGAGCAACACTCTATAGAACCTCTAAACATTCCGTCAATTCCTCCAAATGAGCTCTCACTTACTCCACGAAATCAAAACAAACCAATCCAATATAATACTTAAGTAGGCCTGAAAAATCCTGAATTAGGCGGGAATCTCCACCTCCAGCAGCAAAACCGAAAATCCCCCCAACCCGCCGAACAACATTCCTCCGCCAAAGCTCAGTGTGGCTACACCGCAGCAGAAAAAGAAAAACAAACTTCCACTTTTTCACTCTGCTTACCACTTACTCCTCGTCGCCAGATGTAGAGTCCTCGACGTACCGGACGCAGCAGGCTTGCTGCGATAGCCATCCTCCCGACCGCCCGCTGACCTCCATTCCGGTAACGCCGATTCCTGGTCCCTTCGGATCTTGTCCAGCGTCCTCGTTTCGTGCGCGTTCTCGAACCATCTTCGTCTCCTGTCAATATCTGTCCTTCTCTCCCTCTTCTCGCCAAGGCACATCAACATGATAAGGTCACATATTTTGACCAGCAAATAGAGATGCCCACCGACATCTCTACAATCGGATGGCCATTTGGAACCGGTCCCAGAATCCCCAGAGGCCTTGGCCATATCAAATAACAGCACTGAACTATGTTGTAAGGCATGTTATATAAGAAAAAGATAAATATAGAAGTTGTTGTATGTCAACAAATAACCAAGGCTAAAAATAACCTACCCCAGCGCAATCCGGAATATCTCCGGTAGTCCTGGACCATATGTTTCGTTCTTTTGTCAGAGTAAACTAGAAGAAATGTTCTGTAAAAAGTTACAAGATTTTTAAGATAAAAAACTACCAGAAAAAACTTCCCGAGTGTACAAGTGTTAACTGATTTTAGCCGTCTTGGGCGCAAATGAAAGATGATAAGTTTAACTTTCAAGAAAAAATTTTGGCCGATTTTAGCGTGATGTACTTTATGGATGAAGCCTATCCAATAAATATTGAATTAAAAATGTGTAATAAATATTTAGGATACTGCACAGAGTAACTCAATTGAAAAAAATATTATTACAATCTTTGGTCTATTTCCAAAACACTAAATAATTAATGAAATAATACATGTACAAATAAAAATAGCAAATTCATTCAGTAGAATATTATAAATTCAGTGTTTTAATTTTATTTCGTAGTTATTTCAATTTTCGTTAGTTTAAATAATTAACCATTTTCAATATTTTTCTTTTCATAAAGTCATTTTTTTTTATTTTGTTATTTACAGAAAACATTAAAAAAAACATTTTCCTAATTTGCAATGTTACCAAAACTTTATTTCACCTTTTCGAAACATTTCTCCAGCATTGTTAGTTTATTTCTAGCTCGTGTGAGTTTTGTCATGTCGATGGAGGGTTGTCTGATTTTCCGGAACCCCATTAGATACACACAGGGAAATAAATTTCTTCCGTTTCCGAACATGGCACATTTTGGTCCTGGATTGAGATAAATTGGTGACATTTTTGGGTTTGAGACGGGTGAAGTAGAGCGTAAAATATAAGCTGTTTTAATCACAATGTTCCCGATAAATTTCAATTCATTTGAAGGTGTTATTTATGTGTGACTTGACAAAATTACAAATACAAAATTGAAAAAATAAGCTTGAGATGGCAAAATGTATGATTTTTTCATGTCAAGAGAGGACACACCAATATTCATTACAGACATGGTGCAAAATCCCTTCCACTTTTAATCCTAATAAAAATGAATCCTTCAACAACAAAAAATTAAATTGCAACTCTTCCAATGACACAAGACGCCCTTCCAAGAAATAAACACCCCTCTTTGACCAGAAACAGACAAGACGACGAAAGGCAATCGCAAAAAGACATAAACATCAAATAAACATCAGATTGATCTTTTGATATTTTTTTTCCTCTGCCATTTTGATATGGTCACAACCAGCAAAATCTGGCAGATTTTTTGAAAATGGCGGAACTATTATTTTTAAAGTGTATCTGTTTTATTTTCGATTCTTTTATTTTTTTTTATTAAAGGATCAAGATGAAATTTATTTTTTGAATTCGTAAAAGTTGTTCAAGCAACCCTTCCCAAAGCTGCAGTCATTTAATACCAGCAAAAGGCAAATTCACCCCCTGTCTGCAGTGTTTGGACCCTTTCTTCTTCGTTTTCTTCTTTCCTCGTGAATAGTTTCAGTTATAACCCAATGAAAAAAAACCCCGAAGATCTGGACGACTTATCAAACATCTGCCCAACAATGGCCAACGACGACGACGATGCGGAAGGAAGACCCTGCCTCCCATCATACGAAAACGATACGGTCTATTGTGTCGTTTATACGGTTTATTCAGCCAGAGGGGTTTTCGCCCGCCGTTTTTTTTTCTCCTCAAAGGCTCCCCTTTACAATGAGAATGCCTACCTTCCTTGCCTTTCCTCAGAGCCGGAAAAGGAAACATATTTGCTGGTTTCGTGGGAAAACGGGGAAATTGTGACGAAAAATTTTTAAACTTCAAAATGTAATTTATTTTTCACAAAATATCAAACCTACTACATTTTTATAGCATAATTTAGTGATGCAAAAAGTTTTGATTGAAAAGACTATTCATGTAGTATTTTTGTATTTTTTTTTAAATTTTTTTGAAGTACCCAATTTATGAATCATTTTTTTCGACGTTTTTTAGATTTTCCTTTCCTTTCCTTTCCTTTCCTTTCCTTTCCTTTCCTTTCCTTTCCTTTCCTTTCCTTTCCTTTCCTTTCCTTTCCTTTCCTTTCCTTTCCTTTCCTTTCCTTTCCTTTCCTTTCCTTTCCTTTCCTTTCCTTTCCTTTCCTTTCCTTTCCTTTCCTTTCCTTTCCTTTCCTTTCCTTTCCTTTCCTTTCCTTTCCTTTCCTTTCCTTTCCTTTCCTTTCCTTTCCTTTCCTTTCCTTTCCTTTCCTTTCCTTTCCTTTCCTTTCCTTTCCTTTCCTTTCCTTTCCTTTCCTTTCCTTTCCTTTCCTTTCCTTTCCTTTCCTTTCCTTTCCTTTCCTTTCCTTTCCTTTCCTTTCCTTTCCTTTCCTTTCCTTTCCTTTCCTTTCCTTTCCTTTCCTTTCCTTTCCTTTCCTTTCCTTTCCTTTCGGTGGTTCGATTCCAGACGATACCTATGGCGTTTTTTACGCCTTCCATCGCATGGGGAAGTAAATGTTGGCCCCGGTCTAACCTAGAGTCCAGGTCGACTCCCTGGGTCCTGCCTCGGTGGAGTCGCTGGTACGCAGTTGGACTCACAATCCAAAGGTCGTCAGTTCAAAACCCGGGTGGATGAAAACTTAGGCGTGAAAAGTGGTTTGCAATTGCCTTAACAATTTTTTATTCAAATTTTCAGTATTGGTATCTCTCCATAATATTCCCATCTCTCCCTTACTGTAAAAAATAATTTCCAAGAAAAAAAGCCTTCTCGCCCAAAGGCTGCAACAGAGAGAGAGGGAGGCCCAAAATGGCTGCAGCATCATTGCCCATGGTTTGTCCTCTCTTTTGGCAGCTTCCCTTTCTTTTCATACTCCTTCCTATAGGCTCGTTGGGTTATAATTTTATTACTGTGCCTAAGGGCCTTTTCCGCAGAAGAAGTAAAAAAAAAACAAGATCAGGCAAAAAATTGTGACAAACGTTGCAGGGTTGCGGGGTTCAGGGTTCAATTCAGGCCTGCGGGGTGGAAGGATACGATTTCGCATTCGCTTGCGATGATGGTGACGGATATCTGTATTGACAGAAGCGTGGGGATTTACAGCCTTTTTATGTTTGATTTTGTTTAGGTTCCTTTTTTTTTTGTTAGTTGGCAGCTTGTTTTATTTCTTTTGCTGGCATATTGTGAACCCCCAAAAAGGGGGAGCATATGGAATTTTTCGGCAGATTTCTTCGGTTATTGGGTCTTGTTATGTTTGCAGCGAATTTCATCTGCAATATTGCTTAGAAGTTTTTGCGTTAAACTTTGTTTATGTTTACGCTTTAGCACATCATTGTTAATGTAAGTTCATGAGTTTGTTTTATGAGAATTGATTTTTCAATCAAAAAAACTTTGCTTAGAAAGATCAAAACTCGCATCTCAAGCAAAATCGTATGGGTTTAACAGAACAAGGCTAACAAAATATTATCATTTCTAATGAGAAGCAGTTAAGCACCTTTTATTTACCTCTTTAACACGCTCGATTGCGCAACGAAAACAAGTTGTCCTAGTGAAAGAATAAAAAATCCCCAGTGGGTCTCACCTGAGCTGTCCTCATTAGGTTGCCCCCGGAAGTTTGCCGCAAAGTTGCACATTTTCCAGCCGTTTTCCAAAAGCAAACAACAAACTGTGCCACTGCTGTGGAAGTATCTGGGATTTCAAATTTTTATATTATTTTTGAAATTTCTAAATTCTTTTATGCATGAAAATAAGCCGTGCAAATTTACATAATTTTGAATGTAAAAAGACACACATTGACACAAATCAATGGACAAAAAATAATATCGTTCAAAATAACGTTTCTACAGAGAATATCTACTGTCCACCAGAGGGCCATAAGTGTGCGCGCCTAAATGTATACTTGCCCTAGCCGCCTCATATAAAAAAAGAAGCAAACTAAGAGAGAGCGAGGCTGAAAGATGCTATCTTTATTTGCCATCAGGGGAAATCCTACAACTCACTCTAATGTTGCGCTGCTCAGATATAGGAAAAGCAGGACAAATAAAGCTTGGGTGGGACAAAATTTTCTGCAGTACTTTCCTCTCTTATGCAATTCAGCTGAAGTTTAGAGTCTCAGTTTTCCCTGTACGTTTGTGTGTGTGTCTGTGTGCAAAACAAACTGCAGTAGAGAAAACTAGCAGTGCAAAGTGCAGGCCATTCATAGCGGACAGAAGAACACGAGAAGAAGACGTAGGAGTTTGCTAAATCTTTTATTTCCCAAGCTTTTAAAATTATCCCGTTTCTTTTATTTCCAGTGCCAGCAGTGTGTCGTCTGCATTCAGTGATGCTGCACACACATACCTACCCATTTGACTGCCACCACCGAAAAGGACCACTTCTAAAAAGGGGTTGAACTTAGGGCACTCTCACACACACATACGTGCGCAAACACTTATTCGGTGCGTTTGCTGTTGTGCAGTTTTTAGTCGGGCTTTTTCTTTAAAATTCATGCAGTTTTTCGTTTAGACTTTGCTGCTTGACGACAAGCAGCTGATATGTACGAGTATTTTTTATTGATTTATGTCTGAATTTCGTCAAAATTAACTGTTGTGACAAAAAGTTGATTGAAAATTGTATATTTATGTAGAGCAATTTGGTAACTCATTAATATTTCTTCAGGAAAAGCACCCCAAAAATAAACTCACCCTCTTAGAGTCTTTAATTTCCGATTTTTTTTTTGAAATATTCGTCAAATTATTCCTAATTTTTTCAACTCGCAATGTCTCGGAAACTATTAGTTCGAGTAATTATGAGAATAAGTGGTATTAGCACTTTCAAAAGGTTACCCTCGATTCTTACATTTTTAAATTATTTTTAATTGAATTTCATAAAAGTTTCGTATTTTTAACAATAAAAAAATCAAATAGTTTCAGAAATATTGCGAGTTAAAAAGTGAGGAACAATCAAATGACACATAGAATAACTCATTTTTCACAAAAAATCAAATTTCAAGGGGCTGGTTCTCGGCATTTAGCAATTCAAATAAAAATAAATAAAGGAGTTGTAGGAAATCTTCCCAGTTTTTAGAATAAAATGTTTTGCAAGAGTGCTTTTTCTTCGCAATGTATTTTTAATAAATTGCAAAAAACTTAACATTTTTCTGAAAATGTCTAAATAAAGCATAAAGTATAGAATAGGAAATTTCAAGCCAGAATTATTAAAACAATGAAAATATTGTTGAAAAATGCCTTATTACCCATGCTGTTGAATTCCAATCATAAATTTCAAACAGAAAAATAATTTTCAACGAAAAAAAGACCTAGAGCTAAAAAAAATTGCGGTACTGTACATCAAAAATTCATCAAAATTCAAAAGATTCTGAACAAACTCAAACTTACTGAACATGATTCTAAACGCAGGGGAATGCATATTAAATTATTTTCAAGTGATTGCATGTTTATTGTAATTTTGAAATTAATTTTTTGAATAAAAATAATTGCCCCTGAATTTTTTGCTCGATTTTCAACATGACAAACGCTTGGAAAATGTTTGAAACAGATAAATGATTTTTTAAATTTTGATTGACAATTTTTTAGTTTCGTTTTGTTCGCCAATTTAAAAAAAACATGATATCTCTGGTACTAGTTGCTGCACCATTTTAAACTTTATAGCAGAGCAGTTCTCTACGGAATCGGTCTTTTTTCTTTAATTTTAATTTTTGTATTTTTTAATCCGGCTGAAACTTTTTTGGTGCCTTCGGTATGCCCAAAGAAGCCATTTTGCATCATTAGTTTGTCCATATAATTTTCCATACAAATTTGGCAGCTGTCCATACAAAAATGATATGTGAAATTCAAAAATTTGTATCTTTTGAAGGAATTTTTTGATCGATTTGGTGTCTTCGGCAAAGTTGTAGGTTTGGATATGGACTACACTGAAAAAAAATGATACACGGTAAAAAAAAAATTGGTGATTTTTTATTTAACTTTTTGTCACTAAAACTTGATTTGCAAAAAAACACTATTTTTATTTTTTGATATGTTTTAGAGGACATCAAATGCCAACTTTTCAGAAATTTCCAGAATGGGCAAATAATCTTTGACCGAGTTTTGATTTTTTTAATCAATACATTTTTTTTCAAAAAATCGAAATTTTGGTCGCAAAAATTTTTCAATTTAATTTTTTGATGTAAAATTGAATTTGCAATCAAAAAGTACTATAGTGAAATTTTGTTAAAAGGCACCGTTTTCAAGTTATAGCCATTTTTATGTAACTTTTTTCAAAATAGTCGCAGTTATTGATTTTTTAAAAATAGTGCCCATGTTTGCTCATTTTTGAAAAAAATATTTATGAAAAGCTGAGAAAATTTTCTATATTTTACCTTTTCGGACTTAGTTGATACGACCCTTAGTTGCTGAGATATTGCCATGCAAAGGTTTAAAAACAAGAAAATTGATGTTTTCTAAGTCTTATCCAAACAACCCACCAATTTCTAATGTCGATATCTCAGCAACTAATGGTCCGATTTACAATGTTAAAATATGAAACAAAAAAAATATTTTCAAAAAATTTACATCAAGGCTAACATTTTAAAAGACCAATAATTCAATATTACGCCCTTTTGATATGTTAATCTTGATTTTAAATTTTTGAAAATATTTTTTTCGAAAAGATCGGAAAATTTCACGAATGTTTCATATTTTAACATTGTAAATCGGACCATTAGTTGCTGAGATATCGACATTAGAAACTGGTGGGTTGTTTGGGTGAGACTTAGAAAACATCAATTTTCTTGTTTTTAAACCTTTGCATGGCAATATCTCAGCAACTAAGGGTCGTATCATCAAATTCCGAAAGAGCAAAATATAGAGAATTTTCTCAGCTTTTCAAAATTGGGCAAACATGGGCACTATTTTAAAAAAAAATCGATAACTGCGGCTATTTTGAAAAAAGTTACATAAAAATGTCTATAACTTGAAAACGGTGCCTTTAATCAAAATTTCACTAAAGTACTTTTTGATTGCAAATTCAATTTTACATCAAGAAATTAAATTGAAACATTTTTGCGGCCACTATTTCGATTTTTTGAAAAAAAATGTATTGATTAAAAAAATCATAACTCGGTCAAAGATTTTTTGCCCATTCTGGAAATTTCTGAAAAGTTGGCATTTGATGTCCTCTAAAACATATCAAAAAATAAAAACAGATTTTTGAAATTTCACATATCATTTTTGTATGGACAGCTGCCAAATTTGTATGGAAAATTACATGGACAAACTAATGATGCAAAATGGCTTCTTTGGGCATACCGAAGGCACCAAAAAAGTTTCAGCCAGATTAAAAAATACAGAAAAAATCGAATGACCGAAATCTCAGAGAATTGCTCAGCAAATAATGAAATATTAAGTACCCTTGAACATATTCAAAAATCTAAAATAAAAAAGCAGGGCTAGTGATTTTTCACGGCATGTCAATGGAGCATTCCCATTCGATTAGTTTTTTGCTTTTTTCTACCATGTATATTCCTTAACTGTCATTTCTACCACTCGAATCGGGTGCTCCATTACAAAACATTGACATTTCACAGCATTTTCACGATACTCTAGAATCTACTTAAAGTTCCAAAACACAGCAACCAAGGAAGTTGTTATCTACCTATTCCAAAATTGTCAAACTGACGGACCCAATCCTGCAACAATCTGAATGTAAAAGTAGTCAATCTTGTTTTGGGAGCGTTCTTTTATTACGTAACGCAAATTTTGGGATTTTTCACACTCCAATACAAAAAAATGGTCTAAATCGGCCGATTTTGTAGGGAGTTGCTTATTATTGGTTTTTAGAACAAATCAAATAAAAAAAACTTCATCTATTAAAAAATCAAACTTTTTAAAAAAAATTTCGCCATATCTACAATTTGTTGATATTTATTTTCAAAAAGTTTACAGAGATCTTGAACTGCTTTTCGTTAACTTTCATTGAAGTTTTTTAGAATACTGTGTAATAAAGACAAAAAGGTTCATGTGGTATAAAATACATTAATACTCATATTGGATAATAAATCAGTTATCTGGAACATGAATAAACTAGTAATTAACTTTATCTTCAAAAAAGAATACTAACAACTGCTCTCAAAATTCCAGCTAAAATCAAAAAGAATGCTTGAATGGAGTACTGGATTCGAGTGGTAGAAAAGACAGTTCTCCCATAAGGAATTCATTGTAGAAAACGTTACTTAATCCACCTTGAGGTGGTTGATGCCTTTCTCACATTCATGTTGTATTTTAGTTTGTATTTTCATATTAATTTAAGGTTTTTTTTTATTTTTTTTTTTAATAATTTTTTTTTTATTCAGTCTTTTTTATTTTTTTTATGCATTTTTTTATAATTATAAGTGCTGATATGCCAACATTAGGTGCACGATGGAATTGCATGCTGTCCCCCTAGTCTTAGTAAACAATGTCTTATGACTTGTATATTTCAGTAAAAAGTTCGTGTAAATCTTTGTCGAGACAAAATGATGTATTCAGCAACATAATTAATACAGACTTTTTCCAGAAGAGACGCAGACACTGCTTAAGCAATGTGGCAACCGGGCGATATGCATGCTGCGCGACTCTCGCACGTAGGCAAAAAGAACCAGCTTTTGAGGTTAGCAGTGTTGCAAATGAGTGATAGAAATGCTGTCAATAGATTATCTCTGCACCAAAAATATCCGAGAGTATAGCGGCCGTCACTATTGCTTGTGAGATCTCTTCTTGTGTCTTGTGATTCCCAGCGATGTCATTCTCTCTCTATCACTCCTCCCCTTTTCCTCGACTATGCACTCTCACCGCTGAGTCTCTCAATCTCTCCGAAAACTGCAATGAGAGAACGCGAGATGGCGATTAGGAGCCGACCACGCATGACGTCCCGTTAAACTGCGTTTGCGAAATTGGTTTTGTGGCGGCTTTTGTGGTTAAACGCTGTTGCGGTAGGATAATCGTGGAAGCAGGAATGAGAGAGAAAAGGAAAATGTCAATCGCGAGTGTGTTAACACGAAAACGTGTTCGGCTATGTTCGGCGCTGAGAGTTTAAAAGAGGAGAGAAAAGCAGTTGTATTTGAGGCGTGAATATTCAGGCGGGATATTTGTAGTTGCTGAGAGCTGATATTTTGATATTTTAACAACCCTGGAGGTTAGGCAAGAATCACCCTTTTTAGTAGCTACAAAAATACTTTTTCATGGCATAACTTTAAAAGTACTTCACTAAACAGAATAAAATTTAATAGGGTCTTAGGGGACCCCAAAACAAACAGAATAAGGCGGATCCGGCCAAAATCGGTTCAGCCAGTTCTGAGATAATCGTGTGGAAAAAAAATCATGTCTACACACATCCCCATTTGTTCAGAATTTGATTCTGAGTCGATAGGTATACGTGAAGGTATATCTGAGAGGTATATTTAAGAAGTTCATTTTTCGAGTGATTTTATAGCCTTGCCTCAGTGAGGTGTGGAAAGCAAAAAGCAAAAACTGCTCGAATGGAAGTGCTCTATTAAAAAAAAACCCAAAGTTAAAAACACTGAGATACAGTAAGGCTGTCAGAAACAGTTTACACGAAAACTGGACTTTGACCATTTTTCGGGCAAATTTAACCGGATTTTTCATTTCAGATGATTTTTTTCTCTATTTTAAAGCAAAATTCTAGAGAAAGTAACGATATTTTGAAAATTATTAGTCTGATTTTCAATGTTCAAAAATTAAACATTTGGGAAATTCCAAATTTAAAAATAAAGTCCAAAATATTGAAAGATCCAATAGAAGTTATTTAATTAACAAAAGGTTTGATTTAATTTTTTTTAAGATGATCAGCATCTTTTTTCATTGTTTAGTTGTAGCATGTTGATACTGATAAATGGATCTGTGGATAAGGTAAAATAAAAGGTTGGATAAGGATAAGGTAAAAGGTTAATTTGGCTTAAATGAAAATGTGACCAGAAATCACAAAGGCGGCAAACTGTGGATCCATTATCCGAGTAGACGTCAACATCCTTACACAAAAAAACAGATTTAAATTCTTCAGGAAAATCACGTTTTCCCCTCATGACTTTTAAGATGAAATAGTTTTTTTCCACCGGGTTTTATTTCCATTACGCTGCATTCCAAGCAAACTACTGCACTAAAGGACAGCAATAATGTGATGCTGCTGCTGCTGCACTTTCCCTGTAAACAAACCTGTCCTCTTCTTTTTCTGCAACGACGAAATTGGCACAAGTCAGCAGACGGAAGACCCGTCTCGGAATCTCTGCGATGGTGGTGTTTGCGTCATTTGCCCGGTTCCATTCAAGTGCGACTCGGGCAAATTGCATTATTGGGCTAACAAACTGCCCGTCGTTGAGTTCTTCGAGTGCAACTTGTCTGAGTCGGAGGAGCAAAAATCAAATCAAAGAAATCTTCAGACGCGGGAATCTGCGCGCACTCTGACGAAATGAATAGAGAGTTGGTAAACAACTTTGGCATTAAGCATTAAGGGCAACTTGCTTTAAATTCCTGGACGGGGTTGTAAGAAGCACTACAAGGTTGCCAGCTCGACTATTCAGCTGTAAAGGTCAGATAACTTTTTTTGTTCGAGAGTCTCACACTCAGCTCAGAGTTGAATCTTTGCCGACCTATTTCCTCATCGGATGTTCCATTTTTTACCACGAATTCCGAAACATGGATATCTGTGATTCCTTGGAGCAATTTTCACTTCGCGGTTTCTAGCTGGTCTCAGAATGTGACGTAACCGACATAGCAACTTAATATTTTATTTGTTTAACTGATTTTCTTCAAAAGTGACTCCCAATAATAAAAATTTTCTAAAATTTGCAATCTTAAATTTGACCTTAATCTCGAATTGTCACTTACGTCACTTTGTATCATCACTGCGGGCCATCGTACAACCCGTTCATTGCAGTGCTACCGGAAATTTCGTGACGATGACAACGACGACGTCCAGCCTTCGTCGCACGATAATCCCGTGGGCCTTCAGGTGATGCCCAGTCGGGGATGGAAGGTGTCACTCAAAGTAGGGGATGTTGGTCAACAGTGAACTTTTAACTTGAATAACAAAATCAAATAATATAATGATTAGAACACTGACTGTCACTCTTGCCGGCTATCCCCTAGCCAAGTCCTTCGTGATTTCACCTTAGCAATTTCGCAACCACAAGCTGTTTTCTCGTCAGAGGGTCGGGCCATCGTCACCATCGTCATCATGACCGGCTTCCGGCTGCCCGGAGGCCTTTCCGCGATGGAAGCCCCTTAATGGCTGCGTTTCCGGTGTCACCGCGGCGGTCGATTTCCACGCAGTCCCGGGACCTGACCTCGGTCAATCCGTTTCACGTTACGTAGCAATGATGGAGATAGCACTAAATAGGTAAATCATGATGATTTTTTATTTCAATACGCAATTTGTCACGCATAATATAAGAATTGAAAAAAAAAACTTCCCATGGCAATTTATCCAACAAACAATTCCTTAAAACCGATCATCTGTGAGGATTTAACCTCAGTTTAAGAATCCATTGATTTATTTTTCTAGAAAGAGAACGTAATCGATAATCGGCTTCGTCAATAAATGGCCCATAAACCTCTTCTTCCAAATCGCCCAAAAATACGTACCATAATTCCAAATCGATATCATTTTTTTGCTCACATCCCCAAAATTTCCCCTTAAAAAAAACTCCATCATCCCCGGCAATCAATGGCGCGCGGTGACAAATTGCCGCCAAGTACCTTCGATTTGTTTTCTGCTGATTCCATACCTGACCCTCGCACCTTAACGAATCACAAACAACAAAAAAAAATGAATCAAAGGACAGCTGGCACTTCTGCTTCTGCTGAACACCTCTCAATTTAATAAATCATTTTTCATCGCTCACAAATCGCGCAACGATTTTCCCAAATCAAACGCGGCGAACCTTTGGGTGGTGGGTGGCGATGGTGACAAGCTGCCTGAGATGCCTCGGATGCCATTTGGCTCATTTTTCAAATATGGCTCCGGCAGAGATTGGTTTACTTTGCCCGGCGTTCCCCGGTTGTCTGTTCACTTTGGGTACTTCGCTTGACGGTGCTCACCTTCGTGGATGAAATTCCTCGGAGCAATCTGGTTTGGCCAGAGGTTGTCATTTTCAGGTTTTATACTGTATTTAATTTGCGATTTTCATAACAAATAAGTTCCCGAGCAGACGGAAATAACGTGGGAATAACATTTTTTGATATTTGAAAATACTAGGCCAATAACATTTTATGTTATTTATAACACGTTTTGTTATTCGCCGGTATGATTTTTTTGTTTTGTTATAACATTTTCAGTTATTTTTCGAACAAATCTTTGTTATTATTTTTTATTATTTTAACAACTAATCCGATCATCCCAATAACAATTGGAGTTATTCTTCCTTAACAAAAAATGTTATACCCAAGTTGTTTTGGCTTTCAACCAATAGCAGACCAATAACAAATTTTGTTATGATAACATAAACTGTTATTGAACTCTTATACAAAAATGGATTTTGCAAGAATATTTCATAACAATTGTTGTTATTTTAACAGTATTTGTTATTGAAATGGCATGGCATTTTACCGTCTGCCCGGGTTAAGTATTTGGCACTTTTTTTTAATATAGAGCAATTCCAGGCCAAAACAGGATTTTTTAGGTACTTTTTTCTCGACCCTCTCCGATTTCAATGAAACTTTGTAGCCACGTTATCCTACGCTTATATAAGCCATTTTTGTGTTTATGGAGCCAGTTGCACATGATAATGGCATTTGAGAAGGGCGTAAGTGTTTTAAATATTTTTGTATATTGTGATTTAAAATTTACCCTTTCTCAAAGCAAAGCCATTGCATCGTATCAAAAAGTGGTCGAAGACAAACTTTTAGGAAATTTGACGGGCTTTCTGAAAAAATACACTGAAAGAAGAAACGCGCAATTTTTTTAAGATTTTGGGGTCCTAAACAACTCCCCATAGTTTGAGAAAGATTGGTGTGAGGGGATTTTTTTTTTTTTTTTTGGATTTCGATATTTAACAAATCCACTTTTCATGCTATATCAACTCTCCTTTTTGACAAGTGCTCTAAACATCAAAATTTTCATAAGTCTGCATATTGACCATTGTCTTAAGTCCAATTCTTGTGAAGTTGCAGCGGTTTTAAAAACAAAAGTGTTTAAAAAAAACAGGGGTTTTGTTCATAATTTGGCAATTTCTATATGTGAAACTTGATTTTTCAGTTTCGAAAATATTTTCACAGGAAAGCTCGTCCAATTTGTGTGTATGTGACCAAAATTCTCATTGAGTTTTCTCAGCACTGGCTGAACCGATTTTGATCAAACCGGTTTCATTCGACTTGGTTTAGGATCCCACACATCCTATTGAATTGTTTGAAGTTTCGATAAGTAGTTCAAAAGTTATGTATAAACATGTGTTTTAACAAATAGCCAGGTCTCACTCATATGTATATAAACGATATCCAGATCTGTCATGCAACCGATCGTTGGTTAGATAATTGAAAGACCTTTCCCACGAGTTAATACCATGTAAGTGATATTTGTGTTCTTTTTATTCTGGAGCTAAAAGAAATAGATGAAATTTGTATCCAAACCCATCACATTATTACCCATTATTGGTAAATAGTGAGGAAGGCATCAACCACATAGGTGGATTAAGTTTGTTTTTTGACAATATTTCGGATTATTTTTTTTATCTAATTCAAAATTCATTGCCATTTTTGCTCATATAAAATTGCGTTTTTTTATTCATCAAAAACATATCTTGGAACCATCCATAAACCACGTGGACACTTTTCTTAGAAATCTCAAACCCTCCCCACTTCCATTAAAAAAAAATGGTTTTAATAACTGATTTTTTTTATTTCTGAGGGTTGCTCCAATTTTTTTTAATAGAAATAACGTGTATTTTTCATTCTATGTTTTCTAAGAAGCCCATCAGAATTCTTAAAAGATTTTCTTTGACCACTTTTTGATACAATGCAACCGCATCGTGATACAGTGGTCTTTTAAATTGATAATTTTTTATATAATGCCTTTAAAAATGTTAATTTTGAGTGTTGACTCATTGTACAGAACCGGATGGGGCCGGATCACTCTGGAGAGTTCCGGAGGAAATCAAACACGGCGGGCTACTTAAAAACGCAAACTTTTATTTGCCACTCGCAAACAGACCGAACTTCTTCAACGGACACTTTATTGGGATCTAACTCTAAAGTACATGAAACATACATGGCGCATTGGTGCACTTCGCGCCACCGATCGCAGTTAGCCGAGAGGGTTAATTTGGTGAGAGTGGGACCACAGAGAAAATATAAATTAGAGAGAAAGAGCGACTTCAGAACTGCCACCTAAACAGGCGAGAATTAGTACTGCGCGGGGTAGCACCAGCCGCGCGTACCACAGTACATCATTAGTCTACTCATCTTCCTACCTCTACCAATTCTTTACATCCCGGCCGCCTTGAAAGACCTTTCAAAACCTAACTGCATGACCATGACACTAATACTACACCTAACATCTAACACACCTAACAACTACTTACAAACAAACTAAATGTAAACAAATATACATGGAGCAACAAGGAAAAATTATCACTTTCGCTTTCGATCGCGGTGCATCATTCTTCGGCACAATAGGTGCATCAATTGTTCGCCGATCAGCTGATGACCTAGCCGTTCTGCTGCTGCTGCTCGTGGTGTTTCTGCTGCTGTCGATCGCTGCTGGTTGAATTCTTCGATTTCAGGTCAGTTTTCGGTGCGTTGTTAATCATCTCTCGCTGCATTTTAGGGCTGCGGCTTGCCGTGGGGCGTCTCAGACGGCGGCAATCTCGATCCTCGGATGGTCGTCCTCGACGACAGGAAACTCTGTGAACGAACATAGGCGGCTTTTTACCAAGAAAATCAGGGGGGAAATAAGACTCGCCTGGAGCGGAGGCCACCGTGGCCTCCGCGGGTGCCTCCGGCACCGATGCTGCTGCCCTGACGCGGACAGTGTGGGTGGATGAGCGGCGTACGTGCGACGTACGGTGTGTGTGCGTGGACTTGTGCGATGCTTTGAACTGCGTTGATCGTCGGGAAAGCTGGCCAAGCTGTACGACGACCGGTGCAGGGTGACTCCAGCGGCCGAATTACTGCAGTTTTTCGGTTGCTGAGTTGATCGTGGCTTTGCGCGTGTCCCCATGGGCACGAACATTAGCGATTTTTCTGGCGGTAGAAAACAGAAGAGCGTTACTGTTTGACTTTGCGTGGGAGACCACCGGTCTCCGGGCGCGCTCGCGCCGAGTCTAGTGCGACTAGACCAATCTTCTGGAATGCGTCCAGCGGGTAGATGCGGTTGGTGATGGGACCCTTGATTGACGGTTTGTTGGAGAGATACGGACCTTAGAGCGAGTGGGACAACAGCGAAACAGGTGCAGGGGAACATGGGCATCAACGCTGGCAGAAAAGAAATAGGATTACTTTTTGCTCAAGAATTACAATACATAAACTTAACTGGTGTGCGGGAGTGCACATCTGCACCCCCGCAGGTGCGTAAAGCACCTCGATGGAGAATGTTTAATTCTCTTGTTGTGTGTTTGGGAAGTTATCTGCTATGGGAAGGATACAGATCTTGGAGATTCCTCTCTCGTAGACTCCGTCCTTCGTTCTGACGACCGCAACGCGCACGTTGCCATCGCTCCCAGTGCGAATGTCGGTCACTCGCCCTAGGTGCCACATCTGTGGCGGCAGGTTCTCCTCTTTCAGCAGCACCATCATTCCGCAGAACAGGTTGTTGCGCTGTCTCGTCCATCGCGTTCGGTTGTGGAGGTCCGACAGGTACTGCGTCGACCACTTCCGCCAGATCTGCTGCACAAAGTCCTGCGTTCTCTGCCACGCTGACAGCCTGTTCTCTGGGACTTCCGTCAGGTCTGGTTCTGCCACCGCTGCCAGTGTTCTTTGGACCAGAAAGTGACCTGGGGTGAGGACGTCGAGATCGTTCGGGTCACTGCTGAGGGGTGTCAGGGGGCGAGAGTTCAGGCATGCTTCGATCTGCACCAACACAGTCACGAACTCGTCGTGCTGCAACACTCGCAAGCCAATCGTCTTCTTGAAGTGCGTCTTGAACGACTTCACCGCTGCTTCCCACAATCCACCGAAGTTCGGTGATCTTGGCGGAATGAATTTGAACTCGATGCTCGCCTTCGCCGCGTCTCTCACCACCGCTTCGTGGAACTGTTGATCGCAGAACAGCTTCGCCAGGTCGTCCAGTTCTCTCTTCGCTCCCACGAACGTCTTCGCGTTGTCGCACATGATCAGCTGCGGCTTTCCTCGCCGCGCGGTGAATCGCTTCAGCGCCGCCAGGAATGCTTGTGTGGTGAGGTCGGTCACAACCTCGAGATGTACTGCCTTCGTGACCAAGCACACGAACACAGCTACAAAGCATCGGACAGGTCTCGCCTTCCGACCGGGGTACGACAGCTGAAACGGTCCGCAGTAATCCACACCCGTTTTCAGGAACGGTGGAGCTGGATTTACGCGTTCTTGGGGTAGATCGGCCATGAGCTGATCTTGCACCTTGGGCTTGTTTCGGAAACACGGTACACACTCGAAGATGACTTGCCTCGCTGCGCGCCGGACGCTCAGCGGCCAGAACCGCTCGCGCACACTAGAAATCAGCAGCTGCAGTCCAGCGTGGAAGTACTTGTGGTGGTAGTGCTGTAGAATTAGTTTAGTTAGCGGATGGTGGTTGTCCAAAATCATCGGATGCTTCCTCCCAGCTGAAACTGCAGCGTTTCGTAGCCGGCCGCCAACCAGTATTACGCCCTCCACGAGCCTAGGATTGAGCGCGTTCAACTTCGAAGTCTCGTTAACTTCTCCCTTCTTTTCCAGATCTGCGAGCTCATGCGGGAAGCATTCCTTCTGCGCCAGCTTCACCAGATCCAGCAGTGCCGCTTCGTGCTCGGCGTGCGTGATGTACCCGCTCTTTCGGCACTCACGGTTGGCAGGTCGAGCGTTGTGAGCGAATCTGCGGCAGAGTGCGGTGACTCGAATCAGCTCAAACAACGACGAATATCGCGTGAACAGCTGCTCCGGCTGAAGAATCTGGACAGTGCAAGCGTACGACGCTCTCTGCTCCAGCAGTGCAGCTTCCAACTCCTCCTGCGTGGGATTTCTCGTCTGCGGCCACTTGTCTGGACTTAAGCACAGCCATGTGGGTCCAATCCACCACAGCGATGCGTACGCGAGCAATGCTGGGATCATGCCTCGAGACAGCAGATCCGCCGGGTTTTCCACACCGGGTACGTGGTGCCAGACACAACCTTTGCTCAGGTGCTGCATCTCCGACACGCGGTTTGCCACAAATGGATTCCAGCGAGATGGTGCGGACGCCAGCCAACTCATTACGACCATCGAATCCGTCCACAGATGGATCTCGATGTCGACCGGAAACAGAGGGCGTATCTTCTGCAGCAAGTGGCACATCAGCAGTCCTGACGAGCACTCCAGTCGCGGGATCGTCTCCTCCTTGGTTCGTCGCTTCAAGTCGGTCATCGGCGCCACCTTAGTCTTCGACGTCAGCAGGTTGACCGACACGCCACCGTTGCTCCAGGTGCTGCGCGTGTAAAAACACGCTCCGTACGCCTCAAGCGACGCATCGCAAAATCCGTGCAGCTCAAGCTTGACACACTGCAGGCTAAAACCGACCCAACGTGGCACAGCGATGTTGTCAAAGCTCATCATGTTTCGTCGAAACTCCTCCCAAATGTGCACAAGATTTTCTGGCAACGGCTCTTTCCAATCGACTCCTTTCTTCCACAGCTTCTGGAGGAAGATCTTGGCGATCACAACAACTGGTCCGACCAGTCCAACGGGATCGAAAATGCGTGCTGTGTCTGACAGCACCGTCTGTTTCGTGAATACCGTAGCGGCATTCCACGTCGGCGTTTTGAACTTGAACTCATCGCTGCTCGAGTCCCACAGCAGACCCAGTGTCTTCACAGCGGCAGTCGACGAATCCAACTCTTTCGCACCTCCTTCGTCTCGCAGCTCCTCGGGGATGGCTTCCAGCACGGCGTTGTCGCTGCTTCGCCACTTCCTGAGCAGGAACCCGGCCGCCATCAGCCGCTCGCTGGTCTCTCCAACCAGCTTCTGCGCTTCCTCGATCGAGTCGGCTCCCGAGAGCATATCGTCGACATAAAAGTCATGCTTGATGGTCTTCGCCGCCAGCGGATGTGTGGTTTCCACCTCTTCTCCGACCGTGCGCAAGCATTTCGTGGCCAGGTAGGGCGCCGACGCCGTTCCGTACGTCACCGTAGTGAGTTTGAAGGTGCGCACAGGTTCGCTCGGCGCGTCCCTCCACAAGATCCGCTGCAGATCCTGGTCATCTGGGTGAACGTTCACCATGCGGTACATTTTTGTGACGTCTGCGACGACGGCGATCTTCCGCAAACGAAAGCGAAGAATGATGGTCAGCAAATCATCCTGGACCACCGGTCCTACCATCAAAGCATCGTTCAGCGAGACTCCAGACGACGTGGCACATGAGGCGTCAAACACTACCCTCAGCTTGGTGGTCGTACTATCTGGTCTCAGCACAGCATGGTGAGGTAAATAATACGCCTGTTTCTCCTCCGTGTCTTCTTTCACCTCCTCCATGTGTCTCATCTCCAGGTACTCGTGAATGAAGTCAGAATACTGCTTCATCAGTTCTGGATTAGCGGTGAGCCGCCTTTCCAGCCCGTAGAACCGCTTCATCGCGATCGATCTCGACTCGCCTAGACTCTGCAGGATCGTCTGCTTCTTCGGCAGTCTGACAACAAACCGACCGGTCTCGTCGTGCACGGTGTCCGCCCTGAACAGGTCCTCGCAGGCGCTCTCCTCGAGCGAATGTGTACTCGGCGTCTGACACGACTCCAACTCCCAGAACTTGGCCAGCAAATCGTTGATCTCCGCCAACGCTTCTGCTTCTGCTGAGTTCTGGTTCGCTACGACCCGTGGTAGCTTTGCCGCTACTCCGTTGACAACGCCAGATACCACCCAGCCGAGCTCGGTGTTCTGGATCGTCGGGCTTGCTTCTCCAAGCTTCATCTTACCATCGGACAACAGGTCATAATAATGCTCTGCTCCAATGATCATGTCCACAGGTCCAGGACGGTAGAAGTGCGGATCCGCCAGCTTCACGTCCTCTGGAATGCTCAGCTGCTCGGCATCGATGTTGTTAAACGGCAGATTCGCCGTGACCTTCGCCAAAACATGAAACCTCATCGATGCTGCGAACTCCGAAATCGCCGAAGAACGAGCGCAAACAGTAGCGGTCACCGCAAAGGTGGAAGTGGATTCTGCAACGCCGATTCCTTTCACCCGCAGGTAGTCAGACTGCGGCTTGCATTTAAGCTTGCGCGCGAACTCCTTGGTCATCAGGTTTCGCTGGGAGCCACTGTCAAGCAGTGCTCGAGCGAACAGGGTGTGACCTCGCGAATCGCAAATCCGTACAACAGCCGTGGACAGCAACACTTCTCGAACCTCCTCCGTGCGACTTGGAACAAGGGACGACGACAGGTTGCACGCTGCTGTGTGGCCTGTGGCGAGCTGTGAGCTTTGTGGTTGTGAGCTTTGCGAGACTGGTGTCTGTGTAGGGTTTTGTGTAGATTGAGTGGGTGTGTGACGGGTTTGGCTTTGTGTCTTCTGTTGTGGGTAGTGTGTGGATGGTGTGTTCCCTGAATGAGGTCGCGACGCGTTCGGGCCTGCAGCGGCAGCGTTCGACCTTTGGCCAAAGTTCTCGTGAAGAAGCGTGTGATGTTTCCGCTTGCACATCGAACAAAATCCTCTCGTACACTTTTCCACGACGTGACCAGGCTGCAAACAGTTGAAACACAGCATATTCCTCCTGGCAACCGCGACACGCTCTGCACAGCTCATCTTCTTGACCGCAAAACACTGGAACACGTTGTGCTGAGGTCCGTTGCAAAAAAAGCATCCGCTTGGCTCAGCAGACGCAGCGTGACTCGACGCGTACTTCGGCGGGCGACGCTCGTTCCTCGTAGCTTTCTTCATGGAATCGATCGTCTGCAGCATTCCGCACTGTTCCCGCAGAAACTCCAGCAGCGTCTCGTACTTCACAAACTCCTTGGACTTCTTGTTGTGTTCCTCCCAGTGGCGCAATGTTGCGGCGTCCAACTTGCTAGTGACAACGTGAGCGAGCAGGATGGACCAATCCTCAGTCTTCACCCCGAGCTTGTTGATCATCTGCAGGTTCTTGTCCACCACGCTCAGCAGATGGTTCAACGCCTCAAAGCACTCGTCTCGTACGGGCTCAACAGCAAAGATGGCGTCGAGATGGCTCTTCAGGATCAGCTTCATGTTCCCGTAGCGATTCTCCAGCACGCCCCACGCCACCTGGTAGTTCGTATCTGACACGCGCACTGTGCTGATCTCAGCAAGCGCTTCTCCAAACAGTGAAGACTGAAGATAAGTAAACTTATCGAAATCTGAAAGGTTTTCACTATTATGGATCAGCGACTTGAAGGAATCCCGAAAAGTAATCCACTCGGTGATGTTTCCTCCAAACGACGGCAGCTTGATTTCGGGCAGCTTCACGCGCGAAACAGTCGATTTCGCCTGAGCAGGTGCCGCTTGCGTGGGTGCTTCCTCCTTCCGCTTTGCCAGCAACTTCGCCTTCAACTCACAGTACAAGTTCTCGAACTCCCATAACGCCTTAGTGTGCTCCTCTACATCCTGTGTTTTCTCCTTTCCAGCAGCATCAACCCCGAACACATCAGTGAGGACGTCGATCTTGCGCCGCACGACGTAGAACTTCGCCAACGCATCATCCAGCATGTTCAGCCGCACGTCGATCTGAGCTTCGTCTTCGCCATCCTTGAAGCCATCAACGAATTTCTTCGTCATCTCCAGCGTACTACGAAGCTGCCTCTCCTGCATCTGATACTCCCGCAACGTAGTCATCGCGATGCACTTCTTGGACCACAATTGACACCTGAAAACCCGACGCGCGCGACCTCTCGAAGACAGATGACAGAGAACAAGACCAACCCACTAAGCCAGGGACCCCAGAACCGTCAATCAAAGGGAGAATTTTCACCACACTCAAGAACCCAAGCTCAATAAAAATCGCATCAACTTCAGTTCAAACCAGTTTAATTGTGGATCACCACAGCTCAATAAAAGAAAATCAATTCAAATTGCAATGGCTGGCAGCGCATGCATCAGCTCCAAGCCACAGACCACAATTACTTCCCTTTGAATCCGCAAATCCGTCCGCAGCTCGAAGTTCCGTCCGTCCAATCGTCGACTCCAACAGCAACAGCAACCGTAGCAGCAACAACACCAACCGTCGAACTGCAACCGCCGCCGAATCCTTCCAATCCAACAGCACCTTCTTCAGCGTCCAACTGCAGCTCGTCGACGGTCAACTCTGGGTCGTTGAACTCCAGCCAGCGGTCGTTGAACTCGTCGCAGTCGTTCACCTCCGCACAGCAATGGCCAACACTGCTGCACTGCACAAATTTCTCCGGAACTGGTCCACCGGTCGAGTGATCCGGTTCGAAGGACCAAAATGTACAGAACCGGATGGGGCCGGATCACTCTGGAGAGTTCCGGAGGAAATCAAACACGGCGGGCTACTTAAAAACGCAAACTTTTATTTGCCACTCGCAAACAGACCGAACTTCTTCAACGGACACTTTATTGGGATCTAACTCTAAAGTACATGAAACATACATGGCGCATTGGTGCACTTCGCGCCACCGATCGCAGTTAGCCGAGAGGGTTAATTTGGTGAGAGTGGGACCACAGAGAAAATATAAATTAGAGAGAAAGAGCGACTTCAGAACTGCCACCTAAACAGGCGAGAATTAGTACTGCGCGGGGTAGCACCAGCCGCGCGTACCACAGTACATCATTAGTCTACTCATGTTCCTACCTCTACCAATTCTTTACACTCATCATGCCTACAAACTTTCAATGCATTGTATCATTGAGACGGACGGGTAAAAAAGTAGTACCTGAAAATTCCTGTTTTGAGCTCAAATTGCTCTTATGCATTAGGGGCCATCCATGAACAGCGTAAACACTGCTGTTATTGTAAGTCAAGAATTCTATAAAAAAGAATCCCTGCCTTCATCCACCCCAAAACAACATCCCGTCGTCTGGTCTGAACTCAGGCCACCAGACTCTTAATACCAAATCATTCCGAACACAAATCGTCATTCTCAGAATCGCACGCCCAACGACGCCAGACGGGGAAAATCACCGACCATGACCACACTAAACGCGATTTATCAACCGAATATTGAATCGGCATTTTTGCCCTGGTAATGTAATAAAAAGAAATTGGTCCCAGGGAAAAAAAACGGGGCAAAAAAGGATAGCTTAAAATCACCATAAGGATGAAAGATTAGCGAGCTTTTCCATTTTAAGCTCCCTCGGTGTGGCGGTGGGTTTTTAAGTGAGTTGCCAGATTGGTTTTAAGTCGTTGTGGGAATTTTTATACACCGTCATAAATTAGTTTTATTACACACCTTGACGGGGAGTTTCTGGGCTGTTTCTGCCGGTTATGGGGGGTCTTTTATAGGGCAGACCAGAAGAATGTGGTTTTTGGGGTTCTTTCCCGGCAGCAGTCCTATTGAAAGCATTAAAGAAAATTGAAAAATTAAATTAAATTATGTCAACCGTCCCGAAAACGTATGGCGATGAAGCCCAAATGTAGACAATTCACAGCACGCCAGCTTTTTTCAATCGCCTAAAAGTATGCAACCGTGCAAAGTAATGTTTCGGCATCTTGGGCACGTTCCAGCAGGAGATAATTAATTTTCAATTTCCGCCTCAAACTCAAAGAACCCGGTTCAAATCGGCGTAAAATTAGCCAAAAAAGCGCTTAATTCAATTCGAGTTTTAAAAGTGACAAGGAGAGTGAGTTCATGAAACATAAAACATTGGCTAGATAAATCATAAAACAAACGATCGTTAAGTGGAAGCTGACTTTCCCTCAGTCTGTAGGGAAGGGAGGCATTTGGTTGGGGTTGGCGGCCCACGTGGCTAATGGGGTGCGACTCGGCGAGACTGGCAGGCCTTCCACTGGTTTATTTTATCACTTTACGGGTGATTAACGGATGGCTAAAGTTTACAGTTGGGAGGGGTGAGGGCGTCGGGAGCAGGGCTGGACTTTTATCGGATAAAGTTTTTCACTTGGAGAATGTTTGTCTTTGGGGGAAAAGGGGGTGTGGATAAGGTTTATTTTTCAATTTTGTGGTGAGATGATAAAGTGACATTTGATGTGGATCATCGAGCAACACTATGGAAGGAATTTGAAACAAACATTCCTAGGAAGCCTAAGCTCTTGAGTTATTTTAAGTTTTCTTTATGCAACAAAATTCATTTAAGTCGTGGCTGGCATACTTCAAGACATTCTGTCCTCACTCTTAAGTTCCGATTGTAAACTATGCATAATTAAATAACAAAAAAGTTGATTGAAAAAGTGATAATTGAAACCATTTTTAACAAGTTTTTCGAAGTTTTAACACCTAAAACTCAATCGTGTGCATTCGAAAAAGTTTTTTTTTCGAAAAGTTCAGCCAATTTTGAATAAGAATGACTGTACTGCACTTAAAAACTACTGTTAGTCGATAAACTAAAGAAATAAACTGAATTGAATTGAATTGAACAACTCAGTGATAAAAAAATGACATTTTTGATGTTTATTGTGGCTAGTGCTTTCAACTTTGTAAACCCCTGCAAAAATATAAAAAACACGTAATTTTACAATGACAAATTTTGATCTAAATTTGAAAAAAATGATTTCTCTGGAAATCTGGCAATAATTCAAAAAGAACATAAAATTTCCCATAGAATTGTATGTCTCACAATTTTGACAGTTAAAAAACTGGAAATGGCAGCGATTTTTAAACTTTTTTTCAACCTTATTTGATGAAAAATACGATTTTTCGGAATTTTGAGTACGCCATCACTTTTGGTGCCCAATTTTTCAAAAAACATCCATTTGACGCCAAATGCCTATCTCTTCACGGATTCTACAAAACACTGAAAACGTGTCTAAGTAAAAATCCTGAAAAATGAAAGGAGTCGTACCGCCCCTCCGTCACGAGATATCGAAAAATTGAGCTCGGATTCGTTAATAAGGGACCAAAATTACCAAAGTTTTCAGAAATAAAAGAGGAGTCGAGGCAACCCAGCAGTTGGCAGAAATATGAAAAATCTCATAGAAGTGGTGTTTACTTTTCATTCAGTGTATTTTTTTTCAGAAAGTCCGTCCAATTTCCTACAAGTTTGTCTTTGAACACTTTTTGATACGTTGCAACGGCTTCGAGATACAGTATTTTTTTTTAATTACGAAAATCACAAATATTTAAATAACTTACCCCCTTCTCATATGTAATTTTCGAGTGCAATTGGCTCCATATACACAAAAATGGCTTATATAAGCCTAGGTTAACATGTTAGCATAGTTTCATTGAAATAGGAGAGGGTCAGGTACAAAAGTACCAGAAAAATAGCTGATTTGATCAGGAATTGCTCATAATAGCCTTTATTTAGTTAAAAATGCATAAATAAATGTTCTAAAATGTATAAAATAGTTAACAATAGATTTTACAAATTTTTCAATGAAATTTTTTTTGTGATATAGATTACGATTTTTGAGAGCTGTTTTTTTTTTTTTTTTTTTGAAAAACTTGAGCGATGTCTTTTTCGCTTTTAAAAATATGTGCCCTTCATCATCCGAAAACCACCCGCATAAAAAAGTACCATATAAAAACTTTTTTTCATATGGTAATTGAACTTTAAACTATATTGTTACTACCATTTCCAAAAATGTTTGACTACTATTTTAAAAATGGTATTTATATGGTTGGCATGAATTTTTACTATCTCACAAATGGTTTAACCATCTGGCATAAGGGTGGTTAGCAATGGTAACCTTAAAAAACTAAGTACTATTTTCGTCAAAAAACTGTTTGTTGTATGGTAAATAAATGGTTTAAGTACTATTTGGCAAAAAGTAACCTTAAATCAAACAGTTCACAAATAGTTTAATATAGTTAAATTTTAATTTTGGGAAATTGAAAAACGATTTCACAAATAGTTACCATTTCTCAAAGTGTCATTGTATGATCCAATATGGTAATCAAATGGTATTTTTTTATCCGGGCACTCATCTACAATTTTAAAAAAAAAATAAGGCTAAGGTATCGAAGATTAACATTTTTTGTAGATTCATTATTTTAGACCGGTGAAGGACGAGGTAATTTTTTGACTATTTTACAAAAAAAAACATTCAATTTCAAAGAACATACACCAAAATTTAACGTATTTTTTACCTTTTTTCTCGATTCAATTTTTGTTTTTTTATACAGAATTTTATTCTGAAACGCAATTTCGAAGTCTCATCTCGCAAGATCGACAAGTCGTCAAGTCGAAGCTTAAACGTCCGAGCGTTTACGCTGCACTATGGTACATTGGGTGGCCAAGTTTCAAAAAAGTTACCTTCTCCAAATATTTTTTGGTATTTTTTTCTCGAAAGTAAACATTCTAACTAAGAAAAATCCAAATTTTCAAAGCTCTAAGTTGGTTCATTACGGAGATACGCAAGCTGAAAGTAAAAAAATGGAGTAAAAAACTAGCGTTTTTCGTAAAAAAGGCTGATTGTTTAATTTTAACATAGCTCAGCCATTTTAAATATTTTATTAGGACAATTATACATCGTTGGAAAGGTAATGAGATAAGCTTTGAAACTATTAATAGATAAAATGTTGTTTGTAAACCAAAAACTGAAGTTTTCATCGAATAACTGGAGCATTTTTTGACAAAACATTTTTTTTTTGTTTTTGTTAATCGAGTACTTTTTTTGCTAACCGATGCTAAACATGAAACTAAGATCACTTGAAAGATTGGATCAAAATCTAACATTGCTGAAATTTCCAGCCTGCGACTTTTTGCGTTTTCGGAGATATGCCATTTTGAACATTTACGTTTTATCAAAATTTGCTGCAATTTACATATGCGCCCGTTTGTTTCACTTGCTTTGCTACCTACTTCGTGGGCATCGTCGCTTCAAAAATCAATACCTGGTTTTAAGAAGTTCGAAATGACTTTATTGGAATTTTCTGTTGCCTACATTTAAAATTGAGTACCTTAGTCAAAATAAGGTATTCGTACCGAAGTTTCTCATGCGAAACTGGAGAACCTCAATTTGATACCGAAAAAGGTATTCACCAAATATTGACTTAGCATGATTAATTTCTGCGATCAATCCATGAAACTGATCCACATTTAAGTTCTATGTTGGTTAGTACAAAACATCATAAAAAGTACCTCTAACATATCCTGAAGCCGTCAGAAACTCTATAGAGCAATTCCATGCCAAATAGGGAATCGGTTGTACCCGACCCTCTCCGATTTCAATGAAACTTTGTAGACATGTTATCCTACGCTTATATAAGCCATTTTTGTGTATATGGAGCCAGTTCCACTCGATAATGACATTTGAGAAGGGCGTAAGTGTTTTAAATATTGTTGTAATTCGGATTTTTAAAATTTCTGTATCTCGAAGCCGTTGCATCGTATAAAAAGTGGTCAGAGACAAACTTGTAGGAAATTTGACGGGCTTTCCGAAAAAAATACACTGAAAGAAAAAAACACTCTACTTTTACGAGATTTTTCAATTTTTAAGTTTAAAAGTCAAATTTGAGGGGGAGCCCACGATTTTTTTTCGTTCAAATTTTTTGTGAAGATAGCCTAAGATGTTACAAAAAGACTCAAGAAAAATGCAGGATGGAGCAACTCACCTAAAAAAATACAAAAATCATTTACTGAAACTGTTTTTTTGAAAAGTGCTCTAAACGTCAAAATTTTCAAAAAACGATAGTGGGAATCGATTCTCCAGACAATTTTACATAAAAGTCTCCATATTGACTACTGTCCTAAGTCCAATCCTTGTAAAGATACAGTGGTTTTAAAAATAAAAATGTTGAAAAAATAGGTTTTTTGATGGTTTTTTGCAATTTCTATATGACAGACTTGATTTTTCAGTCTCGAAAATATTTTTACGGGAAAGCTCGTCCAATTTCCCATAAGTTTGTCTTGGACCACATTTCAATTGGATGTATGGGCTTACAGATATAAGCTAATTACATTGCTCATAACTGAAAACATAATATTTTTTCAGTGTAATATAGTAACCGGGATAGTATATTAGCTTAAATCATCAAAAAAACGAGTTATTTTGAAAAGTGGTCCAAGACAAACTTATGGGAAATTGGACGAGCTTTCCCGTAAAAATATTTTCGAGACTGAAAAATCAAGTCTGTCATATAGAAATTGCAAAAAACCATCAAAAAACCTATTTTTTCAACATTTTTATTTTTAAAACCACTGTATCTTTACAAGTATTGGACTTAGGACAGTAGTCAATATGGAGACTTTTATGTAAAATTGTCTGGAGAATCGATTCCCACTATCGTTTTTTGAAAATTTTGACGTTTAGAGCACTTTTCAAAAAACAGTTTCAGTAAATGATTTTTGTATTTTTTTAGGTGAGTTGCTCCATCCTGCATTTTTCTTGAGTCTTTTTGTAACATCTTAGGCTATCTTCACAAAAAATTTGAACGAAAAAAAATCGTGGGCTCCCCCTCAAATTTGACTTTTAAACTTAAAAATTGAAAAATCTCGTAAAAGTAGAGTGTTTTTTTCTTTCAGTGTATTTTTTTCGGAAAGCCCGTCAAATTTCCTACAAGTTTGTCTCTGACCACTTTTTGATACGATGCAACGGCTTCGAGATACAGAAATTTTAAAAATCCGAATTACAAAAATATTTAAAACACTTACGCCCTTCTCAAATGTCATTATCGAGTGGAACTGGCTCCATATACACAAAAATGGCTTATATAAGCGTAGGATAACATGTCTACAAAGTTTCATTGAAATTGGAGAGGGTCGAGAAAAAAGTGCCTGAAAAATTCCTGTTTTGGGCTGGAATTGCTCTATAATCAAATGAATTTTCATGAACAAGAACATTAGGATTGGTTAGAATATGTTTTGTATTTTATCGTTTTACTTCATAATTAATATTTTGAATAAAATTAATTTTTGTTATTTGTTTTTTTGACTTAACAATTAAAATTTTCGCAATTTATGCCCGTAAGGGTGGGGGGGGGTCTCAAGTTATATGGCATGGACTCACAAAAAGAAACACGAAGTTGACTTTATAGCTGTCGGCCACCATTGCTAGTACCAACCACTAGTGTCTTCCTTTTCATCTACAAGGACTTCGCCGCCCTGGGCTCCTAAGTGTATGAAAGTATGGCACGGAGCGACGGCGCCGAATACCCATATTTACACAAAGAATTTTAGAGCTCCCGCCGCGGGATTCAAACCGGCAACCTCTGGATTATGAGTCCAGTGCGCGGTCCGATTGATCCTCACGGGCGGGACAGAAACACACAGCAGTAAATAATAAATATTTGACTAAAAATGAATTTATTACGCTTAACAAAATTTTGTTGGAGGGGAGGAGGGGAGGGGGGGGGTGAAAGAAAATGGAGGGAGGGGTTGTGTCCTTAAAGTGGGGATGTATTAGTTAATCGATAATTTAATAATATAAACTTGCAATACAATATATACGCAATTCTGTTGCACTTGCAAATGTATGAAAAGACTATTTATTATAAACAATCAACTATTGAAAAACATGAAATGTCATAAAAATGGACGTGTATCATTTCAATACCATACAATTACCCAAATTTGTATGAAAAAAACATCTAAAAAGCAAAAAAATAATTTGGCCGCCTGTTTGTATGGAGATGGCCCATAGTGCGCTGCTACAACAAAACACTTATTTACCCAATTTTTCTAATTTACTTTGCATTTTATAAGAAGTTTGCCTCTTGGTGGATTAAATACGGTTTCTGTTTTTGTTTAGATTTTGCAATTATTGTAAAGAAGTACATATTTGCCAATGTTTAAAGAAACATTTTTTTAAGTTAACTTTGGCAGCTTGATAGTTTTTGACAGTGTTGGACAGTGCTGCTTTTGTACATGGCGCACGCCATGGCGGAAGGCAATTATTATTGAAATTGAATGTACCTAAAATGTTTTTTCGTGGAAAGGTAGCTAAGGGGGTCTCTTTTGGATATCTGTGACCTAGAAAATATTTCACCTAGGGATTTTCGATTTTTTGTCATTTTCAGTTTTTTAGCTGGACGACCCCTTTGAGTAGTATCCATTGCAATTAAAAGCATTTGGGAGGTGCTGTGCAACCGCAAAGTAACCAAAAGTACCGTGCGCCTCCATTTATACAGTTAAAAAAATGAAAATGACAAAAAATCGAAAATCCCTAGGTGAAATATTTTCTAGGTCACATATATCGAAAAGGGACCCCCTTAGCTACCTTTCCACGAAAAAACATTTTAGGTACATTCAATTTCAATAATAATTGCCTTCCGCCATGGCGTGTGGCGCTATTTGAAAATATAGTGGAGCCGACGTTAACACCTTATAATGTGGCCTTCTTAAACCTTGCGGTTTCGTCAACGGATCCACAGGCGTGTATCGTTCTTTTTGCGACAAAACTCCGCCTCCCGGGTCTCCTAAGTGTGAAGGTATGGCACGGGGAGAGGGCACCGAATTCCTATATTTACACTTATTATTTTTTGCGTCTGCCTCGGGATTCGAACCGGCGACCTCTTGGTTGAGAGTCCAGTGCGCGGTCCGATTGATCCACACAGGCAGACATACAGCGCCGAACTCTAATTTAAAAAAACTTTTTGTAGCATTTTGTAGGACAAAACTTCCTAAAATTCAACAAAAAAAAACTAATCAATTTACCAGAAGGCTCCACTAAATTGACCAATTGTACTTTGGTGCTTTGTTGTCTTGGTGTTCAAAGTTGCTATAAACTAGTGTAAATGCATAGTTCAACATAAAAGCTGCTCCACAAAACACGCTGTTTCACACTAAATTACCCGAAAGCTGATTAAATCATCGATCATAGCTCGCCGATATTATTTTCCAAAAGCTGCAATCCATCATACCACAAAGCAATCCCGTAACATAACAGCTAACAACAAAGACTTTGTCACTAGTCCCCTTTCCCCTCTTCCCCTTAACCCCGACACGCTTCCCGTAATCCTGCACGCGATAATTTATTGACCCGTACATGACAAGCCGTGGTGGCGATGCCACGCGGCCAAGTGATTATCCTGTCTATTTGGCCCCCAAAATCCACTCCGGAGCCGGTCCTTCTTCCTCACTTGGCGTTAAAATCCGTGTCTAGCCAAATAATTTATGTTGTCGCATAGCCCGGGCTCTTCTACAGTCAGTTGAAATTTAAAATAATCATTTAGAAATGCTTTTAAAACGAAATAAAAAATATCAAAAAGTTGATTTTACAATAAAATTTTGAAAAAATAGGCTGATTTTTCATCAACAATTTCACACCATTGTCTATTTTAGATATATTCTAGAACAACCCTTTTCTACAACTGAGTGCACCTGCGATGGCCCGGACCGTCCCCAAAGTGCAACATTGCTGGCACGATTGGCCGAGGACACACGCCCCGACAACAATCTTATCGCCACCTGGCCAATACACACAAAGCACACTGCCTTCCCGACCTACCCCCACGAACGTCGACCGGAAGATATTGCTCAGCTCCAGCCAGCAGTCCACACCACCAGGTCCAGGTTCTTCTTCCCCATAGTCAACATAATAAAGCCAACTAATCCATGGCTTAAGCGTCTAAGACCCGGGAATCTCCCTGCTATACTGATACTAACGCCTCGTCGACACAAATAATATCTTGGGCGTGTTTTGAAAAGGGCGTCCTTTTTTGTGAATATTGTATTTTACTAATTTGTTGAAAAGTCATGTGCGCACTAACATTATAAGTTTGTTAAGCTAATTAAAAATGTTAATTGCTTTAACGTTTTCTAACATTTCTCAAGACATCTTAAAAATACCATCCCGTTGCACTTGTGCGCCCTCCAGCACATGGCAGCACGAGGCACTTTAAAGCAATTAACTACCGCCGGACTAAATTTATTCTGCGAAACTAACCCTCCGTTCATCCCTTCCTAAGTAGGTGGGGCCCTGCTGCGCTCTAAGATGTAGTTTTCAAACGGTTAAATTCAACAAGGAGGAGGACGACACTTTCACATCAGGTGAGAAACAATTGGACAGTTGCAGCTCTGAAGTGTGGACAGAGCAATTCATTACTGCGAGTTGTCCTTTGAGGGGTTGTTTTCACTGAGCGGTGGAAGGATTACTGGGGAAATCCAGCGTTTTATGTTTACAGTGGGGATTAAGGTTTGTAATTAAAGGGATAACGAGTGGGAATTCTTGGGAATCTACCGATTTTTGTAATGAATTTCTGCAGAGATTATCCCAAATATTAGAAAAGAATTATTTTGCATGTATTCACTTAAAATTAACTGTTTAAAGAACATCTTGATGATTTGTACATTTGAGCAATTCTCTACAAAATCGGTCTTTATTCTTCAATTTTAATTTTTGTATTTTTTAATCCGACTGAAACTTTTTTGGTGCCTTCGGTATGCCTAAAGAAGCCATTTTGCATCATTAGTTTGTCCATATAATTTTTCATACAAATTTGGCTGCTGTCCATACAAAAATGATGTATGATAATTCAAAAATCTGTATCTTTCGAAGGAATTTTTTTATCGATTTGGTGTCTTGGGCAAAGTTGTAGGCATGGATACGGACAACACTGGAAAAAATGATACACGATAAAAAAAATATGGTGATTTTTTTATTTAATTTGTTATCACTTAAACTTGATTTGCAAAAAAACACTTTTTTTATATGTTTTAGAGGACATAAGATGCCAACTTTTCAGAAATTTCCAGGTTGTGCAAAAAATCATTGACCGAGTTATGAATTTTTGAATCAATACTGATTTTTTTCAAATAATCGAAATATTGGTCGCAAACATTTTTCATCTTCATTTTTCGATGTAAAATCAAATTTGCAATCAAAAAGTACTTTAGTAAAATTTTGATAAAGTGCACCGTTTTCAAGTTAAATCCATATTTAGGTGACTTTTTTGAAAATATACGCAGTTTTCCATTTTTTTAAATCAGGTTTGCCCACTTTTGAAAAAAATATTTTTTAAAAGCTGAGAAAATTCTCTATATTTTGCTTCTTCGGACTTTGTTGATACGACCTTAAGTTGCTGAGATATTGCAATGCAAAGGTTTAAAAACAGGAAAATTGATGTTTTCCAAGTCTCACCCAAACAACCCACCATTTTTCAATGTCGATATCTCAGCAACTAATGGTCCGATTTTTTTGATTGCAAATTTGATTTTACATCGAAAAATGAAGTTGAAAAATTTTTGCGATCAATATTTCGATTTTTCGAAAAAATCAGTATTGATTCAAAAATTCATAACTCGGTCAATGATTTTTTGCACAACCTGGAATTTTCTGAAAAGTTGGCATCTTATGTCCTCTAAAACATATCAAAAAATAAAAAAAATAAAAATAGTGTTTTTTTTGCAAATCAAGTTTTAATGATAAAAAGTTAAATAAAAAATCACCAAATTTTTTTACCGTGTATCATTTTTTTCCAGTGTCGTCCGTATCCATGCCAAATTTGTATGGAAAATTATATGGACAAACTAATGATGCAAAATGGCTTCTTTGAGCATATCGAAGGCACCAAAAAAGTTTCAGTCAGATTAAAAAATACCGTCAACTGGGGCGAATTGGGACACATGGGGCGAATTGGGACAGCAGTTTTAACCATGTTAGAGCACAATAGTTTGATTTTTCTGCTAGGTTTCTAATAGAACCGACTCGACCAACAAAATGTGTACATCTATTTCCAAATTTAAACCCTTTAAGTGCTCTAAACACTGCTGTCCCTATTCAGACTGTAGTCCCGATTCGCCCCAGATGACGGTACAAAAAAATCGAATGACCGAAATCCTAGAGAACTGCTCTAATACAATAATCCAAAAGACCGATTTGAAACAAAAATTTGTGTATTGTCATAGCGTCCAACTCTCATAACTAGGGTTAGTGAAATTTCACGATTTCGCGGACAGCGTAAAATCCGCGAAATGTGGCTTTTTCCGCGAAATCCCGTGAAATTTTATGTTTGTGTGAAAATGTAACGATTATTCTCAAAATAATTTATCAAACTCAAAAAGAAATAAAAATAATCATATGAACTACTGTAGAATTAAGCGAGTGAATACCCTGGTTTTATTACTAATATAGGGTTAGTGATTTTTGACGATTTCGTAGACGGAGTGAAATTTATAAATTTTCTCAAATCATTTTTTTAAATAACTACTTAATAAATATTTCATCCAAAAAGACTATTTAATTAAATTTTATTAGTTTTCAATTAAAAAGCTTGAATATGTATGGCAAGTTGATATGAACCATTTCAAGAAATGTTTAGATTTTTGAGTTTTTTTAGAAACTAACTAAATTTAGTGATATTAAAGATTCCAGCTTTGCTTTATTCAAAATAAAATGAAGGGTATTTTTTTATGTTTGGAACACTAGCGTGCCCAGGGTGGGGCAACATGGGGCAGTTGCCCCACCATCCTCGGAAATTTGTTCTAAAATTGGGCAGGGGGTGTCCATAAACGACGAAATTTTCAAAACTCTAATATTTTTGCCCCACCTTCCTTGAGGACCTGGGCACGCTAGTGGTTTGGAATATCATTTTAAAAACACATCAATTTTTTTAGGCTATTCGGGTGGATGGCGGTTAAACAAGGGCGTCTGTGTGATGTTTCCCTACACTGCCCATGTTCGCATAAATGTCCCATATGCAAAATCAGCAATCTGAGAAAAACGCAAGGCAAGTTTGTCCCACACATAAGGCTGCGTGTTAAGTTTTCACGAAAAAACTGGATTTCCTCCTGATTTCTAAAACAAAGTTCTGGATGTTGTATGCTTTTTTGAAAGATCACTCGATTTTGAACAAAACTGCATCAATAACTCAAAAACGATGAAAATGCATATGGGACATTTATGCGATCAGGGGCAGTACACCTGTTACAAATGTCCATTGCTTTGGGGAGATGGGGAATTTCTTTTCTTATAAGCACTGGTATTTGTAACAACAAAATTCGTACAAAAAAAAACATATGTACGTGGGTGTATTGATTACTGAACATAAGATGACGATCTGTTTGATCAAGCGAACACCTGTGAACTGGACCAAGCTGCCGGTGGGTAGGAGAATTATTCATTCATTCGGGTGGATGATTCCCGTGAAAGTTAATAAAAACTTTTTTTTGTTTTCTTTTCTCATTTAGAATACAAATTTCGATTTTGTTAAAAAAAACATTTTTTTAGAAATTGATTTTAAATTTAGTTTTTGAAAAGTGAGCTAAAACCCTTTAAAAATATGTTTAATGGGCTAAATGTCGCAGAAAATTCAATCTATTTTACTAATTTTGACTGGACAAGATTGTTAAATCTTGCTTTGATATGAAATTCAATAAAATGTAAAATGATATAACAAAAGCAAATTATCGAAAACATTTTAGCTTTATTAGTTATATTAAATATTAAAAGAGCAGTTTAGTAAACGAAAATACGCGTGCCCTATATTTTGTTTCAAAATATATATAGAGCCCATCCATAAACTAGAAGGTTTTTTTTTTAATTTGGGAGATTTTTTTGTGTCGCGTTCAAATTTAGTGAAGATTTTTTTAGTTTATTGAAGAATAATATATAATGAAGCATAAAAAGTAGGTTTTTCCGGGTTATTTTAACATTTTTCAAGTTCCGCGAAATTTGCGTGAAATTTGGTGTTTAGAATTTTAGATCCCCGTGAAATTTGCCATTTTCGAGCGTGAAAAATCACTAAGCCTACTCATAACCTATTTTCAGCCACTTTTCGCCGTTATCAATTTCGTCCCATAATCGAACTCGTAAGAAAACAACGTTCCAACCTCGTCCTAGCGCTGCTGGCGGGGCTCCGTGGTGGCATAATTTTTACTTCTTGCAAGTTTACACCAAACCATTTCCAGTTGAGCAGATATCTGGGAGCTTTACTGACACCGAACATTACCAGTTAGCAGCAGAGGGATAATATTGCAACTCGCGTAGTGCAAACTCACCATCGCCACCCCCTCTCACCATCAAGCTCATGGTTGCCAGGTCATGGTTCTGCCATAATTTCCAGTTCTACCAGCTAGGCAAAGGATCGAATCTTGCGAGGTTCGTGGCGAGAAAGGGAGGGGGGGCACTTTGGAGACTTTGGTCTTCTATATTTTAAGACCAACATAAAGTTGCATATTTTATCGTTCTTTTGCTTGCTCTCTCGCTTGCCGGTCGCGATTGTTCCCCAAACCACGATTTGTGCCACCCCCCAGCACTGCCACGAAGAAACAGTCCGCGGACGCTGTGCAACTGTCCTGTAGAGTAGTTGGCGAATAAGCTCTCTGGTGAGGGTCATAAATGAGCCGGGCGCGCGTTCAACGGAATAACGGCGGACGTGTTAAATGACCGGAAATCGATTCGCGGGTGCCGCCATCGAACAGCTCGTGCTGCTATTAATTCATGCTCAAGTCCTGAGGACCCGAAAGGGACAGTGTTGCCAGTGTGGTGGGGAGTTGGCCCTGAGCGGGTGGAAATTGAGAATTTGG
Source organism: Culex pipiens pallens (assembly GCF_016801865.2). NCBI lineage: Eukaryota > Metazoa > Arthropoda > Insecta > Diptera > Culicidae > Culex > Culex pipiens. The sequence goes on along the minus strand of NC_068937.1, from coordinate 43,979,723 downwards.
GTCAAATTTCTGATAAATGAAATTCTCTTAAGATTTCTCATGTATTTTTTTACAGCAGAAATAATCGTACATAGAAACATCATGGAAGTGCAGTGGTACACGGAAAAAAAAACGATATTTTATTTAACTTTTTTGCACGAAAAGTGGAATTCCCAAAATAAGTATTTATTATTTTTTTGAATTTAAGTGTTATGTTGAAAAATTTTGTTTTATAACATCAAGCATAACCTTTGAAAAGTTCTACTGATAGATTTTTTTCTCATTTCATGGTCAAGACCAAATTTTAAAATTTTGAAATTATTTTTATGGAAAAGATCAGAAAATTTAACAAAACTTTCAGTCTTTAACGGTGCACATAAACCAGATCTTTTGCACCCAGATTTTTGTAACAGACATTTTAGTATCTTCAAAACTACGGGTACTATCGACATATTTTTTTATTCATCCTCTAATGTACTGTCCACAGTGTAATTTACAACAAAGTTAGACTAATTTTACAATCCCGTTGTTGCAGGATTGGGTCCGTAAGTTTGACAATTTTGGGATAAGAAGACAACAACTTCCTTCGTTGCTGTGCACCCTTAACATTTGAAATCAAACCAGTAGTTTTCAAAATATCTGCAGTTAAAAATTACAGGCTAATAAGGTTACACTTAAAAAAACCCTTTTTCATTGATTCGAATTCTTTGTGAGGCTTGATCTTAGAAACTAATTGTCCCATTTTCAAAGGCTCAGAGAGAAAATTGTAGAAAATTTCTTTAAAAAAAACTCTAAAGATATCTTTTTGAGTCCCATATTCAATGGCCAGCCCGCCAAAATTTAATATAGACTTGTATGGAAAAGCTAATGATACAAAATTGTGTTTTTACATAGGAAATGTATGGACATGGTTTCATCCAAATAAAAAAAAATAAAAAAAAATCGCGAAATTATTTTCGAAAATCTAGAGATCTATTTACCCCGAGCAGGGGTAAATAATACAGGAATACAAAATTTTGGTATTACTTGGGCAAAAAACAGAGTGCCCTTGGTAAAATACCATAAAATCACACCAAAATCTTGTATGTGGGAGACCATAAGAATACCAAAACATGTTATACCAAGGGTAAAATAATACCACAAAATAAAACCATTTCAATACCAAGTTGAGCTATTCTGGATTTTGGAACATTGCTTGCAAACCAGAACTTGCCCTGACTATGAAAATTTTCCGCAATTTCAAATAATTTCTTTAGGGGGTATATCAAAAAAAAATCAAGTTTAAAATTTTCGGTTTACAACAAAAGCATTCTCTTTGAGACATCTTTTTAGCGCAAAATTAATTACCTTATCAAAATTGGTCAAAATGTTCCTATAGAGCAATTCTCTACGAAATCGGTCTTTTTTCTTCAATTTTAATTTTTGTATTTTTTAATCCGTCTGAAACTTTTTTGGTGCCTTCGGTATGCCCAAAGAAGCCATTTTGCATCATTAGTTTGTCCATATAATTTTCCATACAAACTTGACAGCTGTCCATACAAAAATGATGTATGAAAATTCCAAAATCTGTATCTCTTGAAGGAATTTTTTGATCGATTTGGTGTCTTCGGCAAAGTTGTAGGTATGGATACGGACTACACTGGAAAAAAATGATACACGGTAAAAAAAAATTGGTGATTTTTTTATTTAACTTTTTATCACTAAAACTTGATTTGCAAAAAAACACTATTTTTATTTTATTTTTTTTGATATGTTTTAGAGGACATAAAATGCCAACTTTTCAGAAATTTCCAGGTTGTGCAAAAAATCATTGACCGAGTTATGAATTTTTAATCAATACTGATTTTTTCAAAAAATCGAAATTTTGGTCGCAAAAATTTTTTAACTTCATTTTTCGATGTAAAATCAAATTTGCAATCAAAAAGTACTTTAGTGAAATTTTGATAAAGTGCACCGTTTTCAAGTTAAATCCATTTTTAGGTGACTTTTTTGAAAATAGTCGCAGTTTTTCATTTTTTTGAAATTAGTGCACATGTTTGCCCACTTTTGAAAAAAATATTTTTGAAAAGCTGAGAAAATTCTCTTTATTTTGCTTCTTCAGACTTTGTTGATACGACCTTTAGTTGCTGAGATATTGCAATGCAAAGGTTTAAAAACAGGAAAATTGATGTTTTCTAAGTCTCACCCGAACAACCCAGCATTTTCTAACGACGATATCTCAGCAACTTATGGTCCGATTTTCAATGTTAAAATATGAAACATTTGTGAAATTTTCCGATCTTTTCGAAAACAATATTTTCAAAATTTTCAAATCAAGACTAACATTTTAAAAGGGCGTAATAATGAATGTTTCGCCCTTTTGAAATGTTAGTCTTGATTTGAAAATTTTGAAAACATTGTTTTCGAAAATATCGGAAAATTTCACAAATGTTTCATATTTAACATTGAAAATCGGACCATTAGTTGCTGAGATATCGACATTGAAAAATGGTGGGCTGTTTGTGTGAGACTTAGAAAACATCAATATCCATACCTACAACTTTGCCGAAGACACCAAATCGATCAAAAAATTCCTTCAAAAGATACAGATTTTTGAATTTTCATACATCATTTTTGTATGGACAGCTGCCAAGTTTGTATGAAAAATTATATGGACAAACTAATGATGCAAAATGGCTTCTTTGGACATACCGAAGGCACCAAAAAAGTTTCAGACGGATTAAAAAATACAAAAAAAATTCGAATGACCGAAATCCTAGAGAACTGCTCATAGTTTCAGAGGAATTTGATAAAATACTATAATACCGTAAAACGGGGTGACTTTGATAGCCGGGGTGACTTTGATAGGTTTGAGATTTTTCCGTAAAATGAAGAGTACAATTAAAATACGTAAGGAATGGTTCAGAAACATACTGACCGTGGTAGAGAAGTGTTCAAAGTACCTCAAGAAGAATTTTTCCTAAATTTTTGAAAGGTTCATAAAGTTTGTTAACTATAGTTAAGAATATGTTAATTAAAGTCATTATTTTAAACTTCTCAAAGTGTCATGATTTTCTCAATGATCATGATTTTTAATTGGAAAACGGAATGCATTTTCGGATTCTTTGGACAATTTTCCACTAGGAGAAAGTTAAATAAGTTTGTAAATAATAAATAATATGTGTTTTTGAAACACAGTTAAAAAAAAATCTCCAAAATTATAGGCATTTTCAGTTGAGCAAATTTCATGTAAAATGTGAAAACTTGTGATTCGTGCTTCGAATTCAGTATAAAATGCAATATAAATCGATAATTTTATAAACAAAACTAGTTTTAACAAATTTCAGGCGAAATTCCGACTTTTTAACAATTTTACCTAAAATTTATATGTATTTTGTTAAAAAGCTTATAAACTTAGTTAACTTAACATAAACATTGATTTTTTTTCTTACAAACTCTATCAGCTACTTTAGTGATGGTGCATTTAACGTACACATAAAGTTTGAACATCTTGAATATGATTTTAACAAGAAAAACTATGACTATCAAAGTCACCCCGGAATTAAAACTATGAATTTTTAACGTAACTATTTTTCTAAACACTTTTGAAAAAACTTTTTTTCCAAAATAGTGCATGGACTTTGTGTGGCCTACCCCAGTACATGTTTTAAAAATAATAATCTTGAGAAAAACCTTACCTGTTGGAAAATATTCTAAAAACAAATTGAAATCCTATCAAAGTCACCCCGGTTTACGGTACCAAAAGATTACCAAAATTTGGTGTTCGATCATTGACAAATTCTGCAATTTTGCAATATCAAAACATTACCTTAAATTGACTTGATACCAAATTTTCTCTTGTATAATCCTTAAGACAAATTTTAAAGGGTCCGGGAATACACAAAGTTGAAAGTATTTTTTATATTATTTTGATGGAAAAATACATTTTTTGACATCTTTAATACCGTCACTGAGGATGACACTGGGCCTGGGGGTTGAAATTGAGTTGGATATTTACCATTTTTTGCCATTTCTCAGATTTGCATAATTCTGTTCAAAGAGGCATCTGTTTTGGGGCATCTTAAAAAAAGCTGTGCTGTAAAATTCATATTCCCAGGAAAATAATGTCATTTTTGTAACAGTTTTAAGTTGAGCTTGGAACAAAAATTACCTCTCAAAAAATCAGCATTTTAAAATATATTTCTCTTCCAACATTGTAGCATGTCAACACCAATCTGAATCACGAATGAGATTTGGTAAATTTTCAAACGATATAATTTAAGCAGGTTTCATCAAACTACGTCAAATTTTGAGCAAATTTACCAAATATTAGGAATTTATTCCAATTATGCCAGGTATTGCCCTAAATAATACCATAGTTTAAACCAAGTTAACAAAAAATCACAATATCATTCGATACTGTACAGTGTCTCAAAAAATTGTCCGTACAGCCCTGTATAGAAACATTATCCGCTGTTTAAATATCTATACTCTTAGTAAAGTTCCAACTTTTATATATCAATCGACGCGGGAGAATGTCCTCATTATGACCCTGGCATTGATTTGCCAAAAGTCAATCGTAATATACTAATCAAAGTTTTAAAATGTAGGCAAGGGAAAGCATTGTCCGTACACCTCATTCATCTACAAAGTTTGATTGATTTTTAATAAAGCATTTAATTCAATGTTGATAGTTTGTCTGTGCCTCCAAAAAAATTAGAGCGTTTTTGAACTTTTGATAACTTCCGTGACCGTAAGACTACGGATTTCGCCTTGTAAGCGAAAGGTGATGGGTTCGATTCCTGTCTGGATCGGCAAAGTCAGATCTTTTAAAAGAGTAAATCTGCTCACTGGGAATACTGACCGGTAGGGGATGGGTTTCGACTAGCGGCTTGCTGTGTTTACAATTTAGAGGTCGTGATTTTGAAGTAGAAAATAGCTTTTCGGAACAAAACCGTCAGATAATCCAGATTTCAGTTCAAGAGAGTGCCTTTCTGGTATTTTTAAGCTCCACTCCTCTCTGAGCATGTTCTTATGAGAGTGTTTTCGCCAAACAAAACATAAAGGATCGCTGTGTAAAGCGTTCGATCAAATCGCTGGCTGCTTGCGGATCGTGGTAGCTCACGGCGCGTCGATGATTCAAGTGATAAGTCAATTTTTATATAGATTTATCGAAGTTTACGTATTTTAATTGAGTATTGATTCATTAGAAAGAAGAAGAAAATAAACCAGGACATTTCGATATCATTTTAAATAGTAATATTTTGTATTTCCATCCCCTCGGCACAGATAAAGGAAAAGCATTATTTTTGCATTGTTCGAGCGGAAGTTGTCACACCATCGTCGTCGTCGTTGTGACTATATTTCCCGTCATGGAAGTTTCCTCCCTCCCTTCCGGAAAATGGCGTGTGAATGGCTTTCCCCCATCCCTGGAGCATTGAAAAATCCACCAAAACCAAAGACGGAGAATTTTCCCCAAGCGAAGATCCACCAGATAAGTCACATGCAGTTCGTGTTCAACGCGGATTTGAGCAACGCGGAATCGCTCCTGCTCACAGTCAGTGTCTACTGGTGAAGCACGCTTAAGTTTATGATTAACAACCCCTCTTAAGGGCGGGCGCTGTAAATCACTCGAGCAGCAAAGTTCGAGCAGCTAATTTACTTCATTAAACTTGGATCGTCGTCATCGTCGTCGCGGTCGAATGTACAACAATTTGGCCGCTCCCTTGTAGTTAAATGACACTCCAGAAATAAAGAAGGAAAAATAGACTTCTTCGCCCGACTTAAATTCCCATCGAAGTTTATCAACTTGACCCGATCTTGTTTCTTGGCTGGGAGAGCGAGGTGAACGCAAGGGGTTAAGGGGTGGACAAATGGCCGTCAGCCAAGCCCAAGCGATGGAATTTTCCCGGGGAAAGAGCTTCCGAACAACTTTTGGCTTCGATTTGCAAAATCCCGCTCCCCCAACTCCACTCGAGAGGGTGATTCCCGGAACTTGGATACTTGGGATAGAGAAGCTTTTCGGGATAATAAAGTGAACGAAATGTTGTGGGGTGGGTTGTGAATTGTTGAACTCTATTGCGATTTTTTTTATGTAAACTGTGTGATGAGAATTTTTCAAGATTCATATATATATAACGAATAACGCAGTGGTGATTTTGAAATTCATAACTTCTTTTGCATTATTGTTCCTAATTACAGTGACACTTTTTGAAAATTACAAAATGTGCATAAAAAAAAGCTAAAATATTTTTTGTATTTTTTTGGTTATTCTTGAAGGTTTACGACTTGCTTTAAAGTAAGGATTTATTGATCAAATTGAACATAAATGTTGATGAAAACTAAAAATTTATGAATATTATATATAAGATGTTATTTTTAAATAAATTGTACTCTTCTGAACAACATTGAAATCGAAACTTAAGAATAGGAAAATAATATGAGTAGTTCGCTACAAGTTCGTAATTTTTTCAACGATTTTTAAATTTTTATTTTTTGATTTGGATGATATTTTTTGCATGCATTGGCTATGTAAATGCTTGAAATTATGTATCTTGAGAAGGGATTTGCTGATCGATTTGGTGTTTTTGGCAAAGTTGGACTTCGGACATTCGGAAAGAATTGGTACACGGAAAAAAATCCAACTTTTTGTTTAACAACTTTTTCTAACTAAAAGTTAAATTTTCAAAATACGTATTTTTATATGTCTTTTAAAAAATTTCGAAAACTTTGACAAAAAAGTTATCAAACATATTTTTGATAGTTTTTTTTACCAAACATTTTTTAATACAAATGCCACGTTGAAGTTCTATATACTTTTAGGTTTAAAAAGGTATGAATGATTGATGTCTTTCTGTTTTCTGCATTTGAAATATACTTCTTGAAAGAAAAGCAGACTTGAAAAAATATGTATGAAAGGTGAAGATATTTTCTACAATTTTCAAGCTAGTACTGTAAAAATCACCTAATTAGCATGTGATTTTCAACTAACTTACTAACTATCGCTCCGACTTCCAACGTTAAGAAAGTTTTGCGAAATTTTCTTATCTTTTCTATACAAACACTTTTTTTTATTTGACCTAAACTACAAAATTAGGTAAATTATCTATTTGTAAGCATTTTCAAAGTAAGCTTGATTTTAATTTTTGAAATTAATGTAATTGAAAAAATAAAAATAAATCACATAAGTTCCATTTTTTCACATTGAAAATCAGACCAATTGTTCCCGAGATATCGTCAGTTGAAAATTACAGGTAAAATAGGTGACACTTAGAAAAATCATTTCCATCTATTAAGATTCTTTGTGAGGCTGTATCTCAGAACATAATTGCCCGATTTTCAAATTTCCAGAGGGAAAATTGTAGGATCTGCTTTTCAAAAATACTTTGTTTAGGAATGCTTTTCTTTCAAGAAGTGTTTTTAAAATGCAAAAAACGAAAAGTTCTCGAAAATGTATACCTAAAAGTAGCTTTAACACGAAAACAGTACACTTTATCTAAAAAAAATTTAAAGTACTTTTTGATTGCAAATTCGATTTTACTTCAAAATATGATTTTCAATAATTTTGTTGTCCAGATTTCCGACATTTTTCAAAAAACACTAATTTTTCAAAAAATCATATCTCCCCATCACGCACTATTGCTCGGGACATGTCTTTTTTATTCCCCAAAAAAATATCAAAAATATGGATAATTAAAAATATGTTTTTTGGGAATTTAACCTCAGTGATGAAAAAATAATTTAAAAAAATGTTTTTTTCTGTGTACCTATTTTTTCCGAAAAGTTCTAATCACAACAATTTCATACTCACTTTGTATGACCACCCCCAAAATTGTATTGAGACTTATATGGAAAAATTAATGATGCCAAATCGCTTCTTTTTACAAAGGGATGCATGGACAAAGTTTCATAAAAAAAAATACATAGAAAAATTGATTTGCGAAATCGTAGAGAACCACTCATTTGTTGAAATTATTGGAATCTATTTCTATTTAATGTAAACTAAAAAAAAGGTATACACAATTCATTTTAAAAAAAACTACGACAATTTCCTTTTCTCTCGGAGAATCAAAACTCCAACAGAATCGCCTGCAATCGCTATATAATAGTTTTATGCAAAATTATTACCCTCTTAGTTTTTAGTTTCCAGCATCAAGTCTCGCCATCACCACCCATTTCCCAATGTAACCCCTCCTCCTTCATCACAGATAAAATGACAGGAACTCAAGAACAAGTCTGTGCCAAAAATATGGAGTAAAGTCCTTCAAAGTTGACTTTTTGTGGTGTACCATGATTTCAAACTGACCGTTATTAACCGTTCTGCTTGTCTATGATGCCCCCAACAGTGTGACCTCTCACCACGTGAACCACGTGCTCCCCCACAAGTAGGTTCCCGGAATTCCGGATCCGGGGTGGAAGGAATTGGCAAAGTTTTCGACAAGATTTTTTATTTCTTCCTTTTATCCCTTCCCCAGGCAGCTTTTCCGGCGCAGGTTTGAGTCGTAAAAATATCATTCAGGAGTAAGTTTTTTTTTCTGTGGTGCGGGTTGAAAACCTTGTACTTTGAGGGGAGGGAGTTGAGGAAAGAAAAAAACTCTTATCGCTTCATCTTTCATGACTTTGATGATTTGGAATTTGAAGTTTTCCTCCTCCTCCTCCTCTAAAATGGCGAAAACATCTTCGAAAAGGTCGATTATTGCCTCTATTCAAGCAAAAAAGTCTTGAGTTGGAAAGTCAGCAAATCATCACCCACTATCGACGGCGCGGTGCCCACTTAGCAGGAAACTAGCATAACATTACCATAAACATCACGTTATCGCCCCGGTCTTCACCACCCCTTCACTTTATTGGCGGCGGAGGCCAATTTTCCTCTCCATATGTAACACACAAAGAAAATTTGCCAACCCGCGCCGACAGCATGGGGTGAAATTGCTGTCCTTTTTTCCCGTTCGAAAGAAAGGGCTATCGAAGAACACGCTGATACCGAAAGAGTGTCCGTCTGTGTTCTGAACTTGCCCCTCGAAAGATGACAAAAGGCGGTCTACACGAAATCGGTTTACCCCCGTGTGTAAAGAGAAAATATAAGCAGTCTCTCGTGGAAAGACAAGCTGGAATAAAAAATCTCCCAAAGCGCGCGTCAAATGTGCAAACTGTGATGAAAACCATACAGCGAATTTCCGCGGCTGCGCCATGCGGAACAAGGTAGAAGAATCCCAAGCTCTCAGTGAGCTGACGATGAAATGCATCTACAACGGGTAAACTGCCTTGTGCATCGATGTTTTTTAATGTCAGTTACTATCACTTAAGTGATATTAAAGCACTTTTTCGAAGCCGGATCTCATTATCGATTAATGTAAACAATATCCGGATCCCTCATCCGATCCGATGGATAGGCAATCAAAATACAGTCCAGACTCGATTATCCGAAGGTTTGTATGGAACTTAGAATAATCGAATCACGACAAAAAAAACATTCTTGTTTTAATAATCAATTTCGAGTTCTGCGACCCAATTTCAAACAATTTTGAATAGTTGATTGCTTATTAAATAATAAAATACATTTTTTTCAATATTTCTCAATATTTTGTCACCGTCACTTTGGCCGCCATCTTGGATTTAAAATTTTTGAGACACTTTATCTAGTTTAGGGGCCTACTTAAGCTCGACAATAAAAAAATAGACATCGAAAAATTATTTTTTTATGTTATTCGATTATCCAAAGTGAAATTTTTCCGAGGCCTTCAGACAATCGAGTCTGGACTGTACCTTCCAAACGGGTCCAACAGTTCGAAGATCTGGCAACCCGGTCTTATGACCACAGTTATGGCAAAAAATATTTCTCTAAGGTTATGACCACTTAGACTCGCACTTTCGCGTTTGACAGTTTGCCAAACTCGCAAACTTGTTTGCGGAAAACGCAAATAAGACAAAACGAACAAACAACTAATCTAATCTAATCTAATCTAATCAAACCCTAGCGCAGCCAATCTTTCGAAGGGATCCTGGAGAGTGCCTTAGGTTAGATGACGCCTAGCACTCTTCTTGTCATTTATTAACATTTGTAGTGCGCCATTGCATCGGAATGCATTGAAACATCACAAGCGTAAAAGCGGCCAGGCCTACTGCGTAAAGCCGTATCGCAGAGATGACTCGTAATTGGGTTGAGTTTGAGCACTGAGTGTTCGAACAACAACACAATTCTGAATCGACAGGGGAGGAAGAAGCGTGGGGACACACCACCATACGCTCCGAGATTTGGTTGTATTCGTTGGGAGCACCATAGGGGGATGGCGTCGCTATTTTTAGACCACGTTTTCCACTTTTTCTCATCGAAACCGACTACTTTATCGACTTCATTTTGCTGGGCGAGATAGGACGCCGTCTATTTTTAGACGATGACTCAGCACTTTTCCACTCTTGCGCTTAAAAAAACCAGGTAGCAGCACGATGTAACGCCACGTCCCTATGCTAAGAAGGTTTGGTACTCCGGGACCCTCTGGGATGGGACATTGTATTTCCACGAATGCCCTGGACACTATTTGCCGTGGTTATAGCGCCACAACTCGCTCTCTGTAACAGTATTCCTAATTCCAGTTCACTCTCACCAAGTCGTCATGGCCCAGTGGTTAGCATTTTTGCTTACCAATCCAAAAGACGGAGGATCGAACCCCGCCTCGAGCGACTTTGATTTTTCGTCCGTATTCATCATTTCAAATTTTTTTATGTGTTCTTAACTTTCTCGTTGGGAGCAGATGGGAATCGAACCCAGAACCATTCGCTTACAAAGCGAACACCGTAACCAGTCAGCCACGGCCGCTCCTAAGACAAAACGAACAAACAACGTAGAAAAACTGTCAAACTGTCAAAATGTACGAGTTTGTTTGTTTGCCGTAGTCTAATACCTCCTTTAAGTGATATGCATAAGTTTGTTATGCTCTTGTTTTCAAAACATAATCAATTCGGATATAAATAATTTCCGGATCTATTGTTCGAGTCATTTTTGTAAAACAGTGAGGTACCATGATGGATTTAGCTTGTTTTTCGAGTTAGCTTTTCTTACAGTTGCCCAATCCAATTACATCATGATAAGTTTTAATTGAATTCATAGTTTATAACTATATAAAATTATCAGGTATCTGAATTTGAGAATTTATCATTTACTTATAAAAATGAAACAAATTGAAATTATTGAAAATTTCCCATCCAATTGATAAATTTTAAATTTAAAGAGATTTTTTTCCAAGTCGCATTCACGCGTTTTTTCTACCACAGGCTTTAGGCGCGGTGACTTTGGTGGCAGCGAATGAATAAATAAATTATGAGTAAAAAAAGAGAGAAAATCGAGAAAATAGGAACCGTCCCCAAAAAACGAGGGAAAACTGATAACGGTCTTCATAAAACACTGCCTGGCAGCTGGTGCCAGTCGGCGGCGGCTTTGGCCTCTATTTGGGCTTGAAGGGTCACCGCAGGACTTCCCAGCTGGGACGTTGTGAAGACAAGTGCGGGTTGGGAAAGGATCCTGCCGGGTTTATGGGTTGGTGGCTGGTGGCTTTTGTCACATCATTTTGGGACTTTGCTAGTTAGTACGAACAAAGGCCGATCATAGCAGAGTGATGATATGATTTTAAAATATTTATTTTTACGATTCCACTTTGAAAATACTTATATTTCCTGTCATTTTTGTGCAACTTCAACTTACAAAAGATCTTTCAAAAATTGTATTTAAATGATTTTTTTATATATTAGAGAATTATACAAGGAACATATGTAAGCTGATTAAATTCAAATTCAGAATGAAATCTTGTATAACATATGTGATTTGAAAACATCACAAGACTACCAAAACCGAAAATTATAATTGGAAACGAACAGCCCCATTAAGTGCTCGGAAATGGCACCCAATTTCCCGGCAGGAAGTGATAAACTGTTGTCTCCACCATCGGGCAATTATTCAAATGATCCTATTACACAACCCAAAACCACCAAAATACTTCCATAAATGTCGTCGTCAAAACCATCCATCGCCAGTGGCCAATTTGCATTTTTATTGGACAGCAGCACCAGTGTTGCCATCTCCAGGCTAAATTACCTACTCAAAGGAGGGGCCATCGCGTCCTGCCAAATGTGGCCTCTCGTGCATTTTGCAACTAATTCAAAAGCCATTTCGAGGCCGCTGCCAAAAACTATATCTCGTCGCTACGAATGTGTGTGTGTGGCAAATCGGTTTTTATTCAACAAGATCTCGTCTAATTTATAGCGTCCGACACACATAAGTTTGGTGGAACATCCCAAAGGGGGTTTTGAATAAACATTTGAAACGATTTCTTTCTGGGTTGTTGTTTGAAATATAACGTATGCTGGTTGCTGGTGGTCAAATTTTGATCAATGGTTCAATGCCAACAAATGGTTTAGAAAATAATATAATATATATTAGCAATTATGGGCAGATGTTGAAAGTTTGACGTGTTTCATGTAGTTTTATCAATGTTTAATCTTAAAAAAAAACTCTAATCTAACTCAAGCATTGCCAGTCCTGGAAGAACTTAAGCTAAGATTACGCTCTATGTACCTTCAAAATGTACTACACTCACGAAGGCAGCCAAAACATGGATTCGGACTCTGTGAAAGGAATTGCTTTTTTTTTTGTTTTGCTAAAAACATAATGGGAATATATGTTTTGCCTAGAAAAACTAAATACCTAATCGAATGATTTGTTGAATGTGCTTGAACTACTTTATCTTAAAACAGTGCAAAAACTCACATAAACACTATTTAAAAAAAGTTTTTTCTTAAATCTGGTTATGTTTAATAGAATGCAAACCCCCACATGAAAAATAATTCAAGACTTGTCTTGATGGAAATCTCGCAAAATTGTTTTTTTCTGAATGCAAAAAAAAAACAAAAAAAATTGAACCATTGAAATATGATCATTTAAAGTAGGGGTGACCAAAGTATGGCCCGCAGGCCAAACGTGGGGCGCGATGTGATTTATTGTGCCCCGAAGTTTATGTTTTTTGTGAACCTCTTTTCAGATTTTGTCACACAGTAAAAAAAAATCATGGTAATATTACATCTGGGAAGGGGCTCATCTTTTATGTCACAAAAAATATGTAATTTTACCTCTGAAAATGTGTACCACTTTTCTGCTGTTATGTCACTTTTTCATTCTAAATTGATGTTACATTACATCATAAAAGAGGTAATATTCAACCTTTCAAAATTACACCTCCTAAATTCACATTTTTTTACAGTGAGTATAAATCTAATGATTTTACCATACATGATCCCGATTTTATGTAACAAATATTGTGTTGCAAAATATATCTTTTAGAAACAATGTAGATAACACGTTTAAATGTGATTGTAAAGAGAAAATTTTGTCAAAATTTTCATAAATCATTACGTACGAGTTTTTATTATCTTGGTCCCAAACATACACAGAAAAAAAAATGATGGTAATATTCATCAGGAAATGGTGACAGATTTTGTGAAAAAGTGTAATATTACATCAGGAATTGGTGAATTTTCATCAGTTTCTGATGAATATTCATCAGGTTTACCTTTTTACACATTTTTTTGAATAATATTACTCAAACAATGGGTAATATTCAACCAACCAAATTTTCAACATTCCAAAATTTAACTTTTGTTGCTGTGTATTTTGTAATTAGACACCTTCCACCTCGAGATTTAACCTTATTGCGTGTGGGTTACGAATCGGAGTACTTAACATCGGACTAAGGCAGACTAAAATTTATTGAAGTTTTTTTAAATTGGAGGAATATTTTTTGAAAAAAATCTTAATCGACAATTTATCATTAAAATTGAACATTAATTGCAAAATTTAAATTATGCACTTTTACAAAGTTTGTGTACCCCTTCTAAAATATATTTGTTCGCACCAGGGCTTGCGAAATTTCGACTTTGTTTGTGATAGCTGACAGAACACTCCAATCGTCTTCACCACGACAACCTGATTTTTACATTCTACTTTCGTTCGTTTCACACACAAAGGAATGAGTGCTACGCAAAGTCACTCACACAATCATTGACTTCCCTCCAGGAGAAAAATCGCTTCGAGAGCGGTCGTTTGACATTCTACCGAGATTCCGATCAACTCTCCAATGATAGCTATCATATGATTTCTGTCACCACGCAGCATACACTAGGAAGAGAGAGACAAAAATGAGAGAAAGAGAAAGAGCACGTTGTCTCGTTCGGGCGGCTGCTTGAGTGGTGCTCATTTTTCGTTCGTTTCGTCTTCGTGTTTACGTTCATCGACCGTCGCCAAGCAATGACAGTCATGATAGCAGGCTTCACTGAACACCAAGATCTGGTGCGCCGTGGTGCGGTTTTCGTGTCACTCTAGAACCCAAACCGAGCTGTTTATTGTCACACCATAGCAACTGTACCGAAAGCACCTTGGTACACCACCGGTGCACCAAACTGTATACCAAGATGCAACTCAAAAGAATGGTTGATCCAAGTAAACCGGAGGCGACATTGTTTTGATTGAGGTTTGTCAGCCATCATTCACATCTTCGTGGTGGCCTGGCGGTTGTTATCTCCGTCTTTTAATCACGAGGTTCCTAGTTCAATCCTGACTCAAATATTTTTGAGTTTTTTTTTCAATATTTATTGTCAAAATCAGTGACTATATACAGAGAAGTTAGAGTTTATATTTCATGACACTACGAAGTTCTATTCCTAAAGAATTATCCTAACACATAAAAAACATTTAAAAAATAAAACAATAGCTGTCGAGATTCGAGCCAAGAACATTTAAAATACTAATGCAGTGCCTTAGACAACCACACCATTAAGAACTGTTGGCTTCAGTTGGCTTGCTAGGCATTAAGAGTTCCAAACTTCTTCCGTGTGGTAGGCGCAGAAACCATGTCAAGTTTTGTGTACCCATCCACACCGCCGTCACACCAAACTTTGGTTTCGGTGCACCGATCAAGCTACCAAGCTGTGTCAGGTTTTGGGTCGTGACGAGAAATGGTGCGCATAGAAAAACCGGTATCATAGCAAACCGTTGTCGCACCCGTCAAAAGGAAAGTCTGCATGATAGGCGTTGTGTGTCAGCGAACAAATATCGTTTTGGGAAATGATCACTGACAGAAAGTTCTATCGAATATCGAGCAGTCCCGTTGAGTGATAGATCCCTTTTCAAGAATTGGTTCGCACTTCGGGACGAGGTCTTCTGTTCCTGCTCTACGCGGTGCTTCGAACAATATTTATAAAATAAATAAAAACATTCAATGAAAATACAAATGCATTCAACAAAATACCTTTTAATTTTAAATTTGATCTTATTTTTTTCATTGTCTGATTTTAAATAAATTTAACCAATTGTTTGGAAGCTGTTTGTAAAAACTGCTATTTTTTTCTAATATTTATATGACGAAGATGTTCTAAAAACACCTGAAATTTCAGAAACCTTAAACCGATCGATGATTTTTTTTTTGTTTTGAAGATTGAATATGTTAAATTTTTTTTAAACTTTTTTTTCATTCGGCCCGCAAGCTCTGGGAATTACAATTTACTTTCAAAGAACTGGTCATGTTGGAAAGAATGCAAAACTAATGTAAATTATTTTTCAGAAAAAAAACATTTGGTTGCTCATGTCGGTAATAATGTTCAAATTTATGTTTCAAAAAAATTCTAAGAAGTGCTCGTGTTTGAAGGAAAAAAAAAACATAGATTTTTTTACCAATTTGTTTAAAAAAATTGGTAATGTTTGATACATTGAAAAAACTCATAGATTTTTTTTATGAAAAACCGATGTTGAAAATAGTGCAAAAACTCACAAAGATGAATAAAAATTATATTTCAAATAATTAAAAGAATTGATCATGTTTGAAAAAAAAATAACGCCTTGCATTCTTCTTTAAGATACATTGAAAAATCACAAACATTGAAGCGGCCAGACCTACTGGTTTGAGTTTGAGCACGGAGTTTTCAAGCAACAACTCAATTCTGAATCTAGGGTGAGGAATAAATCTGGAGCAACATTTGAAATGGGCGCATATCCATTTTGACAGCTGGAACTATTTTGCAAATTCCAAAACAACAGACTACTATTTACAATACCCGCAGTGTTTAAAGGTTTTTTGTCGAATTTTGTGAAAAAGTTACCAGAATCTTGAGAATTAGCAAAATAGCACAAACTGACAAAAGAAATGTGTATTTTTTTATGTAAAAAAACTAGTGCAATGCTTCATCCAGTGGCAAGAATGTTTTAAAATTAAAATAATGGTTCAACTTTGGCTTAGATGTTTGCAGCATTTACTTATCTATTTTCATGAACAACCTTTGAATCTGGAAAGTCCCAAAAAAAAGCTAGTCAATAATGAAGAAGACTTCACTTTTTTATCATAATAACTTATTCTGTGCCTCAATATCCAACGAATTAGCAATTCAATTTCACGAATTTCAATTACCATCCATAATTCCAGCAGAATTTCAACATTTCAACCCAAAGCTCGTCTAAGCTTGTAATGTATACTCTCGTCCACCATCGCAACTCAAACGGTCCGGCAGCAGTTGAACAACTAAATTATTTGCCAATTACCAGGTGGAACAACTCTTTCCCACGGCTTTTTGGACCCTAAACAGCTACATCATACCGAACGGGTGAGAGCCAGATGATAAAAGCGCCCGTATCTTTGGGCGATCTTCGGGAAATTAACCCTTGACCGATGGATGATTGTGAAAAATCGCATTTATCTTGTGAATTTAAAACTTCTGTTCGGGCCGAAAGCTGTCAGCCCGAAGAAAATTTTACGAGTGAGCAGTGTCCAACCCCACGGCTACTGCGATCGACGACAAAGCTGGCAACCGCGCGCCGTTGACGACGGTGTGAGAGCGAGAGAGGAGACAACGACGAAACGACAACGATCGAGAGGAGAGATTTTGGCGCGCGAACAGCACGAACGAGAAATTTCTGCGCGTCGAGTCGAGGACCAAACAAGTTTGCCGCAAGCAGCCGAAGTGATCGGACGGAAGTCGCCGCCGCGGATCGCGAGTTCTTCGGAACAAACAATTTACATTAAAATTAGTTGCTAAATAGATGTAGTAGAGAAACTTGAGTGTTTTAGTGGCTTGTTTGTGATACATCCGACCCTCCCAGTGAAATTCCCGGTTCCCCCAGTCCGCCGGAAGAAGTGTTGTGTTTGCTCGAGAAATTACAGTCCGCTCGAATCGAAACTGGACAACTTCCATCTTCTTCTTTTTATATTTCAATTCATTCGATAAAACACTTAACATGAATTCACATATCTTTGTTCTTGTAACATTTCTTTTTTAATTCAAAATGTCTCATTATTTTATTTACTAATTATTTTTGTTTTTCTATTTTATCCATCCTTTTTCTTGATCGTTTTTTAACATTTTTGTACAATTTTTAGAAAATATTATTTACCATAAAAAAAGCTTTTTAAGAGTCACAATTCTTACTAAAGACAACAAGTACAAGATTACTGCCAATATTTAAAAAAATGATGAAATCACAAAAAGTTACATGTTAAGGGTTAAGAAACTCTCAAAAAATGCTCGCCAACCAGCCAGCCAACCGAGAGCAATGTAAATTAAAAATTAAATTATTTACATTTCTTGAGTTTTTTTTTAAAAAGGTCCTATAAACAAAATTTTCACTTTTTGCTTTTTGGGTGTTTTTGAATACCCCTGACTCAAGGCGGTTCTAAAAACACCCAAAAAGCAAAAATTGAAAATTTTGTTTATAGGACCTTTTCAAAAAAAACTCTAGATTTGTACCACGTGGACGACGACGACGCCTTTTTGGCGCACCTGTCCAAAGCAAAGAAAGGGGGCGGTGGCGAATCGTCTTGCTGTCGCCAGGTGGACGGGGAAAGCGGTTTGAAAGGTAGGGCAGGGCGTCGTTAGAGATTAAGATTAAATGGAAATTTATTACCCCTTGTGCTAGTGTACACAAACGCGGCTACAACGCTATGAACTTGTATCGTTTGAGGAAAATGAAGGTATTCAATTATGTAGGAATATTTATTTAATTTTTTTTACTAATAGTTAAAAATATAGAAAACAATAATCAATAAAAAAAAAGTGCAATTTATTTCATTTTATTAGATTGCACTTTAGGATATTTTTTTACTTCCCACTTTTCATAGGCTAGAATTGCAATAATTAGATTTTGCTACTTCTTTGAAAAACGAAATCCAACTCCACATCGCATACCGCCCTTTCGTTCGCGGAATTCTTGGCCAGTCCGTGCCACGGCCAGGACTAAATTTCCTCTCTACTAAGAATTTCATTCGCGCAAAAAAAAAACGCGACGCAAGAGAAAAACTGAACAGCAAACTTCCCCACCAAACGGATAACACTGGGTTGGTTGCTTGAGCTCTGCGCAAATAATGTTTATTCATTTGTAAGGTTAATTTCTTTTACAACTTTGCTGTTCTGTACTGCTCGGCGGCGATGCTCTGTGTCCGTTGGCATCTCCGAATACAGTGAAAGCGGGTTAATTTGACGTTAAAGCGGGGAGAACTGTAAGTTTTTGCTTGAAATTTCCGATGACAGTGTTGCCATCTTCTTTTTTTATAATTTAAAAGGTTGCCAGATTTTCAAATTAGTTATATTCTGGAATTAATGTAAAATCCGATAACAATCAATGTCAAACAAACAGACATTCACTGTACTCTTTACGCCTTTAGCCGGATATCTGAGGCTTAAAGGCCTTAGAGCGCAAAAAAGGTTAAGGATAGATGGTACAAAGGAGCTGGTCAGTGGAAAATTTACGGCAGGTGATTAGCGATGGCAGGCACGATGATTATGGGAAAATGTTTCCATTTAACCACTTTTCTTCTTGCTCGACGAGCGTCGAAAACAAGACAACATACTTAAAATGATGTTCATAATTTGCCGAAGATGGAGTTGGAAATTGAAAAGGGAAAACTTTCTTAGTCGGGCCATCATTTTGACGCGTAAATTGCCTCGTTTTACGTTGGAAGTTAGCTCGTCAAATTTTTAAAGGCACTTTCATCTTTTCCCGGAACTGTTTCTTAAACACTTTCCCAAGTCACTTTGGTGAAAAATGCCCTTAAGCAGAACCTAACTTTCTCGGGCCCTAACACTAGCGCAAAAGCGGGGCCCTTTTCACTTTGGCAAAAGTCATCTTAGTGCTAAACCGAAAGCGGCATTCTAACAAGATTTACGACGACATATCAGTGCACCATAAACTTTCGCATGCATAGTTTATGCCACGACTAGAGAGAGAGAGAGCGCGCTAGAGAGAGAGCGAGAGAAAGGGAAGAATCATTACACCCCTTTCCGGAGCTAGTTGGTTGTACTAGGCAGGGGTGCAGGAACTATAAATTGAACATTAATTTTAAATCAAAAGTGTTAAAGTATTTTTCTAATGTTTTACGACTTTTGGACTTAAAACGTACCTTTAAAACATTTAGACTTTTAAGGATTCAAAGCTTCGAATACAATAAGAGCTTCAAGGATTTTTGTTACATTCGATTTATTTAATCTCTGTAACATTTTGGTTGAATTTTATTATCCTTTTTGCTTAGGCCGATGCATATATTTTTGTCCCTCGGCTCTGGCCAGGGTCGAGGGAGGGAGAGCAAAAAAATCAGCGAGGTTTGATTCAACAAATTTTTTGTTGAATATATTCAACGCCGATTTTGCGTTCAAACAAACCTTGATTTTCTTATTTCCACAAAAATCTTTTGTTGTTTTGAAAAAGTTGCTTTGACGTTTAGCGTTGATTCAACAAAAATCTTGATTTTCAAATCAACAAAACGTTTTGTTGATTCAAATATGCCTTATTTTTCTGCGTTAACAAGCCATAGTTTCAACACATGAATGAAAAAAGTGTTTTTAAATGCATTTTAAAACAGTTAGCGAAAAAAACTTTTTGCGGTCTGCACATCGAAAATTTTCAAAAATTCTAAAGATATTTGAATAAACCCAAACATGCTAAAAATGATTCTAAACGCAGGGAAAACCATATTGAATGGATTTCAATAAGAGGGAGGCGGCAATAATTTAATAGGAAAAGTAATAATTTTGTTTCTCTTCAATGAATTTAGTTACAATTAATTCATACTAATTCTATGAAACTTAAATTTCAATTTCCTCATTATTCGACGAACTATATCTAACTTTTGGTTTTTTTTCGAATCCGCGAATACAAGATCGTTTCTTGAGCTTTTTGGGACTCAAAATTGCAGTTAAAAATGTTTACAAATCTTGATTCGCACTGAGTGATTTTCAAAAGTTCTAAAACTTGTTGCAAGAACATCTTATTTGATTTTTGTGAATAAAAAAAAATAGCTAATATTTAATTTTCCAGTATCGGGATTTTTGCAACATGATAAACAACGACTCAATACAACAATTTAAACATGTTTTTTTTTCCTTTTTAAGGTAAACTGTTACCCAAGTAACATTTTTTTCCAGGAGTTCTACAAGAGCTCTTCAAGATAGCTACAGCATAGCAGTTTGGACCGCGGTAGGATAAAACTCTCTTCAAGTACTCTTCCAAACTCCTGAAGAAGTTTGGAAGAGTACTTGAAGAGAGTTTTATCCTACCGCGGTCCAAACTGCTATGCTGTAGCTATCTTGAGGAGCTCTTGTAGAACTCCTGGAAAAAAATGTTACTTGGGTTAATATGCATTGAAGAAATATTTACAGTTATCAGGAAAACAAGAATGTTCACAATTGGTGGACCTTAGCTTTACAAAGATTGCCAAGTTTTTTTATATTGAAGTTGTGTTTCATAACAAAATGACTTATTGACATCAAAAAAGGAATTTCCTTGATACAGTGAAATTAACTTAGGGAATTAAAAAAAACAGATTCTGAGGATTGGAAATTGAACTCAATTTGAAAAAGCTTTTCTTTCTAAGAAAAAACAAAAAAAAATCATATTAAAAACTTAAGATTTCATTTCAGGGGTGTATCTGCTATGTATGTATGCTTTAAGATAAAACTTGGAGTCCACATTTTTTTGGCTTCTCTCAATTATAGTTATTGTAATTTTTGAAAAGTTAAATTTACACTCTCTGAATAAGAAGATTCGAACATTGAACATCCAATGCTCTAAACAATTTAGAATTTTTCAAATAATTTTCTGATTTGTTTACATAATCTTGTTCCGATAATTATAAGTTTAAAATTTCCCGAGAGTCTCCACTCAATTTCCCGGGAATCGAGAGGTTTTCCGGGAATTCCCGCTCATCATTCTCTAATTTCAACTGATTGCACTTAAATTTCCATTAAGATTTGTTTTTTTTTTTTTCTTTGACAAATAAATCGCCCCCTGATTTCTCGAGCCGATTTTGAACACCCAACCAGCGGTCGCATGATTGTGATACATGGCGGCATGAAAGTATATCAGAATCTGCATGAAAATTGTCCTCATGCATTTTTTGCGATATAGGGGTATGACATTTTTGCCCGTTACCGACAATTATCGACATTATCGACGGCAGATTGATTGTATTGCAGAAAAAAAATCTTAACAGAACGAGGATTGAACCATCAACTTCTAGGTTGCTGATCCGACACGCTACCACCGCGCCATGGACGCTAGATGAATGGTGAGGGACAGAGCGCGATCATAATGTTCTCTCTAGAGTGTTGCTCAGGGACGCGCCAGCATTCTATGTGTTGGTGAGAACTGCAGATCGCTGACGTGTTTACACGCGGGCAAAAATGATCTATGGGCTTGCTGCAAAAAATGTAATAAAATATATCATTTTCTGCAGCAAATCCACTGTTGCAGATTTTGAGATATATTTTTCGTTTGGGTGAAGGGGTGACAAAAACTTTCAAAAATATTTGTACCAGCCTTATACAAAATGAAAAGAAGGTCATTCAAATTTGTAATCTAAGTTCTTGTCACGAAAAAAAAAAAATAGAGTGGGATGTATCACAAAATAATTAAAGCATGATTACAATTAGAAGGGAGAAGGGCAAAAAAAATAAACATATAAAAATTTAAGATACAAGCCATGGCATTAACATTTGAATGAAAAAGGTGTTTTGAAATACTTTTACAACCTGTCCTGCTTTTTTTGGAATCATTACTTCATTTATGGTGTACAGGATTCTGAGATATTATTTTAGCATCAGCATTAGCATTAGCATTTGGAGGACGCCCCACCACTGGAAGGCTCCACAACGCTTATCCCACTGTTTGTATTAGACACTCATCTGGAACAATAATCCAACACGGGAGATACCATGCCTACATCTTTTTAAGAGTGTGTAATACTACCCAGGGCATAAGAGTGGTTCCCCAAAGCTATCCTTTGGGGAATGGAAGGAATATTAGTAAACACCTATCTAAAGTACGCAAGGATCCCTACGACACCTTAGTGGTATAGATGTTTGTAGGGAGGTTTTGGACTCAATGTTAGTATGAGAGGTAGAACCCTAGGATACACCTCGAAAGGCGTTGCGGGTTGGTTGTAAAAGTATCCCTATTTCCAGTCTAGGCTCATCAAGTCGCCATGGCCTAGTGGTTAGCATTTTTGCTTACCAATCCAATGGACGGGGGTTCGAACCCCGCCTCCAGCGACTTTGATTTTTCGTTCATATTCAGCATTTCAAGTATTTCTATGTCCTTAATATTCTCGATGGGAGCAGATGGGAATCGAACCCAGAACCATTTGCTTACAAAGTGAACACCGTGACCATTCAGCCACAGCTGCTCCAGGATTCTGAGATATTATTTTTTGTAAAAATTATCGATATTCAGTACATTGATCGAATATAAAGCACCATGCGTCTCCAACAAAATGTACTAGGAACTGAGGAACTTTTAGTTCGATTGACTTACCGAAAAAATCATATCTTGGAAACATGTTGATGGATTTCCACAATTTTTAGATATGTTATGCAAAACAATCTGAAAAATATAGTCAGCTGTAAGCTCTTTGGTTCCGAGACATTTAATCAGAAAATCATGATTTCTTTTGATCTATAAGTCATTCAACTATGTTTTAAAATGTCTAAAACATTTTCATTAAAAGTGTAACTGACCAATTTCTTGATCTAGCTTTAGCAATCATGGTGTTTTATCTTTTCAGCGCATTCATACATGCTGTTGATAAGGGAAACACCATTAGATCGTCGAAGCCTATCATCAGCAGTGCTGAAAGGATATTACGGTTCTGTTCAGCAACGGAGGGGCAACCATGGGTGATCTCTCATGCTCATGCTCAAAAGTGTAACTGACCAATTCCATAGTAACAGTTCAATAGGGCAAATCTGCGTTTGTAAACAAGCAGTCTATCCCCCTCTTACTTGACGTGAACTGTCACTTAAGCATAAGGGATAACCTGCTTGTTTATAATCGCAGACTCGCTCTATTGAACTGTTACTACGGAATTGTTTGGTTCCTTTTCAATTTTTTAATGTTTTTTCAGCGTTTTGGCTGTAGTGGCACAATAATAGATGAAACCCCTCAATGTTTTTTACAGATTTGGAAAGATATTTGATTTTCCCACAAATAATTTTCATGTAAAATGAACAATATTATACCTGTGCTTTCCCTGAAATGAAAATGTAGCATGACGGGACAACATCGTAAAACTGGACTTTTAAAAAGGCACACCCAAACAATCACTATAGTTTGTTAGCAAGATTTTTTAAAACTCTTGCTCATCTACACATTATCATAGATTGAAAACGAACCATTTGCTTCTTGAACTGAACGAATTGGTTGAAATTTGAGTATTTGCCAGCCATTTATTTGCGTGACGGGACAACGAAAGGAGCAGATTTATTTAAAAAAAACTCCTCTCCCATTCAATGGCTTGCAGACCTCATTTGGTCCATATTTTTAGCGTTTAAGGTAAAAACTGCAATTATAGAATCATAATAAAAATTATATCTTTAATTTAAAATATAACATTCAAAATTGAAAAAAAGGGACATTTTGGTGAAGCTTGACTAAGAATCGGCCAACTCATCACCTATCCTCTGCGGCAAGCTAAAATTAATTCATGCGTTCAGCTGGTGGTTTTTGTGAAAATCGTCTAAAACGCACTTTATTGATTACCCTATTTCAGAATGGACCTAATCGCCAAACAAATACAAATCTTATTATTTTGGCAAAATTTGAATAAAATCGGAGCACTTTTGATCTGGATTCTGCTGGTTTTTCGTGGAATCAGCCTTACACATTTCGCTCTGGATCATAGATTTCAGAGATATATATTTTTATTATGTTTCAGATGTTTAGTGTATTTCGTTGTTTAAGCATTACTTGTGTGAAGTTACTATCCTAAGCTGAGGTGTAGACTACCTTTCAACAACTGATTAATTCAATGTTGGGAACAGAGGTTGCGGAGTGCTTAATATTATAAATTATCCAATAAATGTAAAATTGAAATCACAAGCCATTTGAATGCAATAAGCATTTTAAAATGCATTTTACACTAGTTAAGTTGAAATGTAAGATTTGACGAAAACCAAAATTTCAAGGAAAAAAAACTTTTTGCGATAATAAAGATCAAAAATTCTCAAAAAATCCAAAGATTTTTAAATTTACCCAAACATGCCAAAAATGATTCTGAACGCAAGGGAATGCATATTAAATTGATTTCAGCTGATTGCACTTAAATTTCCATTGACATTTTGAAAATTTTTGAAAAAAATATTTTTTTGCCCTCTGATTTTTCGGGCCAACTTTGAAGGGGGGGAACCCAAAAACTTTAAATAAAATTTGTACCAGCCTTATTGTTTGAGTTTGATTTTATTTTTTTTCCATTTGTTTACTCTGTTAACTTTTCCTCTTATAACTCTTTGTCAAAGTTCTTTTGGGTTTTGTTTAGAATTTTGTTCGTATTTTGCCTATCGCTTTTTATTTTTCAGTTTTGTTGTCTATTTTTAGCTTTTAGAATGTCATACATTTTATTCTGGTTTTGTTTAATTTTGTTTTTTACTTTTTATAAACATCACTTTACTTTACAACTTTTAAATTTATTCCAGAACACCCCTGTCAGAACGCCATTCCATAGCTGGGCCGAGACTGGTTCTGCCGGCGTGCAATGTAACCCAGGCAAAGTGTATGTGAGTTTTGCTGCATGCACATTCTGCCAGCTCTGGTAAAACTGCACTGACGACGACGATTACAACCAGGACAACGGTGCAGAATGGCCTTTCCCGAAAAAGCTGGTATTTTGGACACATGTTATTCTTAACATTTTATGCAGGGAAACTAGATGAACTAGATATCAAAAAAAAATTATGAAATAAAATTTAAACAATTTTTCATTTCACATATTTATTTCACGGTTTGGAAAAATGGACGAAATTTTTTAATCGTTTTTTAATAAATAAAAAAAACCATTTGCGATTCCCCCTGGAATCCCCGGCAAGCTTCATATACTGGAAAGGAATCCGGAAGTGGCCTGAAAACTTCATGAAGTCGGCCTTTGGCGTGTCCTCTTGTGCTCGTGAATTCTCTTTCATCTTGCATGGGACACGCCGGCGAAATGACGACAAGTTAAAAGTCTTGCTGCTCTTTTTTTTAAGCATTTTTGTTCGTCAGCCTGTTCTGACTTGGCTGTTGCGTATGGGGGTTCCGAGAAGTTTCCGTTCCTGGAAGACGAGGAAGAAGAAAAAATGGTCCGTAGATGGCAGCACTGCCGGCATGTTCCTGCAGCGGAAAGTAGTTCTACAAGAAACGGCTCTAAACGCATCGGACACTTTGGCAAGATGGTTTGGTACAATTGGGGAAAGTGGGGAACATGGGACAAATTCAAATGTCTCTTGTCTTTTTTCCTGTCTCAATTTCATTCTGTCTCAACTACCTTTCTATCTCAACAGATTCTGTGTTTCTGTCAGAAATTTAGTCTATCACAACTATCTAATTTGAAATTCTTTTTGTCTAAGCTTCTATGTTTGTATGTCTCAATTGCCCTAAAATCTGCCTGTCTCAACTTTTTTTTTGTTTCAACTGTCTTTTTGTCTCAACTATCTGTTTGTCTCAACTATCATTTTATCCCAACTTTCTTTTTGTCTCAACTGTCTTTTTGTCTAAACTGTCTCTTTGTCTCAACTATCTTTTTGTCTCAATTGTCTTCTTGTTTCAACTGTATTTTTGTCTCAACTTTCTTTTTGCCCAACTTTCTTTTTGTCTCAACTATCTTTTTGTCTCAACTATCTTTTTGTTTCAACTATCTTTTTGTCTCAATTAACTCTTTGTCTCAACTTTCTTTTTGTCTCAATTGTCTTTTTGTCTCAACTTTCTTTTTGTCTCAACTGTCATTTTGTCTCAACTTTCTTTTTGTCTCATCTGTCATAAAGACTAAAGTATGTTTTTGTCTCAACTATATTTTTGTTTCAACTATCTTTTTGTCTCAATTATCTTTTTGTCTCAACTATCTTTCGGTCTCAACTATATTTTTGTCTCAACTATCATTTTGTCTCAACGGTATTTTGGTCTCAACTATCTTTTAGTCTCAACTGTCATATAGACAAAAGTATGTATTTGTCTCAACTATCTTTTTGTCTCAATTATCTTTTTGTTTCAATTATCTTTTTGTCTTAATTATCTTTTTGTCTCAACTATCTTTTTGTCTCAATTATCTTTTTGTTTCAACTATCTTTTTGTCTCAATTATCTTTTTGTCTCAACTATCTTTTTGTCTCAACTGTCTTTTTGTCTCAACTGTCTTTTTGTCTCAACTGTCTTTTTGTCTCAACTTTCTTTTTGTCTCAATTTTCTTTCTGTCTCAACTTTCTTTCTGTCTCAACTTTCTTTTGTCTCAACTATCTTTTTGTCTCAACTGTCATTTTGTTTCAACTTTCTTTTTGTCTCATCTGTCATAAAGACTAAAGTATGTTTTTGTCTCAACTATCTTTTTGTTTCAACTATTTTTTTTTTGTCTCAATTATCTTTTTGTCTCAATTATCTTTTTGTCTCAATTATCTTTTTGTCTCAACTATCTTTCGGTCTCATCTATCTTTTTGTTTCAACTATCTTTTTGTCTCAATTATCTTTTTGTCTCAACTATCTTTTTGTCCCAACTGTCATATAGATAAAAGTATGTTTTTGTCTCAATTTTCTTTTTGTCTCAACTGTCTTTTTATCTCAACTGTCTTTTTGTTTCAACTACCTTTTTGTCTCAAGTTTCGATCAGTCTCAACTATATTTTATCTCAAATATCTTTTTGTCTCAACTATCCTTTTTTCTGTCTGTTTTTCGGTCTGAACTACGTCAATTTCAACTGTTTTTTGAATTATTTATATTTTAGACTCTAATTTCTTCTGTTTCATAGTTTTATTTTTCTCAACTAAATTTTAGTATCTACTTTATTGTTCAACAGTCTTTTTGTCTCATAACTCTTTCTGTCTAAAGTTGTCATCATCTTTATCCCACAAATCCCCAGCCTCCACTAGCAAGACGTTTCCTGTTCATCGTCATGAGGCTTCCAACAAGGCAGAATATTCAATTTGTTGCCTAATTCAGTGCGATAGCTCTTGTATAACTGACAACGCAAGAAGGCCGAGCCAAGTTCTGACCCTTCCGGAAGCTTTGATGTGCTGTTTATTTTTTGCTAGCTGTAAGCACTTTCAAATCTGAGCTGCAGCAGATAAGATACTAAGTGCACATAAGACGACGTTGAGACATTGCTTGTCTTGGCTCAACCCGGAAGACGATGCTGCTAAGATGCAGCAACGACGTTCATTGGAGTTGAATTCCTTTGCGACAAACTTGTGCTCTGCGACGACGACGATTCGTTTCAAACCTAATTACTCTTGCTCGAGCCCAGATTAACTCGATTTGCTCGTGCAAGTTTCCGGTTACAAGTTAAATGTATGCACAACACACAACTTCCGGTCCCAGCTGGTCAAAGAAGAAGTTGGAAGGAGGTTGAAGGTGGAGGCAAATTATCACAGCAATTCTCGCCTCGCAGACTTGGTGTAAGGAGCAATATTCCACAGCTTGGAAAACCTGGATGGAGAAAAGCTTTTATTTTATTCAATGGGATTACCCACCACGATGGTAAACGGTTAGCAGCGCAAGCTAGTGGCAACTTGCATGTACCTAGTGGGAAGAGCTTACTTTTATTTAAAAGCTATTTTAGTTTCAGCTTTTCGGCTGTTCCGGTTGACCAAATCGTTCCTTTAGCACTTGTGGGTTTGAAAAAAGGCCATGTGCATTAGTTTTCATTAATTTAACAAATTAAACAAAATAATTCTAGAATTCATCCCACTGAAATGGTTTTACAATTACTAATTATATCCTACACTAAACTGCGAGAAAAAAGAAAAACGTTATAACAATCCTTCAAAATGTATTACCACCATTTGATATTCTTAAATATTAATTTATCTTAATTCATAAGATCGCATAAATGTCCCATATGCATTTTCATCACTTTTGAGTTATTGATGCAGTTTGGTTCAAAATCGTGTGATCTTTCAAAAGAGCCTATAACATCCAGTACTTTGCTCTAGAAACCAGGAGGAAATCCAGTTTTCCGTGAAAACTTAACATGTAGCCTTATGTGTGGGACAAACTTCAAATGCGTTTTTCTCAGCTTGCTGCTTTTGCATATGGGACAGTTATGCGAACATGGGCAGTATACATATGTTTGTTTTTCAATAAACAAGCGAATTCCAGCAAAATTTTGAGAAAAAATGTGATTTTGTTGTACTAAAGTTGTAAAAAAACGTTGTTGTACAAATCAATGAAATTCGTTGATTTTACTTGTAAATTGCGGCTATAAAACAACGCAACTTTAACATGCTGCCAATAAAAAATGACGACTTCCTGGATAAGAACAGAGATTGGTAGGACTCCTTACTATGATTTGAAGTGAAGGTTTTAGAACAAAATATTATTTTTTAGTAAATCGCAAATCGCGAGTCTCAATCGATTTTTGGAATTTTTTTATGTATGAGAACATTGTTCCTGAGGTGAGCCCGAAGGGTTCCGCCACATCACTAATAATTATGATTAGGAGTTTTCATGAAAAAAAAAAACAGTCACACTAAAAACCCTCTCGACTTATTTTTATTTCACTTTTCATCATTTTATTTATTTTCTAAATTTCTGTTTAGGCCTTTGCAAATATTTTTCAAAGTGGTCAACATAAAAAATAAAAATAGTGTTTTTTTAGCAAAACAAGTTTTATTAACAAAAAGTGAAATTAAAAATCACCAAAAAAAATTTACCGTGTATCATTTTTTTCAGTGTAGTCCTTATCCATATCTACAACTTTGCCGAGACACCAAATCGATTAAAAAATTCCTGCAAAAGATACAGTTTTTTTTTTATTTTCATATATATCATTTTTGTATTGACAGCTGCCAAATTTGCATGGAAAATTATATGGGTAATTCTCTACCAACTCACATGAAATCGGGAAAAGTTGCCCGGACCCCTCTTCGATTTGCGTGAAACTTTGTCCTTAGGGGTAACTTTTGTCCCTGATCACGAATCCGAGGTCCGTTTTTTGAAATCTCGTGACGGAGGGGCGGTACGACCCCTTCCATTTTTGAACATTCGAAAAAAGAGGTGTTTTTCAATAATTTGCAGCCTGAAATGGTGATGTGATAGAAATTTGGTGTCAAAGGGACTTTTATGTAAAATTAGACGCCCGATTTGATGGCGTACTCAGAATTCCGAAAAAACGTATTTTTCATCGAAAAAAAAACACTAAAAAAGTCTTAAAAATTCTCCCATTTTCCGTTACTTGACTGTAAAAAATTTTGGAACATGTCATTTTATGGGAAATTTAATGTACTTTTCGAATCTACATTTACCCAGAAGGGTCATTTTTTTATTTAGAACAAAATTTTTCATTTTAAAATTTCGTGTTTTTTCTAACTTTGCAGGGTTGTTTTTTAGAGTGTAACAATGTTCTACAAAGTTGTAGAGCAGACAATTACAAAAAAATTTATATACAGACATAAGGGGTTTGCTTATAAACATCACGAGTTATCGCGATTTTACGAAAAAAAGTTTTGAAAAAGTTACTTTTTGCGTTTCTCTTTGTTTCGTCGTCCGTGTCTGTCGCGGGTGACCATGAACGGCCATGATCGATGACGACCAACTTTCTCAAAACTTTTTTTCGTAAAATCGCGATAACTCGTGATGTTTATAAGCAAACCCCTTATGTCTATATATCCAAATTTTTGTAATTGTCTGCTCTACAACTTTGTAAAACATTGTTACACTCTAAAAAATAACCCTACAAAGTTAGAAAAAACACGAAATTTTAAAATGAAAAATTTTGTTTTGAATGAAAAAATGACCCTTCTGGGTCAATGTAGATTCGAAAAGTACTTTAAATTTCCCATAAAAGGACATGTTCCAAAAAATTTTACAGTCGAGTAACGGAAAATGGGAGAATTTTTAAAACTTTTTTAGTGTTTTTTTCGATGAAAAATACGTTTTTTCGGAATTCTGAGTACGCCATAAATCGGGCGTCTAATTGAAAATTTATTGAAAAACACCTCATTTTTCGCATGTTCAAAAATGTAAGGGGTCGTACCGCCCCTCCGTCACGAGATATCAAAAAACGGACCTCGGATTCGAGATCAGGGACAAAAGTAAGAACAAAGTTTCACGCAAATCGAAGAGGGGTCGGGGCAACTGCTGTGTGAGTTGGCGGAGAATTTTCCTTGGATGGCCCATCTCTTACCCATACACATCTTTGTAGCCTGGAAGGATTACGAGCAGATATCTTTCGATAATTCAATTGTCCGTATTTGAGAGTGTCCTAAATCTAACTCTACTTCCGTGTATGCCCATCCGTCTCTCTCATTTGTCATCTCAAGGCGCTCATACTTTCAAGAGTCTTTTTCATTTCACCAGATTGCTTACATCCACTTTGGGTACTGGAAATCATTTCCTGTTCCACACTCATATGAGCACATAGGGGTTTACCGCGCCCAGAATCGCGTTACTTTGGACTGTTTCATATGCGGCCCAGTGACATCCTCATTAGGACGTGAACCGATATAGAGAAGCCGACCGTCATGACATGCTCTCCTTCACAGCCACACCTATGGGATGCCACTTCATTCCAAAGGTCTCTGCCTTACAAAAGGTTTACACAGTTTCTTGAACTCACGAAGATTAGTTGTCGCTCTCGTTGACTCCGGTAGCATGTTGAACAAGTTGTATCCTCTGTAGAATAGCGAGTTCTGTGTGCACGATTTCTTAAAATTCAGCAATCTGATATCTCCTGCTTGCCTAGTAAAATGTCGATGAACGTCTCTTCCGCACTGTACAGTTTTTGTCAAGTATTGTGGTGCCAATCCGTTAACAACTTTACAAATAAACACTAATGTACTATACTCCACACGTTGCCTAATCGACATCCACTGCAGAGAGTCAAGCATCAAAATTCTTGGTGTCAATCTGTCACATCTAAGTATCATCCTCATAGCTTTACTCTGTACGATCTGCATCCTCTTCCGTTGCTGGTTCGTGGCAAGAAACAGAATTGAAGCGCAGTAGTCGAAATGTGGTGCAATCAGCTTTTTGTAGACCATAATTTTGTTGTCAAACGATAGGTAGCGATTGATTCTGCACAGGACACCCAACTTCCGAGCAGCTTTCCGAATAGTGTAGTCCACGTGTTCCGCAAAAGAGAGCTTTTCGTCCAACATTACACCAAGGTACTTGATGGCATTAACCCGCTCGACCAATTCACCGTCGACAGATATTGTACAGTTACTTTCACTCCTCCTTGTTGTCACCACCATGTATTTTGTTTTACCCATTGAATCCTGCTTTTTTTTGTACAGATAAGTAGGCTGTTTCGTCGTTCAAGAATGACAGGGAAAAGAAGGAAGTAGTTTGACGACGGAATTGCAAAAAAAAAAAAATTAATTCCCTAAAAAATATTTTCTAAATTGTTCGATATGTTCAAGGAAACTAAAAAAAGATCTTCTGCGCTTATGTTTAGGATAATGCAAAATCTGATACAGTCCAGACTCGATTAGGCCTTGGCAAAATTTCACTTCGGATAATCGAATCACGAAAACTATTTTTTTTCGCTGTCTTATTATCAATTGTTGAGCTTTCGTATGACCTCTAAACTACTCTTAGGTGATCTAAAATCCAAGATGGCGACCATAATGGCGGTGATGAAATATATATAGCTAAACATTCAAATTTGACTAATATGGGGTCGCAGAACTAGAATTTAAGAAGTTATAAAAAAAGAAAACAAATTTTCATTGATCGATCAACCGAAGTCCCATCAAGCCTCCGGATAATCGAGTCTTGACTGTACCGCAATAAAAAAAAATAACATTAGTCATTGATATCCAAAGGTGCGTTATGGTGTAAGGAATCGATCGATTTCGGATTGCCTTTTTTTAATAATAACGGTATTTTGAGCACCATGGGTTCAATTTTTCACATTATAAAATAAAAATTTAGTGAAAATTTCTGCTGATTTGTTTTAACATAAAAACGGTTCACTCTGTAAAAAAGATCATTTTCGATTGCAAATGTGATTTTGCATCGAAAAATTATGTATCAAATTGTTTTAATCAATGGTTTCAAAAATTTTAAAAACATATTTTTATATCCCATCTGTTATCTGGAGTTTTTTTTTGTGGATCTTATTCGTCGGTTGTTGATTATATGTGGATTCTTACTTATATTGTCTGATATAGAACGAAAAGGATTACCATAATAGGTATCTGAGCCAATCTAATTTTTAAAACCTTACTCCGTTGATAATTTTATAAAGGTCTATGATGCCATGCACGATCACTATCGATAAGCCAAATAAAAAATAAAAATCATCAAATCTGCAGTAATCTTCTCCGGAGAAACCAACAAACGAAGTTCCATCGATCACATGCACACGTGTCCCCGCAATGCAAAACTAGCATTTTATTTGCGGATAATCTCGGCTTATGACCCTGTAAAACAACCCGATAGACCTAGTACGTGATGATGTGCTCAGCCAGCAATTTAATCCTCACAAACAGGCTGCCAATATAATTCAAACGAACGTGCCAAACAGTCCTAATCCACACAGTCCAAACTTGTTGAACCAGATTTATCTCGTTTTTCCAAATATATAGTGGGATGTAATTTTCCCACCGTAAATTCCGCACCGACTGCATTTTAATTGATTAGTGGGGGTTATATCGCGAGTGCTAAATCAACAAGTTGAAGCCGCGTGGTTTAACGTTTTTGTGCTAATTGGCGAAAATTTGTGCAATTGAATTCATTAGCAGTGCACTTGACGAGTTTTGGGCAAATTTGTTCAAGCCCATCAATTAGAAAACGCGAACTCGAAAATAGAAACTGGCTATATCCACGGACACTTTATTTCGGCCCCAAAAGTGCTAGCATAAATTCATAGAGTGGTGGGAGGGCCTGATTATCATTACAATCAGGAACAGGGTCACCAGCCACCGTGTCTCGTTTTTCCGGTGGGAAAATTTTCCTCACCCTCCACCCCTCTTCTTTTTGCAAACAAAGGCAAAATGATCCCCACCCCCAAGTCTGTAGACTGGAGCAGTGGATTATTATTCATTTAGGACAAAGCCGACAATTTTATTCCTAAATTTGGGGAATTATTTTGCATATCACATTATTCATAATTATTATTCATCGGCACGCACTTTTGGTGATCTGGCCAGGGCAACAAAAGGGAATGCTGCGGGGAGAATGGTTTCGATGTTTAACGGAAATCTATTTTTAAGATTAAATTATACTTTTTTTTAAATTAAATGGTAACAGAATAATATCACAATCAAATTTAGTAAACAAGAAAATTATATCAATATTGAATGAAATTCATGGAAAAAAACATTTATTTGAATCATAATAAACTGGGTGCTGGAAAGACAGAATGTGTAACGTGATTTTCGAATGCTCCTCACTACTCCTCACTAATACTACTGCACTACAGCTGTAAACATAAATGTGGGGACGCTGGTTTCTTGCCGACGTCCTCGCAGCTACGACGATGAACTGGACCCGATGACGGCTGACCGATGAAAGAGGCAGGCACTGCTCGCTGCTTTGACAGCTCGCGGATGCGAGCGTAACATTGTGAAGGGGCACATAATCAACTAGCACAGTACGCACCCACACATCTTCCCCCTTCTCCTTAAAAAAATGCAAAACCAACAGTATTGACCTGTGTTGCAATAGGGGGATGGCGTCGCTATTTTTAGACCACGTTTTCCACTTTTTCTCATCGAAACCGACTACTTTATCGACTTAATTTTGCTGGGCGAGATAGGACGCTGTCTATTTTAAGACGATGACTCAGCACTTAAAAAACCAGATGGCAGCACGATGTAACGCCACGTCCCTATGAGTGATAGCAGTAGATATCATTTGATGATCTCTGTATAGCGACCGACATTATTTGGACACTGTAGCTTGTGAAATCTCTTCTTCTTTCTTTATCACTCCTCCCATTTTTCAGACTATGCGTTCTCAACGCTGAGTCATTCAATCTCTCTGAAAACAGCAATGAAAGAACGCGAGACGGCGATTAAAAGCCGCCTTTCAGTGAGATCACAAGCCAGAAGGGCCTTTCAGTGAGAGATCACAAGCCGATGATGTCTTCCGCGAGCTCACAAGCCAGACAGGCCATTCAGTGAGTGTTCGCCAGTCGTTGCGGCCTTTCAGTGAGATCACAAGCCAGAAGAGCCTTTCAGTGAGAGATCACAAGCCGTTGATGTCTTCCGCGAGCTCACAAGCCAGACAGGCCTTTCAGTGAGTGTTCGCCAGTCGTTGCGGCCTTTCAGTGAGATCACAAGCCAGAAGGGCCTTTCAGTGAGAGATCACAAGCCGTTGATGTCTTCTGCGAGCTCACAAGCCAGACAGGCCTTTCAGTGAGTGTTCGCCAGTCGTTGCGGCCTTTCAGTGAGATCACAAGCCAGAAGGGCCTTTCAGTGAGAGATCACAAGCCGTTGATGTCTTCCGCGAGCTCACAAGCCAGACAGGCCTTTCAGTGAGTGTTCGCCAGTCGTTGCGGCCTTTCAGTGAGATCACAAGCCAGAAGGGCCTTTCAGTGAGAGATCACAAGCCGTTGATGTCTTCCGCGAGCTCACAAGCCAGACAGGCCTTTCAGTGAGTGTTCGCCAGTCGTTGCGGCCTTTCAGTGAGATCACAAGCCAGAAGGGCCTTTCAGTGAGAGATCACAAGCCGTTGATGTCTTCCGCGAGCTCACAAGCCAGACAGGCCTTTTCAGTGGATATTCACAAGCCATCTCCTCTTCCCCGAAGAAGAAATTAGAAAAAAAAAAAAAAGTTCGACCGCTTTTTAAACAGCCCACCTTTTAATCTTCTGTATTTATTAATCGAAAGCTTTAATAGCAAAGCAGAAGTAACAACTTGTTCTTAAATTTTCTGATACACCATGCGTTTTTTTTTTTTCAAATAACACAAAAGTTCGAAATCATAATTAGTTCTGCAGACAAAATAACAAGTATTGCACAGACATTGGAAAATCTGGCATTACTTCCAAAAAATGTCAACATAAAATTTTCTTTCTCCTTCTCGCAGTTCAGTTTTTTTTTCAGTCTCCCGCTCCCTTGTTTCTTTCCCATTCTTCAACCACTTCAAATCAGCAAAACAATCCATGCAAATGACGCTAAAAACAAATCAAAACTTCAGCCGAAAATCCGCACTCTCCGCGCGACAGCCCCTCCCCAATTTTATTTTTTTAGCAGCAATCGGTTGATCCTCTGCACAGCCGAAAATCTGCTCACAACTCTCCTTTTTTTCACTCACCTGTCATGCACCGCGCTGGGGCTACACCAAAATCACTGGACCCAAGCGAGAATTGAAAAAAATACCTCTCCTGGCAGGATTCGCCATTGTGGGGACGCTAATTTCTTGCCGACGTCCTCGCAGCCACCACGATGAACTCGACCCGATGACGGCTGTCCGATGAAAGAGGCAGGCACTGCTCGCTGCTTTGACAGCTCGCGGATGCGAGCGTAACATTGTGAAGGGGCACATAATCAACTAGCACAGTACGCACCCACACAATAAACAAAGTAGAAGGCTATGTTCAATCTCAAGCGTGACTTTTTTTTTGCTGCTGAAGTGACTTGTTTTGAAACATTTTGAATCTGTTGATGTTAGACTTTTCGCTGACAAAATTAAGTACTTCGCTCGTGTTTTGTTCATAGACTAAACGATGGGCGGCCAAAAGAGGCCTTTTTTGTTTTCCACGTGACGAAAAATTGCGTCAGAAGTGGGTGGAATTTAGTGAATCGTAAGAGCATCCAAATGGCACTTTTGAATGTTTCAAAAGTTCGACGCCATCAATTTTTTTTTATTTCTGACAAAATAAATTATTGATCGATTTCAATACTTGCTATTTCTTGGGAGCATTTTGCGAACAGTAAATTGGTTCCGCTTTGACAGTTCTAAATTGAGGCCGCTTTGCGTACGACTATTCAGCACCCAGATAATAAACATCAGAATGATCCAGTTTGACAAATTTAATTTATTTTTTTGTATTAATTTTATTGTTTTCGGTATAAATCACTGTCAATGTCGATTACTTTCCCTTTTAACAAGATTTAACCCATCTGTAGATTTGTTCCTTAACAGTGGATTAAATCTCGCCTGATGGCGCAATGGTCCAATCCCGCAATTCCGATAAGCACCCGAATTTGCATACGCAACCACGCGTGTCGTTTCGTCCCTTCTACTTTTCGAGTGACACCATTCAAATGAGACAATTTCGCTGCATCCCACGCACTCTGGCCGGAACAACCCTCTGGCTGAGGGGTTATTGAGAGCCCTCCCCAGCGCTTCCTCTGCAACGCAGATGGACGTGATATGGGTGTGATAAAGGCTCTTATTTTCCACAGAACAATCAGTTGCAGTAAAAAATTGTGGATCGGATTTTTTCACACTATATTTTACAAATTAAATAAGTATTTTTTCACGAGTTGGTTCATATTTTTTTCATTGGGGTATTATAAGAAGGTATAGAAAACTAAAAAAAAATAAAATCTTGTTTCAAAAGCACTATTGCTACACTAAACTCAACTGAGTATATCCCACACTGATGCCATCAGTCTTAACGGTTATGATGACATGTCCACATTTCCCCTGCCCTCCCATTTTCAGTGACTGGTGTCGTTGATGGACAAATGATGCGACATCCTGGTGGTGGTTGTTTGATACCTACCACGTTTCACAATGGCCGACTAATGGGGTGATAAGGATACTGATAAGTGGATCATTTTCGAATAAAGTACACACGTGATTTAAACGCAGAACATTGTGTGGATTGTAGAAGTGTAATTTTTTAAACTGAATGTTTCTCAAACATTTTAATAGGAGCGTTTGGTTCGGTATGTGCACGCATCCCTACTTCCCTGTAGATTTTGTGAAATGTGATCCTTACTCAGAATCCTCTCTGCGGTAAACACAACGCAGTAGGGCTGGTCGCTTAAATTTTTTCAATACATTTTTGAGTGTTTTCGGATGAATTGCAATAATTAATATTGACAAGAAAAGTGTTTGGAGCGTAGTATAACCCTTTTCTAGATTAGATTAGAATAAAAAAGATTAGATTAGATAACATAAGATTAGATAAGACTAGATTAGATTAGCAACAAAATATAATAAAAATACTGTAGAACGGGGTGACTTTGATAGGTTTGTGAGCACAATTAAATTACGTACGGAATAGTTTAGAATCATACTGACCGTGGTAGAGAAGTGTTCAAAGTACCTCAAGAAGAACTTTTCATAAAATTTTGAAAAGTTTAAAAAGTTAGTTAACTATAGTTAAGAAAATGTTGATGATAGTCATTATTTTAAACTTCTCAAAGGTTTTTTCTCAATGAACATGATTTTGAATCGGAAAACTGAATGCATTTTCGGATTCTTTGGACAATTTTCCACTAGGAGAAGGGTAAACAAATTGGTAAATAATAAATAATATGTGTTTTTGAAACACAATTTAAAAAAAAAATCTCCAAATTTATAGGCAGTTGAACAAATTTCATGTAAAATGTAAAAACTTGTGATTCGTGCTTCGAATTCAGTACACAGAAAAAAAAAGTTGAATTTTGGAATGTTGAAAATTTGGTAGGTTGAATTTTAACTCTTTTTTGAGTAATATTACATAAAAAATGTGTAAAAATGTGAACCTGATGAATGTTCATCAAAAATTGATGAAAATTCATTATTTTCGGGGGTAAAATTAATCTTTTTTTTTGACACAAAATCTGTCACCATTTCCTGATGAATATTACCATCATATTTTTTTCTGTGTATAAAATGCAACATAAATCGATAATTTAAACAAAACTAGTTTTAACCAATTTCAGGCAAAATTCCGGCTTTTTAACAATTTTACTTAAAATTTATATGTGGGTAATTCTCTACCAACTCACACGAAATCGGGAAAAGTTGCCCCGACCCCTCTTCGATTTGCGTGAAACTTTGTCCTAAGGGGTAACTCTTGTCCCTGATCACGAATCCGAGGTCCTTTTTTTGATATCTCGTGACGGAGGGGCGGTACGACCCCTTCCATTTTTGAACATGCGAAAAAAGAGGTGTTTTTCAATAATTTGCAGCCTGAAACGGTGATGAGATTGAAATTTGGTGTCAAAGGGACTTTTATGTAAAATTAGACGCCCGATTTGATGGCGTACTCAGAATTCCGAAAAAACGTATTTTTCATCGAAAAAAACACTAAAAAAGTTTTAAAAAATCTCCCATTTTCCGTTACTCGACTGTAAAAAATTTTGGAACATGTCATTTTATGGGAAATTTAATGTACTATTCGAATCTACATTGACCCAGAAGGGTCATTTTTTCATTTAGAACAAAATTTTTCATTTTAAAATTTCGTGTTTTTTCTAACTTTGCAGGGTTATTTTTTAGAGTGTAACAATGTTCTACAAAGTTTTAGCCCGTGGGAGTCGCTCAACCTGCATTCCTGTCACACATGAGGTCTGCACAGCTGATTCCACGTAGATTTTTCCCGCCAGTAATGACAGGAAACGCTGACAAACGGAATATGTGCCAAAATCATAAGTGGTTTTTAACATATGAAGGGAAATTATCGTGAACTGGAACTGCCGGTCGTTAGCCCGCGTAAAGTGGAAACGTTGAGATGATTGTAGTCCTCTGCTCTTATCTCGCAAAAAGCCATACAGAGAACCACGTCCCTTTCAACCGGCTCCGTGGCTTAATGGTTACGGCTTCTGTCTCCCAAGCAGAAGGTTCAGGGATCAAATCCCGGTCGGTACCTTTGAAATTTGGAATCAGGAATTTGAATATGAATAAAAAATAAAATGAATCAGGTGGGATTCGAACTCACACCTTTGGATTGGTGGTGGTCTGGGACGCTAAGAAGTCGGCCATCAGAAGGTTTACACTCTAGCAGTGAATTGATCCGTAGTGTTGAAACATGTTATCTCTTCTTCTCATATTATTAAATACGCGCTGATCCCTGATTTGCCTGAGGGGATTGGAAGTCTAAATATAGATTGAGTTTCCTTCAGATGCTTGCTTCTATGTTAAGGCGGGGCCGAACAATGCCCAGCGACCTCGGAATTGGACCGCAAGGAGCTCTGTCATTCTGAAATGGGTCGTTGGAAGCAGCGCGAGGGCTATCACCACCTAATACCCGGGACTGAGATAAGTTGTATCAGCATTCGGCATATACAAAGTCTGATACAAATTATACTTTCCCATAATTTCGCTACCGGTTAGCGGGTATTGGATTGGACCACACACACACACACACAACAATGTTCTACAAAGTTTTAGAGCAGACAATTACAAAAAAATTGATATATAGACAATAGGGGTTTGCTGATAAAGATCACGAGTAATCGCGATTTTACGAAAAAAAAGTTTTGAAAAAGTTACTTTTTGCGTTTCTCTTTGTTTCGTCGTCCGTGTCTGTCGCGGCTGACCATGAACGGCCATGATCGATGACGACCAACTTTTTCAAAACTTTTTTTCGTAAAATCGCGATAACTCGTGATGTTTATAAGCAAACCCCTTATGTTTATACATCAATTTTTTTGTAATTGTCTGCTCTACAATTTTGTAAAACATTGTTACACTCTAAAAAATAACCCTGCAAAGTTAGAAAAAACACGAAATTTTAAAATGAAAATTTTGTTCTAAATGAAAAAATGACTCTTCTGGGTCAATGTAGATTCGAAAAGTACATTAAATTTCCCATAAAATGACATGCTCCAAAAATTTTTACAGTCGAGTAACGGAAAATGGGAGATTTTTTAAAACTTTTTTAGTGTTTTTTTCGATGAAAAATACGTTTTTTCGGAATTCTGAGTACGCCATCAAATCGGGCGTCTAATTTTACATAAAAGTCCCTTTGACACCAAATTTCAATCTCATCACCGTTTCAGGCTGCAAATTATTGAAAAACACCTCTTTTTTCGCATGTTCAAAAATGGAAGGGGTCGTACCACCCCTCCGTCACGAGATATCAAAAAACGGACCTCGGATTCGTGATCAGGGACAAGAGTTACCCCTTAGGACAAAGTTTCACGCAAATCGAAGAGGGGTCGGGGCAACTGCTGTGTGAGTTGGTAGAGAATTACCCATGTATTTTGTTGAAAAGCTTATAAATTTAGTTAACGAAATATAAACATGGATTTTTTTTTTCTTGAAAACTATATCAGCAACTTTATTGATGGTACATTTAACGAACAAATAAAGTTTTAACATCTTAAATATGATTTTAGCAAGCAACGGAGGGGCAACCATGGGTGGTCTCTCATGCTCATGCTTAAATATGAATTTATCAAGAAAAACTATGACTATCAAAGTCACCCCGGAATTTAAACTAAGAATTTTTGACGTAACTATTTTTCTTAACACTATTGAAAAACCTTTTATTCAAAATAGTACATGGACTTTGTGTGGCCTAGCCCACACAGAAAAAAAATTATGGTAATATTACATCTGGGAAGGGGTACATCTTTTATGTCAGAAAAAGGTGTAATTTTACCTCTGGAAATGTGTAATTTTACCACTTTTCTGGTGTAATGTCACTTTTTCAGTCTAAATTGAGGTAAAATTACATCATAAAAGAGGTAATATTCAACCTTCCAAAATTACAGCTTCCAAATTTACATTATTTTTTTTCTGTGCAATGCATGTTTAAAAATAATAATCTTAAGAAAAACCTTACCAGTTGGAAAATATTTCAAAATCAAATTGAAATCCTATCAAAGCCACCCCGGTTTACGGTATATAAAAATTCAAAATTAAAAACATTGGTTTCAACATTAGGATGCATGAAGCGTTTTAATATGCATTTTACACCAGTCCAGTTGTTTTCAACCGTTGGTTTTAAAAATATCTAAGTATTCGTGAAATTGATTTTATTTTTCGCAAAAAAAAAATACTTTTGTAGGTACCTTTACATTGGTATTTCACAAAAAAACCAAAAATAATTCAACGAGCCCAAACATGCTAAACATGTTTATAAGAGCAAACAAAGGCGTTTAAAATAGTTTTCATTAGATGCGACTCTTATGTCAAATGACATTAGTTTTTTTTTTTTTTTGCAAGCAAAAATTGTTTTGCAACAAAAGTTTTTTCTCGGGCCACTTTTGAAGGTGGGCGACATAAACTTTTGAAAATATTTGTAACGCCCTAATCTTATCCAAATAGTTTACGATAACTTATTTAACATATCTTATTGAAATTAACTTATTGAATCCAAATCTTGTCAGACTTTTAAATTTTACAAAATTTTGCACCGTTTGATACCGATTGAGCAATTTTAGCTCAAATCAGAATTTTTTCTGGTTCTTTTGTACCCGACCCTCTCCGATTTCAATGAAACTTTGTAGACATGTCGTCCTAGGCTCATATACGCCATTTTTGTGTTTTTGTTTTTGTGAAAATTACATTTGAGATTTGAGATTTTTTTTTTTGCATTTCGTAATTTAAAAATTACTGTATCTCGAAGCCGTTGCATCGTATCAAAAAGTGGTGAAAGACAAACTTGTA
This sequence comes from Culex pipiens pallens, assembly GCF_016801865.2. Taxonomy (NCBI): domain Eukaryota; kingdom Metazoa; phylum Arthropoda; class Insecta; order Diptera; family Culicidae; genus Culex; species Culex pipiens. The sequence goes on along the minus strand of NC_068937.1, from coordinate 43,937,784 downwards.
TGAAATTGGACGGGCTTTCTGAAAAAAAAAATACACTGAAAGAAAAATACACGCCACTTCCTAGAAGTTTTACGAATTCTATGTTTGAAAGTAAAATTTGAAGGTGATGTCACTATTTTACTTCGCTCAAATTTTTTGACGAATTAGCCTAAGATGATACAAAAAGGGATCGAAGTAAACCATGCGCGTGTGCGGATCGAAATATTTTTCGCTGTCAATTTTGTTCTTCAAATTTTCTTCCAAAAAATAAAATCAATGCTTAATTTTGCCCTTTTTTGGCAATATCCGGTGGAAAACTTGGTGATCACGAACGAGCGCTTCAACAGTTGTATCCAGCGGAGCATTTGGAACAAAACCTTCGAAAAGAAGTTTGGTGCAGATATCGAAGCTGCTTCCCGGCTTCCAACGGAAAAAAATTATCATAATCAAGATTTTCCAGCAGCAGCAGCAACTTCATCCGATTCACTTCCATGGACAACGGTGGAGTCCGTCGGCAACGTCACCAATCCCAGTCAAACGTCGTGGTTGGCTGTTTTAAGTTTGTCGACGGGAGATCATCGGATCACAAGTTAATTAAATCGGACAACTCCCGGAACTCAAATGAAGCTGTCTTGCAGATTACATGACTTGGTGAGCCCGTTCTTTTTGTAAAACATAAAACTCTCTCACTAATATTCTAACATTCGCTCAAACCACTCAAGACAACCACGCCAAATTACCATTAAATACGCGGTAGGGTGTTCCCTTGGTCGTTCGCTGTGAGTTGTGGATTGCCTGCTTCTCTAATGAAGGTTCGACTAAGGGGGCATGCTTATTAATTTCTCGTCGCTCCATACCCTCAGTGACGTGATGGGAACAAGGGCGTCTATGCAAAGTGTCCCTACACCCGCTACAAATTTCCGGCGCTTGGGGAGGGAAAAGGGAAACCATTTTGATCTATGCGCCGGTGTTTGTAGCATTAAAATTCGTGCAAAAAAACTTATGCACGTGGGTGTACAGATTATGGAGTAAAAGATGATCGAATTGTTCACCTAGCACTCACATGTGTTCCAGGACCAAGTTGCCTGCGGGTATGGGGATCATACATACATACATACATACAATTAGCCTAAGATGATACAAAAAGGCTCACGACACGAATAATGTAGGATGGTACGCCTCTCAAAAAAAAATACAAAAACTGACCTAATCCACCTAAATGCTTGATGCCTTCCTCACTTTACCTTTACCAACAATGAATAATATGAGTGGTTTGGACACAAATTTCATCTTTTTTTTTAGATCCTGGGTTTAACTTAAATAGAACTTAAGTGATAATAACTCGAGACAGATCATCAATGTTTTAGACTCGTTGGAAAGGTCTTTCAATTACCTAACCAACGATAGGGTGGATGATGGATCCGGACATTGTTAACATACATTTAAGTGAGATCCAGCTACAAAAAAGTACATAAATATCACTTAAGTGGTCGTAACTTGAGACAGGGTTGCCAGATCGTCAATATTTAGGACTCTTTTGAAAGGTCTTTGTGTAACCTATGTTTGTTATATAACATGATGATATTTGGTGCGATTTCCTGCCATTTATTTAACTTCCGAAAATATGTGTAAACACATTTTTATACATAACTTTAGAAATACTTATCGAAACTTCAAACAATTCAATAGCACCGTATGGGACCCTAAACAAAGTTGAATGCGACTGGTTTGGTTAAAATCGGTTAAGCCAGTGCTGAGAAAACTGAGTGACATTATTGGTCACATACACACAGACATTTCGATGCCAACATTTCAAAAAGCATCATGTACAAACTATGCGTTTTGAGGAAAACGCATTTGAATGTTGAGCATCCATTTTCAATTCCCATTTTAATATAAAAGCAAAATAAGATGTTCTAATGATAACAGACGATGAAAAACGTTGCTCTTATTGATACTTGATCATCCAAATTCAATAAAACACTATTTCCGTAATTTTATTTGTGAAAAACAAACATAACTTCTTTTGAAATCACCAACGTCTATATCACCCTGCTGTCATTGAGGGGAACGCTTTGTTTTTCTTCGCCGAATGTACATGGCGCTTTTTTCATGATGCTTTTTTTTTCGTCACGAGGTTCATGTAGTCTTTTATTTGACAGGTTGACAGGGCTACATAAACAGGGACTGCTGATGGCAGAGATTTTGTTTATGTTACTTTATTTAAAATCATAATTAAACAGACTTTACTGAAGTAACTTTTGCTCATTTTTGATGGAGAGGTAGCTTATTAGGAGTACTTTCAGAATATGCAATGACCCAGAAAGTGTCAAAATGTACATGATGCCTTTTGAAATGTTACCGTCGATTTGTTCAGTTTTCGATTCTGAGTCGATATGTATGCATCAAGGTTGGTATTTGTATTTCACATTTATCCAACCTTTGTTTCTAAAGATCACAATACAAATTAAAAAAAAACACATTTGAAAGAGGATTCGTTATTTATTTTACTGAAATTGCAATCCAAAATTTGCTATCCAGTGATAACGTTCTGTTTTATGGAGAAACTACGTCAAATCAAAATGTAGATTCTTTGCAGTGTAGGGACAATTTTTTTCCCAAATAACAGTAATTAATGACTCGGAAAGTCAGAGAATCAGAGGATTCGCTTTGATATAAGCCGCTTAGTTTTTCCCATCCGCAGCCAAAACGAAACACCATTTTAGGTTTTAGAATATGCGTTGGAGCATCCTCAACCACATGTAACATGGAGCGAAACATTCGATATTAATAAAAGTGAATAAAAGCCGTTTATTCACTGATGGGCAGTACTGTAACCATTTTGTTACTTATGAATGCCCTCTTTATGACAATAAAAAGGGTGGTGATATTATTTGGTTCTCAAAAATCAAAGGAACAATTCTGAAATAGCAAATTAACTGCACAGCATTTTTATTTAGTTTTCCTTTTCTCAGTTCGTCACAATGTTTGCAGCGTTCATTGGTTGTATATTCGTGGTTTCCTTCCCTTTTTTTATCATCTCAAAAATCTTTTTTGTTTTCTTCATTCTTTGGGTTGTTTTGTGTTTTTCTTGTTTGCATTCTTTGCTCAACTTGCATTACGGTCGATTCAATAGGCGGGTTTAGTGACGCCCCCTAACGGTAGGGTGGAAAATCAAGTCAAACTGAAATCTATTTCGTCTTTTTTTCTTCTTATTTTTTTATGGAATGTAATTTTAATTGTTTATCAGTACTCGCTGTTAAGGTAGATTGTATTGTATTTATTTTTAACTGTATGTTTATGTGTGTGTTTTTGTTTTGTGGTAGAAAAATATATGTATTTATATTTATTCGATTTGATGACCAACTTCTCCAGCTCCTGCCGCGCTTCGCACACGTGCTCGAAATTCTTTTGAGATCATGCTAAAGTCTAGAGTGTTTCGTTTTCTTTTTTTCAAGGGACAGAGAATGTTTTGTTTTGCTTTTGTTACATGAAAAATTCGTGAGGTAAGGTGGAACATTGTAACTGCTACTACACGACTCTACTTTCGTAACACTACAGAAGACGGTTGTTTGGACAATTCTAACTCACTATCCTAGTACGGTGTGTTTAGGTTTTAATTTTTGTTTGTCACTTTTTTTGCAAAAAAGAAATTATGATCGAAGCAGACTGGATTCAGATATCGTTACGTTGAGCAGATTCGAAGTTTGTTTCTTTAATAAGCCAACTTTATGTTTTTCGCTAAGCTACGTTACATCCTTAATAAATAATACGTTACGTAATAAATAATATCAATACGAGCCGTTACATAATATAAATAATAATATTTAAATAAACTCCAACTATGGTTTGTTCTTAAGTTGTAAAACAAAAAAAACTAAGGGAATGTTTAGTTTCCTAGCAGCACAATAAATGAAATTTTCAATTACGTGATTGTGTGTGTGTTTTTTTTTTCAGTGTATAATTCGCACACGTGTGTGGTGTTTTCTTCTTTCTTCTCCAGTCCACAATCTCTCCAAGGCACACGCACACGCACAAACACACCCGCAATCTTCTCACTCAAGCCCACTTCACTCCGACGGGGTCAGATCGCGTTCCTTCTCGTTCTCGGTCAGAATCTGGTGCAGCAGGTCCCAGACGGGCTCGAACACCTTCTTGCTGCCGACGTTCGTCAGGTTCAGATAGTCGAACATGTCGTGGTGGCTGATGGTGCCGTCGCTCTGGATGAGGCCCCCGTCCACGGCGACGATCTGCACCTTGTCCATGCCGGCGCACCGCTCCTTGAGCAGCCCGTTTACGGCGGCGTTTTTGTCCCGCAGTGGGTTCGGTTGGTGGCCCCGCGGGAGCAGAGTCTAGTGTAGAGAGAGAGCGGAATTTGTTGCGGTTAGTGAAGGTTTTTAAATGGGGGAAATAAACCCATTCCCATCACACCAAGTTTAAAATTTACTAAAAACAAGTACACCAACCATTAGAGCAGTACACAACTTTATGGTAAACATTGAGCAATTCTCCACCAAAACCGGAAATGGATTTTTTTTTTATTTGGTTAAAACTTTGTAGGGTCCTTCCTTATGACCAAAGAAGCCATTTTGTTTCATTGGTTAACCCTTACAAGGCTCCATACAATTTTGGCAACTGTCCATACAAAAATGGTGCGTAAATATTCAAAAATCTTCAACTTTCGTAGGAATTGCCCACAATCCGGATTTTCTATTTCTTAAGTGTTTTGATATGTTTTAGGAAACAAAAATCACAAACATTCAATATTACGCCCAATTGAAATATTAGTCTTTTTTCCAAAAATTTTAAAATATTTTTTTAAGAAATCATGAAATTTCACAAATGTTTAATTTTTTAACAATGAAAATTTGACCATTAGAAAATGTGGGAATATTTGGATCAGACTTAAAAATAAAAGAATTCACTTGTTTCATTTTCTTTTATTCGATGTATTTCTCGCCGCAACATTTTTGTTCATACTTTTCTAGGGCTTAAATGTTGCGGGGTTTTGAACGCTAAAACATATCAACAAAAAAAAAATATGGATTTTGGTAAATTGAATTTAAGAACTCACGACACTTAAGCAATTCTCCACCAAAACCGGAAATGTATTATCTTTTTTTTTTTTTGTTCCATAGGTTCACCCATAAAAGTCTCAATACAATTTTGGCTGCTGTTGAGGATTATTCAGACAAAAAAAGGTACAAGGATTTGTTTTTTTAAATATTTTTTTATTATAAAAAAATAATAGTCCCCAACGATACTTACAACTTTGCCGAAGACACCAAATTGATCAAAAAATTCACTCAAAAGTTACAGCTGTTTGAATATTTACGTTACATTTTTGTAGAGAATTCGTAGAGAATTACTCATATACAGATTTTTTTAAAATGATTTGAAAATGATTATATTTAAAAAAATAAAATTTTGTAATTCGACGGTAACATTTAAAAAGGCATCATGTACATTTTGACACTTTCTGGGTTATTGCATTTTCTGAAAGTACTCCTAATAAGCTACCTCTCCACCAAAAATGAGCAAAAGTTACTTCAGTAAAGTCTGTTTTATCATGATTTTAAATAAAGTAATATAAACAAAATCTCTGGCATCAGCAGTGCCTGTTTATATAGCCCTGTCAACCTGTCAAACAAAAGACTACATGAACCTCGGGACGAAAAAAAAGCATCATGAAAAAAGCGCCATGTACATTCGGCGAAGAAAAACGAATCATAATAAAGCGTCCCCCTCAATGACAGCAGGGTGATATAGGCGTTGGTGATTTCTAAAGAAGTTATGTTTGTTTTTCTCAAATAAAATTACGGAAATAATGTTTTATTGAATTTGGATGATCAAGTATCAATAAAAGCAAGGTTTTTCAACATTCAAATACGTTTTTCTCAAATAGGATGGTGTGTACATGATGCTTTTTGAAATGTTAGCATCGAATTGAATTTTTCTTTGATATCACTAAAAGCTCAAATCTGCCGTTAAAAATTTAAAAAATATCTTGTATGGCTCCGAATTTGTCATGATACAGATTTATTTTTAGAAAAATACAGATCTCCCATAAAGTTATCTGGCATCGTTGGTCAGAAGATATGACGATATGAGTATTTATGGAGGACTGCAGATCGCTGACATGTTTACACACGGACAATATTTACATACGAGCTTGGTGAAAAATCAGTTATAAAATGTAACATTTTATGTAGCAAATTTACTAAGACAGATTTTGATGCATTTTTTATTCCTGTGGGTGTAGTATGTTTTCTATTTCGTGTACCGTAAAATGGGGTGACTTTGATAGCCGGGGTGACTTTGATAGGTATGGTATTTTTCCGCAAAATAAAGAGTACAATTAAAATACGTACGGAATTGTTTAGAATCATAATGACTGCCGTAGAGAAGTGTTCAAAGTACCTCAAAAAGAACTTTTTATAAAATTTTGAAAATTTTAAAAAGTTAGTTCTCCAAATTTATAGTCAATTTCAGTTAAACAAATTGCATGTAAAATGTGGAAACTTTTGATTTGTGCTTCGAATTCAGTATAAAATACAATACAAATCAATAATTTTATAAACAAAACCAGTTTTAACAAATTTCAAAATGTTCAAAAATTTCAAAATGTCAGCATTCCAACACAATCATCTTTTTTAAGCCATTATTGAAATCTTATAGTAAAATATAAATTGCTTATTCAATTCCGAACCAGTTCCAAAACGTTCAGGACGGCCTACAATTCCGTTTTGTAAAAAGGCGTCATCGATTAAAGACTTTGCATGGTCCGAGGAATCTTTCGAAAATCTTCTGATGGCGGCAGAGAAGGAGGCTCATAAGCTCAAATGCACAGCTTACGTCGAAGATTTCACTTAATCTTCGAGAGCAAGGTGACTCGTTGGCAGCTAAAGTTGAGGAAGCGACAAAGGAGAGGGCACCTTCAGCATCTTTGGAATCGGCTTCGGAGATAAAGGCACGTTTGGTGCTTTCCAAGTCCAAGTACCAAGGTGTGAGGAATTACGCGGTAAAATATACGGAGCCAAGAACCATTCCCCACCGTGAAATAAAGTGATGGAACTTCGAAATGCGATCCTACCAAACATTGAACCTCCATTTTGGAAGAACGGGATTCAATTTGGTTGGCAAAACGGCGATCAGGATACTTGACCAAAAAGATACAGTTAAAAAGGACGACTCACTGCTAATGGAAAATATTCTACCGGTATCTTATGTGTCCCATTGACACATCGAATATTTTCATTCGAATCATTCTGTTCATTCCCAGAATTATTCGGGAATGATGCTGGCATAAACATGATTATTTCATTTCTACTTAATTTTGTTTTTGCGTGTTAACGATCTGCAGCTGTCATTTTCTCGAATGAAAAAGTAAACATGTTTTGAAAATTGAACTCGAACAACCCGCCCCCATTCTTCCATTCTCGGCGGTATTAATTCGCGTGTAGAGGAGAGATCGACAACTATGTCGACTATCACCTTGGACGGGAAAAGTCCAAAGTGGAGAAGAATTGGAGATAGTAAGCGAGAACAAGGAAAAGTACAGAACACAAATCGGCCGTTCTAAATTACTCCTGAAAGAGACCCCTCGACACTATGGCACAACAGAAACGTAGCCGCTTTCCTACGTGTGACGACGGTTGAAGATAAACAACGATCAGCTGCCAATAAGAAAAACACCAAACCTCCAGCTCAATACCATCCTCTTGTTAAGACCGAGATCCGCAGAATAAGCGATGATCCAGAAACAAACAGGCACATAGCCAGGAGACTTCTCAACAAACCGGAACTATTCACAGAAATACTGGGAATAAACGTGTCCTTAGCAAGCAATAGGTCTATTCCCGTACTGCAGAATTCTGCAATTCTGCACGAAATCGGCAGCAGAGCGTTCCCGTACTTTTCTGCAACATAAGTAACTTTTTTCCCAGGCAGAACTTCTGCAACGAGAGAGACAGAAGTTGCAGCAAAACCGTTCCCGTACTTTTCTGCAAGCTCTCTCTTCTCTTTCTTGTTGAAAAGTTACTGCAGGTTGGTGTGATGGATGTAGAGTACACGCTTACATAAAGTTTGCAATTTGGGTGAAATCAAGCATTGTATTATTAGTTGTAATATTTTTTTTTGTTTTATTATTACTAAATTGAATTAGTCTTTTGAAGAGACGTTTGTATATTTTAAATTGATGGATTTTTTGGGTAGTTAGTTTTTTTTATGTCTGGTTTTATTCAGAACGATTTTTTTGTGTTAACGATTTCATAAGTTCATTAAGGTAAAATTTAGGTAAAAATGATATAGCGATATTTTTTAGTATTAAAATGATAACTTTTTGAATAGACTAAATATGTATGTTTAAAAAATAGGTAAATTTAATTGCCAAATAATAAATTGTACCTTTAGCGGTGCTACCAATTTGTATTCTTATTTGAACCAAAAAATGTGATGTAATTTAGTCGAATTCTTAAATTTTAGGAAGTTTAAATTCTAAAATTCGGAAATTCTTAAATGCGCCATCTTAAATCACAAAAAGTACATTTTTTTGGAGTCGTTAGAAAATTAGGTTAAGAGGATTTTGAGATTGAACATTTTGACGAGTTCTTCGGAAAATAGAGTACGAATTGTTTCTATTTTTTTATATTTGAGTTTTCATTTTTTTTATGTACAGAATTTTAAAATTTTACTTAATTTAGTTTTTTTTTTGTTTCTTTATTTTTTATTATTTCTTTAAACTGTAACTTTTGAATTTTTGATGTTTGAACTTTTGATTCATTTATTTCGAATTTAAAAATATTTGAATTTTTAAGTTTAGGAACTTTTAAGTTAGAAACCTTAATTTTTTTCGAATTTTGAAAATCAAGTTTTTTTTTGAAATTTTTTATGTTTAATTATTTGAATTTTCAAGCTTTGAATTTCTGATTTATTGTTTTTTTTTCTGAAATAAATATTTGCATTTTTAAATTTCTCTAATATCTGATTTATTTTTTTAAAGCTCCTCAATTTGAAAATAGTTCTTTTTATGTTTTTAATCACGAATTTCTTAAGTTTCAGATTCATGAGTTTCAAAATTGTAAAGTTTGTGATTCATTTTTTTTTATTTGTCAATTTCGCTGCGTCACCGTTGTTCTTCGATGTGAAATCCAATCATAATTTATTTATGTTATCTTTCAAACATTTTGCTATTAAAACATGTATTTATGGTCTATATAAATTAAATATACCTTCTATATTAAACCTTTTTCTTTTTTTAATTATGTTTTTAAACGTACCTGCCATTCTCATTTCTTAAATTGTTTACCTAATGTAAAGTTTTGAGTTGTTTCTAATATAAAATGTCTACCTAAGCATTATTAATTTCTAGTTTAAAAAATGGTACATGCTTGATTTTTTAGATAAAATGTTGATTTGCATAAAAAATAAGTCCCCGTTCTAGAGGTAAACTTCTTTCAATTACAATTTTTGTCAATCCACTTTTTTAATTGTTTTGAAATAATAAAAAAAAACTTCAATACCCAATTTGAGTAAATCCATTCAACTGTGTACAATATTGCAGAAAAAGTACTGGAACGCGCTACTCAGGCAAAAGTTTTGCGGCTTCTCTCCTTGCAGAACTTCTGCAAAAGAGAGAGATGAAGAGAGCGAGCTGAAAAGTACGGGAACGTGCTGCAAAAAAGTGACTTATGCTGGCTGCAGAATTCTGCAGAAGTTGCAGAAATTCTGCAATTCTGCAAGTACGGGAATAGACCTAATATGCGCTTGCTTTTATTACGCTTGTTTAGCATTGAGCTCGCATCCCCTGGATCCGGTCAAGATAAGGAGCCTTTGTTAAGAGTTCGTGCAGCAGATTAAGTAGGAGTATCCAAGGATGCTACCTTCAAACCGTTCCTAGACAAAAATGTATCAGTAAATTTGTAACAAAAAGACCCAGAGTGTTGAGAACATTATGTTATGGTCTGATTAGAAGACGATAATCAAGCAGGCTCCGTTATCTGAACAGACCTGAGAAAAGATCATAAAAATGACGTCCGTAATAGAGATTTTTGTTTTATTATAATTTGTTGGCGCTTGGCCCATTTGATTTTGTTTTCTAAATATAAATAATCAAGGTGTGAACATGTTTTTTTTTTATAGAAGAGAACACTAAAATGGGTAAGTGCCATACATGTTAAGGTGCAGTTAATTCTGTCATTGTCAAAATCTGATCAAGTTCATGCTCTTGATAAGAATTCAATGTTTGGAAGGTGTTGCATTAGAAGCCTGATTTAATCCAATTAACCGTTTACACATTCAAAGCGCAGGGTTGGGACAAAGATCCCTTCCACCGCCGTGCGAAACCCCACAAAACTCACCGGAATCACCACGTACACCCCGGCCAGTTTGCTCCGGATGGTGGCCACGATCGCCTGCACGCCTTCGGCCACCTCCTCCGCGCTGTCGCCAATGTTGTTCGTCCCGACGTGCAGCACAATCACCCGCGGCCGGACGTTCTCCAGCTCGCCGTTTTGCAACCGCCACAGCACGTTCTGGGTGCGGTCGTTCCGAATGCTAAAGTTGAGACAGTGCAGCGGCACAAAGTGGCTGTTCCAAAAGTCGGTGAACTGCAGCGACTCGAGCACGCAATCGCCGATGAACATGACCTCCGGGTCCTTTTCCTTGCACTCCTGCACGAACCGCTTGTGCACCGCAAGCCACCGGTCGTCCCCGTCCAGGTCCTTGCAGATCGTGGGCACCGTCGTCGAGGCCATCTCTCTCGTTTTGCGAAATTCCGGAATTTGGAAGCGGGTTGGAAGAAAAATCTCCGCAAAATCAGTCAACCAAAACGGTAGTGCGGGAGCGTTCGGAACACACGGGAAGATGGACCTGCAGGTCCACCGATTAATACAACAAATTGATGGAAGGGAAAACCTTTTCAGCGAAGTTTTCCTTTTTCGGAAGGGGCCAGACAGCTGCTGCACACACAAAAAACCAGCTCTTTTTTTTCTTCACTCTGCTTTCTTTCGATCGCAAGTCAGCCGAATCGAATCGTTCCAGCAGAGAACTGTCAACGCGTTGACATAAGCGACGACGACGACGCGCAGCAGTGTCAGAAGAACAAAGAGAAAAATCGAAGGAGCGTCACTGAAGCGTCACGCGGGTTGGAGCTTGATTTTGAGCAAGTGCGCCATCTGTCGTTGTCTAGCGAAATGTGGTATGCTTGCATGTTTAAAAATTTGTGGTAAGTTTTTGCGAGAAATGCCACTTCTATTTAACTCTTTTCTTTTCAAATTTTCGTTTATTTCATTGAAAATGTGATTTTTGACTTCTACTGAAAGGAACTTATTGCCGCTTGACAACCGCGGCGGAATAATCAGAGTTAAACTGACTTTCAAGGAGCCATTACACTACGGCAAACAAACTAACTAACTCGCACTTTTGACAGTTTGCCAGTTTGCTTGCTATGTTTGTTTGTACAAACGTTAGCCTGCATACATTTTGCCTTGTTTGTGAGTTTGGCAAACTGTCGAACATGAAAAAGTGCAAGTTTGTTTGTTTGTTTGCGGTAGTGTAATGGTGTAATGTAAAAATTCAGCTGTCAACTTGAATTTGGTTTGGAATCTATTTATAGACGCACACTAATGGTACGTTTGTTTGAAGAGCCGGTGCGGCACTGAGTGCCGCACTCGTCGGTGCCAGTTTTGGTTCAATCAAACCACGGACGAACGGACATGACACCACGAACAAATTTGGCCCAGTTTTGTGAGGCAAAATTCAAATTTCAGCCGAATAAAAATACGTTGAAACCGCGATGAAACACTAGCGCCGCTTGTGTTTACGTTGGCGAACTATATTTGTTTTGAAATTATCACACATTCAGTCAAAGTTTTGGCATACTGCGGGAATTGAAAAATTTCTGTATTTTATCCGCTACCATTACTTTCGCATTGCGCGCTGTTCCTTTTGCGGCGAACGGTAGTTATACACATTTTATTGATGTCAACAATACTTTTTGAAGCGAATCCAAAGTGAATCATGAATTTGCTAATAAACAAAGCAAACAGGATGTGCGAAGTTCACGACAAATTTAGTAAATAAGTTCAGCTATTTAATTTATTTATAATTTTCCTGACAATTAGAATTTTTCATTATTTTGAGCTCGCGATTAAGCATAACATTTTCCGCTGTCGTAAACGGGAGTAAACCAACATTTTGATGCCATTCTTGCACGTCCCAGGATTCCAGCTTTCAACAGCTATAAATGGCAAAGATATAACTAATCAGATCGCCAGAAGGACGCTTAGCACACGGAATTCGAGAACTGGCCTCCCAACACTAGGGAATGGCAAGTTCGTAAGATCCGGTCCAATAATCCGCAAATCTCTGCCACAAAACACCATGTGCGGGAAGGAAGGAACAGCCAACGGTTCGCGGAACAGTTCCAAATAGAAGCTCTCGGCTGGTGGACACCCAATTCGGAAATCTCACGCAAAATAAATTGAGCATACTTTGCGGTTGCGGCACAACCTTCTTGCTCCTTTCAATTATTTGATAGTTCTTCTGAGCCGCAAAACTAAACCCACTGCTTAGAAACAGCAAGATCTAAAGGAAATCTGAAGATGCCCCATTCTGTTTCGTTTAGTTGTTAAAACACGTCGAAACTTTCATTCCATTTCATTTAGCACGCAAATCAACGATTCCAAACGTTTTGACAACCGACAAGCCGAACTCAAGCAAACGGTCGAGTTAAGCAAACTGTCAAATTTTGTTATGACATTTACGATCTCCTTCTGAAGGCAAGCAGGAAAAAAAGAACATGAAGAAGAAAGAGAAGACCAGCTTCAAAATCGAAATGCTGGTGTCATGTCCGTTCGTCCGTGCCATAAACCTATCAAAAGGTCTATTCCCGTACTGCAGAATTCTGCAATTCTGCACGAAATCGGCAGCAGAGCGTTCCCGTACTTTTCTGCAACAAAAGTAACTTTTCTCTCAGGCAGAACTTCTGCAATGAGAGAGGTTGAAGTTGCAGCAAAACCGTTCCCGTACTTTTCTGCAAGCTCTCTCTTCTCTTTCGTGTTGAAAAGTAACTGCAAGTTGGTTTGAGTATACGCTTACATAAAATTTGCAAGTTGGGTTAAATCAAGCATTTCATTATTATGTAGTTGTAATAAATTTGATGTTTTATTATTACTAAATTTAAGTAGTCTTTTTGAAGGGACGTTTGTATATTTGGAATTGACGGATTTTGGGGTATTTTTTTAATGTCTGGTTTTATTGAGAACTATATATTATGTTAAAAATTTCAGGCTTAGTTCATTAATGTAATGATATAGCGAATTTATTATTTTTTAGTGTTAATAAAGTTTATAAGTTAATCCTGAGGTTAATCCAGTATTACAGCACGGCTCATAACCCAACAAACAATTTGTATCATAAAAACAAATTGATTTAAAAAACTTTTAAAAGACACATTTCTTTTGAGTTGAATAAATTTCAAATAAATATTTGTTTAAGAATTGATTTTTTATCTTAAATTGTTTTTGAACAGACTAAATATGTGTTTTTACCCTCTACCGCCCAAATTTTTTTTTTCGAAAATATTTATTTTTCCCGTGTTCAGGAGGTCATTTTGAGCAACTTTTGTTCTACGAAAAACTTTACTTTTCTTGTTTTATGTTTTTCTTGTTTCATTTTTAGTATTTTAATTTGCATTTATCTTGTTTAGTTTTTGTTTGTTTTTGGTAGTATTTGGCCTACTCTATCACCTAATATAATTACATTTCGCCTATCTAATTTTTTCATTTTTTTCCAGTCACTTTTTCAATTTTTTGCATGTTTTTCACATTTTCTGATGTAGAATCGCACCATCATCATTTAAATTGCAAAAAATGCGTAGAGGCATAGTCTGGGACACTACAAAAAATACTGCATACTTCTTTTTACTGAAAATATAGGAAATGTTAGTAAAAAACACAGCCAAAGTTGACCCCTAAAAAAAATGACATTTTTAAAAACATTGGCAAAGTAACATTAAACAAGTTAAACTTCCAACCCTGAAATTTTCTATAATTTTAAGAGTTCTTTTTTCCAATGCTTTTTAAAAATCAAAAATCGGTTGGAAATTTGATTTTTGGCGATTTTTAGATCGAAGCCCGTCTAAAATAATAGGTAAATTTAATTGGCAAATTATAAATTGTACCTGTGACGGTGCTACCAATTTGTATTCTTATATGAACCAAAATATTAAATGTATTTTGTTGAACTTTCAATGAAGGAATCATAAAAAAGGTATTAGACTGTATCAAACAAATAATAAATATAATTGATTATATGATTGATGACCATAAATAATTGTTTTGCTGAAACATAAGTTAAGTTGTTTACACATAAAATATTTTATACTATTTAAAATTGATATAATTTTTATTAAAAATTATACGGTATACGGTCTCGTGGCGCAGGGGTAGCGGCTTCGGCTGCCGATCCCGATGATGCTATGAGACGCGGGTTCGATTCCCGCCTTATCCACTGAGCTTCTATCGGATGGTGAAGTAAAACGTCGGTCCCGGTTTCTCCTGTCTCGTCAGAGGCGCTGGAGCAGAAATCCCACGTTAGAGGAAGGCCATGCCCCGGGGGGCGTAGTGCCAATAGTTTCGTTTTAGTTTCGTTACGGTATACTTAAATTCTTAAATTCCTAAATTCCGGAATTCCTAAATTCTTAAATTCTTATATTCTTAAATTCTTATATCCTTAAATTCTTATATTCTTAAATTCTTATATTCTTAAATTCTTATATTCTTAAATTCTTATATTCTTAAATTCTTATATTCTTAAATTCTTATATTCTTATATTCTTAAAACTTATATTCTTAAATTCTTAGATTCTTAAATGCCACCATCTTGAATCATAAGAAATATACTTATTTTGGAGTCATATTCTAGGTAAGAAATGCATATTTAGAGGATTTAGAGATTAGAAATTTTGTAGAGGTCTTCGGATAATAGAGTACAAACTGTATCCTAGAGGTCTTCGGATAATAGAGTACAAACTGTATCTATTTTTTTATAATTGAGCTTTTAATTTTTTATTTACAAAATTTTTAAATTTTACTTTTATTAAATTATATTTTTTTGGAATTTTTTAACTGTAGATTTTGAATTTTTCATGTTCTAAACTCTTGTTCTAAATTTTGATTTTTTTTTATTTCGAATTCAAAATATTTGAATTTTTGAGGTCTGATTTTTTTTATTTAGATTTTTTGAAATTAAGCTTTTTTTTAATTTTAAACATTTTGAATTACTTAATAATTTTAAGCTTTGAATTTGTGATTTATTTATTTTTTTTCTGAGATAAATATGTACATTTTAAATTTTTCAAATACCTCATTTAATTTTTTTAGCTTCTCAATTAAAAAAATATAAGTTTTTTTTTATATTTTTATTTTCTTAATTTCCGGGTTTCTAAATTTATGTGTTTCCATATTTTTGAGTTTGTGATTAATTTACTTTCTAATATTTTTCAACTTTGCTGCGTCGCCGTTGTTCTTCCATTTGACATCCATAATTTATTTATGCTATCCTGAATAAAAATTCCTTCAAATAGTCTGCTTTCTATTTGTTAAACGTACTTGCAACTCTCATTTCTATTTTTTACCTAATGTAAAAGTTTTGAATTGTTTCTAATATATAATTTCTACCTAAGCATAAGCATCTTTTAAATAAAATGTTGAGTTGCATAAAAAATAAGTCCCCGTTCTAGAGGTAAACTTCTTTCAATTATAATTTTTGTCAATACCTTTTTTTAAATAATAAAAAAAACTTTAATACCCAATTTGAGTAAATCCACTCAACTGTGTACAATATTGCAAAAAAAGTTCTGGAACGCACTACCCAGTCAAAAGTTTTGCGGCTTCTCTCCTTGCAGAACTTCTGCAAAAGAGAGAGATGAAGAGAGCGAACTGAAAAGTACGGGAACGTGCTGCAAAAAAGTGACTTATGCTGGCTGCAGAATTCTGCAGAAGTTGCAGAAATTCTGCAATTCTGCAGGTACGGGAATAGACCTAAAGTCACCCCGTTTTCTGTTTTACAGCATGACGTCACGAGCGTAAATAAACACATATTTTTCAGAGACACACGTGGCCTGTCAAAATCCGCTTAGACATACACGGAAAACCGGCATTAGTCTTTAAAGACTTATTTTTAGCCTTTTTTGAAGTTCGGTCAGTATTGTCAGAAAAAGGCCTAAAAATTAGTCTTTTTTTGGGCCTAAATTTTAGGCTTTTTTTAGAACTTAGTGCAAAACTTAGAAAAAGACTAAATTTAAGGCTTTTCTGTACTATAAACTTTGGTTCACGATTTGACATGTCAAATCAGAAAAAGTTGAAAGTTGCCGGTGGAGGTTGCAGTTCGTCGGACGGGGCAGGATTTTGGCCAGTTTGCAGGTAAGTTTTTGTGTTTTTCCTGCCGGAAGGTTCGGCCGGAGTGAGTAAGCGGCCGAACGGTAAATTCTGGTTCTCGGTATGGTGGAGGAGGACGGGAAGGCGTGAATTGAGCCGTGTTTTTCTGCAGATGGAGGAGGGAAGGAACATTCTTTTTTGTGGACGGCGTTGTGTTTGTGAGTGCTGGAGGAAGTTTTGAGTGCGACAACAGAGGACAGAAAATCTCGGAATCAATCCGCCGGGGATTGAAATTCAAAGTGGAAGCGTAAAAGGACAACGAAGCGGGAGTGGACAACCGACGGTGGCGGTGAAAATGATGGTGGTGGTGGTGGTTGTGTTTGTGAATGAGTGTGTATGAGTGGTGTGTGTGTGTGTGTGTGTGTGTGTGTGTGTGTGTATGAGCGCAATTTTGAAAATTTGCGTGAGTGCTACTCCGTGTGTGTGTGTGTGTGTGTTCAAAAATTTAAAATTTTTAAAATTCAAAATTTCCAAAATTCAAAAAATTATAAATTCAAAAATTTAAAAATTCCAAATTTCCAAATTTCAAAAATTTAAAAATTCTAAAATTAAAAATTCTAAAATAAAAAATTCTAAAATTCAAAAATTCTAAAATCCAAAAATTCTAAAATTAAAAAAATCCAAAATTCAAATATTCTAAAATTTAAAAATTCAAAAATACAAAAAATTCAAAAATTCAAAAATTCAAAAATTTGAAAATTCAAAAATTTAAAAATTCAAAAATTCAAAATTTTAAAAATTCAAGAATTCTAAAGTTCAAAAATTCAAAAAATTCAAAAGTTCAAAAATTCCAAAAAACCAAAATACCAAAAATCCAAAATTCCAAAATTCCAAAATTCTAAAATTCTAAAATTCAAAAATAAAAAAATTCAAAAATTCAAAAGTTCAAAAATTCAAAAATTTAAAAATTTAAAAATTCAAAAATTTAAAAATTCAGAAATTCTAAAATTTTAAAATTCTAAAATTCTAAAATTCTAAAATTCTAAAATTCTAAAATTCTAAAATTCTAAAATTCTAAAATTCTAAAATTCTAAAATTCTAAAATTCTATAATTCTAAAATTCTAAAATTCTAAAATTCAAAAAATTATAAGTTCAAAAATTTAAAAATTCCAAATTTCCAAATTTCAAAAATTTAAAAATTCTAAAATTAAAAATTCTAAAATAAAAAATTCTAAAATTCTAAAATTCTAAAATCCAAAAATTCTAAAATTAAAAAAATCCAAAATTCAAATATTCTAAAATTTAAAAATTCAAAAATACAAAAAATTCAAAAATTCAAAAATTTGAAAATTCAAAAATTTAAAAATTCAAAAATTCAAAATTTTAAAAATTCAAGAATTCTAAAGTTCAAAAATTCAAAAAATTCAAAAGTTCAAAAATTCCAAAAAACCAAAATACCAAAAATCCAAAATTCCAAAATTCCAAAATTCTAAAATTCTAAAATTCAAAAATAAAAAAATTCAAAAATTCAAAAGTTCAAAAATTCAAAAATTCAAAAATTTAAAAATTTAAAAATTCAAAAATTTAAAAATTCAGAAATTCTAAAATTTTAAAATTCTAAAATTCTAAAATTCTAAAATTCTAAAATTCTAAAATTCTAAAATTCTAAAATTCTAAAATTCTAAAATTCTAAAATTCTAAAATTCTATAATTCTATAATTCTAAAATTCTAAATTTCTAAATTTCTAAAATTCTAAAATTCTAAAATTCTAAAATTCTAAATTTCTAAAATTCTAAAATTCTAAAATTCTAAAATTCTAAAATTCTAAAATTCTAAAATTCTAAAATTCTAAAATTCTAAAATTCTAAAATTCTAAAATTCTAAAATTCTAAAATTCTAAAATTCTAAAATTCTAAAATTCTAAAATTCTAAAATTCTAAAATTCTAAAATTCTAAAATTCTAAAATTCTAAAATTCTAAAATTCTAAAATTCTAAAATTCTAAAATTCTAAAATTCTAAAATTCTAAAATTCTAAAATTCAAAAATTCTAAAATTCTAAAATTCTAAAATTCTAAAATTCTAAAATTCTAAAATTCTAAAATTCTAAAATTCTAAAATTCTAAAATTCTAAAATTCTAAAATTCTAAAATTCTAAAATTCTAAAATTCTATAATTCTAAAATTCTAAAATTCTAAAATTCTAAAATTCAAAAAATTCTAAAATTCAAAAATTCAAAAATTTAAAAATTCTAAAATTCTTAAATTCTAAAATTCTAAAATTCTAAAATTCTAAAATTCTAAAATTCTAAAATTCTAAAATTCTAAAATTCTAAAATTCTAAAATTCTAAAATTCAAAAAATTCTAAAATTCTAAAATTCTAAAATTCTAAAAATTCTAAAATTCTAAAATTCTAAAATTCTAAAATTCTAAAATTCTAAAATTCTAAAATTCTAAAATTCTAAAATTCTAAAATTCTAAAATTCTAAAATTCTAAAATTCTAAAATTCTAAAATTCTAAACTCAAAAATTCAAAATTTCATTATTCAAAAATTCTAAAATTCTAAAATTCTAAAATTCTAAAATTCTAAAATTCTAAAATTCTAAAATTCTAAAATTCTAAAATTCTAAAATTCTAAAATTCTTAAATTCTAAATTCTAAAACTCTAAAATTCTTAAATTGTTAAATTCTTAAATTCTTAAATTCTTAATTTCTTAAATTCTTAAATTCTTAAATTCTTAAATTCTTAAATTCTCAAATTCTTAAATTCTTAAATTCTTAAATTCTTAAATTCTTAAATTCTTAAATTCTTAAATTCTTAAATTCTTAAATTCTTAAATTCTTAAATTCTTAAATTCTTAAATTCTTAAATTCTTAAATTCTTAAATTCTTAAATTCTTATATTCTTAAATTCTTAAATTCTTAAATTCTTAAATTCTTAAATTCTTAAATTCTTAAATTCTTAAATTCTTAAATTCTTAAATTCTTAAATTCTTAAATTCTTAAATTCTTAAATTCTTAAATTCTTAAATTCTTAAATTCTTAAATTCTTAAATTCTTAAATTCTTAAATTCTTAAATTCTTAAATTCTTAAATTCTTAAATTCTTAAATTCTTAAATTCTTAAATTCTTAAATTCTTAAATTCTAAAATTTTTAAATTCTTAAATTCTTAAATTCTTAAATTCTTAAATTCTTAAATTCTTAAATTCTTAAATTCTTCAATTCTTCAATTCTTAAATTCTAAAATTTTTAAATTCTTAAATTCTTAAATTCTTAAATTCTTAAATTCTTAAATTCTTAAATTCTTCAATTCTTCAATTCTTAAATTCTTAAATTCTTAAATTCTTCAATTCTTAAATTCTTAAATTCTTAAATTCTTAAATTCTTAAATTCTTAAGTTCTTTAATTCTTTAATTCTTTAATTCTTTAATTCTTTAATTCTTTAATTCTTTAATTCTTTAATTCTTTAATTCTTTAATTCTTTAATTCTTTAATTCTTTAATTCTTTAATTCTTTAATTCTTTAATTCTTTAATTCTTTAATTCTTTAATTCTTTAATTCTTTAATTCTTTAATTCTTTAATTCTTTAATTCTTTAATTCTTTAATTCTTTAATTCTTTAATTCTTTAATTCTTTAATTCTTTAATTCTTTAATTCTTTAATTCTTTAATTCTTTAATTCTTTAATTCTTTAATTCTTTAATTCTTTAATTCTTTAATTCTTTAATTCTTTAATTCTTTAATTCTTTAATTCTTTAATTCTTCAGATCTAATCAAACTACGCCAATCTAGTTCTGAGCTAAACTCTAACTCTTAATTTACTGTCTCTCTCACTTAAATGAAATCACCCAATTTTTAAATAATTATCAAACTGTCACAACTCATCTTCAAAATATTGATTTTTTTTTATTTTCAGGTCATAGCTGAACGCATCCGTGAATCTGTTGTATTGCGAAATTACCGAATAAAATTTTTTTTATAAATATTTAAATAATATATAACAATATTTTATTTTCTACCCTTTGTTCCCACCATTTTGATCCCCTAGGCTTTTCAGGCCTAAAAATAAGTCTTAAACAGGTTCCGCCATCTTGGATTATGTCCTCTTTGATCCCCTCCCATTCCCTGCAAAAGCCTAAAAATTAGTCTTTTAAACCTATAAATAAGTCTTTTTAGGCCTAAAAATAAGTCTTAATCAAGTTCCGCCATCTTGGATTACGTCCGCTTTGATCCACTCCCATTCCCTACAAAAGCCTAAAAATTAGTCTTTTAAACCTATAAATAATTATTTTTAGGCCTAAAATTAAGTCTTAATCAGGTTCCGCCATCTTGGATTATGTCCGCTTTGATCCCCTCCCATTCCCTGCAAAAGCCTAAAAATTAGTCTTTTAAACCTATAAATAAGTCTTTTTAGGCCTAACAATAAGTTTTAATCAAGTTCCGCCATCTTGGATTACGTCCGCTTTGATCCCCTCCAATTCCCTGCAAAAGCCTAAAAATTAGTCTTTTAAACCTATAAATAAGTCTTTTTAAGCCTAAAAATAAGTCTTAATCAAGTTCCGCCATCTTGGATTACGTCCGCTTTGATCCCCTCCAATTCCCTGCAAAAGCCTAAAAATTAGTCTTTTAAACCTATAAATAAGTCTTTTTAGGCCTAAAAATAAGTCTTAAACAGGTTCCGCCATCTTGGATTATGTCCTCTTTGATCCCCTCCCATTCCCTGCAAAAGCCTAAAATTTAGTCTTTTAAACCTATAAATAAGTCTTTTTAGGCCTAAAAATAAGTCTTAATCAAGTTCCGCCATCTTGGATTACGTCCGCTTTGATCCCCTCCAATTCCCTGCAAAAGCCTAAAAATTAGTCTTTTAAACCTATAAATAAGTCTTTTTAGGCCTAAAAATAAGTCTTAATCAAGTTCCGCCATCTTGGATTACGTCCGCTTTGATCCACTCCCATTCCCTACAAAAGCCTAAAAATTAGTCTTTTAAACCTATAAATAATTATTTTTAGGCCTAAAATTAAGTCTTAATCAGGTTCCGCCATCTTGGATTATGTCCGCTTTGATCCCCTCCCATTCCCTGCAAAAGCCTAAAAATTAGTCTTTTAAACCTATAAATAAGTCTTTTTAGGCCTAACAATAAGTTTTAATCAAGTTCCGCCATCTTGGATTACGTCCGCTTTGATCCCCTCCAATTCCCTGCAAAAGCCTAAAAATTAGTCTTTTAAACCTATAAATAAGTCTTTTTAAGCCTAAAAATAAGTCTTAATCAAGTTCCGCCATCTTGGATTACGTCCGCTTTGATCCCCTCCAATTCCCTGCAAAAGCCTAAAAATTAGTCTTTTAAACCTATAAATAAGTCTTTTTAGGCCTAAAAATAAGTCTTAAACAGGTTCCGCCATCTTGGATTATGTCCTCTTTGATCCCCTCCCATTCCCTGCAAAAGCCTAAAATTTAGTCTTTTAAACCTATAAATAAGTCTTTTTAGGCCTAAAAATAAGTCTTAATCAAGTTCCGCCATCTTGGATTACGTCCGCTTTGATCCCCTCCAATTCCCTGCAAAAGCCTAAAAATTAGTCTTTTAAACCTATAAATAAGTCTTTTTATGCCTAAAAATAAGTCTTAATCAAGTTCCGCCATCTTGGATTATGTCCGCTCTGATCCCCTCGCATTCTCGAAAAAGACTAAAATTTAGGCTTTTTGACGATAACATTAAGCCTAAAATTTAGCCTTTTTCGTACTAAAACGAAACTAGTCTTTTAAAGACTAACCCATCATTAGGCTTAAAAAGACTTAACACGGTTAGGTTCGATAAAGCCTAATTTTAAGTCTTAAAAGACTAATGTCGGCTTTGCGTGTAAAGCAGAATATAACTCAAATCTGGCATTTTCTTCTCTAACTCATTTCGGAGTACGTTTGCTTCTGTACGTGGCAAAAGTTTAGTGTTTTGGATGTGCGTGTGTTTGTTATTCGATTGGCGGGATTAAAGTCTGCTTTATCGACATCAGATTTTATTATTGTGGCTTTGGCAACACTGCTCCAGCAATTTATTGTTATTGTTTTAAAGTCGATTTTTCTTCCGAAAAAAATCACTGAAGCTGATAACGCCAATTAATTTTATAAAATTGAACTGAAATCATGACAAAATAGCCACCAATCAAAATGGAAGGTAATTTGTAGCATGATTATCTTATCAGGACATGTTTTAATTCAATCCGTCCTCCAAACCCAGCCCAACCCACCCTTCGCTGTCGGCTGTGCCTGACCGTCTTCTCCGACTCGGACCGAACCCAGCTACGGGACATATTCCGCGACGACAACGGGGACCACTTTGGGTGTAAAGTGCGCGAATGTACCGGGGTGTACGTAACGCGGCAGGATTCGCTCACCACGGCCTGTGCCAACTGCGTCCAGACGGTGCACTTTATCGACGAGTTCCGGAACCTGTGCCGGCAGTCCGACAGGAGTTTAGTGCGGGCGGCGTTCGACGGAGTGACCGGGTTCGGTCCGGCACGCTGGGAGAGCTACTCGTATCATGTTAGGGAGTTGAGGAAGTTGCTGGAACCGCAGCAGGAGGAGAACGTTGGCGGCGGAAGCGGTTACTTGCCGGAGACGGTGTTTGTGAAGGGCCAACAAGGACCGGCTGAGGTTGGGTTCGAGTGGGAGGACGTGGAGGAGATGGTGGCCGTAAAGCAGGAGGTTGTTGGTAGTGACGAGGAGGATGAGGTTGAAGAAGGGTTGGAGGAGGTTGTTGGGAGCGATGATGATGGTGCTCCGCGACGGAAGAGGAACCGAGTCAACTGGGAGGTGGATCCGCTGACGCTGGCCAAAGCAATTCATAGACTTCCGGTGCTGTGGAATGCGAAGCAGGATGGTCACCGGCAGTCGTACCAGCGAGATCGAGCTTGGACCCAACTGGCCACGGAAACGGGATTGAACAAGGACAAACTGAAGAAAATGTGGTGCAGCTTGAACGACATGTTCCACCGGAAACGCTGGGGTTCCGACGCGTCGGACGTTCAACTCTACCAGCTGCTGGAAACCATGTTCAGTGCAAGCATTCGCCGGAGGAGCAAATTTGGCCTTTCGAACGAGACTCGTGCCGCGATGGCCAAAATATCCAACGACAACGGCGAAAACGAGCGGATGAAACTGGCCCAAATATTCTACAAACACGAAGACATCTGGAACAGAACCCATCCAGATTTCGACAAACAAACGAAGTGGACCAACCTCGCAACGCAGTTGAACACCACCGTAGACGAGCTCAAACGCCACTGGAAGTGCTTCAAGGACATTTACTACGCCCGGCGGAGGCGTCTCCAAACCGGGGAAATCAAACCGACCCACCAATGTCTGCAGGATCCGTTCTTCCTACTTCTGGAGAAAATGTGGATCAAAAATGCCCGACCAGCCCAGCGCCAACCGGTTCCACTGCGCACCACCGCAAATATCAGCGCCGAAGAAGTGGAACCACTCCCCGCCAACAATCGAATGCAGCTCACCCAGCTGATCTACGACCGGGAAGTGATCTGGAATCGGTCCCATCCGGACCACCCCGTGCTGGCCAAACGGGACGAGGCGTTCGACGAGGTGGCCCGCGAGCTGGGCATGTCGATGCCGGAGTTGAAGCACCACTGGCGCACGCTGCGCTCGTTCTACTGCAACCGGTACCTGCGCATGAAGCGCGGCCAGATCGCGCCCGACCATCCGCTGCTGCACGAGCCGGTCTACCTGATGCTGCGGAAAATCTTCGGCGATGAGAGCAGTGGCGGCGGGGAGGAAGGGGAGTGATTTTTGTTTATATTTAGAGCATTCCGATTACCTTAGTGTTCAGAAAACAATTGGTGAAGGTGTACACATTCAATGAAAACTAGTGCAAAGAACGTATTAGCAATTAGCCTGCCTATTTTACTGTATTTATAAATATAAATAAATTAAACCAAAACTTAAACTACGAATACTTGGCCCTGTTTTTTTCATTTCCTTCCATACAGCGCGTATAATGTCTAATCTAATCTATGAATTTTCAAGCAAAATAAGCGCCTCTCTAGCACCTACGGAAAGATCAAGTACATAGAATGCTTAAAATGAGCCACCATAAAAGCACTTCCCTAACACGGATGTGAACTTCATGTAACACCAACGAACACGGAAGAGAAAGCTAGTACGTATGGCAAAGAACAGTCTTAAATTTCTATAGTTACTACAAAATACTACTGGCTCAAGCTAAGCTAAATTAGACCTCAACATCAGCAAAATTGCTGTAAATTTGGGGATAATCAATAACAAAAAAAAATTCATAATTTTATAAATTATAAAATTAAATTCTAACTTATGTCACAGGATGGTATACTTTATTAAAGTTTATTTCTTATGATTATTTTTCTATTTTTCATTGACTTCCGTCTCATCATTAGATACTCGGAGCTTGTGCTCCCGTGACGACCAAATTTCGACTGATCGTGGTGGATAGAATGTTCCGTGAACACAAAGTTTTATTTGTCTGTCTCTTTCGACCTCTTAAGGGTATTGTCGTATTTTTTGCGCAACCAACCCAAAACGAGTGAAAGCCTTTTCTTTGTTTCAAGATACTACCACCCACAACTTGAAACTAGACTGCTCGCTTCAACACTAAACACCAGATTAAGCCACTCTCTGAATTGCGATGCACCAGCAATATTCTCCCGTTACCAACGAACAAAACCTAAGCTAACGCTCGAAAATCTGGTGGAAGACTGTCATCGGATCATCAACCTCAAACAGGACACGCAACTGGTTAGGAAAAACTCAACATCCATGCCGCCGCAAGCAACCACGGCCTACTGCGACGGAGACGAAGGTGCCAAGTTCCCCGTTCTGCGGTGACATGCACTATGTCAGAGAATGCAGCTACAAGAACCACAATACGTGCATTAGATGCAAGCGTCAAGGGCACAAGGAAGGCTGGCCGAGTCGTCGTGGCTACAGATTGTCAAGTCAAAGAGATTGGCCGATGCAATTTAAATCGGCCTGGCAACCTATGCCTTGACTTACTAAAAATATCAAATTTTCGGCAACACTGCAAAATGTTCAAATTTGTGTGACTTTGAGTTTTCGAAGAAAAATCAAGAATATTGGTTGAAACTGTGCGGCTATGGCCGAGAAGTTGAATTGAAATCTCAGAGGATTTGCAGCGAAAGTTAATCAAATATGGACAAATAATCAACAATAATCACTCAAATACTTACTTCCAGCTCCACTTTGATCAAGACGACTTGTACATCGACACCGGTGGCAAAGTAAAACACCGCAAAAATGCAGTTCCGATCTACAAGAATGCCCAGCCAGCAGTTTAATGGGCTCAGGTAAAACTCGTCAGCTTTTGAGTAAAACGTTCTACATTCTATCGTCGAAAGCTTCCGGATCCTATTATCAGCCAACGAATCTATTTGTTGTTTACATCTGCTAGGATTCAACCATCCAACCGCATCGAATAATGTTTTTAAAATTTACAGGATACTTCTGGTGACTGCAAGGAATCGTCCTCTTCGACTGCACCTCGACGTTGGATTTGTTTGGCCAAGTTCCAAGGACTTTTTTTTTTAATTTATATTTATTCAGATTTTCTTTTCCATATAAATTCATTCCGATAAAATATTATTGAGTGTCCAATCACAATCGATGACTTTTCACCTCAATTTTAAATACTAGCAACTTTTATTTATTCATGAAATATTGTAGCTTTCGCTATTCAGTGATTTCAAATGTAGGAGGTCCTACATGTACAAAAGGGAAAAGGGATACCTTAAAACTAACTTATAAACTATATAAAGAGCGGATCAATGCAGCTGAAGACTGCAATGATTTTTGTCGAAATGCATCAATTATCTTATTGGACATAACATCCAAAGTGTCAACTTCGGCTAATTGATGAAGTTCACTGGTGCTGAACCAAGGAGGAAGTTTCAGAATCATTTTCAGAATTTTGTTCTGAATCCTCTGAAGTTTTTTCTTCCTGGTTAAGCAACAGCTTGTCCAGATCGGCACAGCATAAAGCATGGCAGGTCTGAAAATTTGTTTATAAATTAACAGTTTATTCTTGAGACAAAGTCTAGAATTCCTGTTTATAGTACGGTATGCTGATCGGAAGGAACGCGGTCAAGAAATGTTGCGTGTTCTTTTCGTGACCCCCCCAAGAAAAGTTGACAGTTCGGTATGAGCGCGATTGACGGTGTGCGCGCTTGAGGTTCTTTCGAAGAAAAAATAAAATGATTAAAAATATTCAAAACTTTAAATTAAATAGATTAAAAATGTTTATTCTAAAACTTTTAACAACAATTATAAACAAAATAAAGAAATCAATAAATAAAAGCAAATTTAGAAATTCCTAAATTCTAAAACAAGAAAAACTGAAATTAAAAAAATATGTAATTATGAAATAAGGAAATTAAAAAACTATGTAATTATGAAATAAGGAAATTAAAAAATTAGGAAATTAGGAAACAAGGGAATTAGGAAATTTGGAAATTATGATATTAGCAAATTAGTAAAATAAAGAAAATAAGAAAATTATGAAATTATGAAACAAGGAAATTAAGAAATGAGAAAATTTATATGTAAGGAAATTAGGATGTTAGGAAGTTAGGAAATTAGGAAATGAGGAAATTAGGAAACTAGGAAATTAGGAGTTTAGGAAGTTAGGAAGTTAAGAAATTATGAAATTAATATGTTAAGAAATTAGGAAGCTAGGAAATTAGGAAATTATGAAATAATGGAAATAGGAAATTCAGAAATTAGAAAATCGTGAAATTAGGAAAATAATATGTTAGGAAATTAGGAAGTTAGGAAATTATGAAATTAGAAAATTAGGAAATTAGGAAGTTAGGAAATTTGGAAATTAGGAAGTTAGGAATAAGAATATAAGGAAGTGTGGAAGTTAGGAAGTTAGGAAATTGCGAAATTAGGATATCAGGAAACTATGAAATTAGGAAATTAAGAAGTTAAGGAGTTAGTAAATTAAGAAGTTAGGAAATTAGGAAATCAGGAAATTAGGAAGTTAAGAAATTAGGAAACTAGGAAGTTAAGAAATCAGGAATTTTGGAAGTATGGAAATTAGGAAATAAGGAAATTCGGAAATTAGGAAATTAGGAAGTTAGGAAATTTTGAAGTTATAAAATACGGCTACAAATATTTAATTTTTTTTTCTGGAATTATTAAATTTTTAAATCCTTAAATTCTTAAATTCTTAAATTCTTAAATTCTTAAATTCTTAAATTCTTAAATTCTTAAATTCTTAAATTCTTAAATTCTTAAATTCTTAAATTCTTAAATTCTTAAATTCTTGTATTCTTAAATTCTTAAATTCTTAAATTCTTAAATTCTTAAATTCTTAAATTCTTAAATTCTTAAATTCTTAAATTCTTAAATTCTTAAATTCTTAAATTCTTAAATTCTTAAATTCTTAAATTCTTAAATTCTTAAATTCTTAAATTCTTAAATTCTTAAATTCTTAAATTCTTAAATTCTTAAATTCTTAAATTCTTAAATTCTTAAATTCTTAAATTCTTAAATTCTTAAATTCTTAAACTCTAAATTCTTAAATTCTTAAATTCTTAAATTCTTAAATTCTTAAATTCTTAAATTCTTAAATTCTTAAATTCTTAAATTCTTAAATTCTTAAATTCTTAAATTTTTAAATTCTTAAATTCTTAAATTCTTAAATTCTTAAATTCTTAAATTCTTAAATTCTTAAATTCTTAAATTCTTAAATTCTTAAATTCTTAAATTCTTAAATTCTTAAATTCTTAAATTCTTAAATTCTTAAATTCTTAAATTCTTAAATTCTTAAATTCTTAAATTCTTAAATTCTTAAATTCTTAAATTCTTAAATTCTTAAATTCTTAAATTCTTAAATTCTTAAATTCTTAAATTTTTAAATTCTTAAATTCTTAAATTCTTAAATTCTTAAATTCTTAAATTCTTAAATTCTTAAATTCTTAAATTCTTAAATTCTTAAATTCTTAAATTCTTAAATTCTTAAATTCTTAAATTCTTAAATTCTTAAATTCTTAAATTCTTAAATTCTTAAATTCTTAAATTCTTAAATTCTTGAATTCTTTAATTCTTAAATTTTTAAATTCTTAAATTCTTGAATTCTTAAATTCTTAAATTCTTAAATTCTTAAATTCTTAAGTTCTTAAATTCTTAAATTCTTAAATTTTTAAATTCTTAAATTCTTAAATTCTTAAATTCTTAAATTCTTAAATTCTTAAATTCTTATATTCTTAAATTCTTAAATTCTTAAATTCTTAAATTCTTAAATTCTTAAATTCTTAAATTCTTAAATTCTTAAATTCTTAAATTCTTAAATTCTTACATTCTTAAATTCTTAAATTCTTAAATTCTTAAATTCTTAAATTCCTAAATTCCTAAATTCCTAAATTCCTAAATTCCTAAATTCCTAAATTCCTAAATTCCTAAATTCCTAAATTCCTAAATTCCTAAATTCCTAAATTCCTAAATTCCTAAATTCCTAAATTCCTAAATTCCTAAATTCCTAAATTCCTAAATTTCTAAATTCCTAAATTCCTAAATTCCTTAATTCCTAAATTCCTAAATTCCTAAATTCCTAAATTCCTAAATTCCTAAATTCCTAAATTCCTAAATTCCTAAATTCCTAAATTCTTAAATTTTAAATTTTTTAAGTCTTAAATTTTAAATTTTTTTATTCCTAAATTTTTACATTTTTTGAATTTCTTAATTCTTTTTTATTTCTTTATTTTTAAATTTTCATTCTACATTTTTTAATTTTGTAAGAAATAGAGTTATTGATTGTTATAATTTCGAGGTTTTCGTAAATTTGTA
The DNA here is from genome assembly GCF_016801865.2 of Culex pipiens pallens. Lineage (NCBI taxonomy): Eukaryota > Metazoa > Arthropoda > Insecta > Diptera > Culicidae > Culex > Culex pipiens. The sequence continues at coordinate 43,908,582 of NC_068937.1, read as the reverse complement.
TTTACGAATTTCTATATTTCCGATTTTTAAAACTTTTGGAATTTCGCCTTGTACATTCGTTTCGAATTTTAATATTTTTGATCTATGGAATTCATAAAAACGTTAAAAATTAAAATTATTATTCAATTCTGCATATTTTTAATTTTGATTTTCCAAATTTCAGATTTTTGTTGAAATTTTCTTTATTATTATTTTAAATTTAAAATGTTATTTTAAATTTCTGAAATGTTTGTTTTTTTTCTTCACATTTTTGAATTTGTTGTTTGGCTGGATTTCAAAATTTCAGATTATTATTGTATTTTCAGTAAGAACATATATATTTGTATGATTATTGTCAAGTTTAATTTCACTCTGATTTACTTCATTTTGGTCCCGCGAGTGTGGATAAATCGGACAGTGCAGGGGACTCATAATCCAGAAGTAGCTGGTTGGTACTAGCAATAAATTGTTGGTGACACGATGGCCGACATCTATAAAGACAACTTCTTTTTTTACTCCATTTCGACCGAAACTAAATCTTTCCTTTTAGTTTCAATATTCTGCTTTTTGAGATTCGGCGGGAATTTTAAATATTATTATCTCCAATACAAAATTATTAAAACGTTTGTAATTATCAGTCGCATTCAAAAAGAAAAATTACAATTCTTTGATTTTTTCATCAAAACATATTATAAACAAGCACCGCGCGAAGAAACGTCAAACGCAATCTTTCCGTTTCTGTTACTTTTCAGCTGCGTACCACTTAAGAAAAATCTTTTCGTGACCCTTTCCTTGACCGTTTCTTGGGCGTTTTTTTGTATGGAGTTTTGCGTTCCTTCCCATCTGCGTATCAGCCTTATAAGTGGATAAGTTCCAAGGACTTCGTTACAAGCATCCGTCAAACCGCTTAAAGGGGGAGATGTAGTAGGCCATGCCTACAGCAGCACCACTTTTCACTAAACGCTCTAAGTTAGCATAGAAACCAGTCTTTCATTGCCTAGCAACAGACGTAACAACTACCATTGACTCTTTTGAGTCGGACAAGAACCAGTCAATCAATCCGGTGAAGTTGGCGAAGATGCCACATTCAAAGTAGTTGAACCAGGTGGAACATGGTATGAAAAGTGTAGGAGCTTCACAACGGAATCGGAGAGTAGCAGCCAAGAACCGAGTCAACTTGCAACGTATCTGAAGACAGCTCATGACACGAAGGTTATCTGAGCAGTAGAAGTAAATTAAGTATGTTGTTAAGGATTCCTTGATTGTTCAATGAAACCAATTTACCAAAATCTCTTTTTACAAACTAGGTAGAACAAAGTCAATGCTGCAGGCTTTCGAAGCGGAATAATATGGCTGCATGTCTTCTTGAATAAATAATCACAATTTTACTAACACTTCGCGGTTACCCACTTCCGGACGGTCCCGCCCCCTCCAACTCCTCGATCGCCACGTTGTGCTTCTTGGCCAGGTGCGTCTTCAGCAGCACCTTAAGCCGGAAGCACTGCCCGCACAGCACACAAGGGTACGGCTTTTCGTTCGTGTGGATCCGCATGTGCACATCGAGCGAGTACTTGGTCTGCAGAACGCGGTCACATTTGGGGCAGGCATGACCGGCTTTTTTGTGGATCCGGTCCATATGATGGCGGAGGGCATGTCTGTGGGGGGCAAAACACGGTTAGCGCCTTCTAGTGGTGATAAAAATTAAAAGTTTACGTCTTACTTGTGCTTCATATCCTTGCCGCAAATCGGACAGGGAAGATTCTGGCTTTGGTGATTCATCGCGTGGTGATAGTCCAGTTTGGAACGATACTTGAACTTTTGGCCGCACAGTTCGCACTCAAACCGTTCGGCGTCCGCCGTGTGCACCAGGATCTCGTGCCGATCGCGGGTGATCTTGCTGCCGTACCGCTTGTCGCAACCCTCGTACGAGCAGGCGTAAGGCGTGAGTCCGTTGTGGCGGTTCATGTGATACTCAAAGTCCGATCGCTCGACGTTCTTTCCGCACTGCTCGCACACCTTAAAGTAGTGCTTGATTCCGTTCTGGATGACCATGATGCAGCCCTCGTCGCTGTACACTTTCTTGCCGGTGTAGCGTCGCTTCGGTGGCAACACCGCCGCCGGTTGAGCTTCGGCTTTGGCGTCCGTTCCACCGTACACGACCTCGTGCAGAAACCGATGCAGCGGATCCTTTCGCCGTAGATCGGGCGCAACCGTGCCGTAAAGTTCGCGCATCTTCCGGTGGCGATGCGTAACCCGGGTCCACGTCGTAACGGCGTGGCCCCGATCCAACCCGAACTGGTCGCTGATTTTGGTCCACACCTGACCGCGCAAGCTGCCCCGGCTGTAGCTGTGAATTGTTTTGAAAAAAAAAAATAGTTACAAAACGAATCAAAACTGTAGTAGGCCATGCCTACAGCAACACCAGAAACTCCCTCATTTCAAACAGTTCAAAAAGTCGGACACCTTTTCAAACAACGCTCTAAGTTAGCATGGAAACCAGTCTTTCATTGCCTAGCAACAGACGTAACAAAAAAGAACAAAACTAGAGTGAGTCTTAATTGTTTCTTATTGATGGTAGTCAACCAGAACTTGGTATATGGTATAAGGTCGACTACCGTTCATGACAAAATGACGATCTACCACTCATGTTGAATGGACCTCAGTCCAACAACGCCAGCTGTCAACTGTTAGGAGGAAAACCCAAGTCCAACTCCGAGTCACAAAAAGATAACGAGCTAGTTTTGAAGAAGCGCGAAAGAATCCTTACAAAAGTGATCTAGCTTTGAAGAAGCGTGTGGGTTATAAATAAATAATATAAATAATGTAAATAACATACATTTGAAGCCAACTTAGTGAGAACAGAGTTTTTGATTTCCAAGCGGAACATTTAAATAGTGGGAAAGAAATGTCCCAAGACGAAAAGCGCAAGACCCTCTTCGCGTCAACGTTGGACGAAACAGCAACGAGTTGAAAGCTGGTGATTGGAGAAATAATTTTGATTCTGTCCACCTGCCGGATAAGGGGTGATGGTGATGGTATTGCAATGGAAAGCTGCTGCCGCCAGGAGGTTCGATGCAGCAGTCGTTGAAAACTGACTGTACGCTTCCGGCAAGCAAGGTGCTGGAGAGTGGATACGCCGCCAACCCAATCGAGAAAAAGGCGACACCGCATTCAGCTCGGGAACGAAGTCGCAGCAAAGCGAGCCTCAACTCAACTTCAACTCCGAGGCCGGTGCAGGATCAGCACGATGTGCTTTCTACGTGTGCACCAGCATTCAAGTCAACAGCAGTTACCGAGACGCAGCAACAGGTGACGAAGGTGTTCACAGTGAAACGTCCTTAAAAAGCGGCCAACGGTGACTCATCGTACTACAACATATCGTTTGTATATTACTCGTTCTGATGATTTTGAGTAAAGTGATAAGTTAGGATTGGTTTTAAAAGTGATGTTTGATAAAGATCTTTGTCCTAAGGGCTTTGCCTCCGTCGATCCGTTTTTATAAATGTCTTGCGTTATCATTTTATGCATTCGGTGTGGCATTCCAGGTACTTGAATCTTACGTCCCAAGCAGAGATGATTAGTTGCTGAGATATTGCCATGCAAAAATTTAAAAGAAGGAAAATTGATGTTTTCTAAGTTTCACCCAAACAACCCACCATTTTCTAATGTCAATATCTCAGCAACTAATGGTCCGATTTTCAATGTTAAAATATGAAACATTCGTGAAATTTTCAGGGTTGTTACGGGAAAGCCGAAAAAAAATCCGCGCCAAATCCGCGCCGACCGAAACCTCAATCCACGCGAAACCGCGCCATATAAAAAAATCGCGACCAACATTCAAGAAATGTTATTTCCAAAGAAAAAACTAATACAGAAAGCATTTGATAGAAAAATGAAACTCGTTTTATGTTTGAAGGAATGAAAGCAAAAAATCCTTTTAAAAAATACCTCAAGGGACGTCAAGAAAAGTGTCACAAAAAAATCTTTTTGCAAATCAGAGGAACACTACAATAATTTTGACCAACATAAACAAAATAGAAAATTATAAACCAATATAAACAAAATTTAAAAATATAATAAATGAAATTTAACTTCAAAAATATAAGCTCAAAAAAATCAAAATCTAAAATTTAAATATGATTAAATTTTAGATTTCGAAATCCTTAACATTCAAAATCTATGAATTTTAATACAGATTGTATTCCAAATTCCATTGCGAAACAATTGCATTTAAAATACTTAAAATATTTTCTTCTAAAAATTTCAGAATTTAAGAATTTAAGAATTTGAGAATTTAAGAATTTAAGAATTTAAGAATTTAAGAATTTAAGAATTTAAGAATCTAAGAATCTAAGAATTTAAATTTTATTTGAGATTTCCGTTTTTTTTTGTTTGCAAAATTGTTCAAATTTTAATTGTTTTTTTATTTTATTTTTTTTTAATTCTGATTTTTTTTTTACTTTAAATTTTTCTTTAAATTTTGATTTTTTTATTTTTTGGAGTTTTGAATTTCAAATTTTTAAAATTCTTAATATAGAAATTTCGGATTTTTTAAATTACGATTTTAGAAATTTGAAATTTTTTTAATCTGAATTTTAAAAATATAAAAAATGTTTCGAATTTTTGAAATTAAAATTTTGAATGATGAAGCATTTTTTTTTAATATTCTGACCTTTTTATTTTTCGCCAAGAATGTTTAAATTTAGAAAAATATTTCTACGGGTAAATCCCACCTAAAAGAGTTGCTTTGCAGAATTTGAACGGTTGGCGTCGCGGTCATCACGCCGGATTTTCGTTGCCGTTTCCGTCTTTGTTTTCCCCCCGATTGTTTGTGTTTTTCGGTCCGGGCGGTTTCGCGTTTTAACATTTTATTTGGTTTTATCTTTCCACAGCCGGCTGTCTAAGATTGAATCATTTATGTTAATCTCAACACCAAATAACCGGAAATAATCTCATCCGCATCCTCCGACTGTTTGCCTTGAGAATGCATAATACATCACACCATTAAACAAAATTTATTGATTATTGGGTCGCATCATCATCCTCTATGATGAATCCTGGCCATTACCCTTACCCACTAACAAAATCCCAAGTAGAAGTAGTTTTCCGGCACACGTGGGGGTGTGGATATCGTATAGAACCCAACCTTTGTAGCAACCTGTGCTAACTAACATTTCCGTCCCAATCCCCCCGAGATCTACAAACTGACATGGCGGGCGCCGTTGGTGGCCAATGACTGTTACCTATTTGCTTCAGATCTAGTTTTAATGATCTTGATGTTTTATCTTTTCAACGCATTCATACATGCTGTTGATAAGGGAAACACCATTAGATCGTTTAAGCGTATGGTCAGTTGTATTGATAGGATATTACAGTCCTGTTCAGCAACGGAGAAGGACAACCATGGGTGGTCTCTCATGCTCATGCTCTACGGGTAAATCCCACCTAAAATTCAAAGGCCACTATAAACTTAAAAATTAAAATTAAAAATAAATAAGGTTAAAAAAACATTACTCAAAACTCAAAAGAAATAACATATTCAGAGCCGGATGTATTAGGAAATGAATTAAGTGTAGTAAAAATTTTATTTAAGAAATTCTCAACCATACATTTTAAAAATAATCTCTACATAATCTTAATTTTTCGACGGTTCGTATTAAGAAAATACAAACAAACATTTTCAGAAAAGTCTATTCGGTAATTCGGTAATTTCGGAATACACCCATCCGGCAGCAGCTGAAGATTCATGCAGTCCCAAGTCGCATGTTCGGGTGTAGACCTACGGAAGACCTTGCCGCGAGGATAGGTGAGTAAGACTATACGAGCCACCTACGGCATAATTCCTCGGGCTCCCCAGGTCAACCATAAGCTACCTCAGGTTCTCCGTGCAGGACAAATTGGGGGTAGAAAGCGAATAGAATAAGCAAAAGATCAAAGCAGGCCGCGAGGCATACTTTTAAAGTGGTTTGAATCTGCAAAGGAATTTGTATTATTCAATTCAATTCGGTTTTATTGGTGAATAATCAAGATACAACGAGTTATTTTGAAGTGCATAACAGAGTTTTGGAGTTCCTTACAGCTGTGTGTTGCATCATAATCCATTTAGGAACAATTATTTCTTTAACTAAGGCACTAGCAAGAGTAAGAAAAAACTATAAAAAAAAAACTTACAGAAATTGCAAAGGAAAGGGGATAGAGGAAGAGAAAGCTTATATCTAGATCACAGGTAATTTATCCTTTGTAGATGTGTTTGATCATCAGTTTCCCAAGGGCCAGGAATTGTTCTGCCTTGTTACGGCAGGTCCAAAACCGCGTCATCATCTCCCCCGCGAGAGCAAAGAACTCCGGCAGGGTGAAGAGATCTTCCCCGGTGACTTCTTGCTGGGCCGTACTGCCGCTACCGGCAGCGACCACGCTGGCGAACGAACGCCCCCAACCACGAGGGAACGCTGAGTTTTCCGCTGGAACCGTACGCTGTCCAGCTGCAGGAACGGCTGCGCTCGTACTTCGCTGAGGAGAGTGGGACGCTGCTGCTTTTTTCTTTCTCTTTTCCTGCTCCTCGAGGTAGGCCTTGCGCGCGATGCATCCGCGGTAATTGCCGGTATGGTTACCGTCACATTTCGCGCACTTCACGCGCGGCTTGGTTTGCTCTGCCTTGTCCCCCAATTCCGCCTTTCGTGGCAGTGCGCACGCCTCCGAGAGGTGTGACTCACCGCACTTCACGCAGCGGGGCCGGAGGTTGCAGTTCCGCGAGCCGTGGCCGAATTTCTGGCAACGGTGGCATTACGCTACGTCCGTCGGGTTCTTGGTGTAAAACCGCCAGTTTACCCAAAAACCGTCCAACGTCTTAGTCCGCTGCAGGTCTTGGATCTTGACGGTGCCGCGGTCGAAGTACAACAGGTACAGTGTGTGTGTACCTGTTACCGTTGTCTTGCGCGAGAGCACTTTAATCTCCCGCGGTTTTATTCCGGCGTCCGAAAGGTGACCCTTCAGGTCGGAGATCGGACGGTCTTGATAACCCTGCAAGACGACCTTAACAGGGGGCTTCTCGGGGTTGAATGTGTAGAAGTTGAAGTTGCTACGCTTCAATTCTTCAAAAACCTGGTCGAAGCTCTTTTTATTCAGTGTGATCACTTGCACTGCCGACTTACCGATTTTCAGACAATATCCGAGGCCTTCCAGCAACTCGTCAACATCGTCCGCCAACGTGTCCAAAACAAAAATTGGAGGTGGTCTTCGTTCCGTTGGAGAATTATTCTTTTTTGGCGTCGGCACTTTTTTCCGTGCACCATCGTCGTCGTCGTCGTCGGTAGTGGTGCTACCGTCGGTGTTGTTGTTGTTTTCTTCGTCGTCGCTCAGCATCTGGAACTCGTTCCTGATGGGAATGTTTGCGGATGTTGATGTGCCACTGGTCGTGGCACCGGAGGTACCCGAACGGGTTCGCACTGGTGATCTTGGAACATATCCGGGGTGTAGTAACTTTTTGTCGATTCCTTCTGCGCTCACGCTCCCCTGCGCGATGGCGGTCGACACGGCGTTGGTTTGTTTACCTTTTTGCACACGGCCGGTAGACGAACTTCGCGGGTTTTTCGAGGCCGCACTCGAACTGCCACGGCCACGGCCGGCCTTTGGCATGCTGAAGAAGCAAACTCGCGGGTAACCACAATCAATTACGGCGAAAAATATCGAAAAAACGATGGAGCACTGAGCACTAGCTGCATGCTCTCGTGCGTACACGGAGGGAGCTGGAATTTGTATTAACAAAAGGATCAAACATAAAAAGGCGATACTAATTAATACTTCCCTGCGACCTTAGAGGTCTCTCGGTTGGACATCTAGCCGTGAACACCAAGCTTGGTATCAATCTTCGTCAGTCGGTGTGGTATTGATCACAGCTGGTGTTAAGTTGACCCTCCGTCGTCTGTTGTATCCTGCGGCTGCGTAGCAAGTCAGATGCTCGCTCATTCAGTTTGAAACGAAAAGAACTTGATTCACACCTGCGACACAAACAAACATTTTCAGAAAAGTCTATTAATAAGAAACTGAAATTGCACTCAATGGAAAAAAACAAATTCTCGTAATTCTTGATAATATTTTTCTTATTAACTTGAAAGTATTTCTATCTATTTATCTATTTATTTATCAAGATTTCCATCCGCGAGAAATCCGCGCCTGAGCAAAATTAATCTGCAAATCCGCGAGAAATGCGCCATCCACGCAATCCGCGCCGTCCGTAACAACCCAGAATTTTCTGATCTTAGTGAAAACAATATTTTCTTTTTTTTAATCAAGACTAACATTTAAAACGGGCTAAATATTCAATATTTCTCAGTACTTACTCAACATGGTTGATATTCCACAACATCTCGTGCTTCTTAATCTCCTCCGCCAACCGCGCCCGCAGCTTCGGATTATCAAACGGCTTTCCCCACTTCTCCACTTTCTTTTCCTCACCGTCCTTGTCTCCACCTTCTGAATCCTCGTCTCCATCGCCTCCACCCTCACTAGCCTCCCCTTCACCAGCCTCGTCCTCTTCCTCCCCCTTGACCCGATTATTCCGCCGCCGCTTTCGCTTGCCCAAGCTGTCGCGCAGCATCCGGTCCAGCTGGCGGAACAGCTTCTGCCGCATAAACGGGTGCTGCGGGGGGATTTTCCTCTCCTTGCCGAAGCGAACCATCCGGCTCCGGTACAGGTCACGCAGCAGCTTCCACTGCTGTTTGAGTTCGGCCTGGGGCAGGTTCAGCTGGGTCGCGAGCTGGTTCCACAGCTGGTCGCGCTTGACGTGGTCCGCGTGCTCCGGGTGGGTCGTGTCCCAGAGGATTTCCTGCTCGTGGATGGCGTTGGCGATGCGGAGGCGGAACTCGACGTTGTAGCTGAGCCGAGGGCGCCGGCTTTGTTCGGTGATGGCTTGCGTGAGTTCTGGCGTTGGATTTGGAGGGGGAGCGCCTTCCCGGATCATTTGGTCCATCAGCAGGTAGAGCGGGTTGAGGGTGGAGTTGATGGCGCTTTCGTCGTTTGGATTGGCCTGGAGACGCTTCCACTTGACGCGGTATCCGTCGCGAAGGTATCGCCACTGGGTTTTGAGTTCGGGCACGCTCATGCTGTGCTGTTCTGCCATTTCTTTCCACGCGGCTTCTCGGGAGGCTTTTACGGCGTTTTGAGGGTGGGTTGGGTTCCAGATGATTTCCCGCTCGTAGAAGGCCTGCGCCAGCGCCAGCTTGTCGTCCTGCTGGATGGCGATGTTGGCGGCGGTTTCAACATGTTCATTTGCGTTGGCGGATCGCTTGCCCACCTCCATGTTCTCGCGGAGCATCTTCTTCAGCAGCAGGTAGAGCGGATCGTTCAGCTGCGGGTCGTCGAGCTCCATTTGGCCCTTCATCACACGGGAGCATCGCAAGCGATAGAAATCGCGCAATTTTCGCCATTGCTGCTTGAGCTGGTCCGTCGAAATGTTCCGCTCAGCGGCCAAATCTTCGAACGTGCGGTCACGCAGAAGCTGGTCGCTGTACTGCGGATGGACACGGTTCCATATGATCTCCCTCTCGTAGATTGCCTCAGCAAGCTTCATCCGCTCGTTAGGAGTGATGTCTTCCTGGCTGGCTGCAGACTTCCTCTTTGAAAGTGTACATTCTACCATCTCTTCCAGCAGAAAGTACAAAGGTTCGTGCAGGAGCGGGTTATCCGCCTCAATTATCCCCGTCGCCAACCGTCTCTTCCTGCTGTGGTACACGTCCCGCAAACACTTCCACTGACGCTTCAACTCGTCCACTTCCATGCCCAACTGGTCCGCGATCTTGGTCCATTTCGTTAGCTTATCGTACCCGCTATGCTTCTTATTCCAAATCTCCGGATGCTCGTGCAAAACCTGAGCCAGCTGCAACCGCTCGTCCACGCTGACCTCCTTCGAAGCACGCAGTCTGCCAGCCTTCCGCGAGCTGAACATCGATTCCAGCAGCTGGTACAGCTCATCACCGGACGCTTCCGAGCTCCAGCGCTTCCGCCGGTAGAACTCGTGCAGCCGGTTGAACTCACGTTTCAGCTGCGCTTTCTCCAACTCGGTCGTGGAGGCCAGTTTTGTCCAGGCACGTTCACGGTGGATCGCGACGTGGAAGCTAAAAATACGGACATTTAAACCTACCGTCGTCGAATCAAGTGACCAACCCACCCGTCATGACTTGAATCCCACAGCTCCGGATGTGCGTGAATGGCTTTCGCCAAACTCAACTGGTCAACATCCGGCTCAATCTTAGCACGCTTTCGCTTCGGAACATCCTCCTCCTCTTCCAAATTATCCTCCCCTCCACTTCCGTCCAACTCATGCTTAATTTCCAGCACATCCTCGGCGTCCGCCCACTCAAACGCCACAGCGGCCTCTTCTTCCTCCTCCTCCTCCTGCTTCACCTCCGCCATCCCGATCAACTTCCGCAACTGCCCCACATGATGCCGATACGCATCCCACCGTGCCAAATCATGTCGCTCTACCGGCGCGGCCACCCCATTTTCCAGCAATGCCGCCTCGGACCGACGGCACACGGTGCGGAACTCGTCGATAAAGTGCACCGTCTCGGCGCAGTTGAGGCAAACGGTGACGGGTGTCGAATCGCCGCCACCGTCCTCGGGGGACAGGAAAACGCCCGTGCAGTCGCGGATCTTGAACGAAAAGTGGGCCTCCGTGTCGGCGCGGAATATGTCCAGCAGGTTGTCGTCGTTGGGATCGGGGAAGGCGGTGAGGCAGAGGCGGCAGCGAGGGGTTGAAGGAGGTGGTTCTGAAAAAAATAGATAAGTAAACAGGTAACAAATTGGAAAATTAAGCGTTTACCTTCCATTTTGGTTGGTTAAATACTATTGAAATAGAAAGAAAACCATGATATCGTTCGATTAAATCTAAAATTCAAACTTCACTGAGGTGAAAATTTTAATATTTTTTTTAAAGAGATTTAATCTCTTAAAATTTAATCTTCAAGCTTTGACATTTGACGATAAAACAAACAAACAAACAGTGTTGCCATGACAACTGCTGTTGTTGTCATCCTCTGACGATAAAGCAGATTTGTATATCCCGCCGCTTTCTAGAATCATACACGCAAAATCCATTTAACACAAATATGTGTAGTAAAACTACACCGATTTTGTATAATTTCTAGCAAGATTTCTAGTGTATTTTGGAAACACAAATCTGTGTTACACAGGTTTTCGAAGAGACCCAGTCGAGACGTAATAAGGCTTTCTAGGCTTAATTCGAATGAATTCTCCTCAGTGTATTTAAACCGTGATTTAAACACAGTTTTTTTTTTTAATTTAAACAACCCAAAAAATTTTAAAAGGATATTTTGGAACTCATTTTGAAGATACTGTTTATTACAATGCCTTAAAAAAAGTTCCAGCGAAATAAGCTTTGGTTGTAACGTGCCAAAAATAAAACAATTTGAAGTTTTAAGCAAAATCACATTTTTTACATTTCTTTCTGTATCACAAAAGACTTCAAAAATAACGTAAATGAACGAAATTCATAACTGCAAAAAAGGCAGAGCAGATTGAGCTATTTTATTTGACAAATTGTTAAAACGGAAGGAAGGTTAAAAAAATTATTCAAAGTAAAATGCAATGTTTTCTTATTTTCGGGAATTTTTACTAAGAAATGTAAAAAAAACTATTCTTAACTAGATTCTAAATCAAATTTAGCCTTAGGCTAGTACAAATTTTAATTTAATTGTTTTGTCTGGCAGTCGAATTTGAACTAATGAAACATACAATAAATTAATTGCTTTGATAAACAAAACTTCAAGTATTTTTTTTTATTCACAATTTTCTCATCTGACCAAGCATCTGACCTCAAAATAAGTCCGAGATATCCTTAAAGTTTTAATAAGAGTAATCAAAATTATGGAAACGTAATTTTTTGGAGTCACACGAGAAAAAAGCCGATAATGCTTTTCCATTGAATTGTTGGAATACTGGCTTGTAATTTCAATTAATATTATTTTGCTCCCTCTCTATCTCGGCCAGAGACGATGGACAAAAACCTTGAAAAATATTTGCATCGGCCGTATTTAAAATACTCGAACTTTCCTTTTGAATTTTAACCTTTCGACAGTGGCGTTTTTCGGCCTCTCTTACAAACGGTGCAGCGACTGCCGAAAGGTCAAACAACTGCTAACTTTTGCAGTTATTTCCTGTAAACAAATAACACATTTTTGCTTTAATTGGGTCCTAAAATGAATTTTAGATTGCTGATATTATTGTTTACAGCGATATAGCTTTTTTTTTTTCACCTCGCGGTCCTTCTTGACAGAAAAGCTCCTACTTGACAGCTCGTTCCAAGGGGACCATAGTTGATCCATCGAAAAAATGTTGTCTTGGAGCAATTCCATGTCAAATAGGGAATTGGTTGTACCCGACCCTCTCCGATTTCAATGAAACTTTGTAGACATGTTATCCTAGGCATTTATAAGCCATTTTTGTGTATATGGAGCCAGTTACACTCGATAATGACATTTGAGAAGGGCGTAAGTGTTTTAAATATTTTTGTATTTCGTAATTGGGTACTAAAGCCCTATGTCAATTTTTATGTACAACGGTAAAAAACACGAATAAAAACCATTTCTGATCACTTTTTTTTCATTTTAATGCAAATTTTTTTTTTGACAGGACAACATTTTTCCGATGGATTAACTATGGTCCCCTTGGAACGAGCTGTCAAGTAGGAGCTTTTCTGTCAAGAAGGACCGCGAGGTTAATTTTTCAAAATTGATTTAAAAATCCATTTTAAACTCTTTGTGGTCGTACAAAGGGTCATTGTACTCAGAAAAATAAGCTTTATCGCTGTAAACAATAATATCAGCAATCTAAGCTTCATTTTAGGACCCAATTTAAATATTGCTATATCTCGAAGCCGTTGCATCGTATCAAAAAGTGGTCAAAGACAAACTTGTAGGAAATTTGACGGGCTTTCCGAAAAAAATACTCTGAAAGAAAAAAACACTCCACTTTTATGTGATTTTTTGATTTTTAAGTTTAAAAGTCAAATTTGAAGGTGAGCCCACGATTTTTTTTCGTTCAAAATTTTTGTGAAGATAGCCTAAGATGTTACAAAAAGACTTATGAAAAATGCAGGCTGGAGCAACTCACCTAAAAAAATACAAAAATCATTTACTGAAACTGTTTTTTTCAAAAGTGCTCTAAACGTCAAAATTTTCAAAATCCGAGTACGGGAATCGATTCTCCAGACAATTTTACATAAAAGTCTCCATATTGACCATTGTCCTAAGTCCAATCCTTGTGAAGTGGTTTTAAAAATAAAAATATTGAAAAAATTGGTTTTTTGATGGTTTTTGGCAATTTCTATATGACAGACTTGATTTTTCAGTCTCGTAAATATTTTTACCGGAAAGCTCGTCCAATTTCCCATAAGTTTGTCTTTGACCACATTTCAATTGGATGTATGGGCTTACAGATATAAGCTAATAACATTGCTCATAACTGAAAACATAATATTTTTTCAGTGTAGTATAGTAACCTGGATAGTAAATTAGCTTATATCTGTAAGCCCATACATCCAATTGAAATGTGGTCAAAGACAAACTTATGGGAAATTGGACGAGCTTTCCGGTAAACATATTTTCGAGACTGAAAAATCAAGTCTGTCATATAGAAATTGCCAAAAACCACCAAAAAACCTATTTTTTCAACATTTTTATTTTTAAAACCGCTGTAACTTCACAAGGATTGGACTTAGGACAATGGTCAATATGGAGACTTTTATGTAAAATTGTCTGGAAAATCGATTCCCGTACTCGGATTTTGAAAATTTTGACGTTTAGAGCACTTTTCAAAAAAACAGTTTCAGTAAATGATTTTTGTATTTTTTTAGGTGAGTTGCTCCATCCTGCATTTTTTGTGAGTCTTTTTGTAACATCTTAGGCTATCTTCACAAAAATTTTGAACGAAAAAAAATCGTGGGCTCACCTTCAAATTTGACTTGTAAACTTAAAAATAAAAAAATCTCATAAAAGTGGAGTGTTTTTTTCTTTCAGTGTATTTTTTTCGGAAAGCCCGTCAAATTTCCTACAAGTTTGTCTTTGACCACTTTTTGATACGATGCAACGGCTTCGAGATATAGCAATATTTAAATTACGAAATACAAAAATATTTAAAACACTTACGCCCTTCTCAAATGTCATTATCGAGTGTAACTGGCTCCATATACACAAAAATGGCTTATATATGCCTAGGAAAACATGTCTACAAAGTTTCATTTAAATCGAAGAGGGTCGAAAAAAAAGTACCTAAAAAATTACTGTTTTGGGCTGGAATTGCTCCTTGTCCAAATTTTTTTTGCATTAAAATGAAAAAAAGTGACCAGGAATGGTTTTTAATCGTGTTTTTTACCGTTGTACATAAAAATTTACATAGGGCTTTAGTACCCAATTTTGGTTTTTAGAGTACCGTGAAATTCCAGTGTTTTGAAATTGCCATACCTTAAAATTTCTTCTTTTTTTGTCGTGAGAAATCAGCAGCCCTAAAAAGTTAACACAGATGTGTGCTGCAAAAATCCGTGCATTTTATTTTATTTTTTTGTTAACTGGATTTGGCCTGAGTTTTACACAGATCTGTGTTATCTTGATTTTGCGTGAAGGACCGAACTATAAAGAGCATGATTCTAAGTTACCGTGTAATGTTGTTCAGGCAGGATAAATTATACACGTTTTTTAAAAAATACCATGAGCAACAAAAATGCATAAATGCAACAAGTTTTGAGTAATCGAAAACAAAGAACTGTGAAATCAAAAGCCGGTAACTTTTATTTCTAAACGTGTATAATTAATCCCGCCTGTGACGTATGAATTTGCTAACATAGACTAACTACAAGACTGGACAGTGGGCTCCGAAACTAAGACTGAACCTTTTCTTGACCCCTTGGCAGATTTTGATTCGTGAATCTTAACAAAATCACACTTGCGTTCTATGGGATGGGCCATAGGGACGTGGCGTTACATCGTGCTGCCACCTGGTTTTTTTAAGCGCAAGAGTGTAAAAGTGCTGAGTCATCGTCTAAAAATAGACGGCGTCCTATCTCGCCCAGCAAAATGAAGTCGATAAAGTAGTCGGTTTCGATGAGAAAAAGTGGAAAATGTGGTCTAAAAATAGCGACGCCATCCCCCTATTCCGGTATAGAATCGGACCGACCGACAGCTTGATGGCCATGAACTTAGTTTTAATCGTTCAAATTAAACTGGTGCTGGGTAGGGCAGTCGGAAATCGTTTCTATGTTTTGATCGTTTGAATTTTCATTACAATTGAATCAAATTACATTTTCGTAGCTTAAATTTTAATTCCGAATTAGCTCAAATCATATTTGGATACATTTGATAATCACATCGATTAATGAATCGTCACATAAGTTGATATCCTTGCTTACAGTGTTATTGTGTAATTCTTCTGCTAGCAAGAAACATAACACAAGTAGTAAAATACCTAAATAAAACAGTTTGAACCAGCATTTTTCAGCGCTGCTTGAACGAGAAGTTCAGCATCGTGGTAAAGTATCGGTAAACGCTCTCGTAAAACTCGTTGCCCAGTCCAAAGATAAAACAATCGTACTCGCTGTTCATCAGCTCGAACGAGTACAGCTTCTGGCCGTTTTCCGCCTGGAGCTGGCTGTCCCCCAGCTTCATGTCGAACTTGAGCCCGAGCGCCCGCGGAATGAGCGCACACTTTTCCTGCACGTCCATCGTTTCGTCCATGGCCAAGCTCCGGGCGGCGTCAATTTTCGCTTCCTCCAGCTCGGCGAAATAGTTGTGCCGGTCGGCGATCTTCACGCCCAGCTTCTTCTTGATGTCCGAGTTTTTGTACTCGCGATAGTTCCGGATAATGTGCTCGTTGTCGTCGGTGTCCATCTTTGCCGCCTGGTCCAGCGATTGGACCTGCATCATGTTCTCCTCGACCGGCATCTGTGGGAAAGAGGGAAGCAATTAGAGGGTGGTCATTCTATTACAAAGGTACCCCTACCGCTTGCAAGGTTTTCAGCATCTCGTTGCAGGCCACCTGTTTGGCCCCCTTCTTGGTGTTGTGCACGCCCCGTCGGACGATATTGCCGACGCGGCATTCGAACTCAAACTCCGGCGCATGTGACGGACCGGAACTTCGAACGCACTCAAACTCTGGAACCTCGAAATTACGCTGAACGCAGATATCGCGCACCTCCATCACTTTGTCCGACGAAGAAATGGCCAGCTGCGGGTCGTCCAGGTCAATCCCACTCTCGCCGTGGCTGGCCAGCAGTTTCAGCATGTGCAGTGCGGCAGCGTGTTTGGAATCTTTCTTCGAGCGGCCATGGCCCACACAAGTCTGGCCAAGCGCCGTGACCGAGGTGCTGAAAATCTTTGCCGGCGTCGAGTTGTCCTCGCCCGCGCTCTCGTAGATCGGAAGCGGAACCTTCCGGCGGGCGCAAATTTCCTGCAGTTCCGTGACCGGGGTTTTCGCTCCGAGCGCAGACTGGCCAGACATTTTGCGTTGGGGTTTTGATTGATTTTCAAATTCTTTAGTTTTTCATTCGATTTTTCAAGTCACTTGCGAAATAACGTCAACAAACACAATCTTGTACAAACACGCTTGTGCAAACCTGCACTGAGCAAAACTTACACAGCTCAACGGAGTGTTCTACACATGATCTAACCCTGCTGTACACGCAAAACGGACATTAGGTATAAATTCCTATTTTTTAGTATTTTTTGAACTTATGTTCTAGCTTGTCAAATTATACCTAAAAATTAGTATTTTTTTCTTCCTAAAATTTAGGATTTTTTTAGAACACTGAAGTACTTCTTAAAAATTCCTAAATTTTAGTATTTTTTTAGTTCAAAAATTGCGATTCACGTTTTGACAAGTCAAAACAAAATAGTTTCGTGGCTGTGAGTTGGTGTTCCGCAGTGCTGCTGAAAACTTAGGAACTTTGGCAAGGTAAGTTTTGTGCAGGAAGAAAAGTGGTTCTCCGGTTCTGCACGGAGAACGGAACCCGGAGCATCCTTGTTAGAGGAAGTGTGGCTCGCGTGCTTGTGGAAGAGGAGGAGGAGGAGGAGGAGGACGGAACCTTCAACTCCCGGCGAAATTAAAAAAGCCGCCTCTTCCCTCTCGTGCTCTGGAGGACGGATCTCGGGACGGATATTTGCGTGGCGATTGTGTGAATGAAAAATTGTATCGAGTTTTAGTTTGACGAACCAATTTTTATCTTTTTGTGATTTGGTTGGACGTTGCGGGTGTGTGTATGTATGCGTTGGTGAAAGTGCGTTTGTGAAAGTGTTTGTGTGTGTGTGTGTGTGTGTGTGTGTGTGAGAGAGAGAGAGAGAGACTGAAAGTGAGAGGGTGGGGGTAGAGGAAGAGAAAGAGAGAAAGAAAGAGAAAGTGGGAGAGAGAAGAGGAGAGGGAGAGAAAAAGTGGGAGAGAAGAGGGAGTGAAAGAGAGCGAAAATGGGAAAGGGAGAGAGAAAGTGGGAAAGGGAGAGAAAGGGGGAGTTTGTGAGAGAAGGCTGGAGGGGAAGAGGGAAAGAAAATGTGGGAGAGAGATAGGGTGAGGGTAGAGGAAGAGAGAGAGAGAATGTGGGAGTGAGAGGGGCAAAGATGAAGAAAGAGAGAGATAAGAGATTAAGTTGGAGAGAGAGTAGGAGATGGAGAGAGAGTAGGAGAGGGAGAGATAGTAGGAGAGGAAAAGATAGTAGGAGAGGGAGAGAGTTAGTAGGAGAGGGAGAGAGAGTAGGAGAGGTAGAGAGAAAGTGGGAAAGAGAGAGGTGAGAAAATATGAGAGAGAAAAAATGGGAGAGAGGGTAGGAGAGGAAGAGAAAAAGTTGAATTGAGAGCAAGGGAAGAGAGAGATAGCAGGGAACAGGAAGAGCGAGAAAATAGAAAGAGAGGGGAGAGAGAGAGAAAATTTTAAAAATCTTTAATTCCAAACATTATAAAACTCCAAAAAATCTTATATTCTACAATTCAAAATATTTAAAGATTAAAATGTTGAAGTTGTAAAAATATTAAAATATTAAAATAATAAAAGATATTTAAAATAAACAAATATTAAAATATTAAAGAACTAACATATTATATAATATTATACAAAATTATAATGTTAAAATATTCAAATCATTATATATTTATTTCAGGTAAGTACATTTATGAATGGTGGTGTAGTGGTAAGCGTGATTGCCTCTCACCCAGTCGGCCTGGGTTTGATCCCAGAAGGTCCCGGTGGCAAATTTTGAGACGAGATTTGTCTGATCACGCCTTTCGTCGGACAGGGAAGTAAATGTTGGTCCCGGTCTAACCTAGAGGTTAGGTCGTTAGCTCAGTCCAGGTGTAGGAGTCATCTCCCTGGGTCCTGTCTTGGTGGAGTCGCTTGTAGGCAGTTGGACTAACAATCCAAAGGTCGTCAGTTCGAATCCCGGGGTGGATGGAAGCTAAGGTGAAAAAGAGGTTTGCAATTGCCTCAACAATCAAGCCTTCGGACACCTAGTTTTGAGTAGGAATCTCGCAATCGAGAACGCCAAGGCAATGCTGTAGAGCGAATAATTTGATTTTTTTTTACATTTATGAAAAAGTTGTGTTTTATGTAAATAAAAATATTAATATCATTTAAACTTTTTTTTTCTTCTGCCTGCATATCTCTTGGAAAATACCTAATTTAAATATTAAAATATTAAAATATTAAAATATTAAAATATTAAAATATTAAAATATTAAAATATTAAAATATTAAAATATTAAAATATTAAAATATTAAAATATTAAAATATTAAAATATTAAAATATTAAAATATTAAAATATTAAAATATTAAAATATTAAAATATTAAAATATTAAAATATTAAAATATTAAAATATTAAAATATTAAAATATTAAAATATTAAAATATTAAAATATTAAAATATTAAAATATTAAAATATTAAAATATTAAAATATTAAAATATTAAAATATGAAAATATTAAAATATTAAAATATTAAAATATTAAAATATTAAAATATTTAAATATTAAAATATTAAAATATTAAAATATTAAAATATTAAAATATTAAAATATTAAAATATTAAAATATTAAAATATTAAAATATTAAAATATTAAAATATAAAAATATAAAAATATTGAAATATTAAGATATTAAAATATTAAAATATTTAAATATTTAAACATTAAAATACTTAAATATTTAACTATTAAAAATTAAAACATAAAAAAACCAAAATATAAAAAATAGATTAATTTAATATTAAAAATATAGAAACATTAAAAAATTAAAACATAATTTAAATTTTAATATTTATTTTCAGGTTAGAACATTTATGAAATAGTTGTGTTTGATGTAAATAAAAATATTAATATCATATAAACCATTGTTTTCTTCTGCCTGCATATCTCTTGGATAATACATAATTTGATCTTTGATTATTCTTAAGTATAAGTAATTTTCGATCCCTCACTTTTCCAGAAAATACCTCAAATTTAGGTATTTATTCCTAAAAATTAGGAATAATCATGGTCCGCCATCTTGGATTATACCTAAATATCAGTAATTTTGGATCCCTCACTTTTCCAGAAAATACCTCAAATTTAGGTATTTATACCTAGAAATAAGGAATAATCATGGTCCGCCATCTTGGATTATACCTAAATATTAGTAATTTTGGATCCCTCACTTTTTCTAAAAATACCTCAAATTTAGGTATTTATTCCTAAAAATTAGGAATAATCATGGTCCGCCATTTTGGATTATACCTAAATATTAGTAATTTTGGATCCCTCACTTTTTTCTGAAAATACCTCAAATTTAGGTATTTATTCCTAAAAATTAGGAATAATCATGGTCCGCCATCTTGGATTATACCTAAATATAAGTAATTTTGGATCCCTCACTTTTTCTGAAAATACCTCAAATTTAGGTATTTATTCCTAAAAATTAGGAATAATCATGGTCCGCCATCTTGGATTATACCTAAATATTAGTAATTTTGGATCCCTCACTTTTTCTGAAAATACCTCCAATTTAGGTATTTATTCCTAAAAATTAGGAATAATAATGGTCCGCCATCTTGGATTATACCTTAATATTAGTAATTTTGGATCCCTCACTTTTTTCTGAAAATACCTCAAATTTAGGTATTTATTCCTGAAAATTAGGAATAATCATGGTCCGCCATCTTGGATTATACCTAAATATAAGTAATTTTGGATCCCTCACTTTTTCTGAAAATACCTCAAATTTAGGTATTTATTCCTAAAAATTAGGAATAATCATGGTCCGCCATCTTGGATTATACCTAAATATTAGTAATTTTGGATCCCTCACTTTTTCTGAAAATACCTCCAATTTAGGTATTTATTCCTAAAAATTAGGAATAATAATGGTCCGCCATCTTGGATTATACCTAAATATTAGTAATTTTGGTTCCCTCACTTTTCCAGAAAATACCTAAAATTAAGGTATTTTGGTTCTACAATTATACCTAAAATATAGGAATTCTCGTACTAAAACGCTATTAGTAATTTTATTACTAATAGCCGATTAGTAATAAAATACCTTATTGCAGTCAGGTTCGATTATACCTAAAAATTAGGAATTTATACCTAATGTCCGTTTTGCGTGTACAGAGCACTCAAATATCAATCGCAAAACACTTGAAATTTCGGTGATTGGCCATGAAATAATGTCAATAGCCAAACACTTGAATTTTGAATGGTGTTGAAAAATAAAAGTACGTACAAGCGATTTACAGGTTCTTGCTTGCTAGTCGTGCACGCTACCACTGCGCCGGCCGGCCAGTTGAAGACGGGAGAGTTTTTTGTGCTATTGGTTCTTGCCTCGCTTCTAGCCTTCGATGAAAGTCGCGCAAAAATCAATCAGTGAAACACATTAAATTCATGTGGATAATCACGTTGACTTTGAATAGTGCCTGTTTTGGGTAGAACTTAAGATCATTTTCAATTGTTTTGCTCATCACTTTGAATAGTTCAAGAAGGTGGGACAAATTCATGAGCAAAACACTTGAAAAGCTCGAGCCACCTGAATGAAAATAACAAGTTAAAAAATACCAAAAAGTCAACCGCCTAAACACTTGCATTTGATAGTTGTTTGGATTGATGTTGAAACACAAACCAATTAGATCTACGATGTGACTTTATTCAATCATTCAAGTGTTTGGGCACTTGAATAAAAAGTGTGGCATATTTTCAGTGTGTTCAAACTTATTAAATTTTATGCACGCTAAACGAGGGGGCCCAAAGTGGATCTCAATGTTTGAGTTTGTTTGAACGATCTCAATTTTGATTAAATGTTATTGCACGGTCAGTTTCTTACTGGACTCGATCGGACCAACAAACATAACAAACATATTCCGTTCTGTCGATAAGTGATTCTTATGTAAAATTGGCCGGGGAATACGATGGTGAGGTCAAATTTAAAAAATAAAAAGTCAAGGTAGTTATGTCACAGACATAACCGGAATGGCGTAGACTACGTAAAGTTTTGATATGTGGACAGAGTTTTCCATATCTTAATTTTGAAGAATTAGCTAGATACTTGAAATACATTAACGGAATAAGATCGTGAATGGGAGATGGACCCCCCAACAAGACAGAACTTACACACTCTTAGGCCAGTAAACTCAATCGGACCGTGTACGTACCGGTTGTTGAAACGGAATTCGTATACGATTCGAATTGAATTCCGATTTAGTTGACTTTTACTAGAAAGAGATGGCAAATCTAATGCGAACAAAACCGCAGCTGCCATGTAAACATACTTTGAATGTGTTGGTAAATCTTTGACTAGAAAGCCTTATTCCAACAACAAGATCGAATGGAGGAAGGAAAGACAAGAACGAAAAACGTTTTTTTCGCGAACCGAATGAATGTTTGGTAGTAGAATGAGGGGGAGGGAGAGGGGTGAGGGGTCGTCCCGCCCGTGTGGATCAATCGGACCGCGCACTGGACTCACAATCCAGAGTTCGCTGGTTCGAATCCCGCGGCGGGCGCTCTAAAATTCTTTGTGTAAATATGGGTATTCGGCGCCGTCGCTCCGTGCCATACTTTCATACACTTAGGAGCCCAGGGCGGCGAAGTCCTTGTAGATAAAAGGAAGACACTAGTGGTTGGTACTAGCAATGGTGGCCGACAGCTATAAAGTCAACTTCGTTTTTTTCGAGAGGGGTTGGGGCGAGAGCAGCCTCAGAAAGCTGTGCAATCCGTCACCCCCGAAGACCAACATTTGTTCCTGAAAAGCATTTCACGGACTCATGACGGGTGGTACGAGAGACGGGGAGTGAGGGCAATTCCGAAAAGTTTGGAATCCTCACGCCATTCCTCTTGTTTGACAACCACGGCTTGGCCTACGAGAAGCATCTGTCCGGCGAGAAGGCAGCAGGCGACGCTTTGTTGTTGCAGACTCGTCCCGGGTGGGACGAGGGACGGGGAGTGAGGGCAACTCCGGAGAGTTGGGCAGTCCGCACCCCCTTCCTCAGAATATTCAAACGGTCCGGCCATCGAGAGGCAACTGTCGACGACGAGAAGGCCATGCGCGCTTCTGTTGTAGCTCTGGTCCCACTCTCTCCTGCTGCTCTGGTCCTCTTCTGCTGCTGCTTGTGTTCTGGTCTCTCTGCTCTGCTGCTGCTGGTCTGGCCGGTCCTAGGTCTAATACGTGAATGTTGGTCTGAAAACTGGCGCACTTTTTTATATATGTTTTCGGCTCGCTACTTCCCCTCCTTTTTCGCGACCGACACTCGGTCGCGTTGCTCGGGTGATTTTCCCCTCAAAATAGGTACTTGACATTCCCGTCCGTGAGTGGGAAGCGCTCATTTTGCTTGCAAAATCTCTGAATTTTGAAAACATTTTAAATCATTGAATTGTTTCAATAGTAAAACTATTTTGCCAACACTGAAAATTTTATAGCAAATTGCTGAATAATTTTCGAATCGAATGGAACATAAATCGTGTCGATTCGATTAGAGGGAAGGAAGATATAAGCACTAGCGTGCCCAGCTCTTTGAGGAAGGTGGGGCAATAATATGAACGTTTTGAAAATTACGCCATATATGGAAACCCCCTGACCAAATTAAAAACAAATTTCTCAGGGAGGGTAGGGCAGTTGCCCCATGTTGCCCCACCCTGTGCACGCTAGTGGATATGAGCGTTTGACGGATGACGCAGTCATCCAGGGCCTTCGGCCCGGGTTTTTTGGAATGGCACCTCAGTACCTTCGAGTAAGACGTAGTCTAGAAAATATATTTAAATCTAAATTTTGATCACGGAAATGGATTCTACGTCCAATTTCCTTCAAAATTGAGTCTAAGACCGACCCTCTAAGATGTGTGGTTCCTGAGTTATCGTCGTTTGAAGATTGGGGTTTCGCTCAAAAATCGCCAAAAAGTCGATTTTTTGAGAGGGTACAAAAACGGAGGGGGTGGGCCGATTTGGATGAAATTCGGGATTTTGGCATGTTTTGATAGTCTACAGCTCTGCCAAATTTGAGCAGAATCGGAGATGGTAATTTTCAAATTTGCATTTTTTCTTGCACACTTCAAGTGGAATGACTCATGTGTCAAACCAGTACAAACATTAGGGCGAAAGATTTTACGGAAAACATCCCGCAAAATGTTTGAACGGGGATGACATTTTCTAGGTTAATGATCTGTCATTTAGTTTCAGAAAGCGCTCCTTTTTCTATCTTGCCACACTCATTCACTACGTTTGCAATTTGACATCTCTTATATAAAAATTTAGTCCTAATTTGATTTTGCTTCCTGCAGTTGAACATGTTCAACTCGAGCTTCATCGATTTTTTTTTCATAAAATTATTTTTATTAGGTCCTTTTCGGTACACCCTTACCAAAAATCATGATTTTTTGAGTTCCAAATCCCACTTTTCATACGATTTTTTCAGTTCAACCCATGTAACCATTTTTATGGTTGTAGTACCTGAACTCAAAAAATCGTATGAAAAGTGGGATTTGGAAATCAAAAAATCATGATTTTTGGTAAGGGTGTACTGGGACCTGGTTAGGACCGAGTCAGCTTTTGTAATTACATTGTTCTTAATGCTAAGAGTAATTACAGAGGGTCTTGTGTGTAAATGTTAGTGGGAGGGGAAACTTCATCGATTTGTCACGCAAAAGTTTCTTCGATTGTGAGTCGATTCGTCTAACTGTCAACACCCTACACGCTCAATTTGGACTACCCAAACTTTGCTTAGTTTATGATCTTTTTGAGAAACGAATACGCGTAAATGTCAACATTTGCGCTCTTAGTCAAAAACAAGAAGTTTAAAGTATGTTTCGATCAAGTTTAATATTTTTTTTTCAAATGTTTTCAGGAGCTCGCTGCTGATTCACATGTGCCCGGAACGGTTCCGCACCAACACGGCGGCTTCGCCGTGTACAAGATGCACTTTGCACCGTTGATGAGCTAATTTAACGCGGGCAGGGAGTTTCTCAACTTTTCTTGTACTAAAAGCTCGACGGCACTTCGTTTGTACTAATAAGTTATTATTTATCTAAAAGATGTATTATTTTTTAAATGGCGAAGCTTCACAACTTTTTACACAATGTTTTGAAACGGTACAGAACATAACCTAACCTAATTTTGTTCGAACGCGAACGCTTAAAACCTAGCTAAAATTTGATCCTTTTGGCACTGTGTATTCGTATAACCTATTTTTCTTCAGCTCAATAAAGAAAAGAGGCAAACTTTTTTTTTTGAGAATTTCAACAGAACTTTAGCATGGCGACCACTCCACTTAAAAGTGGGACTCTAGGGGCTTTCGTTTGCGATGCCGCTTCGCTGCTGCCGGAATACGGAATTGTACGGTGAGCAGAAGGTGAGGGAGAAGAACGGATTTGGTGAATGATCGATTTGGGAATAAAGCTGGATGTTGCGTTTGGTTTGTGCCAGGCGCCGAATTTTTTTAAACCTTGGTTAACACGTAAATTTAGAGCTTTGCGAGTAGCGGTTAAACACATCACATAGAACATAAATGGGGGAAAAAATGGAGAGCGCAAAATGGTGGGCGAATCGATTTTTGGAAAACGAGCGTAAAAATACACAAGCACAAGTGTGACATGTAACGTAACGGTAACGAGCACTATAGCAAAATTGATTATGTATAGCGTATGCGGTTATTTGTTTATTTGTTTTTTTTTGTAATGTACTGATTTTTTGCCGAAATTCTATAAATATATTCATTTATTTATATAAAAAGTCCTATCAATATTAATTAACATGCTTGAAAATCGTTTAGAAAATATAAAAAAACGAATCCAAATTATATGAAGTTCATTTTAGCGTGTTTTGTTTATTTTGGACCTACCTTTTTTCAACACCCTCAGCAAACGTCAAACTATACAAAATTGCTGCCGGATCTTTTCCGGGAGAGATCCGGAAAAACATCCGGCAGCAATTTGTATTGATTTGACGTTTGCTGAGGGTGCTGAAAAGTTTGGTTATGTTACTGCTTGCCTAAGACAACGTCTGTTTTTCCAACCTGCCAATTTAAATATCGAAATATTTTAACTTAAACTTTCTTTAAAAAGGAATCAGGAATGCGTTATTCATAATTTCATAAATTAAATTTAGTCCCGAAACATTTATGATTCAATTTCATTCTATAATGACAAGCTTCATTCAAAAATCAGCAATCAATATGCAAATTTCCCAAACATTGAATGTTATTTAATTTAAACATGAATTATAAAAAACTTTTTCATTTCACGCTCAATCAAAATTACTTATTTTATGAAAAATATTTGAAAACCTGTGTTCTACGAGATTTGAAAAAGATTCTGTGAGTTTACCAAAATGACTCAATTTCCAGAAAAAAAATTAAAAAAAAATGAGGGAAATGCAACATGCCATCATTAAACACTCAGATTTCATGAAACTCGAACCTACCCAAAAATGAGTAGGAGAGAAAAATGTCATGTGTGAGTGCATTTTACTTAAATTATGGTGAATCAGTTTTGATTAAATCTGAGTGAAATTCTTCAGTATTTGAGGGTTCGACGAAGTCAACAGCATGTAATTCCATCGAACACCTAATGTTGGCATATCACCACCACTGATTTGACGTTTGCTGAATGTGCCGAAAAGTTTGGTTATGTTAGGCATTTTAAATATTTCGGCAAATTTTGCATTTAAAACTGCAGAAAAATTAGTTTAGCAAATGTGAATGTGAATTAATTTCAAATGAAGTTCAATGAGGAATAATACTTAAGTGCAATATACTAGTCACGAATATTTTTTTAGATTTGTTACTTATATTCGAGTACTATGGACATGTGAATGATATCTATTTCCTATTTTCAGTTGTGGGCTTTATAATTTTGACAATCACTTTTCAACAGGGCATTTATGATGCCTAGCATAGGAATGATTTAGGACTGTTTGTTTGAACATTTATTTGACACTGTTGGTAGTTCTGCATTATCTACTTTGAATTGACTGACCTTACTCGAGTAATCTAAGTTATAAAAAAAAACAGTTAAGTTGTAATATCTTGTGTTATAATGTTGTTATAGGAATCAACAAACAACTGTTATATCATTACGTAAATTTAAGTTTGAAGACATTTACACAATTTTTGACACTTATTTACCGCAGCGAGCAGTCAAGTTTGCTTTCTTATAAAGGAGATATGAAACATTACTATCACAATAAACTTGTGCGACCCGTTGACGTCACGAGAGTTTATGAAACGGAACCTTAATACCTATGTTGTTGATTAGGGATGCAGCTAATTGACTCAAATGGATCATGATCGTGATGGCTTAGGTTAAGTTTGGATTTGCTTTGTAAACAAATGGAAGCTTGCAACGTTAGACATGAAACATAATGACGAATCCCAACAAGTCTGTTAGCAACATAAACGCGAATCTTAACTATATAACAACCAATGTAATGTAAACATCAGGGGGGAGGACAGCGAAAATTTCCGACCGAAACGTCAAACGTCTCAAAGTTACTCACTTCTCACTGCTACCCAATTTTGCTTAACACTGTCCTACCCCCTGTTGAGTAAGCGTTTCTTCAGAGAGGATCGAGGGATCAAACCGGGGCAAAACACCAAAACTTTAAAAGCTAATAAGCGGCTGTTCGCTCTTCTCCATGGCCGTTTTGCGTGCCCTCAGATGGACCAGCACGGGCGCCCCGAGCAGCGAGTGCATCCGCTCGAAGCTAAACTCGTCCGTCGTCGGATGGTCACCGGCCACATTCAGCAGGTCCATCACGTTCAGCTGAGAGGTGACAGTGGAGGAGCTCACCGGCGGTTCCGGCGGTGATCGCAGCTCCAGGTTGACGGCTTCACTGCGATGGGGATGCTGGTGGATGGCGGCAATCGGTGCGGGAGGCGCTCGCCGGATCACTTTCGGCGACGGGAGGACCGTTGAGGCGTCGCTCGCGACGAATTCTGGAGTTTCGGATTTTTTTGTTTGCGGGTGGGCGCGGATTTTGAAAAGGTCGAATTTTTGGGGTTTGGTTAAGAATAAAAAAAAAGTTGTACAGACACCGAGATTGTTGGTTTAGTTAGGCTTAATAATATAAGGATTGAGATTCGTAGAAATTAAAAACAAATACTGCAGACCGAAAGCTTGGAATTTAGTTTTAAAGTTACTAAACTTGGTTTTAATTACAGACATTTTTGAAAAGATTCATATACAAATGGCACAGTTTTTGGTTGATTGCTCAATATTATATTCTTTTCCCCAGCAAAACAAATGTTAAGTGGGGCCTTTGAATGATATAATGATCAAATTAAATTTGAATCCATCGGATACTGCCTTATTTTGTGTAATTCTGTGATTTCGGAATATACCCGTCCGGATTCAGCTGAAAATTCTTCATTGATTAAATTTGTTTATCATTTTTTTTTAAATGAAATAGGCAAGTTAAAACAAACCTTCTTCCATTAATAATTATTAATCTAACAATGTTGATAGTTCGCACAGATAGAGGAAATATACCCATTTTAAGCCTAATAAGCGGTCGTGTTTGAATGATGCTGGATAATCTGGAAGTGTTCTTTGAAATACCAAAACCAAGTACACCAACGAGTAGAGCAACTTTTTGTGAACATTTCTGTTGAATTTCACTTTTATTAAAAGTTATTTTATTCCTTTTACAAGCATTGGAAAAATATATTTCCCAAATGCATTCTAATCAGACGAGAATGCATTGGGCCACGCCCATTTTCCTATTTTCACCTTAGTTCTTTTTTCTTCCAGCGCTCTTTTGGGTCTGCTTAGTGCTGTCAAAATTGATGAAATTTTAAGCGAACACTCACGAAAAGTAGCATTTTTAGAGAAAGTTTCCTGGCATCACTGGCTCACTCCAACAGGCGCTGCTGGCGGTGTTGGTGGCCACCCTTTGTTCTTTATTTGTCTTCGCTTCTCGCTCGGATTTCTTCAGCCTTCGATTGGAATGGGTCGTCAAAATTGAAACGTCAAAAGACTTGGCGCGTTTGTTTTTTTGATGGCGCTTGCTAATTATTAAAATGTTTCGGAATTATTTTTCAAGTGAGTGACCAACTAATGTTCAAAAGAACATGTTGCCGGTAGTTTGAAGCAATTTCATATCTTAAGCGCATTAAAATCGTTAGTGCAAGTGAAAAGATATTGATGGCGACTTTCGTTAAGCAGTTAAGCTCTCATCTTGCGTGTGGATGTGTGTGCCAACAAAATGATGAGAAATGGTCTCGCAAAATAGAAATTATGATCAAAAGTGCATTAAATTTGATCTTTTCAGCCAGTAAATGGCATAAATTCGCGTGCTCACTCGAGGCGGTAAATGTATAACCTAAATAATATTTTTGGAGTTTTAATCGAGCATCAAACTCTCCATATGGCAAAGATAGGTGTTTGATTAAAAAGGGTATATTTTTCCTACCCGTTTTGATTGCCACCAAATTTGTTCCAGATATGCCCTTGAGTTTCAAACCACGCGTAGCAAAACAGGTACCATTGATATAAAGTTCATCTGCAGAAGAAAAATATGTGTCTGTACCTATCGGGTACTCATTTTCAGATACCTCATTTTCTGCTTTTGAAGTACCGGCAAGCCGAGCAAACATAAACAAAAAAATATTTCTAAAATTTCAGAAACTCAAAAATTTAAGAAATCGTCAGTTTAAAAAATTCAAATTCAATAATAAAAAAAACTAAATTCCAAAATTCTAAAAATTCAAAGATTCTGAAATTCAAAATCTCAAAAATTTGAAAGTTCTGAAATAAAAAAAAATAAAAAAATCTACAATACAAAAATTTAAAAAATCTCCAAAAATCAGAGCTTCAAAATTTCCAAAGTTTTAAAATTTGAATTATCAAAAATTAAAAAAAAAATATTTTTTTATCTGTTTTAATTTGTTGAAGAATTATTTTAAATTTAAATTTGGTTTTTTTTTCGGTTTTATAAAAAAATATTACTGCTTGTTTTTTTTTTAATTTATTTATTTCTATCCAGATTTTTAAGCGAAGATGTCGTAACGAATGGTGCACACCCGAAATGTCAAAATCGCGCAGTGGTACTAACGATAGAAAAATAGTGTTGCTGTCATGCCATGGCAAATCATTTGTTTCAAATTTTGTATTTTTTTTAAATTTTGCAGCATTTTTTATTTTTTCATTTTTTTTTATTTCTTAATTTTTTTAAATTAAAAAAAATATTAAACATTTTATTTTTTTTTCCGTGCTTGATTCGATTTTTCCATGCATAATTCCATTTCAATTCAATTTTCAATTCAATTCAATTTTTTTTTTTCGAGATAGCATGTTACAATTTGGTTTCTGCTTGTATAGAGATTTGGATTTTCCTTACAACTATGAATGTTTCAGATACTGACTTGGTAGCATAGAAATTGTTTGTTTCAAATCTTCAAATCTAGGAAAAGGGTGGTAAAAAACCTAGCGAAATCCATAACTGTGATAATTCCATTTGATTCGGTAGCAACCAGGCTAAATACCGGGTAGCAAAGTGAAATCCCGAAGAACTGAGAGCAAATTTGCTGGTTGACGTCGGGTGCAAATTTGATTTGCTTCGATGTTTGCCCCCAGCGCTGGAGATGCACTTAGGTTGTGCTAACAAGGAGATTCACAAAAATCTCCAGCTGATTGATTTTCTTCGAGAAGTTCGGATTTTTTTTGCGTGTTTCGTCTCCTCTCTCTTTCGCGGGTGAAGAGAGTTCTCAAGCGAAAATGAATATTTTGCGATTATTCCATCCCTGGTTAGGCTTTAAAAAATACAGAAATAAATCATTTCACCATGTTTATTTCTCATTAGCATTGTCAAAAAAATAAAAATAAAATAAATAAATTTTAATTGCATTTTTAACCTAGATTTTGTGTTGTGTTTTACCCATATTAGGTGTAAAATTTTACCCAGATTGCTAGTTCAAAAGTTACGCAGATTTGACAGACAACGGTTGTACAAAGTTCTGTTTTAAAGGCTTTTACGCATAATCTGGCTGCGATTTGTGTGAAATTTTACACAGTTCTGTCTAATCTGGATTTTGCGTGGCAAGCTATTCAGAAATGTGTAAATGGGTCAAATCGCAGATTTGGGCTAACTTTCGGTGAATTCAGAATGAAATTGACTCAAATCTGACAGATGTCCCATTTACTTATTTCTGAGAAGGTTTGGCTTTGACAAAAAATGAGTAATTTGTGCGTGTGGGATTTGCCTACAAACTTATATTAAGATACTTGTTCAGAATTTTGATTGGTTTTTTAAAGTCAAATTTCAGATTTAGTTCAAACGTATTTCTCAAAGAATCATAAGATTGAATCGGTTGTAGCGGCAGCATTGAATGAACTGATTGGTAAAAATTCTGAAAGGTCAGAATAGATGATGAAACGGTTATAACTTTTAATTTTGTTCGAATCTTTCCAATTATGTTAAAATTAGTAGGTATTATCAGTGACCTAGTAAAAAGACGAGTGAGAAATCATTTTGCAATCCTACGCACCACTCTAGCCAATGCGTTAAACGAGAGACAATGCGAACAAAAAGGTTTGAAAAGAAGCTTGAAAAACATCATGCACGCAAAGTTAAACGAAAAACCGGAAGCAAAAAAAGCGATCAGCAGAAATCTTTATCTCCGAGAACTCACCGGCATTCGTTGCGTACTCGATCGGTGGCACCGCCGGCCTGTGCTGGAAGCCTGGATTCTGCCGCCGGGGTGGCGCCTTCGGTGGTGGCGGCAGCGGTGAGTTCTCCAACGCGTCGTCCGCGCTCAACTTGCCACCGTCCTCGATTTCGTCCAGCTGGCGCTGCAACTCGGCCACCATCAGCTTCATGTAGTCGTACCCGGCACAGGTCAGGGCTTTCATCCACTGCTCCATGTTGCCCTGGGATTCGGTGCTCAGGTAGTATGTCCGATTGTTGGCGCCGTGGAAAATTATCTGAAAGCAGTACTGTTCGCCCTCTTCGGCGAGTTCTGAAAAAAAGGCAAGTCCGTTAAAATCATGAAACTCCACACTTTTCAACCACTTACCAACGGTGCAACCCTCCAGGATGATCATCCCGAGCGGTTCTCGGTCCCCTTTTCGCTCGAAGTAAAACAGCAGGTTCCCCTTGAGGACGAACCATCGCCGCTGCCAGCTTTTGTTCACCTCTCCCCGTTTGTTGAGCCACCCTTCCAAATCCACCGGCGGAGTGGTCGCAAACATGCACAGATTCTTCTCGTTGATCTTCATCGTTGTTCCGGTGTGACTCACCGCAAGATCTTCCCAAAGGGGCACCGCCCACCAACGTCCAGCGAAAAAAGATCGATTCCCTTTTTTTTTGTTTTTGTTGTTCGAAGTCTAACACCAACAATGGAGCATTTTTGGCCGTCACGCGAGACTATTTTTAACGCCGCATCAGAATGATGCAAAAAAAAAATGCCACCGCTGTGTGATTGGGTTTGCTATTTTTATAATTTTTGGTTGTTGATCGCGCTCGGAAAACAAAATAATTAAAAAGTCGCGGCGAGACGACCAAATCGATTGACTGACTGACAGCTGTCTGGGTTCTGGGTTGCGGACGATCCCGCCTTGCACTCTCAAACGGAACTGTCGAAAAGTGTGACGTTTCAGCAAAAAGTGCCATGAGAGAATGCACGTTTGAGTGGAATTACTGAGAACTAACATAATGTTCCAAAAATAAAATTGTAATTGTAATTGTAATTTTATTTGGCAACGATATCCTGTTAGTCAGACTTTTTATCAGGGCAAGGACTGTTAAATATAAATTATACTCAAAGAATGTAATACAAAGTGTCTAATGACATAAATACGAATGGACAAAAGGCCAAACTTTTGTAGGAACTGCTAATGTTCAAAAGAATGGGGAAAAAGTATCAAAATATAACGAAAAAGGTGACACTTTTGAGCGGTGTCAAAAAGTTTTCCGCAACATCGCTTTTTTTTGGGACACACTACTGCTTGTGGGCCAATACGCACCTCCCAAGAAACGAAATCAAGAAATGGCTTTACGAACAGCAGAACAAAGGAGAGGGAACGATTTTCTTCACCCTGTCTGGCTTGCTCTGCTACCGCTGCTGCCCATTTGGAATTTTCTTGGCCAGTTCTGATCAGGAAAAAAAACATAATTAATCAAGGAACTGCTTATTTTATCAACCCACAATAATGTTACAAAGTATTTAGAAACGTGGTTGTATTGCGGCCTAAAATCGATTTGATTTTTAAATCAATTTTAAAATATAATGTTCGCAACATTTCCTGACAGAATGTAAAACTTGGCCACAGTTGATTCATTGAACCACAGTTGATTTTTTGAAACTTTGCATAAAAATTAAAAAAGATATTTTTCTTTGGTCTGATTTTTATAGTTGTATGCTAAAATCAAGGATCTGACACGCATGTAGTTTCCTGAAGTCACCGCCAGAGGCGCTGTCAATATTGTTTATGTGTGGTTTTTGAAAAGGTCGTATAATATACAAACATAACAATTTTTCCAAATTATTTTTTGTTAGTTTTCACTATCTTTTGCATAAATATTTGAGATAATTACATGTATTACTTTTAAAACTTTGTACTATTTTGATATTATAATTGTTAAATGTGGAGAAATTTTCAAATATCAAAAAAGTACAATGTTTTACTTGACCATCCAAGCAATATATCACAATACACTAAACTAAAAATGAAATAGATTCAATTCTTTGAAACAACATAAATTACGTTTGATTCTTCCTGACCTTTGGTTTAAAATAAATTGCGCTATTAAAATACTCACTCAATTCCCGTCGAAAATGTTTTAAACTAGTTTTAATTGAATACCAAGAAGGAGATATGCTAACCTTATGTTATGCTCGATGGAATTAAATGCTGATCCCCAGGGTTAGTAAAATTTCACGATTTCGCGGACAGTGTGAAATCCGCGAAATTTGGCTTTTTCCGCGAAATCCCGTGAAATTTTATGTTTGTATGAAAATGTAACGATTTTTCTCAAAATAATTTATCAAACTCAAATAGGAATAAAACATAATCATCTGAACTACTGTAGAATTAAGCGAGAGAATACCCTGGTTTAATTACTAATATAGGGTTAGTAATTTTTAACGATTTCGTGGACGACGCGAAATTCGTGAAATTTATCAATTTCTCAAATCATTTTTTTAAATAACAACTTAATAAATATATCATCGATAAAGACTATTTAATTAAATTTTATTAGTTTTCAATTAAAAAGCTTGAATATATAATATGTAAGTCAAGATGATATGAACCATTTGAAGAAATGTTCAGATTTTTTATTAAAAATTTTAATTAATTTTTTTTGAATGTTATAGTTTCGAAAGAAATTAAAAGAATCAAGCTTTATTTCATTCAAAATAAAATTTAGTGAATTTTTTATCTTTGAAATTACATTTTAAAAACATATATTTTTTTCTGAGTCCAGTTTAATTTTAACGATATTTGGGTGAATGATTCCCTTGAAAGTAAAAAAATACTACTTTTTTGTTTGCTTTTCTCTTCAAGAATAAACATTTCGATTTTGTTAAAAATTATATTATTTTTGCCAATTGATTTTAAATTTAGTTTTAGTGAGCTGAAACTCATAAAAAATATGTTTAATGGAGTAAATGTCGCAGAAAATTCAATTTATTTAACTCATTTTGGCTGGACAAGATTGTTAAATTTGCTTTGATATGAAATTCAATAAAATGTAAAATTTTATAACAGAAGTAAATTAGCGAAAACTTTTTAGCTTAATTAGTCGAATATTAAAAAATCAGTTCAGTAAATCAGAATACGCGTGCCCTAACATTTTGTTTCAAAATATATATAGAGCCCATCAATAAACCAAGTGGAAACTTTTTTTTAAAATTAGAAGATTTTTGTGTCATGTTTAAATTTAGTGAAGATTTTTTTAGTTTATTGAATAGTCATATATAATTAAGCTCAAAAAGTAGTTTCTTAATTTAAACATTGGATTTTCAGAGTTATTTTATCATTTTTCACGTTCCGCGAAATTTGCATGAAATTTGGTGTTTTAAAATTGAGGTCCCCGTGAAATTTGCAATTTTCGAGCGTGAAAAATCACTAAGCCTTGATCCCCAGGTTCCAGTCCGAGATTAAATGTAAATCTTTTTAAAGAAAAAAAAAATAAACAAAAAAAAGTTTTAATTTTTGTAAATTATGACCGATGCGCATACGACCTTTTCAAACGCTATACGCGTCAAAAGCTTGATTCGATTTTGTCAATTTAATTTTTAAATTCCAATTTGTTGTCTACCCTCTTTCCGAAAATCCAGAACATATTATCAAATAACCTAAAATTGAACAGAAGAAAAAAATACATTTTCAAAAAATTTCAAAATTTCAACGAAATTTTGAGTGCAATCAGCTAAAAAAAAATTAAAAAAAAACATTCCCCTGTATTTATAACCGTTTTTAACATGTGTTCACAGATCGTTCAATAAATATATTCAATTGAACTTTCGACGTTCGCGAAGTTTTTGTTCGCAAAAAAATTATAGTAACCTATCTTAACTATCTTAACCTATTTTATTATTTACTTAAGTCTAAACAAATGTGTTCCATTAAGTACTTGATGTGAATGAAAATATATTATTTTTAATGAGAATGGTGAATGTTTTCGTCAGTTATGTGTTTTTAATGTTGCTGTTACTGTAATGTATCTGGAATCTAATTATTCAAAAAGGGGACAGATTGTGTGCTGTAACACTAGTCTTATCAAATAATTTTGAACAAATCTGAATAATTCCACCTAACTTCCTTGACCCGATAAAAAGTTGTAAACTAACAGGTTCTCGTTATAAATAAACGCACAAATTACAAACTAAGAACAACAAACATTAAGAAATATCTAAACTCGATTTACCACTTTTAAATCTCACCTGAAGCTTCTACTGTAATCGTAAACCGGCTTCACGCACACTAACGCACCTCACCTGCACTCCCGTACAGGTGCCCGATGTAAACAACTCGCAATCAACAGGTGAAGATGCTTCGCACCGCTTGAGCAGGTACGAGGCGCCGCTCAGTAGTGGTGAATGGATTGCGCAGCGTCAAATAACTGTATTGTGTTTTTCCTCAAAGATTGTTTTATTTCATTGATAAAAGTTAATATTTTGTGAATGAACGCTGTTTGTAAACAAACGTAACCTTGACCGTTACTATGGTGACGCTTTGTTGGGGGCATAACTGTAAACTGAACATTTGTGAATGAAATCGGGTTTCATTCTGGTTTGATCAATAAAAATTTTCACTGATCATTGAGAACCTGCAAAGATGACACTGTATTTCGACACCAAGGTCCAGTTTTTGGACAGTGAAGCGATCAGTACGGTCAGTTGTTGGCATCCGAATGAGCCGATCTTCGCCGTGGCCTCGTACAGTAATGAACGGGGTGGTTCCGTAACGATCTTTGATGATACGGTGAGTTTTGTTCACTTTTGAAGTTTGAGAAAGATTCTACACGAAATTTTTGTCTGTTTTAGGGTGTCCCCCTTCGGAACGTGACCTACCCGGTGCACTTGACGTCCCAAGCGACGGTTCTGACCTGGCACCCGGAGAAGAAGATTCTGCTAAGTGGGTGGGAGAATGGCGAGATACATGCCTGGTTCGAGGGCAAACGGGACTTTACCACCATCAATGGGCCGCACAAGTCTCCGATTATGCTGCTGGAGTTTAGCGAGAAAGGGGGCCGGGTCATTACGGCCGATGCGATGGGAGTGTTGACCGGGTGGCGGTACGATGGGCATGGTCAGTTCTTGACCATGTTCAACCATGATCTGCGGGATCCGCTACTGCACATCACGTTCCGGAAGTCGATCGAGAGCGCTAGCAACCGGGAGTTGACAAGCTTGGCCAAGTAAGAGAGAATTGGCTTTTTTTATTGATAATACTGATTGATAAATCTGGATACCAGATTTTTAAACGAAGATGGCGCTACGAATGGTCAACATTTTTTTTTGTAATGTTGGTACCACTGCGTGATTTTGACATTTCGAGCGTGCACCATTCGAACCGCCATCTTCGCTTAAAAATCTGGATACTGACCTACAAAAATTTACAAATGGGTTTGTAAAGTTCATCCTTTGCCTCGAATTTAGGATCACAGTCATTTTTGTAAATTTTTGTTGATTAGTGTTCTTTTATCTGAGGTTTTCCAAACCATGGCCCATGGGCCAAAATAAAAATTTTGTTGAAATTTGGGATCAAAGCGAAACATTTGCTATTAAAATTTGAGAAAATCCAAGATCCATTTTTGTAATTTTTTGTTGGTTAGTGTTCTTATATCTGCGGTTTTCCGAACTATGGCCCATGGGCCAATATAAAATTTTTGTTAAATTTTTAGATCAAAGCGAAACTTCTGTTATTAAAATTTGAGAAAATCAAAGAAAAATATTCGTCGTTTCAAATTAAAAATTAAAAATTGTATTTCCCCATCGCAGAGCCGCGGTGGCCGGCGACGAGGCCGCGCTGGACACGCTGACCACGTGGCGCCCGCGGACGGCCGTGCGAAACCTGGCGCACGCCACCCTCGCCGACAACTACTGCTTTTTCGCGTGCACCCAGGCCGGCATCCTGTACTACATCAACCAGACGGGCACGTGCACGGAGATTGTGCGCGGGGACAGCATCCCGATCATTCAGATCTTGTGGCACCCGAGGCAGTGAGTTCAAATTTCAACTGTAAATTCAGATGGGAATCTTTCTAAGTTGTAATGTTTTTTTTAGGGACTCCATCGTGCTACTGTTGGAGGACATCACCATCGGTCATTACGAGGTGGATGGCAGCGGTCAAATTACCGAGTTGGACCGCGTCAAGCTGTCCGGTTCGGTGAAGGCGTCCGGCTACAAAAGTGCCATCACGTGGGTCGCCGGAGTCGGCGCGGCCTTGGCCATTTTAACAGGAGACTTGTCCGTCCGTATTTGGGACATTGAAAGTAACGATAATTACGTCCTGTCGATGGAGTTGACCGCAACGGCTGGGAGTGGGACAAATGTACCGTCCCGAAACTCCGCCGTTGAGCTTTTCACCTGCGTT
The DNA here is from genome assembly GCF_016801865.2 of Culex pipiens pallens. Lineage (NCBI taxonomy): Eukaryota > Metazoa > Arthropoda > Insecta > Diptera > Culicidae > Culex > Culex pipiens. The sequence goes on along the minus strand of NC_068937.1, from coordinate 43,871,059 downwards.
TCGTACTGCAAAGACAACCAGACGCTGAGTGCCGGCACAAATCAGGGCAATTTGTACACGTGGCGCCGACTGAACGTGAACCGGTCGTACGACTACCCGGAGAACCAGTGGCAGTTGACGAACGTAACGCCGGTCCGCGGCACGATCAAGAGTCTCACCTGGGGCATTACGGACGCGAACCGACCCTGCATGATGGTCAACTGCCTGTCGAGTGTGTTCATCCTGAAGGAGCAGGCCCTCCTCGCCGGCCACACCCGAACCCTGTGGGCGACCCAGAAAAAGTCCAACGAGTTGGCCCTGGCCCAGCAGAGTACGTCGGCGGGGGGTGACGCGGAACGGCGGACGGCCGTGATGAAAAGCGATAATTCCATCATCCATCTTGCGCTGAGCGAGATAAATCTTGTCCTAACAAACGGCCGTACGGTGGCCGTCTACCGGGTGGGCGTCCCCGGCGTCGGAGGTTCGTCCGTCGTCTCGGCGTCGTCCGGAGGCCCGGAAGAAGACGCCGATGCGCTATCCATCACGTACCAGGGCAGCTTTGGCGTTGATTGTGTGGCGATTTACCTGTACGACCAGAACGTGGTGGCGCTCGGGGCGGAGCAGGTGAAAATTTACTCCCTCAGCGGGGTCGTGCTGCAGGAGATATTTTTCAGTGACCATGAAGGTGAGTTGAAGGAGGGATGGAAAGGGTTGAAATTTATTTCCTACCGGTTTTGATTGTTTGAGATTTTGTGAGGAGGCTTGTCCGTTTTGGTTGGTTGAGCTTAATTCTTAATAATTGAGGCATCTTAATTCTAGTGGTGATTTTGTTCTTAAAAAAAAAATACAAATAGTAAATATGGAAATTCCAGAAATGCAATAGCAATTCAATAAATAAGTGAATAAATCATATTTAGTTATTATTTCGCTGAAATTTAGTAAAGTTTTAATGAATTTTCATCAACTGAAATTTCAGTAAGCGATTCAGTAATTTAGATTTTACTGAATTTTCAGTAAACGGTCATTTTTCACTTTGACAGATAGTTTACTGAAATTTCAGTAAAATTATTGTCAAAACAACTGAAATTTCAACAAAATCAATGTCAAATTATTTTGCTGAAAATTTTGTAATTTTCTTGTGTCATTTTGACAGACCATTTGCTGAGGATTCAGCAATCGTTGCTGGTATTTCAGTTACCAAAACTTGATTTTGCTTGCCATTAACACTTAAACAACCATCCTCAATATTATCCCGCGAACTACCAAGCTAGCGAAAAAAAGCGAAGTCCAACTTCAAACAGCTGTATCTCGGCTCCCTGTGGACGGATTTTCAAAATTCAAGAAGCAAAAGATGCGGACAGATCTCTAGATTATTTTGCTTTTTGAAAAGTCAAAAACAGAGGCACTTACCCTAAGTCATTCCCAAAACCAACCAGGCAACTTTTTTTTAGCCCTCTATTTTCTAGTTGTTTTGCATGTTGGATCGAATGTTGAATGACAATCTGTTTAAAATTTTATTATAATGCAAGTTACAGTACAATTATAATATCCAATACCATCTCTATATATAAATGCTTGCAGTGCTCTACATTTATTTCCTCCAAACCTTTAAACAACAGGTGATTAGCATCGAGGCATTTGTTATTCACATTTTTTTTTCCTTTTCTACGAGCTTCGCGCAAAAACGGAAAATGACAAAAAACGGGAAAAAATCAACCCTAGTAGAGCCGAAGCACATTTTTCACAAATTTTCAATACTTTAAGCACTTTTCTATAACCCTTTGTACAAAACAATGAAATCTGAAGTCTTTTGAACAATTTTGACTATTTGTTTCATCAGTTATTTGTTTTTGAGCAGAAAAATAGCCATTTGAAAAAAAGGGTTTTTTGCCTGTTATGGACCCCCTTTTCCTATAGTGGCCCGGGTCCATAATCCGATTGTGGACCCGGGTCCATAATCCGATTGTGGACCCGGGTCCACTATAAGCAAACTTTTATTTTTATACCAAATTTAACCGATATTTGATGTTTTGATGCATGGTGTAGGTCTAATGATAGATATAATGAATAAAAGATGGATTTTCCCGAGGGGCGCGAAACTGGCCTTAATATATTAAATTTTCACATTTAATACATTAAGGAATTAAATATGTCTCGTCGGTTGACATTTAACAGCGCTCACCTGTTTTGTTGAACACATTGGTTGTTTTTGTATCTCTTTCGCGCTCGACTGTCAAGATTGTTTTGGTTATTTTAAAGATTTTGAAACTGTTGAACACACCATATCCGGAAGACGCCGGGGATTCAACATGCTGCACCAGAACCGGGCTGAAGGTGGCCAAATTGTTTATTGTTCGGCAGTCCCATCATTCTATACATAATAGCCTGTTTCGGCTGGACCCGTTGCAGATGGTTCGTTCGTGTTTGAGACGGGGACTTTCCGAAAAGCTGCAAAACTTTGCAGCAGGTCGAGGAGGTGGAAATAAAGGAGCCGGGAATAAAAGCGGTCAAAAATGTCGTTGATTCCGCTGAGGAAGGCGCCGAAGTTGAGCAGTAGTTCAAGGGGATCCGGTTCGGAAATAGCTGCAGTGGCCGGATTGCGGTTAACGAAAATTACCAAAACCAGTGGGAAGCGACAGGCAAGCAGGTGGAGGAGGTGTTCCATCGGCACTTCAAGGAGGCCGATCTTGGCAAGCAGCTGATTATGATCGAACCCGCCGGATGATCGACTAACGAGTTGACGGCTCAACGTGTGTTCAAGAAAAGAACCAACAGATCATCACTATAGGTGCCGAGTGCCAGCGCCGGAATGGTTCAACGCTCTTCAATGCGGCCTGCCAGATGCGGTAGGCCAGCAGAAAGCAACACCACGTTGTAAGAGGTTAACAAGTTTAATTGGACGAAAAACGAGACGTGGAGGTGGTAAATTTGTTAAACTAATTAATATGCAGTTTTCAATCTTGTATTTTCTCCCAACCACAGGTAACCATCACCATCACCAGCGGCCTGCTGGAAGCGGTTCCCGCCAGCGAACGCTTTAGCGGTGTCGTTGTCACGCTTACATCAACTCAGTCAGCGAGGTCCACCGGCCTTCGAGCTTCTACCCGCCATTAACAAGCAGAATAGATCGCGTTCCTGCTCTCTGATCGCCGCGTACGACACCACTTTCGAGGATATGGTCTTTCCGGCCGATGTCGTCGAAAAGCAAATTTGCGTCAAGCTGGAGTGGTCACCACCAACAAGTTCATCGTGCCAGAGAAACTGTCGTCGGTTCTAACGAGGTCATCAAAACGCAGGTCGCAGGTGTATGCGAATAAAAGTTTTAAAAATCAGAACGTTTTTTTTATTAACTGAAAAGAAAACATTCACACTGTAGCATCAGATGTTGTTACTCTCGATCACTCCAATCGTATACAGATCGCTGAATTTATTGGCCCAGACTATCGATCGAGTAAAAAAAAACTTCGTTGATTGCACTACGCACATAAAAAACACTCGAATCTCCGAGAAGTACAGCTTGACTCTGGGACAAGGACAGATGCGCCGCTTCCGGATCACGGGAAAAGTCCAAATTTAGCTTTGTCGTCGGTTGCTGTTCCCCGGGTAATGGTAACGGATGTCGTGGATTTGGCACGACCGACAGCGGGGCCGACCTTTTCAGCTGCTTGGCGGGAGTCTCGACGGAAGAGCATTTTCCTTCAAAATCTGCGGGTGGCGTGATACGAAATTACGAACTACTTTTCACTAGTTTTTGAATAGTCTTACCTCCAACGCCTCTCCCAGTTATCGCCGAATCCACCCGCCGACTTTGCTCCGCGGAATAGTTTGATTCGCGGTGGATCACCAGTTTGTCGCTTTCGTTGATTTTACTGGATGCGATGGTTTGTTGGCGTCGATGGTGAGAGCCCGCTTCAAAGATTGCAGCATCAGCTGCAGGCTCCGGCGCACCTGGAACGAGTAGCAGGCGAGTGATGGGGTTCTCACCGAAACTTAATAATCCTCTGCTTTGCATCATCCTGCCGGGCCAGCTTGTCTAGATGAGTTGCCTCCGGTATCGTCCAGGAGGAAGCTACGCAGATTGCTTTTGTGGTGGTGGCTCTTTTTTGGTTTGCCTGTGCCTTGCGGATGTTTTTTTGTTGCTTTTTTTGCCTTCTTTTCACGACAAAACATTTCCAAACACAACAACAACAAACACGCGCGATCGATGTCAAACTGTCAAACCAATGTAGTATAAAGAGAGGTGGCGATGTTCCGATCGTAAACAAAAGTTAATTCGTTAATTTCGGCAGTTAATTAATTAATTTATTTAATTTTTTACTATTGTCCCGCCCCTCGGATTTTGCTCACTTTTCATCATAAACAAATATGTTTTGTTAACAAATTTGGCTTTAAACAACAAAAAACCTAACAGACATTTAAACACATTTATTTCCGAAAAATATCTGAGAAAACGTTTCGAAAACCACTGTAAACATAACAATAATTAAAAAAAGTAATTTTGATGCAAATTTTTCCATATTAATTACCTAAATGGTTGACCGAAACTAAACAATAAATTTGTTTATGTTTTATGTTTTATATGAGGGAAAAGCCCGTTTGAGTGGAACGCCTACCGATGGGTCCTTCTCAAATAGGCACAAAACCTCTTACTTTTTTATTATCAACAGATTTTACAATCCAAATGACATAGAGGATATATACAATCAAACTTAAGCTAACAAACTAAACTAGCACAATGTAAAAAATAAATAAATAAATAAATAAATAAAACTAACTAAAAATAAACCGGTCTAAACCTTTGTCAAAACACATATGCTTCCCTGAGAAAATTAAAAATATCGTGCTTCAGACGGGGACGAGACAAATGGAAATCGAAAAAGGGGTAACAACGTTCAAAAACCCTGCACATACTAGAAACAGGTTCATGGAAGGCATAATTTGTACGGGCTCCAGGTATAACGAGAAAAGAGTGTGAGCGAAGCACCCGGCGTCTAATGTTGACGTTCAGTTCACTCGTTAGAAAAGGACAGTTGATGTTTGATCGGAAAAGGTCAGCAACAAAAAAGGCTTTAGCAGCTTCTCTACGAACACTCAAAGGATCAAGGTGGAGCATAGAGCAACGAGTTTCGTAATTTGGACACTCACCAAGATGTCTTAAAGCAAATCTTGTAAATTTACGTTGGATCGCTTCGATTCGTCCAATGTCATTATGGTAATAAGGAGCCCACACAACTGAACCGTACTCTAGGGTGGAGCGAACTAAGGAAAGATAGAGAATTTTTAGGCAATTGACGTCGCGAAAATATTTGGTCATTCTAAAAATCATTCCTAGCTGTTTAGAAGCCTTCGAGCACAAATAGGAAATGTGGTTTTTAAAAGAAAGCTTCGAATCCAACAACACGCCTAAATCCTTGACAAAAGAGTCACGAGTAAGTGGGTTACCAAGAATTTTGTAACTGAAAAACGTTGGGCAGCGTTTACGGGTGAATGTAATTGTCGAACATTTAGAAGGATTGAGAACCATCTGATTCAAGCGGCACCAGTCAGCAAATAAATCAACCTGAGCTTGCAAATCTTCCATGTCAGTAGGCCTCTTAATTATAGCATACAATTTAAAATCGTCAGCGTAGCATAGTTTTGGACAGCGAAGCAGGAAATTGACATCATTGATATACAACAGGAAAAGAAACGGCCCTAAATGACTTCCCTGTGGAACACCCGAGGTAACAGAAAATGGTAAAGACAAGTTATCGGCGATTTTAACCAACATAGTTCTTCCGGTCAGGTAGGAGTTAACCCACGTAAGCAAAGAACCGTGTAGGCCAACACGGCGAAGTTTCGCACAAGGGGTTTCCAGCATCGTGTCAGACTGGTCACTAATCCGGAATTACTTGGAATTTGACCAAGTAATTCTGTAATTCCGGATTTACTGAATAATTCCAGAGTAATCCTGGTAATTCCTAATAATCCCAGTAATCCTGGTAATTCCATGATTCTTGTTTGTGAAAACATACTTCAGAAAATAATAAAATAATAAAACATAACTGTTAAAAAGATAATTTCGAAAAACCTTTTATAATTCTATTTATTGCCTATTAATTTTCATGCATGAAACCAAAGTTACAGCTAGTACGGGATCATTCGGATTTTGAGTAAGTAATTCAGTAATTCCAGAATTACTCCGCAATTCTGCAGTAATTCCTGTAATTCTGGAATTATCTAGTAATTCCGTAGTAATTCGAGTAATTCCATAGTTGGCATAGTTACTCAGTAATTCGTGTATTTCCCATTAATTCAAGTAACTACTAGTAATTCTTTAAAGGTAAATCGGCAGAATGCATTTTGCTTTTCTTTGATGCTTTTTATGGTTGTAAGAAGTACAGAGCGGATTCGAAATGTCCGCCAATTTGGATGCTCTCTAATTCAAAAGTATTCGGATGAAAAACACTCAAACGTCAAAATCAGTTGTCAAACTGACTTTGATGTTTACCACATTATTCGATGATTTCCAAGTAGGGCGTCCAATTTTCTCCGGTTTTGAGTTTACCGGAAAACTGAAAAAATATATTTTTTATCCCGGGAAATTTTTGAAAACGTCATAAAATCTATGTTTTTAAAATCAAACTATTAGCTCAATACTATTAAAATCAATCTAAACAGGGATAGCACCTTTAGATAGTTTTGAAGATTTTTTTTGTTCTTTGTTGTGCTTTGAATTTTAAATGCACTCAAACGCCAAAATCAGTTTTCAAAATGATGTTGATATTTACCCAATTGTTCGATGATTTCCAAGCAGGACGTCTAATTTTACCAGGTTTTGAGTTTCCCGGAAAACGGGAAAAATATTTATTTATTCCCGGGAAGTTTTTAGTTTTTGGAAAAGTCATAAAATCTATGTTTTCTTTATATTTGTTATGTTTTTCAAGCTTTAAATTTATAGAATTAGCTCAATACTATTAATATCAATCTAAACAAGGATAGCAGTTTTTAGATAGCTTAACATTCCAACGCCCAAGGCTCCAAAAAAGTTGGAACGGTAACTTCAACTCACTGGTTCTCGGGCATAACTCAACCAATCAAGATGATTCTTCTTTCCAGTGATTTGTTAGATGTTTAGATGATTATAGAACTTTGCAGAACTTAATTCGATCAAATCTGTAATTTTTGTGATCGAAAACATCGTTCCAACTTTTTTTTTCGCGTGTAAAAAAAATTGCCAAAAATTCCGCGGTGGCAGTCGTTTTAAAAAAGGTGGAACGATGTTTTTGATCGCAAAAATTTCAGATTTGATCGAATTAAGTTCTGCACAATTTTAGGATCATCTAGACATTCTTACAAATCACTGGAAACAAGAATCGTCCCGATTGGTTGAGTAATGCCCGAGACCCTGTGAGTTGAAGTTACTGTTCCTCCTTTTTTGGGAGGCTTGGGCGTCTGTGTAAGTTGGACATGCGTTGGGCGTTCCAGTGTTAAACAATTTTTTGCAGTTCTCTGTTGTGCTTTGAATTTTATAAGCACCACATTTCTAATTCAAATTAAATAAGTATCTTATAAATATTTATTTTTTATTTATTTCTATATGACATGAATAAAACAGCTTGAAAATTGGTTTAAGATGTCTAAAAACAAAAATGACAACAAATAAAATGGTACCAATTAATGTAAAATTTTAGAAAAGTTTAAACTTATTAATTGTAATACTAATGTAATTTCCAGGCCATTATGATTTTTGTTTAATTCCGGAAATTCCCCGTACAACATATAAAAATCCCGGGAATTCCCGGGATGGACGTACTATTGCCAAGCACGTGGTTTTGTGCATTTGACAGCTGTCATTCGATCCAATTCTCAATATGCTGGAAGCTAGGCAGTAATTCCAAGTTATTTTTATAAATTTGAGCAATTCTGCGTGGTTTCTAGAAATCCCAAGTAATTCTGGGAAATCAAAGTAATGCATGACTTATTGCCAGTAATCCTGGTAATTCCATTTAGACTGGTCAGTAATCCTTGATGCTGGAAACCCCTTGGTTTCGCAATTGCTATACGGTGGTTAATCTTGTCAAATGCCGCAGAAAGGTCAGTATAGATGGCGTCGACTTGATAGCCATCGCTAATCGCACGTTGGATCTTGGAAATGTAAGTGACAAGATTCGTATTGGTGGAACGTTTAGGGAAGAACCCGTGTTGGTCATCGGAGACGACGTGCGATAAGTTGTGGCGAAGAAACTCCAAAACAATCACTTCAAACAACTTGGAGACGGCACAGAGGGCGGCAATACCGCGATAGTTTTTACCGTCTTGCTTGCAACCCTTCTTAAACACTGGGAACACATATGACTCCTTCCAGTTATTGGGGAAAACTCCAAGAGAAAGTGATAAATTAAAGATTCGAAGGAGTGGCTCCGAGAGGCTATTTGCACACTTTTTGATAACGATAGCGGGAACTCCGTCAGGTCCGGGAGACGTGGAACTTTTTAATTTCGAACACGCTGCATTAAAGTCCTCCCGAGAGACTTGAAGGTCGGAGCAGACAAGACCGGAATCAGGAACCGAGTCAGCTGCCGCAGCAACATCAGGGTCGCTTAGGTTGTTGTCAGCAAAAACGCTCGAAAATTGGACACGGAAGGCATCACAAATCTCAGATGAGGTTGAGACTTCCACCCCGTCACGGATCATAGTTGACGGAAGACCAGACTCCTTTCGTTGCTCGTTTACGAACTTCCAGAAGCCTTTAGGGTTTTGTTTGAGGCGGTTCTGAACACGAGATTGGTGAGCGAGGAACAGTGACTTATTCAACCGCCTGTAGTCGTTGCTGATCTGATTCAAATTTAAGCGATTGACACTAATAGGGCACTTGGAAAACTTTTTCAAGGCAGCTCTCTTGGAGGATTTCAGCTTTTTGAGGGCTGGGGTAGACCATTCGGGAGTGGCAGGAGGAATGTGGCTCTTTTTAGGAACAAATTGGTCGACTGCGTACAGAAGCACATGGGATAGCTTCAACGCTGCAGAGTGCACATCGCTGCTGGAGATGGTAGCGTCCCAGTTATTGGTGTTAAAAAAGATGTTCATGCGTTGGAAATCAGCATTCTTGTAGTCGTAGTAGGTTTTTGCATTGACATCGGAAAACTCAAGCGGCTGACAATCATCGATGCACAGGTGTAATGGGGGATGATGTCTGACTTCCTTGACGAGAGGTTTTGGGGCTCTGCAGATTTTGGACCTTCCCACGATATCGCTACTGATGAGACATAGGTCGAGGATCGAGTTGTTCTCGTTTGTAACACCGTTAATTTGAAGAAGGTCTGCCATGTGTTGTTCATCCAATAACCGAGCTGCTAGGGGGGCTAAGGTGGAGTTGTTGCTATCAACGAAAAAATGTCTACTTAAGGCAGGAGACCATCGGAGCTGACTCTGGTTAAAGTCACCCAAAATACACAATTGCTGATAAACCACGCATGTTTATTTAAAAAAAAGTTTTATTATTGATTTATTATTATAAAATATCTTTTCAAACTACAAATATGATGCTTCAGTTAAGTACAATTAGTACTTAAGTTAAGTTTTGATTAATTATAAATTCTTACGGCTTTAGCATTTTTGGTACTTTTAACATGAAAACTGCTATATTTATACTCATAATTGAAAAAAGTTTAGGTTGATAACAGCAAGCATTTCTTGTATGTTTAAGAGAAACTTTTGCTTAAACACACAGTTTTCTTCATTTTTGAAAGTTAAATTAACAGGGGTACACTTTTGGAAAAGTTTGGATCTTCGTTGTTCTATATTGGACCCCCCCTAATTTTTGGTCGAAAATGAGCAGTTATTCGCTTTATTTTAGTAAAGTTTCTTAAACTTACATTATTTCGACTTGCTGAAGTTTAATAATCAGTCAAAAAATTATTGGAAAGTTAATTCAATCATAAAGTAGGGGAGAGTGGGGAGACTTGATCCCCTTTTTTTGTATCGCACATAACTCTGTCAATTTCTCACAAAACTATAAACTTTTTGCATGAATTGAAAGCTTAAACATTCATCTATGTTTGGCTAATAAGGATATTTCATCAGAAGAACTCTTCGAATCACGCCAAGCGTTTTAAAAAAATATTTTAAACCGGCATTTTAAAAATGTTAGGGGTAAGAGGGGTAACTTGATCCCCCTTTCAACATTTTGAAGAAATCTTAAGCAAAATGTTTCTTATTCATCCAAACTTTTAATTTTCTATAAGTTACAGCAATTTCACATAAAAACTGTACGTTTGTGTTCAAAATATAACAAGTTTATTATGTTAAATATTTAAAAACTTAAAATATTATTTTTTAGACCAAAATTAAGCATGTTTACGAGGGGGATGACACTCCCGAGATGAGCTCGCGATTCAACTGCGATGACCTTCGATGAACGCGATCTGCCACGATTGCCAAGAATGAGCGCGATCTGGCACGATTTCATCGCGATGTGAGCGCGATGTAGAAAAATCGCGCGATGTGAGCTGAACACTGCTCGAATGAGTTTGACAGCAACTAAATGACAGGTCTTGCTGAAATTCGATTCGAGCAGTGGAAGAGCAAAACAAAACAAAAAAAAAACACGTGGGAAAAGTGGCAAGTTTTCCACCGGATTACCAAAACCTCACGGATCTCACGTAATCCTGCCGGCCAAGTTCTCTGCATTAACAGTTTGTCGAGCGTCCTTCCAAGATTCTCGTTTACAACCGAAAGCCCGCTATGAAGGAGAAAGACGGCGGTTGCGAGAATTTTCGCCGAAGACGACCTAGCCGGAATGACCCCTGTGAAAGGCAAGGAAGTCGCCGCTGTCGATTCGCACTATCGACGCTCCAGATAAGTCCCTGAGCTGGAAATCGTCGCGGAACTAGCAGTCTTTGCGCCCAAATCCAACCCGATCCTCTGCCTTGCATGCCGTCTCCTCCCGTCTCGCAGAATCGGTGCCTGAGAACGTCATCCAGACTACGAACAACCTAATCAGTTAGCTGGATGCACAATCGTTCGAGCTGCCCAGTTGAATCGGTGGGTTTGCATCCACGCCGGCGGCCACGTCCGCAACGAGCAGTGCCGCGAGCTGCTAGAAGATTTCCGATAGAAGTAGCAGTGGTCTCTCGGGAAGTAGCAGCCCAGCTAGATGCAGCTTGAGCTCGAGTGGCGGAGGTGGAGGCTACACCACGACAACGACCAGTAGTAACAACAGAAGTGTTCCGCTGTACCGCTTGGAGAAACTGTAACGGTGGCCACGGCTGGTGGAAATAGCAGCAGCATCAGTTCTGAGCACGAGAAGCCGCTCAACCAGCTGGCCCTAAACATGCTTTGAAACAAAAAGGTCCTGCTGCGGATCTGGCAACTTAGCTACTCGGCCACCAATCCGGACGGATCGTCGTCGACACCGGCCAGTGGTAAAGGACTACCCAACATTGAGGACTCACACGTACTCTGTCGCTGCGAGCCCGGCGCCACTTGACTACCATAATTAACATTCTCGCTCTTCTTCTTGTTTGCACACTTTTCAGACGCTGAACTGGTCGATCTGTCGCGGATATTTACGATGTCATACACGCCTTCCGGTCCGACCTACTGCTCACGCCCACGCGAGTTTATCTAGGTGCACCAGCACGTGTCCAATACCATTCAGCACAAGGCTGGAGCGCACGACATGAAGGACGACTCGGAGAATGAAACCATGTCGGAATGCATCGGTGAAATCTACCCTATCTGAACTAGTCGCTCGAGACGTTCATCCCGGAGGACGGTTTGGCTCGCGGGTAACCATCTACAACTACGAGTGGGTCGAGTAAGTCAAGGCGCTCAACGGTTGCACCGACATCCCGATCGCCGTGCTGGTAAGCAATTCGACACTGTAATAATCTTGCTAAATTTAAAAACGGTTCCTTAAAAATCATCAGGAAATGGCGATCAATCTCAGCTGTCAGGATATTGACGCGTGCGCGAACCTAATCGGCATGAACTCGTTCTGAAAGACGCAAAGGGCCGGCAACCAGAACCAGCTGAAGACGTCAGGGACGTCGTCGCCAATCGAAGACGACCTGGCCGACGCCGAGCAGTTTGATTTTCGGCAGGCAGCTGCCGCGGCTGGCCATCTGAATACATTCGACCAGAACCATAAGATCTTGGACAAGCTTCAGCTACGGAGGATGGTTCGGCGGAGGTGGCGGGAAACCATCTACAACTACAAGAGGGTTGAGTGAACCGCCGAGATAATCCACGTGAACTTTAATACGTGATACACTGCTGATATCACCAGAAACGCCTTTTGAACAGCTCAAAAAGACACCAGCCGGTTAACTCGGTGGCGGTCAGCCCGGACGGCAAGTAGCTGGCTTTGATAAGTGCGTCCACATCCATCTTGATCATTGAGAATGATCAGCTGGTGCACATCAAGGGCACCAGCTGGGTGGTATCTTGGAGGTTTGGTGGAAATCGCGCCACCTGGGATAGCAACACTTGGCACTTCAGGTGTTGAATAGAATATCGGATCTGGCCGGCCGCGGCTCATTAACAGCAACATCAGTTCCCGCAAAAGGGGAAGGAGGGGGGGGGGGTAGGACAATAAAATGAATAAGTTCTTTCGACAGGCTTGTCAGCTGATGACGTTCGACCAGTAGTGATGAGACTGATAAAGAAATCGTCACTTCCGTTGCTGAGCCCGACCTAAACAATTGTTAGAGTCTGAACAATTCTGCATTTAATTTAGCTTGAATGCAATTCAAATAAAGAATTTCGTGAATATTCGATTTAGTAACACTATATCACAAATGCTTTTTTTTAATTTACTTTATTTATCGTAGTATTTATTACAATTCCATAATTAGGTGACTTCCTGTCCAAATGTCCAAACAGATATAACTTCAATGTTCCGCCGCCAGAGGCGACACAGCTGGATAGTGGACTGCGTGTGGCCAGTTAGGATTCTGGCTCGCAGATTTTCACCGTTTTCCTGTGGATCGATGCCGTATCACGGTACGAGGATGCCTGCAACAACAGCGTCGCGCATTTCCTGCGTGAGATGCAGGAATTCAAGGGTAACTTGCAGTAAGTAGTTAGGCTTGGAACATCTGCACGCGATCACCTTCCAGGGAATTCCTCTCGGGGTTTCTTGGGTCGGCCAACAACATCCAACCGATTAGCAACACGACCCCCTCGTCAGGGCCACGGCCGGTGAAGTTAATCCCGGAGACCTGGTCAAGCTGGCCGAGTCCAGCCTCGGAATGATTGGCTACACCTTCGTCGGAAAGGCCCCCGCCGATTCACCGGTTCGGAAGTGAGGGTTGTTCCCATTGGTCGCAATGTCCTCACGCAGTGCCAACCGCCTCCGATCCAGCACCGCGGCTCTACGCCCAGGTTATCAGTCGTCAGAATCTGCGACACAAAATCGATCGCGTCTTCCAGCATCGGTGAGCCACTCCAGCAGTTTGCGATCCCTCCGGGATCGGAGTTGTTAATCGGGTTAATCGGCCACCAACCTCGCGATGGATGAGTTGCGCAAGAGAATCGCGATTTAGTCGTCTCCGACGGCCCGCTTCGCTGCTGAGGGCTTAGCTTGGGGGACACTTTGCGCCCTTGGGGAAGTTTCGGACCTTCTTGAGCGTCTTCGCGGGGATCCACTCTTAGTCGACGTCGCTTGCCATACAAATCGCGGAACTGCTGGCCGACAACGAGCAGCAGCACCACGATTGCGGCCAGGAACACGTACTTGAAGAACTTTTCGCCGTCCAGGCCCTAGTCGACCTCGATGATCGAGAAGATTTTCTTGAAAACAGCCTCCGAGAACTGATTGCTACTGGCGTCCCGGTAGATCGGCGCTATGTTCATCCCGAACGGATGTCCGATGGCCGAGATGTTCTGGAAGAAGCAGTAAAAGTCCATCCGATAGCGGAACGAAGCCTGGATGGTTTCAACGATGAAATCGTCGCTTACCTTGTTGTCGAATCCGACCAGGAACTCAGCCGGGTAACCGGTCGGAAGCTCGTGAACCAGATCCAGCGGAGTGTAGCGGGCGGATCAACAACAGAAACGTATCGGCGTCGGGAGATTTCGTCGTTTCCGGATCATCGTCCATTTCAGTTTCTTGAACCTGGTCTGTCACCGACTCGTCCTCTCCCTCAACCTCCGCATCTAACTTATCCTCAGCGACGTGGGCCTTCAACCGAGAACCACAATCCACGGTGAGCAGGAACGACGGGAGAACCAGTAGGACATAAATGACGCACTGGTGGAGGGGTCACTTTGGATCTTTGTACGCCGATCCGCTGGGAGGATGAAATCGGATGGCCAACTTAGCACTTTCAAAGATGCCGACTTGGACTACGGCAGTGAAGAAAACGTTAGTTTACGTGGGGTTAGTTTGGTTTTATCTTGATTGATTACCCTTTGATTATGTTTCAAAAGCGCTGCTCCAAAACGTTTATGTTTATTTATGTTTATTTACATTATTGACTGCTCGAATAAACATTTGTGCAGTGCGGCTAGTATCACGGAAAACTGCAAGAACGCATATTGTATGGCAACCCTGACTGCATGAACAAGAATTTTCATTCGAGCACGATCTGACCACGATGAGCACGATGAGCGCGATCTGGCGCGATTTGCCGCGATGAGCAAAAAACAACCACGATGAAGGTGCGATGTGCGAATGAGGTGGAATTTGATGCGATTTGATGCGATTTTAGTCAAATCGCGGAGTGTCATCCCCCTCGCATGTTTACAAAAGCTGCCAATTTTTGTTTACGAAACTTTTGAAAAATGGTTCAAACTGCAGTAAGTTATGTACAACTATACTAAAGGAAACTATGTATGAAAACCCAGCTCAATTAATTAATCTTGAGGCTGATTCCAGTGACTGTAAAAATGCAGGGATCAAGTCTCCCTAAACGCACTTTTTTAAACAATTGAATGTAAAAATAGTATGACGATAAATTTAACATCAAATGCGTAAGGGTTTTGGAGTTGATAAGTTTATCAAACAATTCATGTGTAAAAAATATTTTTTTGAATAATTTTTGAGTGTTTTCTATACATATCAATACAAAGAAAAAAAAATCTCTTGGAAGTTTTTTGCAGCTCGTTTTAGAAAAATGTGTGTAACTGAATCTAAACATTTTTTAATTTTTTTCTTTGTTTTCTACAATGAGTTTTAGTTAATTTCGCACAACTTTCTAGAACAAAGCTAATTGTTTTACCCACATGCTGAGGAGATACAGGCTTGGGATCAAGTGTCCCCGGGGATCAAGTCTCCCCACTCTCCCCTATAAATGCAGTTTTGTTGTGAAAATGCTATTGGCCATGGCTGATTTCAGATGTCGAACTCAAAACACTTATTTTGGTGAAAAGGACAATTCAATGTCAGTCAACATTGTTTTAAATGATGCTAAACCTGCCAAATAAAAGATTTGTAGACAACAACACGCTTGAAATTGTGATTATATTGAATTTTTCATCACTATAGGAAAGGGGTCAACTAATGAATAACGTACCCTACGAAAATTTTGATACCCAAAAAGTATAGGTTATCGCTTAAATTTTAAAGTTATCGCAGTTTAAAATGAAAAGAAAAAAGAACTCGGCCGAGAATAGAAATTGCGTGGGCTCCAGTGCATTCTCGTAAGACGAGAATAGGTTTTGGAAACATTTTTGTAAAATTCTTTAAAAAGAATAGGAATAACTTATAGTAAAAATCTAATAAAACAGAAATGTTTACAAAGATCTGCTGTGATGGTTGGTGTACTTAGTTTCAGTAAATTTCAAGAAACACCTCGGATTATCGAGCATCATTCCGACACCACCGCTTAGAGTGATGGGAATCACAATCTATATTTTTGAAGCATCTTTAAGCTTTCGGGCCTCGTTTACAGCTTCTAAAATGCATTTTAACCTAGTTTTCCTAGTTTTTATTTTTGATTTTTGATCAAAAAATGTCTCACTTTTTCAGGCAAACCCATCGGCGCCGACCTGCTCGGACCGTACCTCACCGTGTTCACCCTCAACGGGTACCTCAAACTGTACGACATCTCCCGGCACGAGCTCAAACCACTGCAACCGCCAAAGAGCGGCTACGATCTGTTTGAAAAGTTCGGCGAAATCATCTCCGCCAAGTGCAACGCCACGGGGACGCACGTGGCCGTCACGATCGCCAACGAGCAGCTGCTTCCGGACGGGAAGCTGTACCTGTGGAACTTGGAGAGCAGCAACATCAAGTACTACGAGTTTTCCAGCAAGGGGGAGGGTGATTCGGTGGTTCAGCACTTGCCGATCGGGTTCTACTGGGACACGGACGATCCGCGGATGTTGGCTTGCGAGACGAAGCCGATTCCGGGGCAGAGTAAGGGCGGGAAGGGTGGTGCGGGGAATGTTCCCGAGTCGCAGATTAACGTGGTGTTTGTGGATCAGCGGTTGCAGCTGAGGGAGCTAGAGTTGATCGAGTTGGGCAGTGGGGAGCAGTTGATTAATGTTTGTATTCCGCACGTGGTGATCTTGAAGCTGAACCAGGTCGAGCGAGTTCCGTTGAGGGATTTCAAGGGGTTGGAGGATTGCGATCTTGTTACGCGGAACATGGTGTTGAACTTTAGCTTGAACGTGGCCCAGGAGAACATGGATCAGGCGTTTAGTTGCATACGATCGCTGAAGTCGGATACGGTTTGGACTAATTTGGCGAAGCTTTGCGTCAATACGGGGAGGTTGGACGTGGCGAAGGTTTGTTTGGGGCATTTGAAGAGAGCGCGATCGGTGCGGGCGTTGAGGAAGGCGATGGAGGATCAGACGTTGGAGCATGAGTGTCGGGTGGCGATCTTGGCGATCGAGTTGAATATGATCGCGGAAGCGGAAGCGTTGTACAAGAAGGTTGGAAGGTACGATCTGTTGAATAAACTTTACCAAGCTGCGGGTAGGTTCGATGAGGCGTTGGAGATCGCTGAACACCTTGATCGTGTGCATTTGAAAAATACTTATCACAAGTACGCGGAATGGTTGAAGGAGAATGGAAAGACCCAAAAGGCGATACAGTTTTATGAGAAGACGAACAACTTGATGCACAATGTGAGCCAGCTGTTGATGGACGATCCGGCGGCGTTGAAGAAGTACATGCAGGGTACGAAGGACCCGGAACTGCTCAAGTGGTGGGCTCAGTACATCGAGAGCAGTGGTGATATGGAGGGGGCGTTCAAAATCTATCAAAAGTCGGAGGATTGGTTCTCTCAGGTCAGGATCCTTTGCTTCATCGGTCAAGTTGGTAAAGCGGACGAAATCGCTCGGAACAGTGGCGATCGTGCTGCTTGTTATCACCTGGCTCGCTACTACGAAAACAGTGGCAAGTTCTCCGAGGCGATCCAATTCTACACGCGAGCGCAAACCTACGGCAACGCCGTAAGAATTTGCAAGGAGAACGATCTTCAGGACGATCTTTGGACGGTTGCTTGCACGGCTCGCCCTCGGGACAAAGCGTCGGCAGCGGCTTACTTCGAGGAGAACGGAGACTATCGACGAGCTGTCGAGCTTTACCACCGAGCTGGAATGCTGCACAAAGCCGTCGAGATGGCGTTCAAATCGCAACAGCCAGAGTCATTGCAGGTGATCGCGTCCGAATTGGACGCTAGTTCGGATCCGGAGTTGGTGAGCCGCTGCGCTGACTTCTTCATCGGAATCGAGCAGAACTATAAGGCGGTTCAGCTGCTTGCGAGTGCTCGACAGCTCGATCGAGCACTCCAAGTAGCCGCGGATCACTCAGTTCCGCTCACGGAAACTCTTGCGGAACTTCTAACCCCGAACAAGGAAGAAGTCTCCGAGGAAACCCGAATTTCCATCCTGATCAAGCTAGGCGAAATCCTCCAAGAGCAAGGCGACTACCACTCCGCTACGAAGAAGTTCACCCAAGCCGGCGATAAGATCCGCGCCATGAAGAGCCTCCTCAAGTCCGGCGACACTGACAAGATCATCTTCTTCGCCGGAATGTCCCGTCAAAAAGAAGTCTATGTCATGGCCGCAAACTACCTACAAGCTCTAAGCTGGCAAAGTGACTCCAAGATCCTCAAAAACATCGTAACCTTCTACACCAAAGGCCAGGCGTACAACCAACTTGCGAACTTCTACGCAAACTGCGCCCAAGCTGAAATTGACGAGTTCCGCGACTACGACAAAGCCTTGAAGGCGCTCCAAGAAGCGGCCAAGTGCCTCTCGCGTGCCACCCCACCCTCCCAGAAGATCAACGATACGCTCCAACAAGCAATGGCTGAGGTGCGCAAGGTGATCGACCTGCAGGACGCCGTCGAACGGCGCGAGTTCCTCGCCGTCATCAAGCTGCTCAAGGTCAAGCTCGAGGAGCAGGTTGGACCGCCGGTGCGGGTTTGGGATCTGCTCGCACTGCTCGTGGAATGTCTGGTCTCAACGAGTCAGTACTCGGAAGCCCTGTACTACTTGAAGGTGCTGGCCCAGAAGAAGCTGGACTGGTACCAGCAGGAGCTGATTGAGAGGAGTTTGCTGGACAAGCTGGTGGCGGAGACGGGGGTGAATTTGGAGCCGTACGTGAGCCCCGGAAGGCCGCAGCGACCGCTGACGTCGTCGACGGTGACGATCGATAGTGACGAGGAGGAGATACAGGAGGAGTTTGAGCAGTAGTGTAGAGTCGCAACCGGGACTTCTTGAGACACGACGTTCCGGACGCATCATTAACCTCCCAACCACCTGTGTCCTGTTCCGGATTCCGCCAACCAGTTCCAGAACAATTCAATCACACTCACACTTCTGCACCAAACGTTCCCTCTCAACTGTCCACAGCGTAAACATAAACATGTGCCTCTTTTCATTCGCTGTCAAAAACCAAGGACACGCTTCAGTAAGGAACAGTCTGTTTTGGGTTATTATTACCCGTTCAATATATTCATATTGTTTACATTATTTCGAACGACGGAGACCCTAGACGTAGGAATATAAATTATAATGCGTGTTTGACTCAAAATCGCATAGTTTTAAGATTTGAAATAAAATTTCCTGTCGTAATTATTTATTCTAGCTCTTCATATTTTCCTTGATGACGCTCATACCCAAACACTTCTTCAGAGAAGACAAACCAACATATTTCGTATCGACTTGACTTGAACAGAGAGCACACATCACCAACCAACAGAACTAGAACTTCTGCTCCATCTGATACAATCTGGCCACGGTCAATCACAGCCACGTGACCATTCCGAGAACACACTTGCAAACGGAATCGCAGCCAGAAACAAGAAGCTTTCCAAAAGGCAATAGACACTACACATGTTCTGTAGTTCTCTCCTCGAGCCTGGCCTAATAGCTATGATGGCCAGTTTGCCTCTTCAGGCCGAGATGCTCTGCCTTAAAATTAATCCGATTTAGGACTCGAGCAATTTCCAGCAAATTATCGCCACACGACACAAGCTGCTACTTCAAATAGCGTGAGAAGAGCAAGAACAAACCACTCCGTTCGGCCATTGCGCCAGAAGGTAGGCTCCATTATCAATATCGAATAACAACACTCGCTCGTCTTTGGACTTCGTCGTCGATTTCCGGACTTCCGGCGCGAGGGCCACTTGTGAGGCCAACGGCGTGTAGAAGGTCACTTCAAAGCATGACGGCTAATTTCATTTTGCTTCGACAACAATTCTCCATCACAGGCCCTATCAGTATCAATTATGTGCGCGTGATGTGCATCGGAAAACGCAACTGATGCATAAGTAAGAGGCGAAGCTTGCGATGGCAAATTCAATTATCACGCAGTTCACGCAGCTCCGGTGGTTGCACTTGATCTTTCGCGAAAGGATGGCTTCCGGATGCACGTGGGCACGTGTCAGGAGCGATTTATTGTAGCATTTCAATAGTATTTGAATTTATGATGCATATCTTAAATAAATAATTAAAAAAACTCGGAGATTTTGTTTCGAATGGAACATTGTCCAGTCATTTCTTGTGCTTATAGAAGCCATTTTGCACTCAACAATTATCTGAGATTTCGGACAAAGATTTTTTTTTGATTATTGATTTGAATGAAACTGTTTATGTACTTTTTCTATGAACATCGAAGAATTTTTTATCGTTAGTTTATCCATCTAAGTCTCCATATTTTTTTTTTCATTTGTCCATACAAAATGCTATTAAAATATTTAAAAAAATGTCACTTTAAAATTGATTTAATGATCGATTTCGTATCTTCGGCAAAGTTGTAGGTGTTGCTTAGAACTTTTCAAAAAAATTACCTTTTTTTTTATTTGACTTTTGAGTAATTCTCTACGAAATCGGTCTTTTGTCTTCAATTTTCATTTTTGTATTTTTTTATCCGACTGAAACTTTTTTGGTGCCTTCGGTATGCCCAAAGAAGCCATTTTGCATCATTAGTTTGTCCATATAATTTTCCATACAAATTTGGCAGCTGTCCATACAAAAATGATATGTGAAAATTCAAAAATCTGTATCTTTTGAAGGAATTGTTTGATCGATTTGGTGTCTTCGGCATAGTTGTAGGTATGGATACGGACTACACTAGAAAAAAATGATACACGGTAAAAAAAAATGGTTATTTTTTTATTTAACTTTTTATCACTAAAACTTGATTTGCAAAAAAACACTATTTTTATTTTTTTTTATTTTTTTATATGTTTTAGAGGACATAAAATGCCAACTTTTCAGAAATTTCCAGGTTGTGCAAAAAATCATTGACCGAGTTATGCATTTTTTTATCAATACTGATTTTTTCGAAAAATCGAAATTTTGATCGCAAAAATTTTTCAAATTAATTTTTTGATGTAAAATTGAATTTGCAATCAAAAAGTACTCTAGTGAAATTTTGATAAAGTGCACCGTTTTCAAGTTAAATCCATATTTAAGTGACTTTTTTGAAAATAGTCGCAGTTTTTCATTTTTTTAAATTAGTGCACATGTTTGCCCACTTTTGAAAAAAATATTTTTGAAAAACTGAGAAAATTCTCTATATTTTGCTTCTTCGGACTTTGTTGATACGACCTTTAGTTGCTGAGATATTGCGAAAAATGAAGTTAAAAAATTTTTGCAACCAAAATTTCGATTTTTTGAAAAAATCAGTAACGTCATGATTCGAAATCCGGACACTTAGTAGCATATCATTTTTGTTATAGCTGGCAAAAAATCATGAAATAAGTTGGAAATGTAGAAATATCATCAGGATGTAGTAAAAACAGTCAGTTTCAAGAAAATGCATGCAAAATATGTCTTTTCAAACGATTTTTCATCAGAATTTCAAAATTAAGATGACTTGTTGTGCTTCGAATCCCGGACACTGATAAAAGCTGATTCGAAATCCGGACACTTTTGCTTCGAATTCCGGACACTCGATTTTACTTATGAATCGCACAAATTTGGACTGAAATGTTAGTGACTGACATTCTTTAGGTCTCAAACAAGCTGTTAACATCAAAACAATCGATAGTTTATGTAAACATTTGCTAGAATTTAAGGAAATCGTAACCATAAATTTCTGCTTTGCCTTCCCGGTGCTTCGAACGCCTATGAAATATTTCAAGTGAAATGTTTCGCATTTTTGGTAAACTTATAATTTTATTGTATTCAATTGTTTTGGCATGAACTACAGCGTTCAAACAAACTTTAAATAAAAGTTGATGTTAGAACTCATCAAATAACACAGTTTTGGCATTCATAATGCAAACTTATATTCAAATAATTGATAAAACAAAATGAAGTGTCCGGGTTTCGAAGCGTCCGGGAATTCGAATCATGACGTTATTGATTAAAAAAATCATAACTCGGTCAATGATTTTTTGCAGAACCTGGAAATTTCTGAAAAGTTGGCATTTTATGTCCTCTAAAACATAACAAAAAATAAAAAAATAAAAATAGTGTTTTTATGTAAATCAAGTTTTAGTGATAAAAAGTTAAATAAAAAAATAACCAAATTTTTTTACCGTGTATTATTTTTTTCTAGTGTAGTCCGTATCTATACCTACAAATTTGCCGAAGACACCAAATCGATCAAAAAATTCCTTCAAAAGATACAGATTTTTGAATTTTCATACATAATTTTTGTATGGACAGCTGCCAAATTTGTTTGGAAAATTATATGGACAAACTAATGATGCAAAATGGCTTCTTTGGGCATACCGAAGGCACCAAAAAAGTTTCAGTCGGATTAAAAAATACAAAAAAAATCGAATGACCGAAATCCTAGAGAACTGCTCTCATCTATAACAAATCCTAAAACAAGTTTTTTTTGTATTATTTTTTTGTGCAGCACATTTTTTGGGGAAATGCTCCTTTTCTTAGGAGTTCTACAATACTTATAACTTTACCGAAGACAACAAATTGTGCAAGAATTATGTGGAGACTTGTATGTACCAACTATTGCTGCAATATGAAATGTAAATAAACTCAAAAAAGAAATTTCACGATTAAAATTTCCAATAAATTTGTTCGTTTCTTTATACAAATTTGAGGGCTATATGTTGCTTTTCAGAGAAATTGTTACACTAAAATTAACACTTTTAAGAATCACCTAAATTTTTAATTTACTGTTCTATCAATAAAGATTTGACCAATTTTATGACCATATTAAAAAAATACTTGTTTAATGTCAGTAATACATAAATAAAAAATGGTTTTCATAATCTTTTTTCGTTAAAACTTAGAATTTTAGTAAACAAATGTTTGCAAAAAAAACTGCTGTTCTCTTAAATGTATTTTTACAGTTAATTTCTTGTAAAAATAAAAATCAAGGCACAGAAAAAAACGTCTCATTTTACCTTCTGAAATATGAACATGAACTAACTTGTGCGACGACTTTATGATATTTTAAGAATGATTTTTGGAAAGTATCGAATCATTGTTCAAAATTTCAAAATTCAAACATATTTCATAAATGTAAATTTGTTTTTTTTAAATAGTTGGGAAATTTTATACAATGCCATTTATGGCAATTTGAAGGTAATATTTTTCTTATAAAAATCTTGATATTTTTATAAAATGTCCTTGAATCATTGATAGACAATAGCTTATAGGACCTTTTTTTTTTAAAAAAAAACTCTGCAATTTGCGTAGAAGTTTACCGATGGGACAAACAGACTTGGTGTTGTTTTTAATGAGTTTCCGAACAAAGTACCAGATTTTATGTTTTTTTTCTTAAAGTATACATCAAACTAAACTTAAAAATATCATAAAGTCAAAATCGTCCAAAACTGATATGGGACAATTATGCGTAGAACGGCAGTAGACCGCTTCTGATATTTCTTCAATATTTTCAAAAAATGTTTAAAAAGAGATTTTTGAAGCTATTGGACAGAAAAAAAAACATTTTTGAGTTCGACAGAATTCTGCTTATAATAAAACTACTGATCGTCTGACTGCAAACAAATTATTACAGAATTACGTTAAATGAAGCAAAATTTGTCGAAGTTTTGCTGCTAAGCGCATGGTTATTCTGATTTGAGAAGAATTTTGTCAGTGATCGGCAAAAAATTGTGTGTATGAATTAACAAAAAAAAATTTAACCTCAGTTCTCAGTTTTCTTTGAAAAATATATTTCTGATAAAAAAAATCGCAGCAAGTTCGAACTTCTTAATAGCAGACGACTTTGCTAAAGATTCCATTCGATTGGAAACCCGTTCTGAAGATGATTTTAAATATTATGATGTACCAACATTAAATAAAAAGTTTTTTTTTGTACATCATTCCACGACAAACAACTCCAGTAAAACTTCAATCTTTCACCAACTTGAAAATGAACTGCAAACAACTCGATGCAACACGGCCGGCTATTCATTCAACTTTTTTCTTCCTTTACCCTGGACGTTTTCCCACACAAAAAAAAACTCCCATACAAATGGAAATCATAAAACCGGAAACAACGAGCCTCTTGATTGGAGCACCATTCCGGGTTTGGCGTAATAACTGAACAACAAACTGCAAACAGTGAATGAGGTGGGAGGAAGAAAGAAAATGCAAGTTGGGATCAGTTTTTCATTGAATTATTCGATCCTTAATTGATGCACCTAATTGGCGGAATGAATGAAGTTTTGAGCGTGGAAAAAAGTTTAAAGTTTATCGAGTGGAATATTTGAAGTGACCTTTAGTTCAACTATAGACGAGGCTTTCGTGCAATACTGAGCATTTCAAAGTACGTCACAAGATTGTTCTCGAGTCATAACAATAATGATCTCATTCATTCCAGAAAGCACAGATGAACTCTACCATCTGTCTGTTCCCGAAATTAGTATCCATCTGCCCCCTCCCTTCAAAAAACAGGAGGATGTTTGACGAAACTTTTTGCAAAGAATTGTTCATTCCCTTGGTAAATTCCCCTGGTTTCATCCCAAAACCGACAACCATCTCAAAACAGAGTCGGGGGAGAAATTCTCGACCAAATCGTCATGTTTTTCCAAACTCCGTTGGAAATTTGAACTCGTAGAAAATAATTTGTTTCTAAATTACGAAATTTTGTAATTCAATTTTGCGATTTAAATTGGAATTAGCTGTTTTCATAAGACGCAATTATTTGCGTCGAGGAGTTTTCCTCGAGAATTCTCAAGTCTGGACCCTTTCTTCGTCTTTTTAAGGTCTTCTCTATCAAATAAGAAAACTTGTTATTTATAAGACATCACACATGAGCGTTTCGCCCCACAAAACCACATCACAAGAACCGACCGTTAGTTGGTTGGATGGTTTGTTGGACGCAAAAGTATTCCACTAAGATTCTTGTAGCAGCATCAGCAGTAGTAGCTGTTAAGACAAATAAAAACTTTGCTTACTTACTCGGTTTGCACTCTCCAACTCCAACTCCCCCGAGGGAAGCCCCAAGTTCTGTATCTGTGGCTGCATATTATCCCTGAGTAAACTATTTCTTAGGGAATGTCTATCCTAAACACACAACCTCCCCCTAAAGCAAGAAAAGCCTTGAGCAAACAGCTTTGCCTTGAAGAGGCTTCCTCCCGGAGATTAGTGCAGGGCCAAGCAGAATGTCTCTGGCAAGGTGACACCCCACTCGTACGACCGATTCTCCGATGGGAACTGGGCCAAGCTGGGAATCAACCTTGGGGCGAAACCAGTCAACAGCATCAGCGCACACACATCACACGGAAGGTGTTGTTATGTTAACTCTTTGCTCTTCTCGTGTCTGTAGTGTAAAAGACAACTGTTTAAAATTAATTAACCGACTTCAAAGAAGGATCTGGACCGGTTCTGGGAAGGGGGCTATCGGAAGTTTCGGTTTGAAATGTGTCGAAAACATACTGACTTGAGCAGAAATAGTCTGTTTTGATCTTTTGAACATTTGTTAGTTGGATGTAGAGTTTCATTTGAATTATTTCAGTTATATTTTTTAACTTATACTTTTTTCAAATTTTTGGACTTGTACTTATGAACTTTTGCTTTTTGGTTATTGTTTACAGTTGCTTTTTATTCTTTGTTGTTTTATTTAACTCAATTTTTGTACTTATGTCTGATAACATTCATCTGTAAGATTTTTTCAGATCAGTGTTTTGTTTACTGTTTTGTATTTTTCTTTAAAAGTTTCGTACCTTTGTATTTTTTCTGACAGTCACCCCTTCTCAGGGCCTAGTTAACCCTCTACTGCCCAAATTTATTTTCGAAAACTTTTATTTTTCCCGTGTCCAGGAGGCCATTTTTAGCAACTTTTGTTCTACGAAAAACTATACTTGTCTTGTTTTATGTTTTTCTTGTTTCATTTTTAATATTTATATTTGCATTTATCTTGTTGAGTTTATTTTTGTTTCTGATAGTATTTGGCTATACTACCACTTCCTATCATTAACTTTTGTCTATTTAGTTTTTTCATGTTTTTACAGCCGTTTTTTTAATTTTATTGCATGTTTTTCACATTTTTTTTACTCTAGAATGAAACCATTAGAGGCATAATCTGAGGCAATACAAAAATTGCAGCATACTTATTTTCACATAAAATATAGAAAATATTAGTGAAAAGCACAGCCAAAGTTGACCCCAGAAAAAATATATTTTTTTAACATTGGCAAAGTCATATAAAACAAGCAAAACTCCCAACCCTAAAATTTTCTTAAATTTTAAGAGTTCTTCTTTACATTTCATTTAAAAAATAAAAATTCGGTTGAAAAATTGTATTTTGGCGAATTTTTAGATCGAAGCCCACCCAAAAGGCGGGGTTGGGTTTTAGAGGTTTAAGTATACCGAATATGCCGTACCTGGAACAGTTATTTATGTAATTTTACACCAAATAGAGTCGTCGTTTTTATGTTTTGATGTTTTAATGTTTTAATGTTTTAATGTTTTAATGTTTTAATGTTTTAATGTTTTAATGTTTTAATGTTTTAATGTTTTAATGTTTTAATGTTTTAATGTTTTAATGTTTTAATGTTTTAATGTTTTAATGTTTTAATGTTTTAATGTTTTAATGTTTTAATGTTTTAATGTTTTAATGTTTTAATGTTTTAATGTTTTAATGTTTTAATGTTTTAATGTTTTAATGTTTTAATGTTTTAATGTTTTAATGTTTTAATGTTTTAATGTTTTAATGTTTTAATGTTTTAATGTTTTAATGTTTTAATGTTTTAATGTTTTAATGTTTTAATGTTTTAATGTTTTAATGTTTTAATGTTTTAATGTTTTAATGTTTTAATGTTTTAATGTTTTAATGTTTTAATGTTTTAATGTTTTAATGTTTTAATGTTTTAATGTTTTAATGTTTTAATGTTTTAATGTTTTAATGTTTTAATGTTTTAATGTTTTAATGTTTTAATGTTTTAATGTTTTAATGTTTTAATGTTTTAATGTTTTAATGTTTTGATGATTTGATGTTTTTATGTTTTAATGTTTTAATGTTTTAATAATGTTTTTATGTTTTTATGTTTTTAAGTTTTTATTTTTTATGTTTTTATGTTTTTATGTTTTTATGTTTTAAAGTTTTAAAGTTTTAAAGTTTTAAAGTTTTAAAGTTTTAAAGTTTTAAAGTTTTAAAGTTTTAAAGTTTTAAAGTTTTAAAGTTTTAAAGTTTTAAAGTTTTAAAGTTTTAAAGTTTTAAAGTTTTAAAGTTTTAAAGTTTTAAAGTTTTAAAGTTTTAAAGTTTTAAAGTTTTAAAGTTTTAAAGTTTTAAAGTTTTAAAGTTTTAAAGTTTTAAAGTTTTAAAGTTTTAAAGTTTTAAAGTTTTAAAGTTTTAAAGTTTTAAAGTTTTAAAGTTTTAAAGTTTTAAAGTTTTAAAGTTTTAAAGTTTTAAAGTTTTAAAGTTTTAAAGTTTTAAAGTTTTAAAGTTTTAAAGTTTTAAAGTTTTAAAGTTTTAAAGTTTTAAAGTTTTAAAGTTTTAAAGTTTTAGAGTTTTAAAGTTTTAAAGTTTTAAAGTTTTAAAGTTTTAAAGTTTTAAAGTTTTAAAGTTTTAAAGTTTTAAAGTTTTAAAGTTTTAAAGTTTTAAAGTTTTAAAGTTTTAAAGTTTTAAAGTTTTAAAGTTTTAAAGTTTTAAAGTTTTAAAGTTTTAAAGTTTTAAAGTTTTAAAGTTTTAAAGTTTTAAAGTTTTAAAGTTTTAAAGTTTTAAAGTTTTAAAGTTTTAAAGTTTTAAAGTTTTAAAGTTTTAAAGTTTTAAAGTTTTAAAGTTTTAAAGTTTTAAAGTTTTAAAGTTTTAAAGTTTTAGAGTTTTAAAGT
Organism: Culex pipiens pallens; assembly: GCF_016801865.2. Classification (NCBI taxonomy): domain Eukaryota; kingdom Metazoa; phylum Arthropoda; class Insecta; order Diptera; family Culicidae; genus Culex; species Culex pipiens. The sequence continues at coordinate 43,843,441 of NC_068937.1, read as the reverse complement.
TTTAAAGTTTTAAAGTTTTAAAGTTTTAAAGTTTTAAAGTTTTAAAGTTTTAAAGTTTTAAAGTTTTAAAGTTTTAAAGTTTTAAAGTTTTAAAGTTTTAAAGTTTTAAAGTTTTAAAGTTTTACAGTTTTAAAGTTTTAAAGTTTTAAAGTTTTAAAGTTTTAAAGTTTTAAAGTTTTAAAGTTTTAAAGTTTTAAAGTTTTAAAGTTTTAAAGTTTTAAAGTTTTAAAGTTTTAAAGTTTTAAAGTTTTAAAGTTTTAAAGTTTTAAAGTTTTAAAGTTTTAAAGTTTTAAAGTTTTAAAGTTTTAAAGTTTTAAAGTTTTAAAGTTTTAAAGTTTTAAAGTTTTAAAGTTTTAAAGTTTTAAAGTTTTAAAGTTTTAAAGTTTTAAGTTTTTTATTTCTAGGCTTTTGTTTTTTTTTGTTTCCGTTTTTACAGAACTGTGACAAACCAAAAACTTCACCAATATCCTAGCATTATTTTCAATTATTCCGGCATCAGCTGGTTCTACCGAACAGCCAATTATCGATAGAATCGTCGACGAAGTCGAGTGCAAGCATATTTCCGACGTTGTTCACCTTCCAGCGTAGAAAGAATGTTTTGTGATGCAACAAGACTTTCGAGAAAAGACGGAAAAGAGCTTTTCACCACGTGGAAAAATGCTGTCTGCACCTTTTATTTTTTTCCTGTTTGGGGGTTTACAATCTCCCTTTCTTTATCGTCTTAACATTGAGAAGGTATAAGAAGGGAAGAATAAACATTTCAAAAGTGTAAACGTTGAATTTTATGAAAAAATGCTAGTTTGGTTAAAGCCTCTGTAAGAATTCTATCAGAAGAGCGGAAAAAAGAAGATTTAATTTCCATCGCTTGTTGCACCTAATAAGTGACAAGAATTCCAGAAATTGACGCCTCTTAAATCGCCCTTTAACAATCGATAATTGATTTTCAAAATTAGCCCCCTCAAACTTTAAAAACATCTCACATGCTTGCCCATTGGACAATGTTCAAAGAAGTCTGTATCAAGGAAACGAAATATAAAACAAATTATATTTTTATAAAATTACAGTCATTAGTTAAAGGTATTGAAGCTAGATTGACTACTTAACCATACTTTTCAGGATGAGTATTTTTTTTAATAAAAACTTAAAACGTTTGAATGTTGTTTTGACAGCTCCAGCTTACATTTCCCACCCACAGGTTTCTCCCAATTTGTATAGTAATAAAATCATCCACCGAACTAACCACCACATCAGGGGGGTCGGCTTTCAATTTAGGGGGCCAGCCTATCCCAAAATTTTAACTAATGGCCTCGACGTCCCGCTCCCCCGCTGGCCTTTCATCTTCTAAATCATCGGCGGAACCCAGCGGCACTAATGGCACAAGCGTGACTTATTTATAATGCTTAGGCGTGCGTTCCGTACAAAGTTTTCACAGATTTGCCTACTTTGCGGCGCAAAGCGCCAAAGTGCGCCTAAATGTAGGCAATTTTAATAGTTTCCCCCTCGCTTGTCTGTGGTGGGACATTTTGATGGACACGTGTGTGTGCGTTTCCCGAGGGTACACGTGCAGGCTGAATTTATACCAAAATAATTACTAATATTGCGCCATGGGTGTTGAATTAATCATCGTATAGTGTTTGCCATTATTTCGGCAGATGAGCGGATGTTGCTGGACCTTGTTTTTAGCTGGAAAGAGTTGAGTTATGACCGCTTGAATATCCCCTAATTGGTTGGGTTACGAGAGGCGCGTAACCGGTAATGACGTAACGAATTACTGTCAAATATGAGCTGAAAAGTTACAATTTTGCACCGGATTTAATCTGCAATTAAACACTACACTCAAAAAAATTAGTTCGCGTAAACGTGAACAGCGTTCATGCCACCGGGAACCAGGAAGAAAACTGTTCAACTTTTATAGTGCATTGCACCATGAAAGTGAACAGTTTTCTTCCTGGTTCCCGTTGGCATGAACGCTGTTCACGTTTACGCGAACTCATTTTTTTGAGTGTACAAATTGATTTGATAACATTAGATACATTTGATCACCAAACATGGTTCGATTGATTTAGAGGCTGCAGATGTTTGGCTTCCCTTCGCCAAAAAAAAGCGATCTGCTCACATCACTAGAAGTGATTTGTTTTTGTTTGTTTTGGACGTGTTGTTTTGCCCGAACCCACATTGAGTGACTGACTGCAAAAAGCAGAGTGTTTTCCGTTGTTTTTCCTGTGATGATTTATTTACTTCTATCTTTTGTATCTTCAGGAGTGGATTCGAACGAAACCCATCTCTTAGAATTAAATAGTTTTTTTTTTTTATCGAAATTTATATTTAATTTTAAAATTTCATGAAGAAAATTATAATATTTTTTTTTCATTTTAACTCTAAACGTTAGCTGAATAATATTAATTGGCTACACTTCAATCTGAACATGAACGACAGTTTTTATATAGCTTAAAAGAAATTAAAAATGTTTTTTATTTGTTCTTTGTTGTGTTCAATAAAAAAAAAAAATCAAACCATCCACATTAACGACCCCCGGGTCTTTTGTGGTCTCTATTGCAAGTTTCTGCTCGAACCTAGGAGTCCGAAGGCTTGAATGAGGAGAGAACCCAAACCTCTTTCTACTCCAAGGAACCTTCCACCCCAGTGTTTGAGCTGACGACCTTTGGATTGCGAGTCCAACCGCCGCCAGCGATTCCACCGGAGTAGGCGTGGTTTGGTGTGTTGTTTGTACTTATGGCATGGAGACGACTCCTACACCTGGAATGACTTAACGGCCTAACAACAACCAAGGCCGGGACCGACATTTTACTTCCTCATCCGATGGAAGGTTGGAGCAGATGGGAATCGAACCCAGAAACATCCGCTTACAAAGCGGACAACGTAACCATTCGGCCACGCACTGCTCTTTGTTGTGTTGTGGACTGTAAATAAACTACAATTTTTAATTCCAATATGATTCAAATTAAATAAATCTATATATCGTCAGCTGTGTGCTATCTTGTGAAATAGACCATTTTGGTCGAAAATGAGTTAATGATGACGTTTTGTTATACGTAACAAACCCTACAAGATGCTTTAACCCGATTTTCGATATCTGTTTCCGTTTCCGGTATACAGCAAAGCACACTTGTGATATAGACCAAATTCCCAGTCAAATTTTTTGTGCTATCTTGTGACACGTGCAAAAGCAGTAGAGAACTATAAAACTGTATGGTACCAACAGATGTCACTACAACTTTATGGCGAGATTTATAACTAACCTTGTCACAAGAGTGCACTTCAAAAAAATGAAGAACATGTCGTCAGCTGTGTGCTATCTTGTGACATAGACCATTTTGGTCGAAAATGAGTTAATGATGACGTTTTGTTATACGTAACAAACCCTACAAGATGCTTTAACCCGATTTTCGATATCTGTTTCCGTTTCCGGTATACAGCAAAGCACACTTGTGATATAGACCAAATTCCCAGTCAAATTTTTTGTGCTATCTTGTGACACGTGCAAAAGCAGTAGAGAACTATAAAACTGTATGGTACCAACAGATGTCACTACAACTTTATGGCGAGATTTATAACTAACCTTGTCACAAGAGTGCACTTCAAAAAAATGAAGAACATGTCGTCAGCTGTGTGCTATCTTGTGACATAGACCATTTTGGTCGAAAATGAGTTAATGATGACGTTTTGTTATACGTAACAAACCCTACAAGATGCTTTAACCCGATTTTCGATATCTGTTTCCGTTTCCGGTATACAGCAAAGCACACTTGTGATATAGACCAAATTCCCAGTCAAATTTTTTGTGCTATCTTGTGACACGTGCAAAAGCAGTAGAGAACTATAAAACTGTATGGTACCAACAGATGTCACTACAACTTTATGGCGAGATTTATAACTAACCTTGTCACAAGAGTGCACTTCAAAAAAATGAAGAACATGTACTACGTGTCACAAGAGAGTTTCAAAGAGATTATGGTCGTTGTCACAAGAGTACCACCAATATGTTGATGGGTTTATATGGTCGTTGTCACAAGTGTGCAACAAATATTTTGATAGGAGTTTGTATGGTCGTTGTCACAAGTGTGCCACGAATATTTTGGTAGGAGTTTGTATGGTCGTTGTCACAAGTGTGCAACAGATATTTTGATAGGAGTTTGTATGGTCGTTGTCACAAGTGTGCCACGAATATTTCAATGGTAGTTTGTATGGTCGTTGTCACAAGTGTTCAACAAATATTTTGATGGTAGTTTGTATGGTCGTTGTCACAAGTGTGCAACAAATATTTCGATGGAAGTTTGTATGGTCGTTGTCACAAGTGTGCAACAAATATTTCGATGGAAGTTTGTATGGTCGTTGTCACAAGTGTGCAACAAATATTTTGATAGGATGGTCGTTGTCACAAGTGTGCAATGGATATTTTGGTAGGAGTTTGTATGGTCGTTGTCACAAGTGTGCCACGAATATTTTGGTAGGAGTTTGTATGGTCGTTGTCACAAGTGTGCAACAGATATTTTGATAGGAGTTTGTATGGTCGTTGTCACAAGTGTGCCACGAATATTTCGATGGAAGTTTGTATGGTCGTTGTCACAAGTGTGCCACGAATATTTTGGTAGGAGTTTGTATGGTCGTTGTCACAAGTGTGCCACGAAAATTTCGATGGAAGTTTGTATGGTCGTTGTCACAAGTGTGCAACAAATATTTTGATAGGAGTTTGTATGGTCGTTGTCACAAGTGTGCCACGAATATTTCAATGGTAGTTTGTATGGTCGTTGTCACAAGTGTTCAACAAATATTTTGATGGTAGTTTGTATGGTCGTTGTCACAAGTGTGCAACAAATATTTCGATGGAAGTTTGTATGGTCGTTGTCACAAGTGTGCAACAAATATTTCGATGGAAGTTTGTATGGTCGTTGTCACAAGTGTGCCACGAATATTTCGATGGAAGTTTGTATGGTCGTTGTCACAAGTGTGCCACGAATATTTTGGTAGGAGTTTGTATGGTCGTTGTCACAAGTGTGCAACAAATATTTTGATAGGAGTTTGTATGGTCGTTGTCACAAGTGTGCCACGAATATTTCAATGGTAGTTTGTATGGTCGTTGTCACAAGTGTTCAACAAATATTTTGATGGTAGTTTGTATGGTCGTTGTCACAAGTGTGCAACAAATATTTCGATGGAAGTTTGTATGGTCGTTGTCACAAGTGTGCAACAAATATTTCGATGGAAGTTTGTATGGTCGTTGTCACAAGTGTGCAACAAATATTTTGATAGGATGGTCGTTGTCACAAGTGTGCAATGGATATTTTGGTAGGAGTTTGTATGGTCGTTGTCACAAGTGTGCCACGAATATTTTGGTAGGAGTTTGTATGGTCGTTGTCACAAGTGTGCAACAGATATTTTGATAGGAGTTTGTATGGTCGTTGTCACAAGTGTGCCACGAATATTTCGATGGAAGTTTGTATGGTCGTTGTCACAAGTGTGCCACGAATATTTTGGTAGGAGTTTGTATGGTCGTTGTCACAAGTGTGCAACAGATATTTTGATAGGAGTTTGTATGGTCGTTGTCACAAGTGTGCCACGAATATTTCAATGGTAGTTTGTATGGTCGTTGTCACAAGTGTTCAACAAATATTTTGATGGTAGTTTGTATGGTCGTTGTCACAAGTGTGCAACAAATATTTCGATGGAAGTTTGTATGGTCGTTGTCACAAGTGTGCAACAAATATTTCGATGGAAGTTTGTATGGTCGTTGTCACAAGTGTGCAACAAATATTTTGATAGGATGGTCGTTGTCACAAGTGTGCAATGGATATTTTGGTAGGAGTTTGTATGGTCGTTGTCACAAGTGTGCCACGAATATTTTGGTAGGAGTTTGTATGGTCGTTGTCACAAGTGTGCAACAGATATTTTGATAGGAGTTTGTATGGTCGTTGTCACAAGTGTGCCACGAATATTTCGATGGAAGTTTGTATGGTCGTTGTCACAAGTGTGCCACGAATATTTTGGTAGGAGTTTGTATGGTCGTTGTCACAAGTGTGCCACGAAAATTTCGATGGATGTTTGTATGGTCGTTGTCACAAGTGTGCAACAAATATTTTGATAGGAGTTTGTATGGTCGTTGTCACAAGTGTGCCACGAATATTTCAATGGTAGTTTGTATGGTCGTTGTCACAAGTGTGCAACAAATATTTCGATGGAAGTTTGTATGGTCGTTGTCACAAGTGTGCAACAAATATTTTGATAGGATGGTCGTTGTCACAAGTGTGCAATGGATATTTTGGTAGGAGTTTGTATGGTCGTTGTCACAAGTGTGCAACAAATATTTTGATAGGATGGTCGTTGTCACAAGTGTGCAATGGATATTTTGGTAGGAGTTTGTATGGTCGTTGTCACAAGTGTGCCACCAATATTTTGATGGAGATTTGTATGGCGGTTGTCACAAGTGTGCCACCAATATTTTGATGGAGATTTGTATAGTCGTTGTCACAAGTGTGCCACCAATATAACATTCATTACACCGTAACATTCGTTACACCGTAGTATGGTTACACCGTAAAATTGTTACACCGCAATATTCGTTACACCGCAGTATGGTTACACCGTAACATAGTAACACCGTAATATGATTACACCGTAACATTGTTACACCGTAACATTGTTACACCGTAACATTGTAACAACGTAACATTGTTACACCGCAACATTCGTTACACCGTAACATTTCTTCACACCGTAGTTTGATTACACTATAAAATTGTTACACCACAACATTGGTTACACCGTTACATTCGTTACACCGTTACATTCGTTACACCGTTACATTCGTTACACCGTTACACCGCATCATTCGTTACACCGTAACATTCGTTACACCGTAGTATGGTCACACCGTAACATTGTTACACCGTAATATGATTACACCGTAACAAAGTTACACCGTAATATGGTTACACCGTAACAAAGTAACACCGTAATATTATTACACCGTAACATTGTAACACCACAACATTCGTTACACCGTTACATTCGTTACATCGTAATATTGTTACACCGCAACATTCGTTACACCACAAAATTAGTTACACCGTAACATTCGTTACAGCTTATCAATCGTTACACCGTAACATTCGTTACACCTTCAGGGTTGTTACGGGAGAGTCGAAAAAAAATCCGCGCCAAATCCGCGCCGACCTAAATTCCGAAACCGCGCGAAATCCGCGCCATATAAAAAAATATCGCGATCAACATTAAAGAAATTTTATTTTTTAATGAGGAAAAACTAATACAGAAAGTATTTGATAAAAAAAAACTCGGTTTATGTTTAAAAGCTCCAAAAGAATGAAAACAATAAATCCATTTTTAAAAATACCTAAAGAGACGGTAGAAGCAAAGGTCATGAAAAAATCTTCAAAATAGAAAATACAATATTTAAAAACTTAAAAATTTAACTTCAAAAATATAAGCTCAAAAATAAATCCAAATCTAAAATTATAAGTAGATAAAATTTTAAATTTCGATAGTCTAAAAGTTCAAAATCTACGAACTTTTATACAGTTTTCAATCCAGAATCCTCGCTAAAATTTCACTACGAAAGAAATTTAATTTCCGATATTTAAAATATTGTCTTCTCATCATTTCAAAATCTCTAACAGAAAAAATGACTTCAAAAATTGTGGCATTCAAGAATTTAAGAATTTAATTAAAAGCTTAAGAATACTAAAATTAGATTTTTTTTTGTTGTTTTCTATATTGTTTTGAATTTGTTATTTTTTAGTTTTTAAATTTCAACTTTTTAATTTTGATTTTTTTAATCTTCAAATTTTTGGTATTTTGAGTTTCAGATTTCTAAAATTTTGAATTTAGAAATTTCAGATTTTTTAAATTGAAATTTTAGAAATTTCGAACAAAAATTAATATGTATTTTGATTTTTTTTTGTTAAAATCGAAAGAACTTCAAAATTTTAATGAAAATAAAAGTCAAAGCAACTAAAAACAATCTAAAACGCATTTTCTGCATGTTTGTCAATACTTAGGTATTTTGGAAACTAATGATTGCAAAACAACTGGACAGGTGTATAATGCATTTTTAAACACTTTTTTCATTCAAATGTTCAAATCGTGGCTCGTAAATTCAATTTTAATTTCCCATTTTTTTTTTGCCTCCCCCCTCGACTTTGGTCAGAGTTGAGGGACATAAACTTCAAAAAATAATTGCAACGGCCTAAAAAGTATTAAAACAAAAAAAAGTTTCGATTGTTTGAATTTCAGAAGCTTTGAATGTTCTGATCTTTTTATTTTCGCCAAGAATGTTAAAATCTTGAAAAAAAAAATATTTCTACGATTAAATTCCATCTAAAATTTTAAAGTGGAGGTCAGCTTCTGTTACGTTCAATCAAGCTTATATTTGGCGCCCACCAGAACAAGCCCCAAAAATAGTTTTTGTTACACATTCTAATTTCTATATCTTCGGGAAAAGTTTGTAATATTTGATTTACAACGTTAAAAATTTAATAAATTCAGTATAAAATTAAAAATAAATAAGGTTCAAAATCATTACTCAAAACTTAAAAGAAATGAAATATTCAGAGCCGGAGATGTTAAGAAATGACAAGAAACATATAAAAATTATTTCTACATAATCTTCATCTTCATTTTTCCACGTTTCGTACTAAGAAAATACAAACAAACATTTTCAGAAGAAAATTCAATTAATAAAAAATATGAAATTCTTGCACTCAAAGGAAAAAACAAATTATCGTAATTCCTGACAATATTTTTCTTAATAACTTGAAAGAAATTCTATCTCTCTCAATTAATTTATTTATCAAAATTGCCATCCGCGCGAAATCCGCGCCTGAGCAAAATTAGCCAGCAAATCCGCGCCAGATCCGCGCTATCCGCGCGAAACGCGCCATCCGCGCGATCCGCGCCGTCCGTAACAACCCTGCACCTTAGTTTGGTTACACCGTAACATTGTTACACCGCAACATTCGTTGCTTCGTAGCATTCATTACACCGTGGCATTCGTTACACCGTAATAATGTTACGGTGTAAGACTATTACGGTGTAACACTGTAACGGTGTAATAATATAAAGGTGTAACTTTGTTACGGTGTAACGAATATTGCGGTGTAACAATGTTACGGTGTGACCATACTACGGTGTAACGAATGTTACGGTGTAACGAATGTTACGGTGTAACGAATGTTACGGTGTAACGAATGTTACGGTGTAACGAATGATGCGGTGTAACGGTGTAACGAATGTAACGGTGTAACGAATGTAACGGTGTAACGAATGTAACGGTGTAACGAATGTAACGGTGTAACCAATGTTGTGGTGTAACAATTTTATAGAGTAATCAAACTACGGTGTGAAGAAATGTTACGGTGTAACGAATGATGCGGTGTAACAATGTTACGTTGTTACAATGTTACGGTGTAACAATGTTACGGTGTAACAATGTTACGGTGTAACAATGTTACGGTGTAACAATGTTACGGTGTAACAATGTTACGGTGTAACAATGTTACGGTGTAACGAATGTAACGGTGTAACGAATGTTGTGGTGTAACAAGTGTACGGTGTAATCATACTACGAAGTAACGAATGTTGCGGTGTAACAATGTTACGGTGTAATCATATTACGGTGTTACTATGTTACGGTGTAACCATACTGCGGTGTAACGAATATTGCGGTGTAACAATTTTACGGTGTGACCATACTACGGTGTAACGAATGTTACGGTGTAATGAATGTTATATTGGTGGCACACTTGTGACAACGACCATACAAACTCCTACCAAAATATTCGTGGCACACTTGTGACAACCGCCATACAAATCTCCATCAAAATATTGGTGGCACACTTGTGACAACGACCATACAAACTCCTATCAAAATATTTGTTGCACACTTGTGACAACGACCATACAAACTCCTACCAAAATATTCGTGGCACACTTGGGACAACGACCATACAAACTCCTATCAAAATATTTGTTGCACACTTGTGACAACGACCATACAAACTTCCATCGAAATATTCGTGGCACACTTGTGACAACGACCATACAAACTCCTACCAAAATATTCGTGGCACACTTGTGACAACGACCATACAAACTCCTATCAAAATATTTGTTGCACACTTGTGACAACGACCATACAAACTCCTACCAAAATATTCGTGGCACACTTGTGACAACCGCCATACAAACTCCTATCAAAATATTTGTTGCACACTTGTGACAACGACCATACAAACTCCTACCAAAATATTCGTGGCACACTTGTGACAACGACCATACAAACTCCTATCAAAATATTTGTTGCACACTTGTGACAACGACCATACAAACTCCTACCAAAATATTCGTGGCACACTTGGGACAACGACCATACAAACTCCTATCAAAATATTTGTTGCACACTTGTGACAACGACCATACAAACTTCCATCGAAATTTTCGTGGCACACTTGTGACAACGACCATACAAACTCCTATCAAAATATTTGTTGCACACTTGTGACAACGACCATACAAACTCCTACCAAAATATTTTTTGCACACTTGTGACAACGACCATACAAACTACCATCAAAAAATTTGTTGCACACTTGTGACAACGACCATACAAACTCCTACCAAAATATCCATTGCACACTTGTGACAACGACCATACAAACTACCATCAAAATATTTGTTGCACACTTGTGACAACGACCATACAAACTACCATTGAAATATTTGTTGCACACTTGTGACAACGACCATACAAACTCCTACCAAAATATTCGTGGCACACTTGTGACAACGACCATACAAACTACCATTGAAATATTTGTTGCACACTTGTGACAACGACCATACAAACTCCTACCAAAATATTCGTGGCACACTTGTGACAACGACCATACAAACTTCCATCGAAATATTTGTTGCACACTTGTGACAACGACCATACAAACTTCCATCGAAATATTTGTTGCACACTTGTGACAACGACCATACAAACTACCATCAAAATATTTGTTGCACACTTGTGACAACGACCATACAAACTACCATTGAAATATTTGTTGCACACTTGTGACAACGACCATACAAACTCCTACCAAAATATTCGTGGCACACTTGTGACAACGACCATACAAACTCCTATCAAAATATTTGTTGCACACTTGTGACAACGACCATACAAACTCCTACCAAAATATTTGTTGCACACTTGTGACAACGACCATACAAACTACCATCAAAATATTTGTTGCACACTTGTGACAACGACCATACAAACTTCCATCGAAATATTCGTGGCACACTTGTGACAACGACCATACAAACTACCATCAAAATATTTGTTGCACACTTGTGACAACGACCATACAAACTCCTACCAAAATATTCGTGGCACACTTGTGACAACGACCATACAAACTCCTATCAAAATATTTGTTGCACACTTGTGACAACGACCATACAAACTTCCATCGAAATATTCGTGGCACACTTGTGACAACGACCATACAAACTCCTACCAAAATATTCGCGGCACACTTGTGACAACGACCATACAAACTCCTACCAAAATATTCGTGGCACACTTGTGACAACGACCATACAAACTCCTACCAAAATATTTGTTGCACACTTGTGACAACGACCATACAAACTCCTATCAAAATATTTGTTGCACACTTGTGACAACGACCATACAAACTACCATTGTAATATTTGTTGCACACTTGTGACAACGACCATACAAACTTCCATCGAAATATTTGTTGCACACTTGTGACAACGACCATACAAACTACCATTGAAATATTTGTTGCACACTTGTGACAACGACCATACAAACTACCATTGAAATATTTGTTGCACACTTGTGACAACGACCATACAAACTCCTACCAAAATATTCGTGGCACACTTGTGACAACGACCATACAAACTCCTATCAAAATATTTGTTGCACACTTGTGACAACGACCATACAAACTCCTACCAAAATATTCGTGGCACACTTGTGACAACCGCCATACAAACTCCTATCAAAATATTTGTTGCACACTTGTGATAACGACCATACAAACTCCTACCAAAATATTCGTGGCACACTTGTGACAACGACCATACAAACTCCTATCAAAATATTTGTTGCACACTTGTGACAACGACCATACAAACTCCTACCAAAATATTCGTGGCACACTTGGGACAACGACCATACAAACTCCTATCAAAATATTTGTTGCACACTTGTGACAACGACCATACAAACTTCCATCGAAATTTTCGTGGCACACTTGTGACAACGACCATACAAACTCCTATCAAAATATTTGTTGCACACTTGTGACAACGACCATACAAACTCCTACCAAAATATTTTTTGCACACTTGTGACAACGACCATACAAACTACCATCAAAAAATTTGTTGCACACTTGTGACAACGACCATACAAACTCCTACCAAAATATCCATTGCACACTTGTGACAACGACCATACAAACTACCATCACAATATTTGTTGCACACTTGTGACAACGACCATACAAACTACCATTGCAATATTTGTTGCACACTTGTGACAATGACCATACAAACTCCTACCAAAATATTCGTGGCACACTTGTGACAACGACCATACAAACTCCTACCAAAATATTCGTGGCACACTTGTGACAACGACCATACAAACTCCTACCAAAATATTTGTTGCACACTTGTGACAACGACCATACAAACTCCTATCAAAATATTTGTTGCACACTTGTGACAACGACCATACAAACTACCATTGTAATATTTGTTGCACACTTGTGACAACGACCATACAAACTTCCATCGAAATATTTGTTGCACACTTGTGACAACGACCATACAAACTACCATTGAAATATTTGTTGCACACTTGTGACAACGACCATACAAACTTCCATCGAAATATTTGTTGCACACTTGTGACAATGACCATACAAACTTCCATCGAAATATTCGTGGCACACTTGTGACAACGACCATACAAACTACCATCAAAATATTTGTTGCACACTTGTGACAACGACCATACAAACTCCTACCAAAATATTCGTGGCACACTTGTGACAACGACCATACAAACTCCTATCAAAATATTTGTTGCACACTTGTGACAACGACCATACAAACTTCCATCGAAATATTCGTGGCACACTTGTGACAACGACCATACAAACTCCTACCAAAATATTCGTGGCACACTTGTGACAACGACCATACAAACTCCTACCAAAATATTTGTTGCACACTTGTGACAACGACCATACAAACTCCTATCAAAATATTTGTTGCACACTTGTGACAACGACCATACAAACTACCATTGTAATATTTGTTGCACACTTGTGACAACGACCATACAAACTTCCATCGAAATATTTGTTGCACACTTGTGACAACGACCATACAAACTACCATTGAAATATTTGTTGCACACTTGTGACAACGACCATACAAACTACCATTGAAATATTTGTTGCACACTTGTGACAACGACCATACAAACTCCTACCAAAATATTCGTGGCACACTTGTGACAACGACCATACAAACTCATATCAAAATATTTGTTGCACACTTGTGACAACGACCATACAAACTCCTACCAAAATATTCGTGGCACACTTGTGACAACCGCCATACAAACTCCTATCAAAATATTTGTTGCACACTTGTGACAACGACCATACAAACTCCTACCAAAATATTCGTGGCACACTTGTGACAACGACCATACAAACTCCTATCAAAATATTTGTTGCACACTTGTGACAACGACCATACAAACTCCTACCAAAATATTCGTGGCACACTTGGGACAACGACCATACAAACTCCTATCAAAATATTTGTTGCACACTTGTGACAACGACCATACAAACTTCCATCGAAATTTTCGTGGCACACTTGTGACAACGACCATACAAACTCCTATCAAAATATTTGTTGCACACTTGTGACAACGACCATACAAACTCCTACCAAAATATTTTTTGCACACTTGTGACAACGACCATACAAACTACCATCAAAAAATTTGTTGCACACTTGTGACAACGACCATACAAACTCCTACCAAAATATCCATTGCACACTTGTGACAACGACCATACAAACTACCATCACAATATTTGTTGCACACTTGTGACAACGACCATACAAACTACCATTGAAATATTTGTTGCACACTTGTGACAACGACCATACAAACTACCATCAAAATATTTGTTGCACACTTGTGACAACGACCATACAAACTACCATTGAAATATTTGTTGCACACTTGTGACAACGACCATACAAACTACCATCAAAATATTTGTTGCACACTTGTGACAATGACCATACAAACTTCCATCGAAATATTCGTGGCACACTTGTGACAACGACCATACAAACTACCATCAAAATATTTGTTGCACACTTGTGACAACGACCATACAAACTCCTACCAAAATATTCGTGGCACACTTGTGACAACGACCATACAAACTCCTATCAAAATATTTGTTGCACACTTGTGACAACGACCATACAAACTCCTATCAAAATATCCATTGCACACTTGTGACAACGACCATACAAACTACCATCAAAAAATTTGTTGCACACTTGTGACAATGACCATACAAACTCCTATCAAAATATTTGTTGCACACTTGTGACAACGACCATACAAACTCCTACCAAAATATTCGTGGCACACTTGTGACAACCGCCATACAAACTCCTATCAAAATATTTGTTGCACACTTGTGACAACGACCATACAAACTCCTACCAAAATATTCGTGGCACACTTGTGACAACGACCATACAAACTCCTATCAAAATATTTGTTGCACACTTGTGACAACGACCATACAAACTCCTACCAAAATATTCGTGGCACACTTGTGACAACGACCATACAAACTCCTATCAAAATATTTGTTGCACACTTGTGACAACGACCATACAAACTCCTACCAAAATATTCGTGGCACACTTGGGACAACGACCATACAAACTCCTATCAAAATATTTGTTGCACACTTGTGACAACGACCATACAAACTTCCATCGAAATTTTCGTGGCACACTTGTGACAACGACCATACAAACTCCTATCAAAATATTTGTTGCACACTTGTGACAACGACCATACAAACTCCTACCAAAATATTTTTTGCACACTTGTGACAACGACCATACAAACTACCATCAAAAAATTTGTTGCACACTTGTGACAACGACCATACAAACTCCTACCAAAATATCCATTGCACACTTGTGACAACGACCATACAAACTACCATCACAATATTTGTTGCACACTTGTGACAACGATCATACAAACTACCATTGAAATATTTGTTGCACACTTGTGACAACGACCATACAAACTACCATCACAATATTTGTTGCACACTTGTGACAACGACCATACAAACTACCATCACAATATTTGTTGCACACTTGTGACAACGACCATACAAACTACCATTGAAATATTTGTTGCACACTTGTGACAACGACCATACAAACTACCATCAAAATATTTGTTGCACACTTGTGACAACGACCATACAAACTACCATTGAAATATTTGTTGCACACTTGTGACAACGACCATACAAACTACCATCAAAATATTTGTTGCACACTTGTGACAATGACCATACAAACTTCCATCGAAATATTCGTGGCACACTTGTGACAACGACCATACAAACTACCATCAAAAAATTTGTTGCACACTTGTGACAACGACCATACAAACTCCTACCAAAATATCCATTGCACACTTGTGACAACGACCATACAAACTACCATCACAATATTTGTTGCACACTTGTGACAACGACCATACAAACTACCATTGAAATATTTGTTGCACACTTGTGACAACGACCATACAAACTACCATCAAAATATTTGTTGCACACTTGTGACAACGACCATACAAACTACCATTGAAATATTTGTTGCACACTTGTGACAACGACCATACAAACTACCATCAAAATATTTGTTGCACACTTGTGACAATGACCATACAAACTTCCATCGAAATATTCGTGGCACACTTGTGACAACGACCATACAAACTACCATCAAAATATTTGTTGCACACTTGTGACAACGACCATACAAACTCCTACCAAAATATTCGTGGCACACTTGTGACAACGACCATACAAACTCCTATCAAAATATTTGTTGCACACTTGGGACAACGACCATACAAACTCCTATCAAAATATTTGTTGCACACTTGTGACAACGACCATACAAACTACCATCAAAATATTTGTTGCACACTTGTGACAACGACCATACAAACTCCTACCAAAATATCCATTGCACACTTGTGACAACGACCATACAAACTACCATCACAATATTTGTTGCACACTTGTGACAACGACCATACAAACTACCATTGAAATATTTGTTGCACACTTGTGACAACGACCATACAAACTACCATCAAAATATTTGTTGCACACTTGTGACAATGACCATACAAACTTCCATCGAAATATTCGTGGCACACTTGTGACAACGACCATACAAACTACCATCAAAATATTTGTTGCACACTTGTGACAACGACCATACAAACTCCTACCAAAATATTCGTGGCACACTTGTGACAACGACCATACAAACTCCTATCAAAATATTTGTTGCACACTTGTGACAACGACCATACAAACTTCCATCGAAATATTCGTGGCACACTTGTGACAACGACCATACAAACTCCTACCAAAATATTCGTGGCACACTTGGGACAACGACCATACAAACTACCATTGAAATATTTGTTGCACACTTGTGACAACGACCATACAAACTACCATCAAAATATTTGTTGCACACTTGTGACAATGACCATACAAACTTCCATCGAAATATTCGTGGCACACTTGTGACAACGACCATACAAACTACCATTGTAATATTTGTTGCACACTTGTGACAACGACCATACAAACTTCCATCGAAATATTTGTTGCACACTTGTGACAACGACCATACAAACTACCATTGAAATATTTGTTGCACACTTGTGACAACGACCATACAAACTACCATTGAAATATTTGTTGCACACTTGTGACAACGACCATACAAACTCCTACCAAAATATTCGTGGCACACTTGTGACAACGACCATACAAACTCCTATCAAAATATTTGTTGCACACTTGTGACAACGACCATACAAACTCCTACCAAAATATTTTTTGCACACTTGTGACAACGACCATACAAACTACCATCAAAAAATTTGTTGCACACTTGTGACAACGACCATACAAACTCCTACCAAAATATTCGTGGCACACTTGTGACAACGACCATACAAACTCCTATCAAAATATTTGTTGCACACTTGTGACAACGACCATACAAACTACCATTGCATTATTTGTTGCACACTTGTGACAACGACCATACAAACTCCTACCAAAATATCCATTGCACACTTGTGACAACGACCATACAAACTACCATCAAAATATTTGTTGCACACTTGTGACAACGACCATACAAACCCATCAACATATTGGTGGTACTCTTGTGACAACGACCATAATCCCTTTGAAACTCTTTTGTGACACGTAGTACATGTTCTTCATTTATTTGAAGTGCACTCTTGTGACACGGTGATTTACAGAACGTGCTATAAATCTGAAAAAGGTTTGTGTCTTGAATGATTTAATTTTCCATCATGGATTTTGTGTTTGCCATGGGAAAATCTTTGGTTTTCCTTGATTTTCATCATTTTCTGATATTTTATTTTATTGCACTACTATGAATATGACTCATTTTTTTTGGATTGAGCTTATTTTAATATTTTTTAAAATATTTTAGATAATTTAAGAGAATTTTTATTATTGCTCATTAAAAAATCGTGGAAAACTTCGGAAAAGCGAAAAAATTTTCCTCGTTTTCTAAACATTTTGATTGCTTACCGTTGTTTCAAGGTAATCTTATCATAAAAATTTCAAAAACTATTGTTTAACTTAACTAAACTATTGATTTGAGCTTATTTAATTTTGTATGGGAATTCTGTGCACACTTGTGACACGTAGTACATTTTTACTTTCAAAACACACTTGTGACACGTGCTTTTCAGATTTTTAGTTACATTTTATACTGTAACTTTTAGTAGGTTTCACTAAATTAGTCCATACTTGGAGCGTTTGTTCATCGTTAGTATACGAACAGATCGCTGTATTCAAAAATAGTTTATCATGTATTGTTGTGAAAATATTCAACCTCAAACTTTAAAAATCGTTTTTCTCGAAAAGTACCAAATGGTCTATGTCACAAGATAGCACACAGCTGACTGTTTTTTTTTAAATTATAAAAAATTTAGACGGTTTTGTTCGAACGCGAATCAATTCAACACTAAACGTCGGAACGAGGTGCTCTTTGTTGCGTTGGGTTCGTATAAGTCCAAGGAAGGTTCTTACGCCAAAAAGTGACAACTTTGGCCACTCTGGAACCGATTCCGGAAATCTGCAGATTGTATGGGAAACGTTACGTAAAATCAAATTTTGATCACAGGAGGCTGAATAAGCAAAAAAGTTAGAAACGTCAACAAACGAAAAAAGGCAGAACGAAGTTTGTCGGGTAAGGCTTGTATTTTATAAATATATTTCTTTTCAATATTTTTTTGACTAGAAAAGCTTCAAACATTTCTTTAAAACTGCCTAAAAAACAAGAAGCGACAACAAATAAAATGATAACAATGTAAAAGTTAAGATAAGCTTTGAATTTCTTGTTTTAAATGAACATATTTTACAAATTATCTTCAAGTTTCCACTGCCAACGAAGGGAAAACTGGAATACAGTCTGAATAGGTATAGGAGAGTTTAGAGGAATAAATTTGGAAATTGGTGTACTAACTGTTTTGTTCTGTTCCTGTTTCAACCAAAGTCATTCAAAACATTATGCAAAAAATGGCTTCAATAGTCTTAATTCATTACATTTGTCCTGATTTACCCCAGATACCGGTATTTGAAGAAAAATAAATAAATGAGTCATTTCGCGCCAACTGGCACACCACTCGAAAATGACTTTTTCTGATCGAGCTCAAATTTGGTGAGGCTATTGATACTATCAAAACATGCAAGAATCCCGATTTTGAACCAAATTGGACCATCCCTTCTTTTTTGGCACCGCCCCAAAGTTTTGCGATTTTCGTCTTTTTTTTAAATCCTCTTTTTCCAAATGGCCATATCTTCGAAACCAAAAAACGATAGCGCATGATAGAGCAAATGATATTTTTTTCAAGTTTAAATTCTTAAATGTATGTAATTAATAGATGTAAATATAATACCAAGACTTTTAAAAATAAATTAAATTAAATAGAAAGTATTTAAAGTGCTAGGCATTTTGCGGATCCACGGAAGTGGACCATCCACAAACTACGTGGACTCTTTTTTTTTTGTAATCTCACCCCCGTCGTGTACAATTTCCATGCAAAAAAAAATTTTTTTGTATGGGGCGTGCACAACCGCCAAACCCCTCCCCCCCCCCTTCTAAATTGTTCACGTGGTTTATGGATGGCCCCAAGGCTAATATAAGCTATTTTTGTGTGTATATGGAGTCAATTGCTCTCGAGAATGGCATTTTAGAAGGGAGTTAGTTATTTAAATTTTGCCACACAGAAAAAAAATGATGGTAATATTCATCAGGAAATTGTGACAGATTTTGTGGCTAAAAAAATGATGACCCCAGAAAATGATTAATTTTCATCAGTTTTTGATGAATATTCATCAGGTTCACATTTTTACACATTTTTTATGTAATATCACTCAAAAAAAGAGGTAATATTCAACCTACCAAATTTTCAACATTCAAAATTCAACTTTTTTTTCTGTGCAATTGTATTTTAAGTTGCTGTTGCATAGGATCAAAAAGTGGTAGACTTGTCAAACTTGTAGAAAATTGAACGAAAAAAAATGCACTGAAAAAAAAAACACGGCACTTCTACGAGATTTTTTGATTTTTAAGTTTAAAAGTACACAAAAAAATTATGGTAATATTACATCAGAAAATTATGAATTTACATCAGTTTCTGGGGAATTTCGTCAAGTTCACATTTTTACACATTTTTAGGTAATATTACGCAAAACAGAAGTAATATTCAACCTACCAAATTTTCAACATTCCAAAATTAAACTGTTTTTTGCTGTGTAATTCCAAAATTAAACTATTTTTTGCTGTGTAACATTTGGAGGTGATTTTTCGTTCCATTTTTGTTAACATTCCATAGTTCCAGCTTGTGATGATACACTACCACTACACAGCAAAAATTCCGATGGTAAAATCGCATGCAAAAGCATGCACATCACCTTCGTCAAAATAAACACTACACTGCATGTACAATTTTTGCAAAAAAAAAGATGCATCCGACGGGATTCAGACCCAGCACCAACAGTAAGGACTGGCGCCTTAGCCCACTCGGCCATCAGACCGATGAAACGTTGTAAGGATAAACGCATATATGAGCTTGACATTTCGGTCAAGTAGGTTTCCCATATTGACGGGCTACATATTTCAGGGTGTTAAAATTACATAAAATTGCATAAAATAATGCAATATTTATTTTACACCCAATCCTTTTACACGCAGCTGGATTACTACTTTTTTAGCTGTGTACCTACCACTTTTCTAAGCAATCTAATCCAGAAGGGAAAATATCACCATCAGTTGTGTTGATCCGAGCCGGGATTTGAACCCCGTTCTACCACTTAGGAGTCGGAAGCGTTACCATTAGACTACGTGGATACGGCATTTGAGTTTGACATTCATTTGTTTCTGTTTGCTGCCCGGGCAGACGGTAATAACAAAATTCATGCCATTTCAATAACAAATACTGTTAAAATAACAGAAAGTGTTATGGAATCTTCTTGAAAAAAAAAAAACGTTTTTGCATAACAGTTTAATAACAGTTTATGTTATCATAAAAAAATTTGTTATTTGTCTGATATTGGTTGGAAGCCAAAACAACTTTGGAATAACATTTTTAGTTATGGAAGAATACCTCCAACTGTTATTTGGATGATCGGATTAGTAGTTAAAATAACAAAAAAATAATAACAAAGATTTGTTCGAAGAATAACTTAAAATGTTATTAGTCTGTTATTACAATAACAATCCAATAACAAAAAAATCATATCGACGAATAACAAATCTTGTTATAAATAACATAAAATGTTATTGGCCTAGTATTTTCAAATATCAAAAAATGTTATTCCCAAGTTATTTCCGTCTGCTCGGGTGGTCATTGTCATGATTCTCTTTCATACACAGAAAAAAAAGATGGTAATATTCGTCAGGTGACAGATTTTGTGTCAACAAAAATGTGTAATATTGCATCAGAAAATGATGAATTTTCAACAGTTTCTGGTGAATATTCATCAGGTTCACATTTTTACACATTTTTTAGGTAGAATTACTCAAAAAAAGAGGTAATATTTAACCTACCAAATTTTCAACATTCCAAAATTCACCTTTTTTTGCTGTGTACATTTGGAAAAAAAATCCATCGAATCTTCAATCTGCAGAATTCCGTAAACTGATGCTTTTCTTCCCCGATTGTCCCTTCGAAATTGATTACCAAGAAATTGGCTGTACCTATTTCTATATCAAAACAACCAGAGAATTTCCCATCAATTTTGAAATTAAAAAAAAAAGTTATAATATTAACTTATTGATACTTTGATATAGTTTATCTTCGACCTCTTCTGTAATCCATTTAATTTGATGAGTCACGTTCATAAAGGTGTTAACCTTGAGTGTTATCATATCTAGGCTTTTGAATAAAATGAAAAACAAACAAACAACTCCACCGAGGATTTGTAAGCCACCGTGTTTAGTACAGGGAAAAAAACCTGAATTGAGTGAAAAACCCGCTTTCCCCACTGCAAAAAAGGAAAAGAAAAAAACACACTGAAAAGAAACGGTGCCAAACCCTCGGAGACTGTTCACACTCGCCGTAAACCGTATAAATATTTTATTCATGATGATGGCTGTTTTGCGATTTGCACCCCGATGCGCTCAAAAGGACTCCCGTTTGGGAGCTCTGATCCCTTGTTGCCTTGTATGATAAATAGGCAACCTGCAGGATTTGCAAGGAGGAGTTCGGGGTGCCATTAGCTTATCAGCTCCGCTGGCTTGGCACACCATCAAAGGACTTTTTCTTGCCTTCTCTGGCCTCTGATCCCAAATCCCATCACCGTGATCAGATCTGCGAGTTGAATGAGAAAAAAAAGTGTGAAATTGTAAGGATTGCTTGTAGTTGCTACCGGTGTCACGTGGAAGGAAAAAAAATAGACCGGAAACAGACGGCACCACGCGAACATAAGTATGATTTGCCGGGATACGAATGAAAGATTCATACAGTTAACTCTAGATGAATCTGTGAGGGGGGTTCTGGAAACATGAAAAGTCAACCTTTCTTGCTGACTTGATTTGATGGCGGGTGGGGATTCAGTGAGAGTTGTAGGGATACCCAGGCAGACGGTAATAACAAAATTCATGCTATTTCAATAACAAATACTGTTAAAATAACAAAAAGTGTTATGGAATCTTCATGGAAAAGCCATTTTTGCAAAAAAAAAAAAATCAAACCATCCACATTAACGACCCCCGGGTCTTTTGTGGTCTCTATTGCAAGTTTCTGCTCGAACCTAGGAGTCCGAAGGCTTGAATGAGGAGAGAACCCAAACCTCTTTCTACTCCAAGGAACCTTCCACCCCAGTGTTTGAGCTGACGACCTTCGGATTGCGAGTCCAACCGCCGCCAGCGATTCCACCGGAGTAGGCTTGGTTTGGTGTGTTGTTTGTACTTATGGCATGGAGACGACTCCTACACCTGGAATGACTTAACGGCCTAACAACCAAGACCGGGACCGACATTTTACTTCCTCATCCGATGGAAGGTTGCAGCAGATGGGAATCGAACCCAGAATCATCCGCTTACAAAGCGGACAGCGTACCCGAGCAGACGGAAATAACTTGGGAAGGTCAGTTTTTGATATGGTGAGAAGATCGAAATATGTTATTGGGATGATCGGATTAGTTGTTAAAATAACAAAAATCAATAACAAAGATTTGTTCGAAGAATAACTTAAACTGTTATTATGTTGTTATTGCAATAACAAACCAATAACACAGAAGGAATAACAAGATTTGTTATTTTGTGCGGAGAGGTGGAGCAGCATAATAACAAAAAATGTTATTGAACTGGTATGTCTCCATAACAAAAAAAGTTATTGTTTTGGTTTATTTGTAATTTGCAAATAAACCTGCAGTTGCCATAACTCCTCTGTACTAGTCAGGGCTGCAGAGTCGGGTACCTCCAAGCGACTTTGAATCCATACTTTGAAGACAACTCCGACTCTGGATGCAGGATATGACGTCAACGACGACTTCAGCTCTCCAAAAATACCCGACTTCACAGATTCCGACTCCAAGTAAAAGTTGCTGAAAATTAGATGAATCCGATGCAGTTTCCGAGGTCTCACTCCAGCTAGAACTTCAACGTCAGCTCCGACTTCCTCGCTCTGTGAAAATAATAACAGTTTTTGTTATTCATACTTCAAAAATTCTCAATAAATAAATCAATTCCGTTAGGGAATATAACAAAATTTAAAAAAAGAGCTTAAGGACCCCATTTCATGGCCAAAATAATGACCCCGACGAAATTGGTCAAAATTATACCATAGTTATAGCCAATTTTAGCAAAGTCCATTAGGGGGTATATCAAATAATTAAAAAAATCAGCTTTCAAAATTTCAACTTTTTAGAATTATTTTAGCTTAAGGACCCCATTTCATGGCCAAAATAATGACCCTGACGAAATTGGTCAAAATTATCCCATAGTTCTAACCATTTTAAACAAAGTCCTTTAGGGGGTATATCAAATAATTAAAAAAATCAGCATTCAAAATTTCAACTTTTAAGAATAATTTTAGCTTAAGGACCCCATTTCATGGCCAAAATAATGATCCCGAAGAAATTCGTCAAAATTATCCCATAGTTCTAACCATTTTAAACAAAGTCCTTTAGGGGGTATATCAAATAATTAAAAAAAATCAACATTCACAATTTCAACTTTTTAGAATAATTTTAACTTAAGGACCCCATTTCATGGCCAAAATAATGACCCTGACGAAATTGGTCAAAATTATCCCATAGTTCTAACCATTTTAAACAAAGTCCTTTAGGGGGTATATCAAATAATTAAAAAAATCAACTTTCAAAATTTCAACTTTTAAGAATAATTTTAGCTTAAGGACCCCATTTCATGGCCAAAATAATGATCCCGAAGAAATTCGTCAAAATTATCCCATAGTTCTAACCATTTTAAACAAAGTCCTTTAGGGGGTATATCAAATAATAAAAAAAAATCAACATTCAAAATTTCAACTTTTTAGAATAATTTTAACTTAAGGACCCCATTTCATGGCCAAAATAATGACCCTGACGAAATTGGTCAAAATTATCCCATAGTTCTAACCATTTTAAACAAAGTCCTTTAGGGGGTATATCAAATAATTAAAAAAATCAACATTCAAAATTTCAAATTTTTAGAATAATTGTAGCTTAAGGACCCCATTTCATGGCCAAAATAATGACCCTGACGAAATTGGTCAGAATTATCCCATAGTTCTAACCATTTTAAACAAAGTCCTTTAGGGGGTATATCAAATAATTAAAAAAATCAACTTTCAAAATTTCAACTTTTAAGAATAATTTTAGCTTAAGGACCCCATTTCATGGCCAAAATAATGATCCCGAAGAAATTCGTCAAAATTATCCCATAGTTCTAACCATTTTAAACAAAGTCCTTTAGGGGGTATATCAAATAATTAAAAAAATCAACATTCAAAATTTCAACTTTTAAGAATAATTTTAACTTAAGGACCCCATTTCATGGCCAAAATAATGACCCCGACGAAATTGGTCAAAATTATCCCATAGTTCTAGCCAATTTTAGTTAAGTCCCTTAGGGGGTATATCAAATAATTAAAAAAATCAACTTCCAAAATTTCAACTTTTAAGAATAATTTTAGCTTAAGGACCCCATTTCATGGCCAGAATAAAATTAGACAAAATTATCCCAAAGATCTAAACATATTTAATAAAAGAAAAAATAATAACAGATTGTGTTATGGACACTTAGAAACTTTTCCATTTGTGCGATTTAAGGTAATTTTATTGCTAAGTCAGTATACCGAACGAATAACAAATTTTGTTATTAGGAGAGTTTTTGAAATGTATAACATTTCCTCTTATTACCGTGTTATTAAACATTTTCAATATAATATCACTTCAATATCAAATTTTGTTATTTTATCAGAAACTGTTATTATTTTTTCTTTTTGAAGTTGAACTTCAGGATAAAATAATAACACTTTTTGTTATTTTAACATGATTTGTTATTGAAATATTATTAATTTTGTTATTACCGTCTGCCCGGGATAACCATTCGGCCACGCACTGCCATTTTTGCATAAGGGTTTAATAACAGTGTTTGTTATCATAACAAAATTTTTTATTGGTCTGATTGGCTGAAAGCCAAAACAACTTTGGAATAACATTTTTTGTTATGGAAGAATACACTCAACCCCCGGTGGTTGGTCACTTTTTCGTTTGACACTTTTTTAGTTTGTACCCCGTTGGTTGGCCAAAGTCAAACTAAAAAGTGACGAACTGTCACTTTTTACAAGGCGCTCACGCACACTATCAAAACAAACGTTTGGTAGTGTGTGTGAAGTCCGTGTAAAAGGGGTGTCAAACTAAAAAGTGACCCCGTTCGTTTGACAACAGTTGGTGTCAAACCATCGGGGTTTGAGTGTAACTCCAACTGTTATTGGGATGATCGGATTAGTTGTTAAAATAACAAAAAATAATAACAGAGATTTGTTCGAAAAATAACTCAAAATGTGATTAGTCTGTTATTACAATAACAGTCCAATAACAAAAAAATCATAACAGCGAATAACAAAACTTGTTATAAATAACATAAAATGTTATTGGCCTAGTATTTTCAAATATCAAAAAATGTTATTCCCACGTTATTTCCGTCTGCTCGGGTACTCAAAAAATGTTTAAAAATTTCAATGCATTCAGTTCAATTCAACACAATTTAGTTTTTTTTTAAATAATGTCGCCAATTAAGAGTTGAGTTGTGTAAATCGGCATCCCTATCATCCAAACTCCGTCACTCTTGGGAAAAAATAAAGTCATTCGAAAAAGGCAAACATCAAATCTTTTCTTCCTTTTCCACCTGAATAACATTCCTTTCCAGCACCCAGCGTGTGTGATATGCTTCCGACCCCGACACGTGTGAGTCCGTGGTGACAAATTAGATCTATTTGATGACAAATTACATTCACAGATTCACCTGTGGGGGTTTCAGGGTTCATTGAGCAGAAAAGGTCGTCTCGGAAGATTTCCTTAACTTTTTTATCCCCTGTCTGGGGGGATATTCCGCCATGACAGAAAGATATAGAGCTATCAGCGTAATTTGATTTGTGTGATCGTCCAAAGTGAGATTGGGATTTTTTAAAGATGTTTTGTTAGGAATTTTCTAGTTGGACAAAAACATTTGCTTTTAATCATTTCAAGCATATGTTTTTACATCACATGCTTCTCACTAACATAAATGAGCAACATTTCCATAAACTTCTAGCACAACTTTTCCCGAAACTCGTGGTAGAAGATATTTAGAGTCTATTATGCAAATTATCTCACTCACCTACTGGATAAGGTGGTCTCCATTTTCCTTAACTTTAAGCAGCGAGCATAAAAGTTTGCATAAATGTATGCTCGGCAAAACACTTTTGAAAAGTGTAAGTGTGAGTCTGTAACCGCTCATTGACACTTGAGAACTTCCGGTTCTTGGGGAAAACTTTATTAAAGCTTGAATCTTAGCGATTGAATTTTCTTTTACTTTTGTGAAATTCTAATTTGTTCTAGCAGAATTAAGGAAAACACTTATTTCCAACCAGTGACTTTCAAAATTTCAAGAAAAGATAACACAAACAAACTAAGTTTCTTCTTATTCCAGGACTGTGGCGGAAAAAGTTTCCGAGGAAAGGAAAACAAATCACCCCGTAATGCATCGTCATTTCGCCACCAACCTTCGCACAGAGGTTAGGTGTATTAGGTAAAGTATGGGAAATTTAGCATATGGGATGCTCCAGAGAGGGGGTTGGGAAAACTATGTCCCTCAACGAGGAGATTATGTTTGCTTACCTGTTTGCTTGCGAGGGTTGGCGACTTAAAGCTTGCCAAACTTAAACAAAACGCCCTGGCTTCTTTTGGAACTTTTTCTTTCCTGTAATTCCAGGAAAAGTTGAATATAATTGAATTTTCTGCGTCTTGTCAAGGCGGCATGATTTGCATTGACAGTTGCTGGTATTGTAGGTATTTATTAGCACTATTTCATTCTCACCAAAAATAGTATTTTATGCAACAAGCTGTAAAATTAAGATTTTTTGGCGCAATTTTTAGGAAAAAGGCAAAATATGTACTGCACAGTAGGTGGACTAGGGCGTCCAATTTTCCCGGGTTTTGAATTTCCCGGGAAACGGGAAAAAATATTTTTGGAATCCCGGGTATTTTTCAAACCATAAAATCTATGTTTTCATTATATTTGTTATGTTTTTTAAGCTTAAAATCATAGAATTCGCTCAATACTGTTAGTTTGTGATAATCTACACTTCAATCTAAAGAAGGACAGTTTTTTAATTTAAAAACGTTACTTAATCCACCTTTAGGTGGTTGGTGCCTTCCTCACATTTATAAAGAGAATACACTACACAGCGTATAAATAACACGTATTTTTATCAAAATATCAAAATATATATAAAAATTGAAAAACCTAACGTACTTAGGGGAGAGTGGGGAGACTTGATCCCTTTTTTTTTTGTATCGCACATAACTCTGTCAATTTCTCACAAAACTATGATCTTTTTGCATGAATTGAAAGCTTAAACATTCAACTATGTTTGGCTGATAAGGGTATTTCATCAGATAAGCTCTTTGAATAATGCCAAGCGTTTTTAAAAAATATTTTAAACCGGCATTTTCAAAATGTTGGGGGTAATTTGATCCCCCTTTCAACATTTTGAAGAAATCTTAAGCAAAATGTTTCTTATTCATCCAAACTTTTAATTTTCTATAAGATACAGCAATTTCACATTAAACCTGTACGTTTGTGTTCAAAATATAACAAGTTTAGCATGTATAATATTTAAAAACTTAAAATTTTCTTTTTTAGACCAAAATTGAACATGTTTACAAAAGCTGGTAACTTTTGTTTACAAAACTTTTGAAAAATGGTTCAAACTGCAGTTAGTTATGTACAACTATACTAAAGGAAACTATGTACGAAAACCCACCCAAATTATTTAATTTTGAGGCTGATTCCAGTGACTGTAAAGATGCAGGGATCAAGTCTCCCTAAATGCACTTTTTTAGAAAATTGATTGTAAAAATAGTATGACGATAAATTTATCATCAAATGCGTAAGGGTTTTGGAGTTGATATGTTTATCAAACAATTCATGTATAAAAAATATTTTTTTAAATAATTTTTGAGTGTTTTCTATACTTATCAAAACAAAGAAAAAAGATCTCTTGGAAGTTTTTTGCAGCACTTCTTAGAAAAATGTGTGTAACTCAATTTAAACATTTTTTAATTTTTTTCTTTGTTTTCTACAATGAGTTTTAGTTAATTTCGCACAACTTTCTAGAACAAAGCTAATTGTTTTACCCTCATGCTGACGAGATACAGGCTTGGGATCAAGTCTCCCCGGGGATCAAGTCTCCCCACTCTCCCCTATAACTTTTGATAGAGTTGTCAAATCTTCAATCTTTTGGGCTCGTTGGAAAGGTCTTTTGATTACCTACACGGAGAAAAAAGAGTTCCCAAAATCATGAACAAACGTTCATGAAAATGGGAACCACGAACAAAGTGTTCAAATTTCATGGTACGTTTTTCAAAATCGTACCATGAGATTTGAACACTTTGTTCAAGGTTCCCATTTTTATGAACGCTTGTTCACGATTTTGGGAACTCTTTTTTCTGCGTGTATCCAACGATGGGTCGCATAATAGATCCGGACAACTTTTTCATCAAAATATTTGAGATCCGGCCTCAAAAATTGTATAAATAACACTTAAGTGCTCATAACTTTTGATGGGGCTGTCAGATCTTCAATCGCGGACGCGTTAGAAAGGTCTTTCAAATACCTTTCTAACAATATATAGCATGAAGGGTTTTCTTACAAAAACCACCCTTTTTACAATCTTCCGAAGTTTAGCTCAAATCGTTTTTTTAGCATAACTTTTGAAGTACTTTTCTAAACTTCATAACATTAACTTGGGTCTTGTGGGACCCCAAGACGGATCGAATGAGACCAAAACAGTCTGAATCGGTTCAGCCAGTCCGGAGATAATCGAGTGCATATTTTTGGGTGCACGGACTCACATCCAGACACACACACAGACATTTTGTTCAGAATTTGATTCTGAGTCGATAGGTATACGTGAAGGAGAGTCTAGGTGGTCGAATAATGAAGTTCATTTTTCGAGTGATTTTATAGCCTTTCCTCATTGAGGTGAGGAAGGCAAAAATACCATAAAAATTTATTTTTTTTGTTCTTTATTTTTGGCTTTAAATTACAAATGTACCACAATGGGCGCTGGGCATTTTTCGAATCTGAAACTATAATTTTGACAATTTCTCTTAATAAGCTAAATTGATGCTGATATATATGCCAAATACAAATATTAATGCTTCAAAATTCTTATCGATGACTGAGTATTCTGTCATTTTCATTTATTTCCACAACCAAATTTGAATTTCCAGACCAAAATTTGTTTTTTTTTTTCAATTTCGGGAATTCCCGGGACAAAATATCAAAAAAATCCCGGGATTCGGGAATTCTCGGTTTTGGAAAAAAATCGGGAATTCCCGGGATGAACGCATTAAGCTGGACTTCTGCTCCTATTTTGGACACAATTCTGGATGCTATTTGATATTTTGCTTGGGATGATTAGATTTAATTTATTTTTTTCGTTGAGGTCAGTGTGTTAATATTTGGATATTTTTTCGAATCGAGATTCATATAAATTTTTTAACAGTTCAAAAAAAAAAAAAAAAAAACCATTGAATTGGATTTAAGTGAAACGTTAAGTATATTAATCCTTTGTCTGGTGAGAAATTCTCCCGGAATTCTAAAAAGGGTTTTATTTGATTTTTGTATTTTGCTCAATTTATTGGGGGCCTTCCCTGTGACTAAAGAAGCCACTTTGTTTCATTGTCAGCTGTCCATTAGGGTGCCCAGAAAAAATGACGCCTTGCTCCACAAGCGAAAAACGGTTTATTGGGTTATTATAAGCATCTGTGCAAATTTTGAGCGAAATTCGTTGAGATTAACCCATTGATACCCGAGCCTAAAGCTGGTAAAAAAAAGTTTTTCATACAAAAATTACTTTTTCAAATCGCTAATAACTTTTTAGGATCGAGTTTTACAGCTTTGGTATGTTGTACAAAGTTGTAGAGCATTCAATTTTCAATAAGAATCTCACTTTTGGGAATATTTGGCTGGAAGTGGCGCACCCTGCAGACCAAACCGTATAAAAAAAGGGTTTCCATAATTTTTTTCGTTTTTTCCAATACAAACCTCACCTTCGAGTATCAGTGGGTTAATGTTGACCGATTTTGTTCATATTTAGCCCAGAGTCCTAAAATAGCTCAAGGAACAATATTCAGCTTGTGGAGCGAGGTTTTGAGAAAAAGTCCCATATTCTGGGCACCCTACTGTCCATACAAAAAATGCAGCTGTCCATACAAAAAAAATCCAAAATTTGTATGACCCAATCTAACTCCCCAAACCCAATGTCACCCCTGACGACGACGATACGAAAATATTCGAAAATCTGTATCTTTTGAAGGAATTTTCTGATCGATTTGGCGTCTTCCGCAAATTTGTTGGTGTTGATGAGGACTATTGAAAAATTATCAAATGAAAAAAATGACTTTTATATTATAATATCTTGTAACATTGTAAAATCAAGCCCTTTTGAAATGTTAGTCTTGATTCCAAAATTTTCAAAACACAATTAAAATTACACAAGTGTTTCATATTTTTACAATGAAAATTGCAACATTAGTTAGATATTGGCATGGAAAAGGAGCGATTTTGAAAACTAAAATTTTTTAGCATGTTTTGTTGTTATTCGCTGTATCTCAGCAAGGGACCATCCACAAACCACGTGGACACTTTTTTGGTAATCTCAACCCCCCCCCCCCCCTCGTGGACAATTGTCCATACAAAAAATCTTTTTTTGTATGGATCGTGGACAATCGCCATACCCCCCCCCCCCCCAAAGTGTCCACGTGGTTTATGGATGGTCCCCAACCAGAGATTCAATCTTCAATGTTAAACGAAATTTTAGGAAATTGTCTAAACTTTGAAATGGTCGCTAATGGGCACTATTAAAAAAAAAAAAAAAACTATAAGGGAGCGTTCTTTTATTACGTAACGCAGTTGGGTAACGTTCCATACATTTTTTTAAGTTTGTTTGTATATTTTGTTACGAAGGACTCCCTAACTGCAACTTTTCAGCTAAAGTCAAACTTTAAGTGGTTATATCTCGTTAGTAGGGGAACAGCATCTAATTACGTTCAATTACAGCGCATAAAAACGTTTATGCGTTTTCAACTGAGTGATTAATAGCTCATTAGGAAGTGAGCATGCAAGTTTGTATAGATAGTTTTGCAAAAAAAAGTTGTTAAAAAATCAGCAAATTGGACGGAGTTAGGAGCAAGTGCTTAACCTGCCAAACATACGAGAATTTCCCCTACTTTTTGAAAGCAAGTTTGACAGTAAAATAATACTTTTCGTTTCTGTTATTTTTTGATCAGAAAAGTTTGCTGTTCCGAAATTCGAGTCAAAAGGTATCAAAGATTTCATGAATTTGAAGTTCTGTAAACTTCAAATATTGATCAAAATGTTCGAAAAGTAAATTTTGCCCGTAACTTACACAAACTTAATTAATATAACTTTATTTTTGCAAATTCGTATTATTTGCCCTAAAACTAATCGAAAATCCGAATATGAGTTTTTTTTAGGTAAAAATTAAGTATCAAAATGGCCGGTGCGCACCTTCGTTAGTGCAAAAAAAAAAAAAAAAAAAAAAATGCAGGCTACTATCAAATTGTCAAAAAGGTGCAAAAGGTGCAAATTTGTTTTTTTGTTTGTTTGTCATAGTCTAATACCTCCTTAGATGTACGACTCGAGCTGAAAAACCGTCATTTTGTACATTGTTGTGTAAACTACTATTTTGTTTATTTTTGCAACACTGGAAGTTAGCTTTCCAAATATTAGGTTTCACCCCTTTCCTATCTCAACCTCGATCAGAGTCTTAGGACATTTTTTTTTTTAAATTAGCAGCCGTTTTTATAATTCGGAAACAAATTCACATTATTTGAAATTTCATTGAAAAAAAAAAAAAACATTTTTGTTTGCAACTTTTGTCCCCTGTAACTGATCAGTATCATTACAATGGTGAGATAAACGTTTTAAATTGTCTTTTCATATTTTAACATAAAAAATTTCAATGAATTCTAATATTTTCATCTTCAATTTTTAAGACATTTTCAATAAGGGAATAGACACTTAATTTTTTCCATAAAATGAAATAAATTATGTTTTATTAAAGTCTTATACAAACTATACTTTTTTTTAGTCCTAACTTATATTTATTAGGTCTTCTTAGGTGCGGCGACTAGGTTAGGACAAACTAAACTTTCCCGTAATTTCGCTTCCAGCCTGTGAATACTGGACAGATGAGGAGCGGCCGTAGCTGACTGGTTACGGTGTTCGCTTTGTAAGCGAATGGTCCTGGGTTCGATTCCCATCTGCTCCCAACGAGAAAGTATAGGAAATATAAGCCTGGAAACTCTGAACATGAACGTAAAATCAAAGTCGCTCGAGTCGGGGTTCGATCCCCCGTCCTTTGGATTGGTATGCAAAAATGCTAACCACTAGGCCATCGCGACTTGATGAGCTATAACTGGAATTAAGAATACTGTTGTTACCAACTATATACGCGCTGGGTCCTTGTCCATTTGACAAGGGTTCAGAAGTTCTAAATAACGTTTGAACCCGATTGGTGCAAACGTTCTTCAGGGCGGGGCTTGTCGATAAAGCTGAAGTACCTCGCGCTCGGCTAGCCAGCGTAGAAATGGGTCACCGAAGCTCGGCAGAGCTAACACCTTCCAAATGCCTATGCGAGTTATTTGCATGTATAGAATGTAGATCTAAAAATACATGGAAACAACTCAATTTGTAAGAAGCGGCCGCGTGGTCCCGTTTGGTTGGTTGCACACACACACACACACACAGCCTGTGAATACTGGACAGAAAGCACACATTGGGCTCTATATTTTAACTAACTCAAAATTATTTCTATTGTTTAATTTTTTTAACATCTTGAGTTCTTGATGAACAAAACATTCAAACAGCTAATGAAAAAAAGCATAGTTGATAAGTATCAACCTGCTGCCACCCGAGCGCGATGCTAGATTTATCGTCTAATAAATTCATCACATCTGTCGCCCCATCCGCCCGCAAAACATTCCCCTGAAACACAACCCCCAAACCCTCAACATTTATGAATATTCATCACCTTGTTTGTTGCTTCTCAACCATCAAATCTACAAGGTCCTTCCCTCCCTTTCCCTCAGCATGACTTCTGGGCAAATATTAAATCAGTGGGAAATTAAATAATTTGTAATAAAAACCCATTTGGGATGAAACGAGCTGAGAAGTTGCGTTGCATCGTAGGTTCGGGAAATTGCCAGGACTTTGAACCTCCCCGAAAAAGTTTCGTCTAAAGCTGTTTCTCCCCGGGGGAGAAGAAGGAGAAGGAGGGGAGGTCTCTGCCCACTCTACCGTTTGAAGGAAACATGATGAGATGGCGAGAAATTTGCACAGAAAAAAGTTGTTCCTTCCTTCCTGTTTGGGTGCAAACAGAGCTGGAGGGGGTGTCGAAGTTGGGCAAATTTTGTTTTGAAGGATTAATTTAATTTGAAATTTAATTTAAATGAATCTGTTTTGCTCATAATTGTCAACCAACATTAATCAAATAGGTAGGTAGAGGTATACTCACACTCACACTCTATTGTCAAAACTGTCAAAAAGTTTGTTTGTTTGCGAGTTTGTTTGTTTGTTTGTCATAGTCTAATACCTCCTTCACACTCAAACTTCAGATTTCTGAACAAACATTTTCAAGTCTCACTTACATTTAAAACTATTCTTTCACTTCACAGGAAGTTGAATCCAATGTCGTTTCTAGAACTCCTGCAATCGCTAAAGAGAACTCCAACGACTTAATACACTCCAGCAAATGCAAAGAACCTTCCGCTTCAGCTATGCCTTCGGGGGACAACCCGGAGATAATACCCACAGTCAGTTTAATCTATCTTGGCCGGGTCGCGAGCGCCGTCGTCCTCATCTGCATGCCAAAGTGTGTATTTCATCGCGCCAAAATTTATGCTTCCCCAGAGGTTGAAGACGGTGGCAGCGTTGGGCTTCGTCTTGGTCTTGGCAATGTCAGTGGCAGTGATAAATTTGGCGCGCCAAACACGTTGTCAATTGACGTTAAAAGGTTGCAGTTTCGCCGTTTTAATGGGACTTGGGGCCGGAGAACTTGAAGTGCGGTCTAATTGTGGGGGCTAAAAAGCTCCGGATTTTTTTTTCGGAGGGAAATTTGGGGACGGTTCAATGCGGTTGAACCTAGAGGTTTTCACCTGACCTGGAAGAACTGACAGCTTCAACTGCTTTATCAATATTGCTCCTAATTGATACTAATGGGGCCTGATGATGGTCTGGTAGACATGGGTTGGGCCGCCCGAACAGCCCCGACTAAATGGGCCGTAATGGGAAAGCATTTTAAGGTAATTGTTTACCCATGGCTGTGCCGCACCCTTACACCGGTGAGGTCTGGCTAGCTCGAAACATTCTGCTGGAGCTGCAACCAGGAGTCTGCAGAGAGGTGAAATTATGCGACAAAGTTGAGCTTAGGGCAGGCGAAAGTCTCCAATATCTTGGAATTAATGGTTAAACCCTCGTTTTTCGTTTTTTTTTTCAATGTTTAGTAAGGTGGTCCAAATCCGGACTTTTTTGGGGCTACCCCCTGAAATCAAAGATTGACCCATCACTAGGCTAAATTCCAAATTTGAGCTCATTCTGACCACGGGAACCCCTCCCTCCAATCGCTTAAAGTTTGTATGGGAAAAATCGTCAAAATGTATGGAGAAAAGCAGCTGTTTTACTTTTTTACCTGTGGAAGACGCCATAGTTATCCGATTCTTACCATTTCTCAAATGTAGAACCTTCATTAAATTTAGAACAACTTTCCCGAAGACCCCATATTTTTAGGATTTTTTCCCGCGATGTTATTAGCGCCCAAAACTGACCATTTTTGCGCGGCCAGCTGTAAGGGGCTACCTAACAATGATGTTTAATTCCAATTCGTACACGCACGTGCTCTCTCTCAGGTTCAAACTCTTTCACGAGCTTGCTCGCCTGCCTGCCTGCCTGTTTACCTACAAGCACGCGCGATGTTTCTCTGCTTGGACTTTTGTCGTCGTCGTCGTTTTCGTTTGCTATCCGCTGCGCTGCGTTCCTGGCATGTTTATTATAATTTTCAAGATATATTTCGATATTTATTTCGAGATATAAAATTAAATGTAATATGTGATTAACAATAGATATCATATTATCAGAGCGTGTGTGAAAGAATACAAATTTCGATAAATTAGTTCATCCATGAATTGTCATCTGTTATTATTGAGTAAATTTTTAAATATGGATATTGTAATTGAAATTTATTTCTATTTTTTTTATTAAACTCAAGACTGGGACTTCAAGTATTCTAGAAAAAATATAAGACATTTTTTTAACTTAGTCAAGTATAGATTTTAGGAAGAACAATACACTTAGACAATTCATCGTTTAGGGGAACTGTTTTTTCCGCTTTTGTATACTATCAAACAAGCTTAAAAAGAAAACATTTTAAGTTTTTTCATAGCCCTATGATCACGATTATTTTTCATTCCATACAAAATATTTTAAACTGCCGAAAATATAACAAACTTCCTTCCCAAGCAACACACTTTGTCAGATAAACGTATTTCCTAACTGGTTGTATAACCAATCCCCCTTGTTACCACAACTTGTTCTACAACTCCTGTGAACTGGAAAAAGCGCACTTTTTTCTGTTGTATAACTTGCCAAAAAAGATGCAAGTTATCAGAGTAAGTTGTACAAATGTATTTGACAACACTGTGCTATCTAACAAAAGTTTCGACGAAAAAAGGGGGCGTGGTTTACGGCTGTGCTGTCAAATCAAAGCGCACACTGGAAAGGTAAGTTAGATTGAAAACAGCTGTCTAACCGTCGACTAACTTACATGTAAACAAACGTTTCTTATTAGAATTTCAATCAAGATTTATTTAAAATAATTTGAAATTGAAATTTAAAAAAAAAAGAAAAACAATCAGGGCGCGCTTGTGATTAGTGGGAAATTCCCAGCATGACGAACTTTTAGATTTTCCTTTTTTGGTGAACTTCCTCTTTCCCAAGATTCGATCCGATGACTTCGACGATTTGTTGTTATCTCCACGGCAGGTCCAGGCGCGCTTCCACATCTCTCCACGAGGCTTCATAGAAAACAAGCTGGCCCAAGCGTCAATAAGAAGGCTGCTGTCTGTTTTGATAGCCAAAGAACTTAACTTCAACGAAGGCTGTCATTGAAATTGAAGTTATATAAGTTTGTTTCAAGTCAGTTTTTATAACTCCATTATGTAACTTTGTTATAACAAACCGTTTCAGCTGTCATTTCGATTACCATACCATGGAGTAACATTGAAAATTGGTGTGATTTTAATTTGCTGTTTTCTCTATCATAAACTCAATAAGCTGATAATTTTTATAGCTTTTACCAGCGATATGTTCACAAATTAATCAGTCAACAATCAAAACTATTGCAATCTTCAAAAAATAAACATTATTGAAACTCTAAATTCCTCATGTACAAATTTACACCACCTAACAACACGCAATGTCAAGTTGAATATGTATGTTGAGCATCAGTCATATAATCTATTCTCCGATAACATTTGTGTAACAAAGCGAGAAAACCTAAGGTTATTTATAGAATGGTTGGCCGTGCCCATTTTTCAGCAGATGCCGTCACATGACAATGTTAGATAAGCAGTGAAACAAACAGTGCAATATTGTTTTTATTCAACAAACTGTTTTCGAGTATACACTGCAGATGCGGGAACAGCATCTTGGCATATCAGCACTTTGACGTTCAATTACAGCTCATAAAAAGTGTTTTCAAGTGAAATAAAGTGATAAATAGCTCAATAGGAAGTGAGCAAGCAAGTTTCTATCAAAAGTGTTCCAAAATAAATGGTTTAAATAGTGGAAATAAGCAAATTGGATGGAGTTAGGAGCAAGTGCTTACCCTCCCAAACATGTGAAAATATTCCCTATGTTGTGTGTTAAAGTTGTAAAAGAGTAAAGTTGACTGTGTTGTAACACTTGTGTGGCACAAATCTCAAGAGTTACATAAGACAGGTAAACAAGTAGTGAAACAAACTGTTATTTAACTAACGTTGAATTTTTTTCTCGTATGTTAATCCAAAACAGCTGTCTAACTATTATTCAACAGACGACAAGTTATGAGTGCTACTAATTACAACATATTGCGGTATAATATGCCTTTGACGATTATTAAAAGTTTATGTCAGATTCCAAAACATCCAAAAAGTGAAACGATGTCTAAAAGCCTCAAAAATAGAGATTGTTGAGCTAGCTAGTTTTATATCTGGAATCAAATTGCCTTCGAATGGACAAGCAGTTGGTCGGATGATATTTAGAGAAAAAAAAAACAAAATTTGTATTACCTGAAGATTTTTTTTTAAATAATTGAATCATTCTCTCTAATGAGCATATACGAACAACTGCTTGTAATGCTTGGAAAAACGAACAAACCCTGTTCATTTGCTTCATTTCTTTAATGAGCCTAAGCCAAGACCTACGCTGTCTTTTATTCAAATTAATTGCAAATAAAACCATCGACATTTTTTATATATTATGCTAAATATATCTCAAAACAAACCTGCTATTTTAGTTTAAAATTATAATAAACATGCCAGGAACGCAGCGCAGCGGATAGCAAACGAAAACGACGATGACGACAAAAGTCCAAGCAGAGAAACAGCGCGCGCACTTGTAGGTAAACAGGCAGGCAGGCAGGTAGGCGAGCAAGCTCGTGAAAGAGTTTGAACCTGAGAGAGAGCACGTGCGTGTACGAATTGGAATTAAACATCATTGTTAGGTAGCCCCTTACAGCTGGCCGCGCAAAAATGGTCAGTTTTGGGCGCTAATAACATCGCGGGAAAAAATCCTAAAAATATGGGGTCTTCGGGAAAGTTGTTCTAAATTTAATGAAGGTTCTACATTTGAGAAATGGTAAGAATCGGATAACTATGGCGCCTTCCACAGGTAAAAAAGTAAAACAGTTGCTTTTCTCCATACATTTTGACGATTTTTCCCATACAAACTTTAAGCGATTGGAGGGAGGGGTTCCCGTGGTCAGAATGAGCTCAAATTTGGAATTTAGCCTAGTGATGGGTCAATCTTTGATTTCAGGGGGTAGCCCCAAAAAAGTCCGGATTTGGACCACCCTAAATGTTTAGTTGTTAATCTAGGTTTTTAAAGCCTTTTTTTAAGGCTTATGCCTAGAAACGGCTTTTCAAAGATACTTTGGATTTCCTATCCTAGTGCTTAAACTAAGCACGTGGTTCAAACATGTGCCCAAGGCCTACTTTCAGGGGTTAGCAACTCAATGCACTGACTGGCAGATGGCGCAATCAGTTTTGGAAACCAAAGTTTTTTTTTTATCTTTGATGAGCTGTTTCTCGGCAATGGATTTGATTACTCTGAGGTTTTGAGTGATTCTTATGTAAAATTGTCCGCTGAACGCTATGGTGATAAAAATATAAAAATTGGAAAATGGGTCAAAGCACTTTTTGAAACTTAAAGTGAAGATTAATAACATTGAAGGGTACTTGAGGGTTGAACTAATATTGAATCAAATTTTCTCCAACAAATCTGCACTAAACTTTGACCTTACAATTGATTTGAGTTTTACGGAACTCAATTAGAACTAAACTTTTACCTTCACTTTTCACGTAATTCCGATCATTCGCCCAGCCTAGCCCAGTCAACGCACCCCAACTGCAACCGTACATTAGTCCTAATTTTAATAAGTACGCACCAATGGATTCGTTCCCGTGTATGCCGTCGTACCCACAGTTCGAGGTCATACACGTCCCGAACATTTACAGCCATGGACTCTTGCTCGGAACTGCTGGTCTACCAGGAGGACCAGCGTGTCCTTTTTCTCTGCAGATCTGCTGTGGAATATGTTTAGAGGCTAAATTGAAAATCACAATTGTTTGCCGTCCCCTTGAGGCACACCGTATCCAAGTCCTCTCTCACTCCTTCCCGTGTGTGTGTTAAGCTTGCCTGGTGTCCACCAAGAGTCGGGCCGGACATGGGATTCCCTGGTGACATCATTCACACCTCTGGCATAGATAATTCTACTTGTGATTCGTGATTTTTTTGTAGTTATTAAAAATCAAACTTGAGTATTTTCAGATACGTGTCTATAAATGTTTAAAAGACAAATTGAAAATTTAAAATTTGAACTGACCGTTTTTTTTTCCACCATGAAATCAAGAAGAGATTTACCCTCTATTTGTCTGTGAACAGGAATAGAGAGGACTTTTGGTGTACAACTTATTTAATGCAACATTATGCTCTGGGAGCAAGGACAGGTAGCGTCACTTGGTACACAACCCTGATGTTTGGATTAGGGGTGTTCACTTATGCACGACGGCACACACATTGGGTTGTGTGTTGTTGCAGGCCGGAATTGGAACACCAAATGTTCGCTGGCGAGTGTTGTTGTGGTGCAAATAAAAGATGCACAGAATTGGGTTATGTAATTTCTTAATCCTTCTTTTCAATTTAGGTCTATGTTTTTTGTGAAATTAAATGTTCATGAAATTGGAAACCACGAACAAAGTGTTCAAATTTCATGGTACGTTTTTCAAAAATGAACAATGGAATTTGAACACTTTGTTCGTGTTTCTCATGTTCATGAACATTCGTTCACGATTTTGTGAATTCATTTTTCTCCGTGTTGCTTTCAAGTATTGCACGTGGTTTTGTTAATTGTTTCATTCGTTCACTTGTTTAATCGTACAGTTGTTCAGGTTTTTCATTTAAACGATTGTTCAAGTTCAAAAGTTCAGTTGTTCAGATTTAAGTTTTTTTGTAGTCCAACTATTAAGATTACATGTTTTGTTTTCATTTAAAATTTTAAACTTTTGCGGCCCTTCCAGCAAATCTGCCCAAACTTTACCGATGTTTAATCGCTTGTTTCTGTGCCTTCAAGCCCAGTGCAACCAGCCAGGTAATTCATGGTGACAGAACAAATGGGCACATTACTACAACCGAAAAACAGGCGCACCAAGTGGTGCGTTTATACCTACTACTCCTGGAGGCTCAGAGGGGTAGGTGTGCCCATTTGCCGGAGTAAATTTGTAGATTTACTTACGGGTTTGCAGTTTTGCAACACACCTCTCGGAAGGGAAGGGAACCCGGAACTGGGACGCTCGGAAACGGTAGTAATTAATGTTGTAAGGTCGAAACGAACAAGCATCGGGAAATTTAATGCAGTTTTTGTTACGTAACAAGGTGGAATGAAAAGGTTTGCTCGTTGGTGGGAAGGGGGTTTCATTCTTTCAGAAGATTAATTGTGCAGCATTGTGCAGTAGAAATTGATGAAAGTCTCAATTAATTTGTGCACATTAGCAACAAGATGTTACTGAAAAGGAAACATTATTTATAAAAATAACTATTAGGATAATGAGATATTTGAAATATCAATCCAACGATAAGATGATTCCAAACTTAGTTTTTATACAGCTAAGTGAGATCCGGCTTAAAAAAGAACATAAATATCACTTAAGTGGTCAAAACTTGAGACAGGGTCGGCAGATATTCAAAATCTAAGCTTTTTTAAAGGTCTTTCATTTTCCTATCCAACACTAATATGACGGTGAATGAGTCTATTTCTGGGCACTTTTCTAACATCCGGAGATATTTGAAAACATATTTTTTGCAATTCCGTCGTGAAACTACTTACTTTTCCTGTCATTCTTGAACGACGAAATAGCCTACTTTTCTGTACCAAAAATAGCAGAATCGAATAGCAACACTTTTCAAAATAAATGCTGAAAAGTTCTACTTTTCAGCACTGAAATGGGTGCTGAAAAGTTGAACTTTTCAGCACTTGTTTCGAAATGTAACACTTTTCAACATTTTTTTGATTTAAACGATTTATTGACAAAATACATGAAAATTCGACTTAAAATTTCACTCAATGGGTGTTTTTCGAAATTGCAAAAAATGGTGTATGGAACTCGTTGCAAAACTTGATTTTTTCAGCACTCGTTGTATTTATCCAACTCGGTGAACCTCGTTGGATAAATGTACGACTCGTGCTGAAAAAATCCTCTTTTTGCAACTTGTTGCATAAACTACTATTTATACATAAGTCATGATCTACTTATCGAAAGTTCAACAATTTTCAAAAGAGTCGAATGCGACCTGTTTGAACAAAATCGATTGAACCGTTGACTGAGACATCAAAGACAACTGAAAGCAACTGATACAGCTGAGACTTTTAAGATAACTGGGTAAGCTGGGACAGCTGAAAACATAGAGATAACTGTGATCACTTGGAAAGATACAGCAATCACTCCCTGTTCAACTTTCGTTGGGTTTGGTCGTCTTTCGAGCTAGCTTAGCGCGTTTTTGACGGTGTTTTGTTAACTTTCGCCGACGGCCATGGCGGCGGCCGCGACGGTGGAGAGTGAGTGGACGGAGCACAGGGCTGAGAATGGAAGGACGTTCTACTGGAACGCGGCCTTGAGGAAAAGTGTGTGGGAGAAACCGGACGGGTTTCAACCCAAGACGCAGGCAGCGACGGGCATGGAGGTGGAAGACTCCGAAGGAGGAGGAGAGGACGGGGGCGAATTTCGTCCCGTGGTCAAGGTTCGCCGCAGGAAGGCTAAGGAGGAGATCAACGTCGGCGATGGCGGCAACGACGGCGATGTGGAGAAACTGCTCAGCAACAACAAGTTCAGCCCGCTAGCGGAGGAGAGCAACAACAACAACATTGCGAACCCAGCAGCAGAAAAAACCATCCCCGTGGTACCAGCAACCGGCAAGTCGGCCGGGGAGAAGAAGCAGCCGCCGCTGGTGGTGAAAGAAATGAGCTTCGCCCGCCTTGCGAAGGTGATGTCGTCGTGTGATGTCCAGCCGGAACACAAACTGACGCGGTACGGCACAAAAATTACGTGCTTCTCGAGCGACGACTTCGACACGGTGCAAGCCCACCTGACGAAGAACAAGGTGCAGTTCTACACGCACGGAAAGCGCAGTGCGAGACCGCACCGGGTAGTAATGCGAGGTCTCCCAAACGTGGAACCGGATTACATCAAGGAGCTGCTCAAGACGGAACATCAGCTGGACGTCTTGGCAGTACACGCCATCAGGCGGAAGCAGCAGCTTCCCGCCATCGATGAGACGCCTTTCATCGTGCTCTTCCCCAAGGGGCACACCAGTCTGAAGGAGTTGAGTAGCAAGGTAAAGAAAGTGGGACCAGTCGTCGTCCGGTGGGTGGCCTACCGGAACAAAGAACCGCACGTGACCCAGTGCAAGA
This sequence comes from Culex pipiens pallens, assembly GCF_016801865.2. Lineage (NCBI taxonomy): Eukaryota > Metazoa > Arthropoda > Insecta > Diptera > Culicidae > Culex > Culex pipiens. The sequence continues at coordinate 43,800,483 of NC_068937.1, read as the reverse complement.
ACTGCTTGCAGTTCGGTCACGGAACCAGTAACTGCCATCTCAAGCCCAGGTGCAGCAGCTGTGGGGGTCCCCACAACACAGAAAAGTGCAAAGCAGAAGAAACGCAAGCCAAGAAATGTGTCAACTGTTCTAGATCCCACGAGGGTCTGGACCGCAGCTGTCCCAAACGTGCGCAGTTCATCCAGTCGAGGCAGCAGGCGTCCAAGCCGAAGCCGCCAGCATGGAAGAAGGACAAACAGACTCCTGCAGGAGCCGTGTTTACCGCGGCGGATTTTCCTCCGCTACCTGGAGCGGTACCGGAAGATAAACATCCTCGTCCCGCAGGAAGAAGTCAAGGAAATACTGGCGCCGACGCCGGTGCAACCCCGAAGGAGCAACAAGGTGAACGGATGCTGTACAGCGAGTCGGAGCTGTGGGCCATTTACCGAGAGTACAGAGTTCGCTTGAGACAGTGCAAGACACCCGAGGAACAGATTGACGTGATCGCACACTTGCTGACACATGGCACGAGAAAATGATCATCTGATTCAGTTGCGTTTTTTTTTATTATTTATTATTTGTTGTATTTTTGATCCTCGGTCCTAACCTGGTCGTAGCACCTAAAAGGACCTAATAAAAATAAGTTGTGAAGAAAAAAAAAAAAAAAAAAAGATACAGCAATACAGACATGCCTCGGTTTAGCACCGCATATGAGGGATGCAAAACCGAGGAGTGCATAACCGAGGCACAGAGCTTATGGGATTTGGGCTATATGGGAGACATTGGCTATAATCGTATGAAAAATCATGCAAACATATAAAAATTATAGTGTTTTGGAATTGGGATGATGTCTGCTATCCATTTAAATTATAATTTCATGAGAATTTTCACAAAACTACGTATTTCTCCTGTATTTTGAAAATGCATTATTTTTTCTCTAAAGAATCCAAAAATATATTGTTATTGCAATATGAGTATCAAATGATCAGTTTTTTTCATACATTTTGAATGTTAAATTGTTCTTTAAACACTCAAAATTTTCACAAAACTACGTATTTAGCATTAGCAGCATTAGCATTAGCAATAAAGGTCGCACAATTCCGGATGGCTGCACAACGCTTATCTTGCTGTTTAACTGTAATTAAACGTATAATAGCACTAGACTCTCATCCGGTTACAATATTCCAACACGGGAGATACCATGTTTTCATCTTTAGATGAGCGTGTAATACTATCCAGTAAGATAAGGGGCTCCTGGCCGGTACCTTGCTAACCTCGGGGATTGGAAGGCATGTTAGTAAACATCTATCTAGAACGCGCAGAGATCTCTACGTCACCTAGTGGTATAGATGTTTGTAGGGAGGTTTGTACTCAATGTTAGTAAATTGAATGTTCTTATTATTTACCACCATCACCACCACCACCAAAAACAATTCCATCACCACAAAGAACCAAGCTAGATTTTAACACAAATACATTACAAAACGAACACGACAATAAAACCATCATCCTGGTACTGCTGCTCACACGATACTGACGCGCAATAATATTCATTAGCACAATGATCCCCCACCGCATGCATGGCATGAACATGAACATGAACACGAACACAGCACAAAGAGAACACCACAAAAATCCATCTCCCCTGTGTGGGTCCGTATAGCGCCCCCCTGTCTATGGTTCGCAATATGCGTGCACGGGCATCAACCCCCTGTCTCCGCACGTCAACACACACAGCTGTCAGTGCACGGCAGCACGGCCCCAGTTCCTGTTCAGCAGTCATTCAGTCTGGTGGCATCTCGGCCACGCTCGGAGTCCTGACCCGTGGGAGCTAGGGTCCACACATCCCCATCACTACTGCTTGCACGATACTGACGCGCATCAATATTCATTAGCACAATGACCCCCCACTGCATCATGGCTTGAACATGAACACGAACACAGCACCCTCAAAATTTTCACAAAACTAACGTCATGATTCGATTTCCCGGACGCTTCGAAACCCGGACACCTCATCTTGTTTTATCAATTATTTGGATATAAGTTCGCATTATAAATGTCAAAAATGGGTTATTTGATGAATTCTAACATCAACTTTCATTTAAAGTTTGTTTGAACGCTGTAGTTAATGTCAAAACAATTTAATGAAATAAAATTATAAGATTACCAAAAATGCGAAACATTTCACGTGAAATATTTCATAAGCGTCCGAAGCACCGGGAAGGCAAAGCAGAAATTTATGGTTTTGATGTCCTTAAATTCAAGCAAATTTTTATATAGAATATCGATTGTTTTGATGTTAACAGCTTATTTGAGACCTAAAGAATGCCATTCACTAACATTTCAGTCCAAATTTGTGCGAATCATTAGCAAAAACGAGTGTCCGGAATTCGAAGCAAAAGTGTCCGGATTTCGAATCAGCTTTTAACAGTGTCCGGGTTTCGAAGCACAACAAGTCATTTTAATTTTCAAATTCTGATGAAAAATTGCTAGAAAAAACATATTTTGCATGCATTCTCTTAAAACTGACTGTTAATACTACATCCTGATGATATTTCTTCATTTCCAACTTATTACAGGGTGTTTTGTCAGTTATAACAAAAATGATATGCTACTAAGTGTCCGGATTTCGAATCATGACGTTACGTGTTTTCGAAAAAAAAAAATACTCAAAATTTCAGTTTTTACAATGTGGGTATCAAATAATCAGGATTTTTTCATACATTTCGAATGTAATAACAACATTTTTTGGAAATACTCAAACTTTTTAAAAAACCACGTATTTTCGAAAAAAATACTCAAAATTTCAGTTTTTACAATATACCTATTTCCAATATACAGTTTTTACAAAATACTGTCACACGTAGCACTACGGTGGCTTGAGACATCTAGAATTTCAAGGGCCTCAGTGGTACAATTGGCGGTGCGTCTCAGTACTAATGAGGTGGTTGCGGGTTCAAGTCCCGTCGTCCCTTAGAAAAATCGGATACAAAGTAACAATTAATGAAAAAATCTCGATCATTTGATACCCACATTTTTTTTCGAAAATACGTTGTTTTGTGAATTTTTTTGTATATTTTCACAAATTTGTTTTATAACTTTCGAAATGTACGAAAAAAATTCGATTATTTGATACTCAGATTGTGAAAAAATGAAATTTGGGGTTTTTTTTAAATACGTAGTTTTATGAAAATTTTGATATTTTCTCAAATTTGTGTTATAACTTAAAAAAATTACCGATCTTTTGATACCTATCTTGTGAAAAACGAAAATTTTGAGTATTTTTTTTCAAAAAAACGTAGTTTTGTGAATATTTGGAGTATTTTTTTAAAAAAGGTTATTATGTTCGAAATGAATGAAAGATCATTTGATACCTATATTATAAAAACTGGAATTTTGAGTATTTTTTCAAAAATATGTAGTTTTGTGAAAATTATGAGTATTTTCAAAAAATTTTGTTATTACATTCGAAATGTATGAAAAAATCCCGATCGTTTGGAACCCACATTGTAAAAACGGAAATTTCGAGTATTTTTTTTAAATACGTAGTTTTAAGAAAATTTTGAGTATTTTCAAAAAAATGTTGTTATTTCATTCGAAATGTATGAAAAAATCCTGATCTTTTGATACCCATATTGTAAAAACTGAAATTTTGAGTATTTTGTTTCGAAAATACGTAGTTTTGTAAATATTTTTAGTGTTTTGAAAAAAAAAACATTTTACATTCGAAATGTATGAAAAAATTCTAATAATTTAATACTTATATTGCAATAACAATAATTGTGAGTATTTTTTCGAGAAACATTGAATTTTCAAAATACAAGAAAAATGTGTATTTTTGTGGAAATTTTCATGAAATTATAATTTAAATGGATAGCTGACATCATCCCGATTCCAAAACACTATAATTTGTATATGTTTGCATGATTTTTCGTACGATTAAAGCCAATGTCTCCCATATAGCCAAAATCCCATAAGCTCTGTGCTTCAGTTAAGCACTGTAACGTGCTTAACCGCATCCAAGAAAATTGATCGACTGAGACAGTTGAAACAACAGAGACATCTGAGACAACTTGATAACGGAAGTTAGAGAGACAGCTGAAACTTTTTAGGAAATTGAAAACTGAGACAACTGGATAACTAAAGCAAATGAGACAGTGATCATAAAAAAACGAAACAGCTCAAAAACATAGATTACTGAGGCAACTAAAACAGCTGAGTCATCTCAGAAAGCTGATCGACTGAGACAGTTGAGACATCAGAGAAAACTGAGACAACTGGATAACTGAAGCAATTGAGTCAGCTGAGACATCTAAGAAAATTTAATCAACTAAAACATCTCAAAACAATGATAACTGAGGCAACTGGAAAACTTAAGCAACTAAGACAGCTGGAAAGTTGATTGACTGAGCAGTTTAAATAATAGAGATATCTGAGACATCTTGATAACGGAAGGTACTGAGATAGGTGAGACATTTTAGAAAATTGAATCGACTGAGACAGTTGAGACATCAGAGAAAACTGAGATAACTGGAAAACTGAAGCAAGACAGCTGAGATATCTTTAAAAAAACTGAATAAACAAATGGGGTAACTGAGACTTCAAAGATTAAAGATAACTGAGGCAGTTGAGACAAATGGGACAGTTTAGACAACTGACCCAACTGAGACAAACAGGAGTACTGAGACAATTTCAATCAGATAGATTAAAACTGCAAAAAAAATGTTTTGTTTCACTCGGTTTTCAGATGAATTCCGATCCTTGATGAAGTGCCCCCCAACCTTATCTTTGATCTACACTGGATGCAATTTCTGCCCCCCTCACTTTGCCACGCCATCCTTCAATTTCCCGCAACAAACAAATCGAGCTGAAGCTTTCAATCAAGGCGGCAAAAAGACAAGAAAAACCTCACAATGCAATTCTGTTTCAGAGCATCCTTTTTGGCCTGTAACCAGCACACAAAGTGCAACTGTAACAATTGAACAAGTGGGTGAGTGTGTCGCAGAACCTGACTGGGGTTTTACAGGACGATAAAAAGAAGGCGAGGGTGAAAAGACAACAAGCGCCCCTCGAGCATAAAAGGATTACAAACCAGTAGAAGGGGGGAAACACAGTTCGCAATTGCAAGTTGACGGGAAAATCGGGTTCGGGGAGAAATGAAAGAATCGTGTTCCTTTTTTCTCTCAAAGGGGGAGCTTTTTCCAGCTGGGATGCAGCTGTAAGAGAGGAAGAGCCAAACGGTGGAATTGAAATTCAAAATATTGAAATTTTGAATAAATATTTGAGCACGAGATTTTATTTTATTATTTTATTGGATTTCAACTTCTAGTACGCGACTGCAAAACGTGCAGACTGGGTGCTCGTAGACGATTCCGGGTCCGGATGTTTGCCAACCTTTGCTGAGTCTGCGAATCAAAAGGTTCAACGGGGACCGTGCTTAGCCGGACGGTTGCGATGCTGCCTTCTGAACTAACTCCTCCCAAAGGTTAGTACTGTTGCTGGAGTGGTTTCTTCGTGTTGAACCACATAAGGGCAGGGTGACGACTTGTTTTGATTGTTTACTTAATTCATAGTCTGTATCGTTTCGTCATCGTAAAGTAAAACAACAACAAAAATGCAATAATAAATACAAATTTATAAAAAAAATTGATGAGCCACCCTGAGCCGAACAGCATCCACACCAAGAAAAAGCAAGGAAGAAGTAATCAGTGCACCTTCAGACAAACATTCGTTAGTCGCTCGCCGGAGCATTCCGTTGCATAGATTCAGGAGGAGAGGAATATTTTCTGCACCGAATTAGCGTTTTCCAAGAGGGTGTGGAATCCATTGGCTGAGACCTGAAAACCGCTGACGAATTATACTTCACTAGATTTTTGGATTAGAAAACTAGCTGACCAGAAATTAGTTTAAATTTTGGTTTTCCAGGAATTGTTTGTGGAACTGGTGGATTCTGGGGATCTGATTTGAGGTTGAACTATGCTACTGGAATGTTAATTGCTTCTGCGTTTTTGAATCATCCAGAGTTACTAAAACTGCTGAATTTAGCAAGAAACCGTCCGTTAGAATAAAATAATAATAAAACATAACTTCAAAACAATGTAACCTTAATATCGTTGAATAATTTCCAGAAAGCGTGAGCTGCTCCTTCCTCCGGAAATCACCGGAAGTTGACATAATGTCGCACAAAACACTCCTTCCTGCCACCCGGCATAACCAAATAGCACGCACTCCGGACGTGTTTCCCCTCGGGAACAATCACATGCCACGTCACGACCACCTCACCTTCATACCTCACGGAAAAAAGGTAGGCAGCACGCGGTAATTAATTGCCGTCCAATTCAAATTAACCTTCACCGGTGACGCTTTCACGCAGGCGGAAAATTCGTTTCTGATTTTCCACGTACGACGGTGGCGTCACCCAGAGGGGGAAAACAGCGCCGTTGTTGTGTTTTCAATTTTCCGATTGTGTCAAGACGGAAGGCCGGATTTCTGGAGGAATTTGGGCAGGACAACTACTTTTTAGGTCCACCGTGCACGAATGCTACTTTGAAACTATCAAAATTGTCATCTTTCATCTCTCATCTCTCATCTCTCATCTCTCATCTCTCATCTCGAAATTTGACTTTTCAACAGTGATCTTCATTCACGCCATCGCACGGTTCGCCCCCCGACTGTGACTGACTGTTGATTTCACAGCTCGATTCACACCGCCTCCAAAATGGATGACCTGCGGAGGGGACGAGACGAATCCGGGCCCACAGACAAACACGGCGAAACAAGCGCCCCCGGTCAATCCGCACCGGAAACCTCAATCCGACTCTTGACTCGATAAATAAATTGAAAAGTCAAACTTGGTTTCTTTCGCAATTGGGTCCTAAAATGAAGCTTAGATTGCTGATATTATTGTTTACAGCGAATGACCCTTTGTACGACCACAAAGAGTTTAAAATGGATTTTTAAATCAATTTGGAAAAATTACCCTCGCGGTCCTTCTTGACAGAAAAGTTCCTACTTGACAGCTCGTTCCAAAGGGACCATAGTTAATCTATTGAAAAAATGTTGTCTTGTCATTATTTTTTTTTTGCATTAAAATGAAAAAAAGTGATCAGAAATGGTTTTTAATAGTGTTTTTTACCGTTGTACATAAAAATTGACATAGGGCTTTAGTACTCAATTACATATTTATAGAGCTTTGTATCGCACAAATACAAATAAAACAGCTTCGTCGGTTTCGATTCCCGTAATCTGAGTTGATCCACATCAGTTGTCAGTTGTCAGTTGTCAGTTGTCAGTTGTCAGTTGTCAGTTGTCAGTTGTCAGTTGTCAGTTGTCAGTTGTCAGTTGTCAGGTGTCAGGTGTCAGGTGTCAGGTGTCAGGTGTCAGTTGTCAGTTGTCAGTTGTCAGTTGTCAGTTGTCAGTTGTCAGTTGTCAGTTGTCAGTTGTCAGTTGTCAGTTGTCAGTTGTCAGTTGTCAGTTGTCAGTTGTCAGTTGTCAGGTGTCAGGTGTCAGTTGTCAGTTGTCAGTTGTCAGTTGTCAGGTGTCAGGTGTCGGGTGTCAGGTGTCAGGTGTCAGGTGTCAGGTGTCAGGTGTCAGTTGTCAGTTGTCAGTTGTCAGTTGTCAGTTGTCAGTTGTCAGTTGTCAGGTGTCTGTTGTCTGTTGTCTGTTGTCTGTTGTCTGTTGTCTGTTGTCTGTTGTCTGTTGTCTGTTGTCTGTTGTCTGTTGTCTGTTGTCTGTTGTCTGTTGTCTGTTGTATGTTGTCTGTTGTCTGTTGTCTGTTGTCTGTTGTCTGTTGTCTGTTGTCTGTTGTCTGTTGTCTGTTGTCTGTTGTCAGTTGTCTGTTGTCAGTTGTCTGTTGTCAGATTTTAGTTTTCAATTTTAGTATTGATTTTCAGTTTTGTCAGTTGTCAGTTGTCTGTTGTCAGTTGTCTGTTGTCAGATTTTAGTTTTCAATTTTAGTTTTTTTCAGTTTTCAGATCTTCAAATCTTTTGTACTCGAACTCTGTTTTAAATTTTAGTTCCTTTTTCCAAATGCAACCTAAGTGTGAGTCTCCTTTTCTTACATCCCACAAGAAACTACCCCAAATCAAAACCCACTCGACTTTAAAGTGGAACAAAAATTGTTTAAGAACGCCCACGTTCCTTCCCGACCACATCTGAAGTACCGAACCCTACACACGTTCACCAGAAACCAGCCAGAGAAAACATTGACCAAAGCATTCCATCTTGAGGTTCTTTTTGCTGAAGAGGGGTAGGAAAAAAGGAAATTCATTGGCCATAGCCAAAGTCCAGAGTCCAGGGGAGAGGGCGGGAAGGATAAAACCAACAATCATCAGTCTCGTCCTGTTCCGTTTCGGCACATACGTCCCGGCGGTCCCGGGTTCTGCGTCTCGAAGGCACGTCTCATCCCCTTCCGGAACTCTGTGCATAGTCATCCCGCACTTCATTCAGGTGACCCTTGGCTCATCCTAAAAAAAAGCTGTTACTTTTTAACAGGTCTTTTCACCGAATTTTATTTGCTGGCACTAAGAAATTTCAACATAATCAGTTCTCAGCCATTTCGCCGAAATGGTTAAGTCACCGAATGGGCTACTTCACCGAAAACTGTAATTTTACCAAATATGATGTGTGGAAAATGAAACATAACTTCGGAATAAGTCTTAGAGCAAAATTCGATGAAATGGCCTAAACTCTTAAGGGATACCCCAGGTTCAGCAATAGAGTCCCCCGTTGGGATTATGTGAACACAAGCAGATTGTCCGTGTTGATCCAAGACAGCAGCCAACCAGAGGAAGAGGGATAGGAAAGGTCAAAAAGAGAAGTTCGAAGGAAAAACACACTACAAATGACCGTACAATTGATTTAAGTTAAAAGGATACACCTCCCTCACTCAGTCTTGCGGCACAGAAGTTCAGGACTCGTGACTGCAAGGATTAGGGGGAACGGCCAAAAGTGATGATTGGGGTTGGATCCGGTTTTGTTTTTCAAGTGGGTCCGGTTGGTTGGTTTAGAAGTGACCGGGAGGGGGAAAAGAGGATATCATCATCTCGAAATGGAAATAAGTTTTCCCAACTCGACTGTTTGAGGTGGAGTGGAGCCAATAAAGCTTTGTGGAGAACTTTTCGAGTACGGAATTCAAATTTGGGTCGGACTGGACTGGGCTTTAAGGAAGCAAGGGCGAGCACCTCATTCAATTATTTCAAGGGGGTGAAATTCAATTATTGGGATCATAGCTGGAGAAGGTAAGTGGAAACGCAGTTGATTTATGGCTATAAAATGAAAATCCAAAAGTCCAAAATTAGTGCCCAAGCACTATTTAAATGTAACATATTTAATTAAATATTAAAATGAAATACCAAAATTCAATAAATGTTCCACATTCTAAAAAAACATTTACGCTCATTTTCAAGAGGTCAATCGTGGAACGTGCCTTATTTGCTTTCGTCGTCAGCATTATCGTCCCCATTATGTTATCCAGATGGCCCCTTTTCACAACCCGCAACCCCTTGCATTGACATCAGCAATTTTTCAACCCCAAGGAACTTAACTGTCTTACACAGTAAAAAATAACTGAATCTGGAAGCTGTAAAGATTTAATTATGCAAATTTACCTCTTTTTGATGTAATTTTACTTCAGTTTATGTTGAGTGAGTTCGATTGCTGGGCAAAATTTCCTAATTTTTAACTGTCATCAATTTTTCCCGGAGGATCCTTATCCAAACGACCACCCAAGCGGGAAGACAAATTCCTCGCCACAGTTTCGCATCCTTTCGCGGCTCCCCCCTCTCCGGCAATGGCCACTGACATTTTGCGCCATGATTAGATCACACGAAAATTGACTCGTTGTCGGTCGTGATGAAATGTTGATTTCACTCAATCTTGAACCAGTTTTCCTCGCCGTTTTTCCCCTTCCCACAATAGAGGAGTTCGGAAGAAGCGATGCCAGCCAAAGATATGGATGAGATTTTTATCCTCGGGGCCACATAATTGAGACAGAGGTTGAAATCAATCACTCGTGTGATGGCTAAATTGAATAAAGTTTTTCTTGCCTTGTGGGGCCAGAGTACAGGGGGATAGTATTTGGGTCGTTTGAGAAAGAATTCCATGCAAAGTAAAACAAATAGGTAGATTTGACTTGGATGATTTGGCTGATTCTATTTCTTTTTTATTTATATCATGTCAAGTTTTGTGAGCTCGATGTTTACATGGGGAGTGTATTCACGAGAATATTTCCGTCCATATTAGTAGAATGTCCCAAATGCAAATACAGCAAGCTTAGAAAAACGCAAGGCAAGCTTTCCCCAACATAATGCTGCGTGTTAAATTTTCGCGAAAAAAAAACCAAGGATCTGAGACGCATACAGTTTTCTGAAGTCACCGCCAGAGGAGCTGTCAATGTTGTTTACGTGTGGTTTTTGAAAAGGTCGTATGAAATGCATACGTAATTATTTTCCCAAATTATTTTTTTGCATGTTTTCACTATCTTTGCAGATATATTTGTAATAATTATAAGTATTACCTAAATTTCTCCACATTTAACAGTTATAATATCAAAATATTACAAAGTTTTACTTCACCATCCAAGCAATATATCACAACATAGGGGAAATATACCCATTTTAATCACTCTAAGCCGTTCGACCAATTCTCATCACTTTTGCAGTTTTCCGCTATTAAATCAACATTTTCAGATGTATCAACAATGGAGAGTTGCTTGCCCACTTTTATTTGAGCTATTTATTACTTTGGAACAGTCAAAAACACTTTATGCAAGCTGTAATTATTGATCAAAGTGCTGATAGGCCGATAATATAAATAGGCTGAAAAAGGGTATGGTTCCCCTACTAGACTAAAAATGAAATAGATTCAAATTCCTTGAAACAACATAAATTATGTTTGATTCTTCTGACCGTTTAAAATGAATTTCGTTTTTCGAAATACTCACTAAATTTCCCTCGAAAATGTTTTAAACTAGTTTTAATTGAACACCAAAAAGGTGATATGCCAACATTAGGTACTCGATGGAATTAAATGTTGATCTCCAAGTTCAAGTACGAGATTAAATGCGTGGAAAAAAATGGATTTCCTTCGGATTTGGTCAAGATACACAGAAAAAATACGGTAATTTTCACCAGGGAATGATGACAAAAAAAAGCAAAGCAATCCACATTAACGACCCCCGGGTCTTTTGTGGTCTCTGTTGCAAGTTTCTGCTCATTTCTAGGCGTCCGAAGATTACGTGTGGTGAGTAACCCAAAACCTCTTTTACGCAGTAACTTTACGGGATCGATGACAGATTTTGAGTAAAAAAAGTATAATATTACATCAGGAATTGTGAATTTTCATCAGTTTCTGATGAATTTTCATCAGATTTACACAGTTTTTACGTAAAATTACTCAAAAAGAGGCAATATTCAACCTTCTTAGGGGAGCGTTCCTAAAAAAATCCTTTAAAGTAATGGGGTCCTTTTCGACTCAAAACATTAATTCAATTCAATTCAATTCGGTTTTATTTGTGAATAATCAAGTTACAATGAGTTCATTTAGGTGCATAACAGAGTTTTGGTGTTCCTTTCAGCTGTGTTTAAATCGTTATTCAATCGAAAAATTATTACTTATAACTATGGAATAGACAAGAGTAAGAAAAAGTTTTCAAAAAACTTACAGAAAGTGCAATGGGAAAAGGATAGATAGAGAGAAAGCTTAAAACTAGATCACAGACAAAAATAATCAATTATAGATGTGCTTGATCATCAGCTCCCCGAGGGCCAGAAATTGCTCCGCCTTGTTACGGCAGCTCCGAAACCGCGTCATCATCTCCCCCGCGAGAGCAAAGAACTCCGGCAGGGAAAAGAGATCTTCCCCGGTGACTCCTTGCTGGGCCGCATCGCCGCTACCGGCAGCGACCACGCTGGCAAACGAACGCCCCCATCCAGGAGGGATCGCTGGGTTGTCCGCTGGAACCGTACGCTGTCCAGCTGCAGGAACGGCTGCGTTCGTACTTCGCTGAGGAGAGTGAGATGCTGCTGCTTTCTTCTTCCTCTTTTCCTGCTCCTCGAGGTAGGCCTTGCGCGCGACGCATCCGCGGTAATTGCCGGTATGGTTGCCGTCACAGTTCGCGCACTTTACGCGCGGCTTAGTTTGTTCTGCGTTTTCCCCCAAGTCCGCCTTTCGTGGCAGTGCGCACGCCTCCGAGAGGTGTGACTCACCGCACTTCACGCAGCGGGGCCGGAGGTTGCAGTTCCGCGAGCCGTGGCCAAATTTCTGGCAACGGTGGCATTGCGCTACGTCCGTCGGGTTCTTGGTGTAAAACCGCCAGTTTACCCAAAAACCGTCCAACGTCTTAGTCCGCCGCAGATCTTGGATCTTGACGGTGCCGCGGTCGAAGTACAACAGGTACAAGGTATGCGTACCCGTGACTGTTGTCTTTCGCGAGAGCACTTTTATCTCCCGTGGCTTTATTCCGGCGTTCGAGAGGTGTCGCTTCAGGTCGGCGATCGGACGGTCTTGATAACCCTGCAAGACGACCTTAACAGGGGGCTTCTCTGGGTCGTATGTGTAGAAGTTGAAGTTGCTACGCTTCAGTTCTTCAAGCACCAGGTCGAAATCTTTTCTGTTCAGTGTGATCACTTGCACTGCCGACTTACCGATTTTCAGACAATATCCGAGGCCTTCCAGCAACTCGTCAACATCGTCCGCCAACGTGTCCAAAACAAAAATTGGAGGTGGTCTTCGTTCCGTTGGAGAATTGTTCTTTTTTGACGTCGACACTTTCTTCCGTGCACGTCCATCGTATTCGTCGTCGTCGGTAGTGCTGCTACCGTCGGTGTTGTTGTTGTTATTTTCTTCGTCATCGCTCAGCATCTGGAACTCGTTCCTGATGGGGATGTTGGCGGATGTTGATGTGCCACTGGTTGTGGCACCGGAAGTACCGGAACGGGTTCGCACTGGTGATCTTGGAACATATCCGGGATGTAGTAACTTTTTGTCGATTCCTTCTGCGCTCACTCTCCCCTGCGCGATGGCGGTCGACACGGCGTTGGTTTGTTTACCTTTTTGCACACGGCCGGTAGACGAACTTCGCGGGTTTTTCGAGGCCGCACTCGAACTGCCACGGCCACGGCCGGCCCTTGGCATGCTGGTGGAGCAAACTCGCGGCTAATCACGGTAAACTACGGCGAAAAAAATCGAAAAAACTATGGAGCACTGAGCACTTGACTGCTGCTTGCTCTCGTGCGTACACGGAGGTGACTCAAAACATTAAAAAATTGCCAAAAATCTAGTTTTTGACCAAATCCCGTTCTCATGGTCTCGAATGAAAGCTTAGGATGTACCCTTTCCGAAACCGTCTTTAATCACTATGATTTGATCACTGAATTTGATCACTGTGGCCATCGGGAATCGGCTACAACCCAAAAAATAATCCTTTTGAGACCCCAACTTTGACGACGTATTTCCAGCAATTTTCAGCCAATCAGGATGATCCGGGTTGCATTCGACAGGTATTTGACCAACAATATTAATGTCAGGGCCAAGTGACCCGTGCTGGAAATTCGGAACATCCGAAAACTTCCTTGGATGTAAACTAGCTGCCAATCCCACTCTCACTCAACGTAAACTGTCACCAAGGCAAGTGGGATAGCCTGTTTGTTTACATTCTAGGTTACGCCCTATTGAAAAGTTACTGAGGAAATGATAAAACATTGCAAAATGTTTAACATATTTTTTTTCAACCTGACTCGGTTCCTTGGGCAAAAATAAGTAACTGTACAAATTTTGAGCCCATTTGGTTAAGGGTCCCGACAGATCGCTGAAGTTTGTATGGGCAAATTCGCAAAATGTATGAGGAAAAACATTGCTTCAGACTGTAGCCGGCAGGTTTCGTACACAGAAAAAAAAAATGAATTTTGGAATGTTGAAAATTTGGTAGGTTGAATATTACCTCTTTTTTGAGTAATATTACATAAAAATGTGTAAAAATGTGAACCTGATGAATATTCATCAAAAACTGATGAAAATTAATCATTTTCTGGGGTAAAATTCATCATTTTTTTAGCCACAAAATCTGTCACCATTTCCTGATGAATATTACTATCATTTTTTTTTCTGTGTAGGTCTCGCTCAAAATGGTTCAATTGTGACATTTTTATAGGAAATTCAATTCCCAACAACTTTGTCGAAGGGTATCATAGGATCTCAAAACGTTTCAAATGGATCAGGGTGATTGTTTTCACTAGTTAATTTCGAGTTATAAGAAAGTGACTATTTGGCTAAAGTTTGATAACAAATTATCCCGCGTTAAGTCCACGAGCTTTAAATGTAAGTCATGCATTTAAAATTAGAATTATTTGTTTATTTAAGGTGAAACGGGAATGCACACCGTGCTTAAACAAGTTCTGTCTGTTGCAGTCGATAATTATAAAGATAACAAGCAATCTGCCGAGTTCAGAAATTGAAGGTGTCCAAGAATTGGCGTCCCATTTCACCTTAAAAAATCATGTCAATAGTTTCTGCTTAATTTTTTCACAAACAGTATAATTTATTTCGCTTTTTAACATGGAAATCGACTCCAATGCACAGAATCCCGCTCACGTACAATTCGCACGCGGAATGTGCACCCGTTGCATAACTTCGGGCGCCGGCCGTGTCGCAAGAACTCCTCCTGTATGTTTATCGTTTCGCAGCTGGTAAATAGAGGAAGCTCATTTTAAATTAAATTCCCCGGCTCATATTCGAAATCTTCGTCGTCGGCGTCCTCGCAGGCAAATCCTTTTCACAGGGCTCGCGGCCCCAAGAAAGTGTAGCAAAATCCGCAGACACGTTATCTTGTAGCTGCCAGGCAGCCAACAAACATTCACACCAGCAGTGCATTCTTCCGATGTTCTTCGCGATTCAGCTATTTTGTAGCGCGCGGCGGAAAAAAGTTCTTGGAGTTGGCAGGATGCTGCACAGCTGTTGCTTGAAAAGTATTGTGGATTTTTTTTTTAATTTGGGCCGTGGCATTCAAGTGGACCTTGTTAATTTTATGAGTTATTTTTTAGGGATTAAACCATATAAATAATCTTCCTCGTGACCTTTGAACAACTTTGCCGAAGAGTGCAAGTCGATACGAGCTTAGTCCACAAGTCTTTAGAGATTTTTCTTCTCCATTCAATGTTATTTTTTTTTCTTAAAAAGATGTAAGATGAAAAACTCGTGAGCAACATACAAACACATACTTACACTCATCTGAAATGGTAGAGGTGTGCTAAGTGAAAAAAAGTTACGAAATGTAGTTTCAAATTGGCTTAGGGCGAACAAACAAAATGCATTCTTCCTCGCGCTAGTTCGCGTGTCGTGTGGAAGTTGGACTTTTTGTTGTTGAGTTTTTTTTCTTGTTTGTTGCTCCATTTCCGGTTGAGTTCCATTCGTAATGTTTTTGAATGTTTGTAAAGAGATTATTTTTAGGGTTGAATCTTTGAAAATTGTATAAGGTTACATGATTTCAATCGAATTTAATTATTAACACCAAAGAGTTTTTCTGGATTAATTGGAAATATCCTCAGGAAAATATAATGTAGACTAAATTATTTAAGCGAATAAATACTAATTTCACATTTTTGTGACTGTTTTTGATCTGTTTTTTTACTGGGTGCATACAAAATACCAAAAATTAAATACGATGAGTTGAGTTGAAGGTTAATAATCCGTCTTGGCATTAATGTTCTTTTCTTAAAATCAACAAAGACAGACTTTTTTAGACTTCCAAAGATGTGTACAAATTAATAATCCCCCGGCCAGACGTCTGGTTTATCAAACGACCTCCGGCTCATTTGTTCGCCATATCTTGTAAATTCTATTCAAACGTCACGATTTGCCTCTTCATAGACTGCTCCCCCCTGGTCCGTCCGTCATCCATTGTAATCGATGTGAAAAGAATGCTCTCTCAACCTCACAAGAGCGCTTCTTTGGTCAGAAGCGATTTTGATAGCTTCTGCCGCTGCTGGAACCAGATTTTATCCCTCCAGGGGGTGGCGAGGCTATTTATTATACCGGCCAAAGTGTACTTCCCTGGCTCCCCACAACCGCAGGCTGGTGAGTTAAAAAGACACAATTTATTGCCCACAGTTTGCGATTTGCCCTCCCGGGGGCATTCTCTGCAGCCACCCTAAGTTGATCGATGGCATCGATTTTACGTTTTTTGGTTTGATGAACTGAGTGAGTGTTTTTTTGTAGGGATGAACGAAAATATCGGAAAATTTCACAAATGTTTCATATTTTAACATTGTAAATCGGACCATTAGTTGCTGAGACATCGACATTAGAAAATGGTGGGATGTTTGGGTGAGACTTGAAAAACATCAATTTTCCTGTTTTTAAACCTTTGCATGGCAATATCTCAGCAACTAAGGGTCGTATCAACAAAGTTCAAAAAAGGAAAATATAGAGAATTTTCTCAGCTTTTCAAAAATATAGTTTTCAAAAATGGGCAAACATGTGCACTAATTAAAAAAAAAAACTGCGGCTATTTTCAAAAAAGTCACCTAAGAATGGATTTAACTTGAAAATGGTGCACTTTATCAAAATTTCACTAAAGTACTTTTTGATTGCAAATTTGATTTTACATCGAAGAATAAAGTTGAAAAATTTTTGCGACCAATTTTTCGATTTTTTGAAAAAATCAGTATTGATTCATAAATACATAACTCGCTCAAAGATTTTTTGCACAACCTGGAAATTTCTGAAAAGTTGGCATTTGATGTCCTCTAAAACATATCAAAAAATTAAAAAAATCAAAAATAGTGTTTTTTTGCAAATCAAGTTTTAGTGACAACAAGTGAAAAAAAATCACCAAATTTTTTTTACCGTGTATCATTTTTTTTCAGTGTAGTCCATATCCATACCCACAACTTTGCCGAAGGCACCAAATCGATCAAAAAATTCCTTCAAAAGATACAGATTTTTGAATTTTCATACATAATTTTTGTTTGGCCAGCTGCCAAATTTGTATGGAAAATTATATGGACAAACTAATGATGCAAAATGGCTTCTTTGGGCATACCGAGGCACCAAAAAAGTTTCAGTCGGATTAAAAAATACAAAAAAAATCGAAAGACCGAAATCTGAGAGAACTGCTCCTCTTTGTAATTAAATGTTGTTTTTTCACCTAAACCACAAAAGTTTAAAGAAATTTATTGCAAAATCGAATTTTAAATCTGAAAAAATCGTTATCATTGATTTTAAATTTGTTAGTAGGTATTTAGTTTTTAGTTTTTAGTTTTTAGTTTTTAGTTTTTAGTTTTTAGTTTTTAGTTTTTAGTTTTTAGTTTTTAGTTTTTAGTTTTTAGTTTTTAGTTTTTAGTTTTTAGTTTTTAGTTTTTAGTTTTTAGTTTTTAGTTTTTAGTTTTTAGTTTTTAGTTTTTAGTTTTTAGTTTTTAGTTTTTAGTTTTTAGTTTTTAGTTTTTAGTTTTTAGTTTTTAGTTTTTAGTTTTTAGTTTTTAGTTTTTAGTTTTTAGTTTTTAGTTTTTAGTTTTTAGTTTTTAGTTTTTAGTTGTTAGTTTTTAGTTTTTAGTTTTTAGTTTTTAGTTTTTAGTTTTTAGTTTTTAGTTTTTAGTTTTTAGTTTTTAGTTTTTAGTTTTTAGTTTTTAGTTTTTAGTTTTTAGTTTTTAGTTTTTAGTTTTTAGTTTTTTAGTTTTTAGTTTTTAGTTTTTAGTTTTTAGTTTTTAGTTTTTAGTTTTTAGTTTTTAGTTTTTAGTTTTTAGTTTTTAGTTTTTAGTTTTTAGTTTTTAGTTTTTTTAGTTTTTAGTTTTTAGTTTTTAGTTTTTAGTTTTTAGTTTTTAGTTTTTAGTTTTTAGTTTTTAGTTTTTAGTTTTTAGTTTTTAGTTTTTAGTTTTTTAGTTTTTAGTTTTTAGTTTTTAGTTTTTAGTTTTTAGTTTTTAGTTTTTAGTTTTTAGTTTTTAGTTTTTAGTTTTTTAGTTTTTAGTTTTTAGTTTTTAGTTTTTAGTTTTTAGTTTTTAGTTTTTAGTTTTTAGTTTTTAGTTTTTAGTTTTTAGTTTTTAGTTTTTAGTTTTTAGTTTTTAGTTTTTAGTTTTTAGTTTTTAGTTTTTTTTTTTTAGTTTTTAGTTTTTAGTTTTTAGTTTTTAGTTTTTAGTTTTTAGTTTTTAGTTTTTAGTTTTAGTTTTTAGTTTTTAGTTTTTAGTTTTTAGTTTTTAGTTTTTAGTTTTTAGTTTTTAGTTTTTAGTTTTTAGTTTTTAGTTTTTAGTTTTAGTTTTTAGTTTTTAGTTTTTAGTTTTTAGTTTTTAGTTTTTAGTTTTTAGTTTTTAGTTTTTAGTTTTTAGTTTTTAGTTTTTAGTTTTTAGTTTTTAGTTTTTAGTTTTTAGTTTTTAGTTTTTAGTTTTTAGTTTTTAGTTTTTAGTTTTTAGTTTTTAGTTTTTAGTTTTTAGTTTTTAGTTTTTAGTTTTTAGTTTTTAGTTTTTAGTTTTTAGTTTTTAGTTTTTAGTTTTTAGTTTTTAGTTTTTAGTTTTTAGTTTTTAGTTTTTAGTTTTTAGTTTTTAGTTTTTAGTTTTTAGTTTTTAGTTTTTAGTTTTTAGTTTTCAGTTTTTAAATAAATTCAATTTGTAGAAGTTAGTATTTCAACATTTTGTCAACCAATTGTTGATAACAGAAAAATACAGCTTGTGTTTGCTGCTTTCTTCAACACATCAATGACTGAAAATGCTACTGCCACAAATGAAACATAAATATCTTTTTAAAAGAATCATTATATTTGCTCTCAGCAGGTGTAATTTTAATCGAGCAAAACATTTAAATGTTTACTTCTCCATTTCACTCCCACAAAGTGCCCCGATAAAAGGTATGGCATTAAACTTTAAAAATGCACGTGCACAAAACGAGAGTTTTCCCCTTAAATAATAATAAAAAAAAACAACCGCTTGATGCCGATGTTGATAATCGATGCCGCCCTGGCGTCACGTGTTGAATGCACGTTGGCCACCAAAGTTATTGGTTGCACACAGGTGAGGCACATTTGGCAACGTGAGATATAACAGAAAGAGTTTCAACGCGACCCGAATGTCACTGAAAAATGGCAAATATACGCGAAATTAAACGAAATCGTAAGGTGGGGTAGCTTTGAGATAAGGTTTGAGTTAAAAATCTGATGGAAGATACTCCAAAGGTAAAGTTCGGTTATTTTGAAGAAAATGAAAAAAAGGAAAATTCAAAAATTGCTAAATTACTCACGTTTACCGTTTATTTGAACAATAAAAATGACAAAAGCTGAAACAACTGGCAACACCGGCCGGTCGGGTTCAACACAGAATTTCAGTTGGAAGCCCCATCCCAATTCTGTCTGCTGCTGATCCCTCGATGGCAATCCGCGAAGTACGTGGACGGCCACGAAAAGCAGAAAAAACGGCGCCCGGAATAAAATTCGATTGAAATTTATTTGTCGAAATATAATAAATGATTTATCGCGTTTGTTCTCGCTGCATGTAATATTAATTAATTACCGTCACTTTTCGGACCCGGCAATTTGTATCTATTTTCCGCGCATATTTTTGATGGCCCGATGTTTGCGTCTGTGTTTGTGTATATTGGGTGGTATCGATTGGGCCGAGAAGGAAACATCCACGCAAAAATGATTTAATTTGGTGTTAATTTGAATCTTTTGTGGGTAACGACCATCATAACGTTTTTGTCATGATTAAAATTCAATAAAAATTAGTTGGGATTTATATTTTTCTTGTTACGAAATTTAATCAATTAATTACATATGGGCCATTCCACCTCAATAGGTTCAGGACAAAGTCGGCAAAATGTCGGGAGAAAGTGTTGAATTTGTATTTTTTTTATCAAAAATTCGGGATTTCCAGACATAATTGCTTGAAAGGTAAATTCTAGCTCTTTAACAATTTTAAAATATCTATATATATAAAAAATTTCGACGGTTTTGTTCGAACGCGAATCAGTTCAATACGGAGCGTCGGATCGAGGTGCTCTTTGTTGCGTTGGGTTCGTATAAGCGCAAGGAAGGTTCTTACGTCAAAAAGTTACAACTTTGGCCACTCTGGAGCCGATTTCGGAAAATCTGCAGATTGTATGGGAAAAGCTGCTTAAAATCAAATTTTGATCACAGGAGGCTGAATAAGCAAAAATGATAAAAACGTCAACAAACGAAAGAAGGCAGAACGAAGTTTGTCGGGTAAGGCTTGTTTTGTATAATTTTAAACTCAATTGCAATTGGTTCGTTCTGAGCACACAACATAAAATTTAATTTTCATTTCACTGTATCAATCTTTTTGGGGATAAAAAAGCTTTTATTTGTCGGTTTATTAAATATCGAGAAATACTAGAACTTACTTTCAATGAATTTGACCAGTTCTTATACACAGCAAAAAATCCGATGGTAAAATCGCATGCAAAAGCATGCACATCACCTTCGTCAACACAAACACTTAATATTACACACTGCATGTACAATTTTTCTACTCACAAAAAAAAAGTTGCAACCGACGAGATTCAAACCCAGCACCAACAGTAAGGGCTGGCGCCTTAGCCCGCTCAGCCATCAGACCGATGGAGAATTGAAAGGATAAACGCATATATGAGCTTGACATTTCGGTCAAGTAGGTTTCCCATACTGATGGGCTACATATTTCAGGGTGTAATATTACATAGAATTTCATAAAATAATGCAACATTTATTTTACACCCAGGCCTTTTACACGCAGCTGGATTACTACTTTATTTGCTGTGTACCGTTTTATTTTTCCACATTGCATAAATATTTAACAATATTTGGCACAGTCCAACTTAAGTTTGGCAGTAGTAGTTTGTAGTTTGTAGTAAATATTTTAAAAAGATGTTGTTCCTAAAAATATGGTGTCTTGACGAAAGTTGTTCTAAATTTAATGAAGGTTCTACATCTGAGAAATGGTAAAAAAAATCAAACCATCCACATTAACGACCCCCGGGTCTTTTGTGGTCTCTATTGCAAGTTTCTGCTCGAACCTAGGAGTCCGAAGGCTTGAATGGGGAGAGCACCCAAACCTCTTTCTACCCTAAGGAACCTTCCACCCCAGTGTTTGAACTGACGACCTTTGGAATGCGAGTCCAACCGCCGCCAGCGATTCCACCGGAGTAGGCTTGGTTTGGTGTGTTGTTTGTACTTATGGCATGGAGACGACTCCTACACCTGGAATGACTTAACGGCCTAACAACAACTAAGGCCGGGACCGACGTTTTACTTCCTCATCCGATGGAAGGTTGGAGCAGATGGGAATCGAACCCAGAATCATCCTGAGAAATGATAAGAATCGTATAACTATTACATATGTAAAAAAATGAAGCAGTTGCTTTTCTCCACACATTTTGATGATTTTCCCCTAAACAAATTTTAAGCGATTAGAGGGTCGGAATGAGCTCACATTTGGAATTTAGTCTAGTGATGAGCCAATCTTTGATTTCAGGGTGAAGCCTCGAGGAAGCCCGGATTTGGACCACCCTACTGAGGAGCTGGTTTTTGTGTATTTCGTTTTAAATTGATTAGTCAAAATTGATGCATGTTAATAATAAAAATTAGGATTATTTGCATGTGTTACATAAAGGAAGAGTTAAAAAGGATTATTCAACAAAAAATATTTTTCGTGAGGTTTTGAAGACTAGTTTAACAAATGCTCTAAGTATTTGTGAATGGTTGCCAGTGTAGAAATAATATTTTGCTGAGGAAAATTGAACCTTTCTACAAAAATTAATTTGACAATTATGACATTTGTTCATTGATACCAATGAGTTGAAAATTAAAGGAGAGAATAAAGTTCTTGAAAAGCAGCCAAGGGGGGAATGCATCGAAAAAAGCTGAGAACAATTGAATTAGATATCGGTTGATTTGCAAAATCGGAAAGAACTTAACTATCAAATTAAATTCAATCTTTTTTCTTGTTGAACTTTTTGTTTTTTTGAAAAAAAAAAACAAATGAATTGTAAAAATGACAAAACAGATTCAAAATTTAGAATTTATGCATTTATATTTTTTTTGGCAATTTTGTCCTTTCAAAAATTCCGTACGAAGTATAAAATCTTAATAAACTAGATTATTCATTAAAATAATTTTGAAAACATGATTTTGAACAAGATAAAACAACATTGATTTGGATTTGGAGAATTTATTATAAAAAATGCACAATTTTTAAAAAGAAACTAGATAAAAACCGTGACCGCGTTTCCGAATGAAATTTACTATACACGGAAAGACCGGCCAGGGAATGTCTAAGAAAATCTTGGTTAATTTAACTAAAAGTATGGGTTAATTTTTTAACACAGCTTTTCAACAATCGATTGTTGATTTTGTTAACCCAAAATTGCTGACCACTAGTAACTAAAAAAATAGTTGGAATTGCCATTTTTGTTGGTTAAATGGCCGAAAAAAAATCTAGCAGTCGACTGCTAGAATTTTTTTAAAAGAAAATCTAATTAAAAATGTGTTGTTTGAAATATTGTGGAATATTCTGTAAAAACAGGCTGGACCATATTTTTCAACTATTTTTCAGCAATTTTTGTGTTGTATCAACCAAAATATTATTGCATTCAGCAAATTATTAGTGGTTTATAACAAAATATTGCTTGATTAAACATAATTTATGTTAGTTTCGATTTATAATTTCCTTAACTACCTAACGATACAGGCTGGGCTAAATTTCTAGCTATATTTTTAACTAATGTCTTACTTGAATACAGAAAAATATTCGTACACGTAGTCAATAATTAGCTGTTGATAGTAATATTTTTTATCGAATTTGCAGTAAATTTTATACTAACGCCTCACAAATTAATGCTGGGTGTTTTTATGTTCGCATTTATTCTGCCTAAAATTTTAACTTTTTATAAACATTTCTTTGCTTATTGCTTGAAGTTATTAAATTACTGTTAAAAAGCATAAGAACAAAACTTTTTTTAACTGTTGTTATAAAACAGGTATAGTTTGATTAATGTTTTAAAAAATTACGTTGCATAAATCTAAAAAATAATAAAAAAATAAATAAAAATTTTGTTAAACATATTTGAAAAAGATGTTTCATTTATTGTGAATTCCTGAAAAATAGAAGCCGAGCAAAATTTTAACCAGGTATTAAGCTTATATTTTAATTATGTTGTATAAAACTAATTGTTGTTTTCATTTACCATCACTGTCAAATCATCCGATAAGTCATCAATCATCTACTACAGTCCCAGATTTAGTTATTTTTCTGGTGGTTGGACACAGAATTTACACCAAAGCGAAACTTTTGCTGCAAATAGGCATATGAAATTTATTAGTCATTAAATACAAAACTCTTAATTTTGGCTATAAACTGAAAAAAAGGAACGTAAATAAATGTAGTTATAATGAGGAAAGAAGAAATATCAATAATGCTACTTACCAAGTTTGCATTAATTTAACAACTATTTTTGGCAACACACTTTCATTGCATTTGATTCAATTTAATCAACGTACTCCGATTCCTTAAAAAAAATATTTTAAGTTTTACTTACCAGTTTATGAGGCAGTCTTCTTTCAGCAGCATTTTTAAAATATTAATTATCTTCTTTCATATATCTTTTATAAATTTTATTTTTTTAGATCTAATCTAATTTTTATTTTGATATTATGTGTACGCATTTCCATGTTTTTTATGGTTGATGATTCTGAAAAAATAAATGTTCATTAACATTCCAACGCCCAAGGCTCCAAAAAAGTTGGAACGGTAACTTCAACTCAATAGTTCTCGGGCATAACTCAACCAATCAATATGATTCTCTTTCCAGTGATTTGTTCGGATGTCTAGATGATTCTAGAACTTAATTTGATCAAATCTGTATTTTTTGCGATCAAAAACATCGTTCCAACTATTTTTTTCGCGTGTATAAAAAAATTCGCCAAAAATTACGCGGAGGCTGTCGTTTTATAAAAGGTGGAACGATGTTTTCGGTCGCCGAAATTACCGATTTGTTCAAATCAAGGTTCTGCAAAATTTTAGGATCATCTAGACATTCTTACAAATCACTGGAAACAAGAATCGTCCCGATTGGTTGAGCAATGCCCGAGAACCAGCGAGTTGAAGTTACCGTTCCACCTTTTTTGGGAGGCTTGGGCGTCCGTGTAAGTTGGACATGCGTTGGGCGTTCCAGTGTTAAAATGTTATCCATCGTAAGCATGAAGCTTTTTGATGATTCAGTTTTCTAATTAAAATCACAATAGATAAATTGTTGTGTAAAAATATACCCATACTTACTTAGATTAACCAACATTTTGTTAAATTTGCCCGTGCAAGTATTGTTGTGCAAGAGTTCGCCCGACCCTTGTTTTCACTGCCCTTCCCTTTCCTTCAAACATTGTCATGAAGTCCCCTCGCATCAGAGGTCCTCATTGCGAATGTTCTCGTCTTGCTCTTCATAGTTTATCACCTGCAAAGAAATCATCAACAAACTTACCCACCAATTGCACCTTATACGTTGCAACAGTGTTTGTTCACTAATAGTGTGATTTTTACCTTTCACAAATAGTGTGATTTTTACCTTTCACATCCTCTCACTTCATAATTAACAACACAAACTCAACAAATCGACCGCTTTCGTTCGAATCCTGACTTCACATCCTGACAGACGTAAACAAACCCAAGTTCGTCTTTTAAATATTTAACAATTTGTTAATTATATTCAACCAACAAAATTTTTGATTTTCCTAAAACCAAAGCTAACAGTCGAGCACGTTCATTCGAGTTCGAGAAATCTGTTAGCTTTTTGCCTTTAGCATTTTCAACAAACAGTTTATTAAATTAATTCTCAATTTTGATTGATTTGAAATGTTTAATTATGTTGGCATTTGTTAAAATAAATGTCGAAATAATCAAAACATTTGTAAATCAGAATAAAAAAGTTCACCAACCACTCATAATTAATTCCGATTCAGTCCACTACCCGAGCATGGGTAAATAACAAGGGAAATGCGTAATAATACCTTTCTCTGGTATCAATACCAAATTTTGGTATTCCTGGACCCTTTAAAATTTGTCTTAAGGATTATGCAAGAGCAAAATGTGGTATCATACCAATTTAAGGTATTGTTTTGATATTGCAAAATTGCAGAATTTGTCAATGGTCGAACACCACATTTTGGTATTCTTTTAGTATTACAGTATTTTATAAAATTCTTCTGAAACTATGGAAAAGTTGTGACCAATTTTAACAAAATAATTAATTTTGCGCTAAAATGATGTCTCAAAGCGAATGCTTTCATTGAAAACCGGAAATTTCAAACTTGATTTTAAACATTTTTGATATACCCCCTAAAGAAATGACTTGAAATTGTGGAAATTCTAAGTCAGGATGGCACATTTTGATATTATTTTGGTATTAGAGTGTTTTATCAAATTCCTCTGAAACTATGGGAAAATTTTGACCAATTTTGACAAAATAATTAATTTTGCGGTAAAATGATGTCTCAAAGCGAATGCTTTCATTGAAAACCGGAAATTTCAAACTTGATTTTAAACATTTTTGATATACCCCCTAAAGAAATGACTTGAAATTGTGGAAAATTTTCTAAGTCAGGATGGCACATTTTGATATTATTTTGGTATTAAAGTGTTTTATCAAATTCCTCTGAAACTATGGGATTTTTTTTTATAAATTTTGACGAGATAAATAATTTCGCGCTAAAATGACTTGAAACCCAAAAATGTCAAAGCTGGTTTTATTTTTTTTATATACCCACTAAGATTTTTTTTAAATCGTTGAAATTTATCCAAGTCGGGATAACGAAATACATTGAATAACGAGTCAATCGACAGATTATTGAATTTTGGTGAATTTCAATCCAGTTTCATTTTAATAACAC
Organism: Culex pipiens pallens; assembly: GCF_016801865.2. NCBI lineage: Eukaryota > Metazoa > Arthropoda > Insecta > Diptera > Culicidae > Culex > Culex pipiens. The sequence continues at coordinate 43,774,652 of NC_068937.1, read as the reverse complement.
TTATTTTTCAATCTTGTTATTTTTCAGAAGCATCAAGAACATCATGCACAGGCCGTTCATCAATGACAAATGCATTCGACGTTGTGAAGAATATCACTAAAAATAACATGGAATCATCAGGTGAGTAGATTTGGCTGTTGCATATGGATCATTTCCGTTTTTTTCACTAACTGCAACTGTTGCACTAAAAATGGTATGAAAATACCAAATTTTGGTATTTCTTGTGCAAATACCAGCGACCAAAATGTGCTCTCGGTTGCCAGTAATAGATGGTAAAATACCATGAAATCATACCAAAATCATGTATGTGGAAGACCACAGGATCCCAAAAATATGATTTTCCAAGGGCGCGGGAATACCTAAAAATAAAACTATGACAATACCAAGTTTTGGTATTCAAGCAATGTTCAAAATTCCAGAAGACCTCAACTTGGTATTGAAATGGCTTTATTTTGTGGTATTATTTTACCTTTGGAATAACATGGTTTGGTGTTGTTGTGCTTTTCCACATACAAGACTTTGGTATGATTTCATGGTATTTTACCATCTATTACTGGGCAACCAAGGGCACATTTTGGTTCCTGTTATTTGCCCAAGTAATACCAAAATTTGGTATTCCCGTGTTATTTAATCCTGCTCGGGTAATGATAAATGGTTCGCTTTGGCGCGTACAAGATTATATCCACAGTCCGCGTGCCGCATGTTGCGTTTGCGATAATTATAAACAGATTAATCCCGAAGATTAGCACAGCTTTCGCTGACAATCGTCGAACAGTTTTACTAAATTGAATAATTGGCGTTAAGCCACTTTTGACTGTTTGCTGTTGCTCTTATACTCGAACCCCTCCTCACCATTTTCGCACAAATTCCACCAACAAGCTTAAATTTCCTGTACGCGGTGAAAAATCACTCATTTTCACAGCCAATAAATCGTGGCGCAACTTTTTCCCCAGCAGCCGGTTGCTACAAAAACTTTTATGAACACTTTGCGTCCTGGGAGGGTGAAGTACGGAAGGGGGAGGGAAAATCGCACTGAAAATTGAAAAATCACTGCTCGGAAAAACCACGTGCCATCAACGCAGCCAGTGTTCGACAAATCCTTTCCGATCGGAACCGAAAAGATAAAAAATAGAACAGAAAACCATTTCACGCGGGGTACTCTGTAAGGGTGCTTGTTATCATGTTATCTACATAAACTTTTATAACCTAACTTTTCCTTCGTTTTTTCAGTACTTCTTTCTAGGGCCACTCGTCAGAATTGCAATGACGATAATCCGCGTTGTCTGAACGTTTTTCTTGCCAGCACTCCTTTCTTATAGGACCTTACTTTGAAGTGGAAATAATAAAACGCTGCTCAATGTGGTGACAACTTTGCCAGTGCTGCGGTATGGGTTGTAAAAGTTTGCACTTGAAAGTGATGGAAAAGTGCACGAGTGTTTGTTTCTTTAAGGAAATTTTGAAAATTCTTTTATGGGAATGTATTGTTTCACTTATTGATAGCTGGTTTTTATTTTTTTAATTTAAGCTATGAAGAGCCTTGAATTTAATTCTAATAATGTTGTTGCTGTTAATAAAAGTGGCATAAATGTAAATAAACTCTTTGATTACTAAGCTCTACACAACTTTGTCGGCATAAGAGTAAGACCACTTTGTTAAAGTTATTTTGGATCCTATTATATTGTCTTAACTTTTTCTTTACCTGATCAAAAGTGTAAAATAAAAAATTTATCGTATCCAACAAATCAACAAATTACAGATTCAGTCAAATTCAGAATCACGTACTGTTTTTGCCTTCCTCACTGAGGTAAGGCTATAATCCTGCTCTCAAATTGAACTTTTTATTTAAAGCTCGAAAAGCCACCTTGATGTATACATATCGACTCAGAATCGAAAACTGAACAAATGTCTGTGTGTATGTGTGTGTGTATGTGACCAATAATGTCACTCAGTTTTCTCAGCACTGGCTGAACCGATTTTGACCAAACCAGTCGCATTCGACTTGGTTTAGGGTCCCATACGGTGCTATTGAATTGTTTGAAGTTTCGATAAGTAGTTCAAAAGTTATGTATAAAAATGTGTTTTCGCATATTTTCGGAAGTTGAATAAATGGTAGTAAACTGAACCAAACATCATCATGTTATACATAGTTAGTTAGGTAATTGAAAGACTTTTCCAACGAGTCCAAAACATTGAAGATCTGGCAACCCTGTCTCGAGTTACCCACCGATGGTTAGGTAATCGAAAGACCTTTCCAATGAGACCAAAACATTGAAGATCTGGCAACCCTGTCTCGAGTTCTGACCACTTAAGTAATATTTATGTACATTTTTTGAAGCCGGATCTCACTTAAATGTATGTAAACAATGTCCGGATCCATCACCCAACCCACCGATGGTTAGGTAATCGAAAGACCTTCCCAATGAGACCAAAACATTGAAGATCTGGCAACCCTGTCTCAAGCTATGACCACTTATGATGCCACTTATGAGCCCTTGAGTGATATGTGTGTTTTTTGTATTCCGGAACTTAACGAAATTAGACGAAATTTGTGTCCAAACCCATCATATCACATATCACCCATTGTTGGAAAAGAGTGAGGAAGGCACCAACCACATAGGTGGATTAAGTTAGTTTTTTTTTTTCAAAAGAAAGCTAAATATACATATTAAGCGAGATATTTTATAAATAACTCTAAAGTTTCGACAAACCACCTTTAACAATCCAACTTGCAAGCAAAACATTTGCCATCAAGACGCCCTTTCAAACTCCAACTGCGCTCTTTTTTTTAATTTAAAATGTTTATTTTCGCAGTGTGCGCTTAAAATGCAATGAAAAAGTCTCCACCCTCGAACTTTTCGTCCTTCCCCGTCTGGAAGAAAAAATCAAGCAGAAAAGGCACGAAAATAAAACTTGGAACACATCAGATTCTGGAAAGTGAGTCGAAGGAAAAAAAACATCTCCCCCGGAAAAGGTCTTCCAGCTCAGCGATGCATTTCGCTAATGAGTGTTTGACCTTCTTTTGGAACTTTTCAGACCCGGAAATAGAGAAACGCGCCATGTGATGGCAGTTTGTGAAAGTCACTAACTGCTGGAGGAAAGTGGAAATCTCGTTTTGCTGCACTCGGCTTGTTTTTTTTTAATATAAATGCAAAATAATTTCGCTAATGAGACATGCTTGGGGTTTTATTGTTGGAGTTGCAGCTTCTGAAAAAAGATTTATTTTCGGATTTTTTTTAAAGCAGTTTGAATGAAACTTCCAAAATCTAAATAACAAACCATGTTACCACCGAGTGTCACTAACGTTTAATTTAATTTTCCACCGTCCACGTGATTATCCCGTAATTCCATTATCACACTGCCTGCGAGGAAAACCAGCACATTTCACACCTCTCCCAGCCCTGAATGTATGCAACCGGCTTAACAGCGCCAACATTAAATCGCTCATTAATTGGCGTAAAATTAAATACCATTTCAATAACACCAAAACGACCGAAAAACGGAAAACTCCAAGCAGCGGGAAAAGCGGGTTATATGGCGGAATAATTCCTGCCCTGGTTTTTTCCCCACAGTAGAAGGGGCTGAGGGAAAACAGTGGCGGCGTGGGGATTTGGGAGGTGAAATAAAAACTGTATCGTTATGATTGTTATTACAAGCAGTGTGAAAACAGACATTCTCTTGGGTGAAGAGAAAAGGGAGAGGGAAGCTGAATGAACCAACAAGAGCCAAAGTGTTGAGAGTACACTAAAGAGAGTGATGGGCACGATTAAAATGGACACTTTTATAAAATAGATAAAACAATTGAAACAAAATTGACTACATTGGCAAATATTTGATACCATTTTGAGACTAAGCTAGCACCAACTTGTCACAAAACTGCTACTAAATTGGCTCGAAATTGATACACGGCATGGTAGAAGCAAAAATATGTTAAATCAAGTTGATCTCAAAATATTCCAACGGTGAAAATGGGGGTTTTCTCATATTTTTATAACTTTATTTTCAAATAATGATTTTAAGAGGAAAAGAAATGCAATCAACTGAAATAAAAATGTCGAAATACTCTTTCCTGCTTTGGTAATTATAATTATTGGAATTCACTGATACTTCGGAGAACGAATACAATCAAACTTACTGATTAGATTTTTGTTGACATCTATAGAAGACTTCGAAAATAATCAAAAATCTGTATTTGAAAACGAACTTTCTGAGCCATTCTGTGTCTTCGGCAAAGTCGTTCGTATTGTTTAGGACTTAAAAAAACATAATTGCAATCTAAAAAAATAGTCATACTGAATGGATTATGTAAATTTTAAGCTTTTTTTCCCTAAGCTTAAAACTTATTATTTTGCCCCTATGAAATGTTAGTCGTGATTTTGTACTCTGAAATATTTTTTTTACCTTGGAAATCGGATCAATATTTTCCAAGATATCGCCAATTGAAAAATGAGGGCTTTTCGGCGCTCAGGAAAATGTTAATTTTCTTGTGGTTTGGTTGAGCGTTTAATTTTCTAATCTTCATTCGTTGGAATCCCTTTTTAAAATAGGGATTTTCAAACGTTTTGATTGCACTTTCGTATTGACCGCTCCCAAGATTGTATGGAAACTTGTAGGTGAAACCATTGATGCAAAATGGATTATTTGGATATAAAAAAACTTTAATCCAAATAAAAAATGCAACATTCAAAATCGCAAAAAAATGCCAAAGCCAGAGAGTAGCTCAGACGCCGAAATTGTACCTAACCAAATGATGCAAAAAATACTCCAATTTTCAAAATATGCAATATGGGTATCAAACAAAACGCAATTTGGTTTGCTTTTCACAATAATATAGTTTTTTTAAAATATATTTTTTTTTCATAATAACCGTATTTTTCGAAAATACTAAAATTTTTAAAATATGCTATACTGCCCCTGATCGCATAAATGTCCCATATGCATTTTCATTACTTTTGAGTTATTGATGCAGTTTAGTTCAAAATCGTGCGCTCTTTCAAAAGAGCCTATAACATCTAATACTTTGTTCTAGAAATCTTGGGGAAATCCAGTTTTTTCGTGAAAACTTTACACGTAGCCTTATGTGTGGGACAAACTTGCCTTGCGTTTTTCTCAGTTTGCTGTTTTTGCATATGGGACATTTATGCGAACATGGGCAGTATATAGGTTTCAAACGAAGCGAAATTTGGTTTGCTTTTTTCACTTTATTAGAGTATTTTTTAGGAAAATACTGAAATTTTCACAAATTACCGTATTTTTTCGAAAGCACTCAAATTTTTAAAATGTGCAATATGGGTATAAAACGAAGCAAAATTTGGTTTTGCTTTTTTTAATTAGTATTTTTTTAATATTAATTTAACATTTTTCACAAATTACCGTATTTCTTCGAAAATACTCAAATTTTCAAAAAATGCAATATGGGTATCAAACGAAGCGAAATTTGGTATGATTTTTTCACTTTATTAGAGTTATTTCTGGAAAATACTAAAAAATTTACAAATTACCGTATTTTTCGAAAGTACTCAAATTTCTAAAATGTGCAATATGGATATAAAACGAAGCGAATTTTGTTTTGCTTTTTTTAACGTTAACAGAGTTTTTTTTTTTGGAAAATACAAAAAAAAAATCACAAAATACTGTATTTTTCGGATTTTTCAAAATAGTGCAATATGGGTTTCACACGAAGCGAAATCTTGTATACTTTTTTTATTATTATTTATTTTATTAGTATTTTTTCGAAAATACTCAAATTTTCAATTGTGAAGCGAAATTTGGTTTGCTATTTCACATTTATTAAGGATTTTTTTCAATTACAAAAAAAATCACATAATATCGTATTGTTTTGAAAGCACTAAATTTTTCCAAATATGCAATATGGATATCAAAAGAAGCGAAAGTTTGTTTGTTGTTTCGCTTAATTCAAGCTTTTTTTTTGTTAAATACTAAAATTTCCACAAAATACCACAAAAATAAATATGCAATATGGATATCAAACGACGCAAAATTTTGTATGATATGAAGCATACACAATTTGAATGTATTTATGAAGCATGCATAATTTCGCATCGTTTGATACCCATATTGCAAATTATGAAAATTTGAGTATTTTCGAAAAAATACCGTATTGTGAACAATTTTGAGTACATATTTATACTTTGAAACTTACTACATTTCAAATAATATATTCTTAGTGAAAGCATTGAAAATTTAACATGATATGGTTTAATTAATCGATTTTAGAAAGATTTTACATATGAGCTATCGTCCATTATCGGCGATACGATTATCGCCGAGAGAATTATTGAAATAACGATAACCATTATCGTTATCGTCAGACGATAATATTATCGATTAACAACCTTGCTCATCAGTATGTTTGAGCTCGTTTATAAATATTTATTTGTAAAATTTCAATGTACGGTGCCGGCTAAAGTGTTTTTATTTAAAAAAAATATACTAAGTTAAAAATAATTGAAGCTCAAACACAGACAAACTGACTTGTAAAACCATTCATTTTTTTTATAATTTTCGACGTGCTTTGAACATAAAGAGCAGGTTAAGAAAAGTGCCGATTTTGTACCCCAAATTGGTGAATAAAAGCAGTTAATTTAAAGATGATTCTAGGAAACTGTAAAAAATAGCATTGATTTAAAAACTAATGCTACAGATGGACATACGTGATTTGAATACAAATATAGCACAAAAGAACACAAAAATATCCAACTTGAACTGTTTCTTACACTATAGTCACGTTTTATCCTAATATTAAAAATATATGTGTAACTAATGAAACATTTTTAACAGTACAGCCAATTAAATTACACTTTGCTGCATGACTCTTGGAAGCAACCAATTTTGAAACATAACATAAAATAACGAAAATTGAAATCTTGCTTTTTTTGCGAAAAGCTAGAAATTTTCTCAGTTTTTCCGTGCCCACCGCTGTTTTCAGCAGCAGAAAATCCGACAACAATATAAAAATCACATCGCATATAAATGGCAACAACAGCCAACCATTCATTCATGTTTCGCCTGGAATATGAATGAAAAAAGAGGGAGGAGGGGGGCTGTATTCTGATAACCATCCTTGACTCCTGAAGCTGCCACAAAAGAGCACAACTGTGAAAGAGTGAAAGAGAGAGAGCAAGCTGTACAGCAGTATCGTTTTAATAACAATGATAATAATGATAATGCCAAGTGGGGAGCGAGGGAGGGAAAATCGGAAAACCCGGCTGCTGAATGAGGAAGGAACTCCAAGCCAAACAACCCCGAAGGAGGAGATTTAAGGAAACCACCTTGTGGTGGGAGCAGCAGACAGCGTGGTGAAATTAAATATTATGTTAATAGCAGTATAATTTACATTTAATAGAATCAGACGTAACATTTAAGGGACGATGACGGTGGAAAATCGTTTAAAGCTGTGTCGTACTTGTGGTAGGAAATTTAAATTTAAATGAGAATATCGATTGAGGCTGTACCATTGCTTAAGTCTATGCCAACTTTTGTTGCAACTCCTCAGCTATTCTTATCCCAACCTCAGGTAATCGAACACTGATAAATTTTTCATCTAATTAACCTCAAGTCACTCGAGAAAACGGATCTCTCCGCCACAGTCCAACTTCCCAAACTCGATTCCACCGCGACGTCACGGATTTCTACTTATAAATCTTGCATTACGACGTTTGTGGGAAGAAACTTTGCTCGCTCTCTCACTTCTAGCCGAAGTCCTACGTGTTAAGGTGAAAGTGCATTCCGCAGACATCCCCTGCCACTTCTTCATCTTCCCACTGAATAAGACGACGTGCACGAGGGGGGAAAACTTTTAAAGTCAATCTATTAGGAAAACTTTGACGCCCCTCACACAGACGGGGTTACACCGCGGCGACGTTTGTTCTTCGACGGAAACTGGCGCGACGGAATGGAGTAACACTTCCAGATGAATGGTTCTTCGAACCGTTTGTGTCAAGTTTGGTGAGGTTGCGAAATTGTGAGAGGTAATTAGGTGCTGCAAGGAAAACAATGCAAATAAGAGTTCATTTCAACGTTGTCGTGCCACCTTGTCGCACGTCGCTTTTTGACGTTCCGAGAAAAACGCGTTGGTAAACAATAACAAACACGTTATGCTTGGTTGACCATTTTGTGCATTGTCCTGAAGTTTGGTTAAATTTGGTAGCTGGAGTCCCGAGTTATAGTTAAAAATGTTTACAGAAATCGGGCATGTACGTGTGTCAAACGCGTTCTGATTTGAAATCCCTATGGTCAGTTGTCACACTTAAATCAATTTTCAGAGTGTGTCAAGATAGCACGACAAGATTGAAACTTCTTTCATATAAAGAGTGACAACAATGCACGGAGTTTTTTGGTTATTGTTGAATAAAAAAAAATATCTCAGGATTGAAATAAAATTTTGAGGGTCTGTGAAGATCAAAAGGTAAGGCATTAAGAGTTGCACAAAATAGCGTTCTTAACTCAATTTGACCCTAAATCGACAAGTCCGTAGTAACAGTTCATTAGGGCGAATCTGCGTTTGTAAACAAACAGTCTATCCCTTTTGCTCAAGTGACAGTTCACGTAAAGTAAGAGGGGGATAGACTGCTTGTTTACAAACGCAGATTCGCCCTATTGAACTGTTACTACACCCAAAGGAAAAATATATCTCAAAATCTGCAACATTGGATTTGCTGCAGAAAATGTCATACTTTATAACATTTTTTGCAGCAAGCCCGTAGATCATTTTTGCCCGCGTGTAAAAATTTCAGCGATCTGCAGTTCTCACCAACACATATAATGCTGGCCCGTCCCCGAGCAACACTCCAAAGAGAAGCATATGTTGGTGCTATTTCACTCACTTTTCATCAAGCGTCCATGGCGCGGTGGTAGCGTGTCGGATCAACAACTAAGAAGTTGGTGGTTCAATCCTCGTTCTACTAATGTTTTTTTTTGTGAAATACAACCAAAAAGCCGTCGGTAATGTCGATAATTGTCGGTAACGGGCAAAAATGTCATACTTCTATATCGCAAAAAATGCATGAGGACAGATTTCATGCAGATTCTGATATACTTTCATGCCGCCATGCATCACAATCATGCGACTGCCAGTTGGGTGTACGGAAGTGCTCCTATGACAACGACGATTTCAGCTTAATCCATTACCATTTTTTTATTTATTTTTTTCTGTTTGTTGTCAATTTTGAAAACTTCAAATTTTGTAAATATATTCTATTGTTTCATTTGAATTTGCGACGCAATAAAGTATTATGAACCATATTTGATTACGTTCAGTACTCTCCGATTATGTTCAGAAAATATATAAAACCTTGAAACTTATGATGGCCATAATGAAAATTTGCAACTTCGTAGATCCTAAACAGTCAAATTATTTCAACAAAAGCAAAACCACACAACACACAAATTCTCATTTCGAGAGGCTGTTGTTGTCATTCCGTCCAGGGCTTCACCGTGGCTGTGCCACTTCCATTAGCTTCGTAAAGTTTACAAGATTACGACATTGTTTGAGAGGAGGGCAAAAAAAAAAAATCCACCAAAGTAGCTTACCAGCTCGTGTTTTTTTGTTGCGATTTCATTCTCTCCTACCAGAAGCTAGAAGCCAAAAAAGCATCACGAAAAAAAACCAACAACTTTTTCGTCCTAGATTTGATTGTGGTCACACACTTTGCTGTCACCGGGGAATGGAATTTTCTTATTTTTTTTACCCATCTTGGACACAGAAAGATCAAAACGACGGAAACCACCTCCACTTTTCGGTCTACCCGCTTTTTTTTCAGGTCCTCTTAAAACAAACGCCCCCACGAGAAGATTATTAAGTTTTATCTTGTCACTTTGCTGTTAACGGTCATGTCACGTCCCGGGTTCGGTCGGATGTGGCCGCTGTCGTCGGAGGTCCTTCGGGCAAAAGTGCCGTCTAATTATCGAAAGCTTTTGGGCGGACCTGGTCTTTTTTTGTTTCTTCCAGTTTGGGCTTGTTGAAAATCTAATATAGACTCCCACGTACGACCAATGATGGCGGTTTGAAAGGAGGACAATGTGTTTTTTTTAGGACGGCCATATGAGACGAGGACATGTGATAAGAGCAAATATTCAAAATAGGAACAGAACATTTTAAAGGTTTAAACTTAAAAAACTGAAAAGAAACTGAAATAAAAAAAGTAAAGTATCAACTGAAAAAAAAATTAAAAAAAATGAAATCAAAATCAAATTATTCGCTCTACAGCATTGCCTTGGCGTTCTCGATTGCGAGATTCCTACTCGAAACTAGGTGTTCGAAGGTTTGATTGTTGTTTACTTCCCTTCCGACGGAAGGCGTGATCAGACAAATCTCGTCTCGGAAAATGCCACCGGGACCGTCTGGGATTGAACCCAGGCCGACTGGGTGAGAGGCAATCACGCTTACCCCTACACCACGGTTCCCGGCAAAAATAATAAAATAAAATATAAATAGATGAAAAGTAAAAATATGAACTGAGATTTTTTTCATTGAAACAATCACAACTGAACAAAAACCAAACTGTGCGCGACTGTCGCGAAGCTAATTTAACAAAAGCAAATATGATTTTTCCCATCGTCCCTCAACCAACTCTCGCGTCCAAATTTGGCACTTCAACCGTACAGCAGTCATTTGCTGCTGACGCGAAACTTTTGGCGTTTTTCAACGGAACTGACTACGGTTTTAAATTTATTTCGTTAAGCTCGAGCTGCTGGCTTCAGGCAGGACGAGGCAGGATTTATAAAAGTTTGCTTTAATTAAATTTTGAAACTATCATTTGTGCACCAGGCGAACAAATATAGAGTGGTGATATTTTACTCTTGTGCTGTCCGAAAAAATGAGACAGTTGCCTTGGTGGCAAAATTGGTGGGTGGTTTTATTTTTATTTGTGTTAAATTCCATTAAAAAAAAAGTTTTGTTTCTGTTTTCGAATTGATTGCTTTATTTTTGAAACGGATTTTTTAATATACTCCTGCTCATGTTGTTCAATTTTATGTGATATTGTTTTTTGTCGTACAATAAAATTTATTTGAGGTTATTGTTTCTTTCACCGTTTATTTTTTATTTTTTGCATAGTTATTGTTGGTTTTGTACTCTTACTTACAAAACCATTTATTTTTTGTGTAATCAATGTTTGTTTTTCAAAACCAAATTTTATTCTCACTCATTTTGCCTTTCTTACTGAGATAGGATTAGGGTGTGTTCTTTGTTTTTGCACCATACTTTCTTTTTTGTTATTTTGTCAGCTGTGTGCTATCTTGTGACAACGACCATTTAGTACATTTCGAGAAAATCGATTTTTAAAGTTTGATGATAAATATTTTCAAAACTATGAATGGTAGAGCCAAACTTTTTGAAGCAATCGGTTCGTATATTATCGCTTAACAAACGCTCCAAGTTTCATCTAATTTGGTAACACCAGTTAAAAGATACAGTAAATTATGTAATCAAAAATCAGAAAAGCACGTGTCACAAGTGTGTTTCGAAAGTAAAATTGTACTACGTGTCACAAGTGTGCACAGAATTTCCATACAAACTAAAATAGACTAAAATCAATAGTTTAACCGACTTAATCAGTATATTTTCAAAAACAAAAGATTGTTTTGCCTTTAGAAAGTGTGTATCAATATAAATTTGTGAAAAACAAGCCAAATTTTCCACATTTTCCAACAACATGTATGACGTGTCACAAGTGTGCACGATCATTTTGATGATAAATTGATCTATGTCACAAGTGTGAATTGCGATATCCCGGAAACGGAAGCGAGTTTCCAAAATCGAGTTAAAACATCTTGTAGTGTTTGTTAAGTATAGCAAAACGTCATCTATAACTCATTTCGACCAAATGGTCTATGTCACAAGATAGCACACAGCTGACGATTTGTCAACATAACCTGCTGCAAATATCACTTTCTTCAATATTGGGCCAAAAAAACAGGGGAAAAACATATTGTTTCAAAAACTTCAAAATGTTAATGGGAATATAAGTCAAATCAACTGAAATTAACTGAATTTTGAATACATTTTTCTGTGATGATAATCATACTTTGCATATTTTACGACGTTAAAAATATTTTTTTTTTGTGTTTTTCCAATGTAGGGGAAATATATCCTTTCTCGGCCCATTTTTATTGCCAGCCTATCAGCACTTTGATAATTAATTATGAGTTACAGCTTTTATAAAGTGATTTTGACTGTTCCAAAGTAATAAATAGCTCAAATAAAAGTGAGCAAGCAATTTTCTATTGTTAATGTACCTGAAAATGTTGTTTGAATAGCGGAAAACTTCAAAAGTGATGACAATAGGTCGAAAGGGTAATGTTTTAATTTGTGATTTTTTTCGTCAATACTTCGACATTATGGAAATTAATCATTGCAAAAAAAATGGGATGGAGTAAGTGCATTTTAAAACACTTTTTCATTCAAATTTAGAATTGATTTTCCTCCCCTCCTCCGCCCTCAGTATCAAAAAGTATCTGCTAAGACCTTAAACTAAATTATTTTATTTATTTGTTTAATATGGCAAGTTTTTAAAGTAATGTTGATTTCCTAAACAGATTGTACCACTACCCCTTAAGTTTTTTTTATAAATATTTTTAAAAGTAACTCGGTTGTGTATTTGAAGGGTCGAAAGTCTTCTTCAAAATTTCCAATGTAAAATGTTTTAAATATGATGCTGTTCATTTTCTTGATTTTTGAAATACATATTGTTCCGTTTATTGTTATCATATTAAGTTTAGGCCATTGCAAATTTTATTTAAATTTTTTGTCCCTTCCCTTAATAATTTCCCCAAAAAATGAGAGGTAAATTTAATTGAAAACAAAAATTAGTTCGGTTGTGAATGATTCGGACTAATAATTACATAATTATAATTTTTTATGCTTTTTAAGCATTTTAAATAAAATAAAGACTTTTTGATATTTTTAACAAATTTCAAATTTGAGGATCTCAGATCGGTACGAAACGAAAAAGTTTGGGAAAAACATATTTATTTATTTTTTTAATATTTGACATTAAAATAACTGCAATGATTAGGGCAAGTTTTTTTTCTCGCCAAAAAAAAATTACTGCATTCCAAATACAAAACATTGGAATTTCATGGACATTTCACGGTATTCTAAAAGCTGCCTTAAATAAAAGTTAAAATTGTTATTTTAGAAACATAATTTTCTGGCATGTCAGATTTTTTTGGGTGACAATTTGGAAAAAAATGAATAAACTTTATTTCTTCCAGACTAAGTTAAATTGACGTTGGGTTAACCTGATTTGGTATAAAAAAGGGTCACACCAACATATTCCTATAATTGGTCGCAGTGGAATCAAGGTTAAAAAAAAGTTAAATTAGTTTATATTGTTTATTTTGTGAAGCTATCATGAAAAAAAGTGAAAATTCAACATTCGATCACAATCTTGCTCATTACTTTGAGAGAAATGACTTGTCAGCTTTTTCTAGATTGTTTTGCTTGATTTTTTTTCTGTTCTGACCTGGTGACCCTGTTCCTGACACAATTATGTACAATTTTCATCTGCTGAAATTATGATTCAGCGGTCCTTATATTATTTCGATTTTAGAAATTTAATTTGACTTAGATGAATAAAATGCTTTATTTATACCTAAAATATATTTTCCTGGCATTCGATGCAATTTGTTATTTGTTATCTTTTAATAAATTTTACAGAGATTTAAAATAAAATAGCACAAACCGCATTGCGTTTGCATAAAAGTTTTGAATAGCGTTCATTCGCATGCTGTTTTGAATTGTTTGTAATAAAGAAAAAAATATATTCATTGAAATTTCCATTCAGTAAGCTATGGAATGTACAATCAAATACATTTTCACTGGAAATTCACAATTTATTATCTGCATTTATTAAAACATTTTAATGAAAATATTTAAAAAAAAAGTTTTGAATTTGACATGCATTATGTTTACTACTTTTTCGAGAAAGTCAGTTTAAAAATTTGAGAAGTGATTGAAAAAAAATACACAATAAATTTTAATGACAATGGATTATTTCGAAATTCCCGGCATTTTAAGGTATTTGACATTTTTTTCGGCCAAGAGCAAATTTCACGTATTACGCGTTTTCGGCGAAATCGCGAAAAATCACTAGCCCTAGTAATGATATAAAAAATCATTTTATAATAATGTTTTTTTTTTAAGTTTCGAAAATCAGGCTTGAAGCTCAGCTTTTTTTCTTTTCAAACTCACTTCATTTACTGATGTTTGACAACATAATAAAGTGCAACGTCTCGAACAATTAAAACTTCCTTAGACATCTTCCAGTGGCGAAGACAGCTTAAGCTACCTGTCAGCTTCCTTCAACCACAAAGTTCCTTCAGAAAGCTTTCATCTAAATCAGATTATCCGACGGTGGTGTATCAAGCAGACACCGCTCAAACTCAGCCTGATGAAGACGTTATTACTTCCAGCATGTTGTCACTCGCCAATCCAACCAGTGTTGCCAACATTTTTCCGTCCTCTTCCCTACCACACCGAAAACCACCAGCCGCGTTGTAGCACATGCATGAATATAAAATATTCAATTTTCATAAATATCATGAAAATTGCGGAGATAGCTTCGGCTGTCGGCATCCAGCGTGGGTGGGCGTGTGTCATCACGATGTCCTCATTTTCCGGTGAAAACTGGCCGGGCGAAATGTGGCAGCAGCATGTGGATTTTCCTTCTTTTTTTTTGCTTCAAGCCAGCCTCCGTCACTATCTTCATCTGAACCAATATCTCAGCATCAAGAGGAGTGAGTAGTAGCAGCAGGAAATCCGGAACAGAAGAAGATTCCGTCCCGGGGTAAAAAAAAAACTTGTCCATTTTACAGCTTGTCGACATCCTCCGATATGGTCTCACCATGTTGGTCCGTATGGCGCGAGTGGGACACACTTTTCTAACTTTTTGCAGAGGAATTTTGTTCTTTTTTGTTGCGCCTCCTACTATAGCCTCTCTACATTATCAGCCAAGTTAGTCTTCGTTTCTTCTCGTAGAGATAGTTTTTGAAGGAAAGGACAACCGGGCAACATTTTTTTGCCTGATATTTTATTAAGGTTCAACTTATTGATGATATTTCCGGTTTGCCTGAAAGTTTGCAAGCCCTCAGAGCTGACGGTCATCTGTTGAGAAAGTTTTCAACTAATAACGAGCAGGCAGCTCTGGAATGAGGCTAACAAGAGTTTGAGATGCTAACGGGGAGCATTGGATGGCACACACAATGTAGATGATATTGGAGAATTTATAATGTATTCGGTTTGTCCAATCATTTTCAGAAAACTTTGTAAATTTATTCCGTGGATTTCTTGTAGATTGAACGATTTATCGGATGTCCTTACGCTGCATAAAATTCAAAACATAAAAAAGTCTTCAAAATATTCAATAAAAACGTTAATGTAATTATAGTAAGCTATTCACTTCAATTTTATTTTTGAACAGTTAAAGTTATAAAACGTGTTTATGACCGATTTCATGTTTGTTATTTTTTTTTATTTTATCACCATCGTGTTTCCCAGAAAATTTTATATGAGAATCATTGAACACCTAAGAATAAACTAAATCATTGGCAAAAAACAGTCCTCCAATGATAAAAGTTCATAAACGCACGTTCAAAAACACTCAGTTTTCGTCAAAACAGATCCTAATCAGAAATGAGTAAAGGGGGCATATGTCAGATTTGAAAAAAATGCATTTTTCTGCATTGATAATCGTATTAAACATGTTTGGGCTCGTTTACAAATATTTTGAACTTTTATGAAATTACAATGTACAGCACAGGGATGCCAGATGAAATTTTGAGTTATCTGCAATTTTTTTTTCAAAAATCTGCAAAAATCTGCAAACTCAAATACACGAAAAACTAGGTTTATGAATTCGTATCCTACAATTCTGTTTAACAAAATTATGGTGTTTAACCCAAAAAACGTTCACATATATGTTTTATGTACTTAAATCTGTGTGAAATCAAACTATTTCGCTAAAATTATTTACAGTATTTTCAAGTAATTAGAAAAACTCTTTATAAAATGTACTGTAGTTCAATTAAATCTTATTTACCTGCATGATCAAAAGTCTGGATCGAATTGCATTGTGTTTTACTTTTCAATAAACGGCAGGATATCCTTGGTAAAATTTTAAAATTATACAAACAGTATTCCAAAAATTAACATATTTTTGTCAAGATACCTTTTGTATGTATTATTCCTCAAATTTGTGTTTTCCTATTTCAAGGTTAGGCTAATATAAATATACTTTTTAAGTTTTTTTTTTCAATGTTTTTCGAGAACAAAAATTTAGAAAAAAAAATAACTCATCTAAAATAATTTTAATTAAATAACTTCGGCATGGTTTTAGTTCTGCCTATTTTGTGATACTTTTGAATAAATTAACAAAAAGTTAAAATAAAATGTGCGATAGTATTATTTCGTGCAGTATTGTATCTAAGGAAATGATTGTTTCAATGGCTATTAACGGTTTAAGCTGATTTCACGTAATTATAAATATTATTTTGAATATCTAAAGTCCATGTAGAATATTTTCAGATAAGTCCAATTTTTTGATAACTATTTAAATGGCTTATTCTTCTGGCACCACTTTACTTGAAATGTTTACTATTTGTATGGTCATGTCAGTTATTTACATAACATTTACAATTTTACTTGTTATTAAAGGTTGACTGACTTAATAAATAAAAAATAATTATGAAACAATTAACGAAAAGATATGACTGTCGATGGTAAAATATGTCAATAGTTCATCGCTAACAACTTTTTTGGAAGTTTTTGTGATCAGAAAAATAACCAGACTAGCGTAGTTCAAATCTGACCCTGGTGAATCCAGATTATATCCGGCCAGGAACCCGGAATCTAGGTTTTTCCGATGCATCGTGTTCGGTGTTAAATAACTGAGCGGACGAACCCAGAAGAACTAAAATTGGTTTAGTTTGAGCCAAGATATGGGAACTATTCAATATTAAAAACCCAAGTGATAATTAAATGGTTAACAAATCTGTAATCTAAACTTTAAAAATAGTAAAATACAGTCCACACCAAAATCTCCTAAGCCTTCGCAAAAAAATTACTATGGAAAATCAAATCACGTTGAAAATAATTTTGTCTTTGTCTTATTGTGGGCTCGAATATGACCCCAAAATCATCCGAAGTGATCTGGAAAAAATACAGTTTGTAAAAAAGTTTATACATATGTACCCTTTAGGCAATTTACACAATATGTTCTGAAACATAAAAAAAACATGAAACCTAGCTCTACATTTTGTAAAGTAACTTATGCTGAAAATTTGTGGAAAAATAAGTTAGTAAAAAGATGAATTCTTAAAAAACTTCCAGAGCAACAACTTTAGAAAAAGAAAATAAAATGTTTTTTTTTAATATTGTGTTCATTTGTTTGATTAACACAAGTAAATCTGTAGAACTTCATAAAAGTAAAACTTTGCTCAGTCGAGTCTGGGTTGTATGTAGAGCGTCCAATTTCTCGGGTTTACAAAATTCTCGGAAAAAGGGGAATTCTCAGAAAATTTGAAATTTCACAAAAATTGATCTGATCCTGGTTCGGATTAATACTTTGCAACAAAATTGTATAGAATAGTAATAGCAATGGTTAAAATAAGTGTAAGAATCAACTAATGCCTTGACTGCCTTAAAAAAACATGCGACTTCAAGAAAATATATATTTTTTTAATTTATAATCTTACAAAATATTTAAAAATAAGTTTTTTTTTCTAGAGTTTTTTTTCTCAAAATTTACTTTCCCTAAAAGAGCACTCAGCTAGCAAAATCTTAACTAAGAAATATGTACCCTCTCTGTAAAGGCTTATGAATTGATCTCAGTTGAAAGGTTCTCCAAATCTCTAAATTGCAAATGTTACATCCTGGAGTATAACTGTTGAATTTTAATTAACACTGATTGGAAATTGTATTTTTTTAAATGTAGGTATGATTTTTTTTAATCACAGTATTTTGACAGTGAGTAAAATTAATTCATGCTCAAAAACAATAAAATGCTTTTGAATTTGTCTTTGTGACCAGTTCGAGAGAAAATTATAATGAAAAATATTGATGATTAAGTTGCAATAAAAATATTTTTCCCAGAACAAATTTTACTGGTGTGAGCTCAGGAATAAATAGATAGGCATTTAATTTGCCTTAAAAATATTCTTTTTCACTTGAAATACAATTTTTATGCAATCACAACTCAAAGTTTTCGAATATTTGGAGCGAGTTTTTAGAAGGAATGTTTGCATTTTTTGGGCGCTTTTGTGTAATACGAAGAAGTTTTTCAATGATTTTTAAATGATGCAGCCTTCGGTAAAAATCATTTTCATAGCAAAAAATTAGTTCATTAGTTTCACATTTAAACCTCGTACGCCCTTGTAGTTCTTAGTGCCATATAAATTTTCAACTTTAAACTAAAATTTCTCGAACAATTTTAAACTAATTAACCTAATTCTTCTAGCACAACCCTGATATCAATTCAATTTGCATCTAATTTGGTCATGGTAAACAAAAACGTAGAAGAAACTTAATGTTGACCTTGTTTTTATTTAAAAAAATGTTCCAAAAAGTTAAAAAAATTATACTTTTGATAGAATTTCGGGAAATCCCGGGAAATTTACAAATTTCCCGGGAAAAGGCAAAATATTCATTTTTCGGGAAATCCCTCGATGTTTTTTCCCGGGATGGGAAATTGGACGCTCTAGTTGTATGTGTTCTCTTAAAAAAATGACATGACAGTTTATTGTCGATATTCCTCCTCGATAAACTTGGCCCTTGAACAAAACAAAAAATAATAAATAAATAAATATTTAACTGTCGTTTCGATCTGTTTTTGCTTTTGGTCCGAAAACATAATTATCAATTTCGTACAAAATTGAAATAAATCAAAAATAAAAAAAACCTAGGATTATTGTAAAGAATGACTATAATATTAAATTTCTAACAGTTTTGAATGTGTTTATTCAAAACATCATTTTTGAATTGAAATTTCTTTCTAGAGGAATTTGATTAAAATTGATTTACTTATAAATGAGGAAGCAAAAAAATGATGTAGTTTTCAATAAAACTGTTAGGCAATGTATTTTGTTAGGAAAAAGCTTTAAAAAGCCAATATTTTTAAAACATTGAAAAATGTTTCAAATTGTGTCAAGAAATAACTTTAAAATATATTGTTTAATTGAAATTCAATTATTTGTAGAAATTAGAAGAATAGCTTTTTTAATGGTGTGTGTGTTTAAATTCATTTTGAAATATTTTGTAAAATATTTGATTGAAAATGCTTTAAAAAGCCAATATTTTTAAAACATTGAAAAATGTTTGAAAATGTGTCAAGAAATCACCTTAAAATATATTGTTTAATTGAAATTCTATTGTTTGAAGAAATTAAAAGAATAGCTTTTTAACAATAACGCAAAAAGTGCATCTATTTTTTTATGAATATTGTTGTGCTGAGGAAATTAAACTTTATAAACTTTCTACGACCATTTGTATTCAAATGCAATCGACAAAACAATTGCAATACTATTTTGAACAAAATAAAAGTAAACCAAATAAACACATTTTTGTAAGATATCTTGGTTTTTCTTTCTTATAATCCAAATAAATTAATCTTATTTGCGACACTAGTTAGTTTATCTGTTTATTTTAAAAGGATCGGTTGAAAATATTGCTATGAAAAAAAATTGCGTTATCAACTTTTACCAAACATTAGTTCTAGCCCCGGCATAGCTTCAGAAAAATCAGATCTGGCCCGCAGGGCCAAATGGTTGGGCAACTCTGGGTTAATTCATCCTCCAATACTTACACCTTCTATGCATTGCTATTTCGCGATTTTGAGTTAGATATAAAAAAAAATAATCAAAACTTATGCTTTGTGCTCTATCAGAAAACTAGAAACGTTTTGATTTATTTTATTTTTATAAGTTTTTAAGTTTATCTTCATTAAATCCTTCTGTGTGCCAAAATTACTTTTTAAATATCGATTGCAATAGTTTTTAAAATGATGTTTATTTAAAAAAAATCATATTGTGTGCACTGCTACCGAATTTTCAATGGGAAAACAATTTAAAACTAAAATAATAATTTAAATAGTCTTTCAAAATTTAGAATCATAATAATTTCAATCAATCCAATTAATTTAATAAAGGCATAAAAAAGAAGTATGCAACTGACGTTTTTGTGCAATTTGAGAAATATTTTGAA
The DNA here is from genome assembly GCF_016801865.2 of Culex pipiens pallens. Classification (NCBI taxonomy): domain Eukaryota; kingdom Metazoa; phylum Arthropoda; class Insecta; order Diptera; family Culicidae; genus Culex; species Culex pipiens. The sequence continues at coordinate 43,754,437 of NC_068937.1, read as the reverse complement.
ATGATTCGAAACACAAACCTAAAATTAAAAACAGGACAACAATATATGTTGAAATGTTTTTAGAATGTTTGAACATTTGACTTGAAAATACTAAACTAATCATTCTTTATATGTGAACGCCTTAGGTTCTCTATACATCAGACAAAATTATACAAGATTTTTTTCTTTTATATCTAGAGTTTTTTTAAGTCCTATAAGCTATTGTCTTTTATATGTTTATAGGACCTTTTAGAAAAAAATCTGTAGATATGTATTGTGATACAAACAGTAATGCAGAAAGTGCTAAAAATATCATTAGAAAAAGTTAGCAGCTTTCTTTCGTATCATATTCATGTATGATTCGTTTGTAATTAGTCGTTTAACATTCTATATTCATCTTTATAAGTTATAAAAGAAAAAAAAAAAGAAAAGAGGGGACAAAAACTAAAAAAAAACATTTGCAACATCATTGTTGATTGAATTGGGATAATGATTGTTATAACTGATTAGGTTTTTTTTTTTGACAAATTGAAACTAGCTGTTTGTCATAAGTTTTTTTGGCTAACAAAAATGAATAGGTTATCAAAACCAAAACTCACTGAACAAAATCATCGACGAAGTTTGGCTGTACCGGCTCAATGGAAAAAAAACTCCGGAATATTTTCTCACACATAAGTGTTATGTAGATTGAACAATGTTGCACCTGTGCTTCCCGCGAAAAGAAAACTGAACTTTTAAAAAGAATGTATACATAATCGCTACGAAAAAACTCGTTATTTTTTTAGTCAATATTTTTGGCGACTTAGGTAAAAACGAATGTAAATCATATTTGAATTATTGAATCTTAATTAAATTGAATGTTTTATTTAGAAATTGCCATTGAACATTTTCCTTTTAATCTTACATCTTATAATAACAATATACCAGGAGGACGACTCTTACGGAATGACTTAACGGCCAACTGAGACCGGGACCAACGTTTTACTTCTCGATCTGATGGAAGGCAATCTTAAAACATATTTTGAGAACCACATTGAAAATCTTATGTAACTTCGCATTTCTATTTTTTTGTTTTTTTTTTTTTAATTAACAGAGGTAGAAAATCTAATTCAATTATTACAAAACATGAATTATTTCAAAACAACAAAACATGAAGAAATTTATTTACAAAATGCTAAAACTCAAATTGAACTTATTTATGTCTCCATTATGTTTTCAAAATTGTTCCATATAAGATTCTGAAAATTCATTGAAATAAACAACAATATTTGCTTCAAATAATTTAGGACAGCATTTTTTCAACAATAGCCAATACCTTGGAAAATATTTACTGAAACAGAAATTAATTAATTACAATTGAATTATCTTGAAGCCTAGCAACTTCTTTTTTGAATACCAAGATTTGAGTAGGAATCTTGCAGAAGAGTACACCAGAGCCATGTTGTAGAGCGCGCAATCTGATTTGTATTTTTTCCGACAAGTGTTCCCAAGTGATTAAAAAATAGTTGGGAAAATTCGGAATACTTGTTTTTACATGTTTTGACAGTAATCAAACTTGACGTAAGTCTAAGAAGATTGATTTTAAATTTGTAAATGCTATGTACTGTTGGGTTACTCAACTTATTCAAAGAAATTGTCACACAAGGATTATTTTTTTTTTTGCAAGCCTCATCGGTAAAATATCTGCAAAAATCTGCAACAAAAAAGTTGTCTGCACCAAATTTCGGAAATCTGCAAATTTGCAGAGAAATCTGCAAATCTGGCATCCCTGGTACAGCACCGCAAAAACTTTTTTTTTTACAAAAATAACATTTTCGGCAATCTTAGAAATTTGGTGTACAATGCATTAGAGCAGTTCTCTACGAAATCGGTATGCCCAAAGAAGCCATTTTGCATCATTAGTTTGTCCATATAATATTCCATACAAATTTGGCAGCTGTCCATACAAAAATGGTATACGAAAATTCAAAAAAAATTATCTTTTGAATGAATTTTTTGATTGATTTGGTGTCTTCGGCAAAGTTAAATTTTTTTGGTGATTTTTAATTTCACTTCTTGTCAAGCCGCCAATTTTAGCACGTTCGGGTTATTTTTTTTAAATCAATATTTTCAAAAAATTTAAATCAAGACCAGCATTTCAAAAGGGCCAAACAATCAATATTACGCCCTTTTATTAAAAAAAAAACATTACGTAACGTTAGTGAAATTTTGATAAAATGCACCGTTTTTAAGTTACAGTCTAGAATCGATTACTCGAAGTTTCGATCATCCGAAGATCGATTCTCCGAAGGATTTTTTGGGACTTCGGATCAGGGCTTGCGAAATTTCGTTTTTGTTTGTGATAGCTGACAGAACACTCTAATCGTCTTCACCACGACAACCTGATTTTCACATTCTACTTTCGTTCGTTCCACACACAAAGGAATGAGTGCTACGCAAAGTCACTCACACAATCATTGACTTCCTCCAGGAGAAAAATCGCCTAGAGAGCGGTCGTTTGACATTCTACCGAGATTCCGATCATCTCTCCAATGATAGCAATCATATGATTTCTGTCGCCACGCAGCATACAAAAGGAAGAGAGAGACAAAAACGAGAGAAAGAGCACGTTGTCTCGTTCGGGCGGCTGCTTGAGTGGTGTTCATTTTTCGTTCGTTTCGTCTTCGTGTTTACGTTCATCGACCGTCGCCAAGCAATGACGGTCATGATAGGCGTTGTGTGTCAGCGATCAAATATCGTTTTGGGAAATGATCGCTGACAGAAAGTTCTATCGAATATCGAGCAGTCCCGTTCAGTGATAGATCCCTTTTCAAGCATTGCTTCGGATAATGGAATCATGAACAATTTTTTTTGGCATTTTTTTAATTTTCTTGCTTTTAACATCAAATTCAATTTCTGGGACCCGATTAAAGGGGTTACATACATGTAAAAAATCTCAAAAATTCATATTTCCGATTATTTATTAAATCCTTTCAAAAGATTATTTCCAATCACTCCTGAAAGTTTCATAAAGATATTTCTTGATTTAAGTGAGTCGAAGACGATTTAAGTTTAAAGTTTTGCCGTGCGCAAAAGCGAACCGTCAATTTTTGTGAGCGTTTTTCTCGAAACACCATTTGCGGGTGCCACGATCTCGAGATGGGATGGACCAAATTGGCTGAAATTTGGAGTGAGGACTCTCAAGACATATCCCGCGTGCATGACGAAGCCCGATTTTGAAATTTAGGTTTTTAAAAAATTACAAAAATCAAAAACTGTTGATTTTTTATATGAAAAACAGAAAAATATTTTTATCTTTTTTTAAAATAAACTTTTTGAGAATCGGCCTTCGTCATGCACACGGGACCCGTTTAGTGAGTCTTCACCAAAATTTTGAGCCGATTTGGTCAACGCAGTGTTGAGATATCGTGGCACCCGTTTTTTGAAACTGCTTACTTAAAATAGCTATACCTCGGCAATGGTACATCCAAATGTCTTCAAATTTATTTTGTTTATAGATGAAAATGTATGTATGTATATTGTATATTTAATGTCCTGAAAACAAATTAAAATAAAATAGTGTGTGCTCATACCAACCCTTGACATTTTTGCCAATTTACATGTATGTAACCCCTTAAGTAAAATTTCAATGTCTGAAAAAAAATCTCCGATCAGGTTCAACATTTTTCTGGGGGTTCCTTGGCCAAAATAATTAAACCCGTTTTTTTGTTCGGTCATCAGGGATACCTATATTGACAAAGTTCGTCGTTTCAAAAATCATTAACTCTGCGCCATCTTAACCGATGTTAGCTGTCTTAGACGCAAATGAAAGGTGATTAGTTGGCCTTTCAAGGAAAACATATTTGAGGACCGAAAAATCCAGCCAAACATTTGAAAAAGTCGAATGAAAACTTTGAAATGGCGATTTGGCCGTGTCTGGACCAAAGAGCCTATGGCTGAAAATATTGATACTTATTTAAAAGGTAGTAATGGGAAAAGGTGTGATTATCTACGGATGTCGGCAAGCTCTTGGCACTAACTCTTCCCCTAGGATAGGAAAACAGAGTCGGCTCACCTCAGGTGACGGAGGACAACGCGGATCAAATAAAATAAAGCCAATTTGTGGGAAATATCAAGGGATGGGTTTTATTAAAGACAACTAAAGAAAAATACGGAATTAAGACTAAATTTATTCAAAACTACGGAAACTACTGTGTGTGTGATGTGGGGGGGGAATTTTGGGCTATTGTGGGGGGTTGCTGGGGTTCTGGAACTGCTGCGGTACGTACCGTTGATGAACTGCTTTTTCTCCTACTTCTGCTTCGGCTTCGGTTGGCTCGGGTTCTTGGTGGGCTAGCACCACTCGGATGGCCACGCTCGCTTCAGCGCCGCGCACGGAACATCGACCAGGGCTCTTGGGTGGCAATGGCGGCCGTGGAAAACCGCGGGCTGGCTTGAGCGATGGCGGACGGATGGCGCGTACTGACCAGCAATGGCGTAGGCTGTGGTCGAGGTTTACGGTGTCTTCCTTCGTTGGCTCGATCGGGCGGACCACGGGATCACCGTAACGGTCGTTCCGAGAAGGGTCTCCTTTGTAATTAGGGCTTCAGCCCGAGAAAAACGCTCCTTTACGGGTTATGGATCCGCAGATCCAGAGCTAGGGTCCTATTACGATTAGGTGCATGTACTGGCTCCTCCGCACTTACTGTACATGGACCGACCCGTGCGAGTGTGAGGCGCGTACGCTTGGTGGACGAAATTAAAAAGGTCCTGAACGAACAGCAGGGTGATGCGGGAATCCTTCTTCCGTCTTCTGCTGGCTCACTTTTAAAAACTTTCACTAAAGCACTCAACTTTCTCGCACGAACACCGGGATTGAAATGGCCGATTCACGGCGGTCAAACCTGCCTCGAAGGATCCGTCATCGGTCTCCTCAACCGTCATCCCCCAATACCGCCAACATCGCAGAAGCTTGCCCTTAAGTTGCACCCACTGGATACCCCCCTTGCACCCACTGAGCCCTTTCTTAAGAGACAATATTTTGTTGTGTTTGTTGACGGGGGACTACGCTAGACAATATTGGTGTTTCCCTATAGCTCGTCACCCAAAACATTGAACATTTACCACAAAGAACATTAAATAATAAATAAATAAATTAACATATTAAAAATACTAGGGATCTTGTAACTGAACGGTTACACTATCCTCCCGCCTCGGTAAAATAAGCGACTAACAAGTTAGACGATTATTTTAACCTACAAATCGAATTTTAGAGGGAAGTGCAATAAAAGACAATGATCCATAATTGTGTGAAAATCGGGACGCAAACAGTGTATAAATAGGTAATAAAAGCTTAGACATGAAACAACATTTTAAAAATCTGCTGGCAACTATTGGTCAAGTTCCCCTAAGGAACATGCCATAATTAAACGCGTGTGATTTGTAATGTGTTAGTGTGATAAGCAATCTTGTGTGGCATAGAGAGCGAAAAAGTTCATCCGTTAATATATCTCGCGAACTACCTATCGGAGGCTGTGCCGCGAAACAAAAAAGGTTGAGTGAGTAGTACGTCTCTACACGCAAACAAAAGCGGACAAATGTACGCTCAATTTTTTTTTTCTTTACGACTGAAGCTGCCAAACTGGATTAAAATATGGATTAAAATCAGTTACTAGTGGTGCAAATATGAGATACGACAATCTACTGCTGTGTCCTCAAATGTTGGGCTGATTATCAAATTATTTCCAGCATGTTTCGATCAGGCGGCCGTCCTAATCATCGGGAAAAATGCCGAAAACGATCGAGATAATTTAAGTTAAGTATGAGGGCGGGTACTATCTAAATTACTATACTCCATTCCTAAGTCGCGACTAAATAAACCGGTTCAATTAATGAAATTTACATCTCTCCACAGCACTGGGAAAGAAACGTTTTTCGATTGCTAGCAATCTCCTTTTGTACGGCGCCAGTACAAAGGAACTTCTCCTTCTTCTCTATTTTCTTCTATCTTCGTGTCTACTAATCCATTTCTTCGTGACGTCACTCTTCAAATTGTATCTCCAAAAAAACTAAATGCGATCTCTTATCATTGCTTTCCAGCGTGCGCGCGAGCTCGGCGGCACTCAGCTGAGATCTACTCCTGACGACGACGTTCACTCTCGGAGAGCCTACGCTCTCACGCTGCTGCTCACCTCTCACCAACCTATGCTGCGAGAGAAAATGTTATGCTGCGCGAGAGAAACACTACTCTGCGAGAGGACTCAAGCGGACGCGTGGTTGCCGATGACACGCTGCGCGACTACGGTGCCATAAAGCTGCCAAAACACATCATGCTGCTACTTTGCTGCTACCGTACATAGTGTTTACATGCGCGTCGACACCTTTGCTGATCCTCTTCTTCTTTTAGGACTCTTCCTCGGAATTCGCAGGAAGTTCCTCACCTGGGCGAAGGTCTGCAGCTGAAAACACGCCGAGACTCTTCCCCGCTTCATCCGCAACCTCGTACGAGCTCGTTCCACGTCTGGCAACAATCACGCACGGGGTGTAAACTGGACCATATTTGGCATTGTAACGATCTACCGCTGAAGACAACTGGAAATTGCGCTTGTAGACCTTCTGCCCCACCTGGTAAGTCGGACAAAACTTTTTATGCCTCAAATTGTACACTTTCCTAGATTTCTCATGACTATTTTTCAAATTCTGCTCGACTATTTTGAAAACCTTTTCATTCATCGATTTTCTCACGCCATCTCTTTCCTCCGCTGTGAACTCCCTCTCATCTCTCTCACGTTTATGCTCATCACCCTTCGTGATCTTCTCATGTCCGTAGAGGATTTTGTAGGGAGACATACCAGTGGAGGAATGAATGGTTGTGTTGATCATTTCTTCAACCTCACTGATTCTGGAGTCCCACAGCCTCTGATCCTGTTGCATATATGTCCTCAAACACGCGTTCACGGTTCTGTTGGTGCGTTCCACGGGATTCGCTTGACTGTGGTGACGCGAATTCAGCCAATGCTGTCCGCCTCGACGATCTAGTAACGCCTTAAACTCCTTACCGACGAACGTTGTTGCGTTGTCGGAAATTACGACCTCCGGGGTTCCGAAGCGCCTAAACCAACAATCCTCAACGATCCTGCACACTTCTTTGCTCTCAATCTTCCTCACAGGGACCAGCAACGTCCATTTAGAAAACAAGTCTAACATGACCAATAAATGGCAGTTTCCGGTCTTACTGCGAGGTAGACTTTGAATAAAGTCGAGCGCCATGATCTGAAAGGGTTTGTTGGCCAACCTCTGCTGACCCATTTCCGGTGCAGTTGGCAGTGTTGATGGCTTGCATTGTTTACATACTCTGCAGCCTTGGATGTAACGCTTCGTCTCCCTGGCCATCTTCGGCCAGTAATACCGCAACTTAATCTTCTTCACCGTCTTCTCGAAGCCAGGGTGCAACGCTTCGTCGTGCTCCTGCTTCAAAACTCCATCTCGCAAATCCTTCGGCAAGCACAGCTTCCATTCAAACCGGTAATCCGTCGACTCGGTCGATGACGAAACAAATTTATACAATTTCTTTTCTTCAATTTTAAAATCAACGAACTTCTCCGGATTTTCGGCTACTTTTTGGTACGTCGTGGAATACCAATCATCTCGCAACGCCTCGATCGCCTCGACTGCGCGCGACAGGGCATCCGGAACCACGTTTTCGGATCCCTTCCGGTGCCGTACGACCATGTCATACTGCTGCAGCAGCATGCTCCATCGGCTGAGCTTAGATGATGGTTTCCACTTCGTGTTCATGATAAAAGATAAAGCTGACGAATCTGTAATCAGGGTAAAACGGGTTCCTTCGACGTAAGGTCTAAATTTCTCAATTGCCTCCATCGCTGCGACTCCTTCCTTCTCTGCTGCTTTCCATGCGCGCTGCGACATGGTGAGTTTACGCGAAAAATACGCGATCACGTGTTCTCTTCCATCGAACTCCTGCGTGAGCACTCCGGCAATTGCTGTGTCACTCGCGTCGGTCTGGATCGTGAAAGGAACTTGGAAATCTGGGCAAACTAATATCGGCGCTGTGATTAACTTCTCCTTAAGCAGCGTAAAAGCTTGCTCTGCGGCCTCATTCCAAACGATAATTTTTGGCTTTCCTTTAAGCAAATCAGTCAGCGGGGCTGTCAGTTCACTAAATTTGTCGATAAAACGCCGATAATAGTTGACCATTCCCAAGAACCTTCTCAACGACCTGACCGACGTCGGACGCTCAAAGTTGACGATCGATTCGACCTTGTCCGGATTCGGTCTAACTCCCTTCTCCGACAGTACAAATCCCAAATACGGCAGCTCAGGTACGCAGAATTTCGACTTCTCGAGGTTAATCGAGAGATTCGCCTCTCGCAACCTCCTGGCGACATCCTTCAGACTCCGGAGATGTTCCTCAAACGTGTTGCTAGCGATGACAATGTCGTCTAAATAAACAAACACGTTTGGCTCCAGTTCTCCATAGCCTAAGACCTTGTCCATCAACCTTGACAACGAAGCTGGGCTGTTTACAAGGCCAAAGGGAAGTCTGGTGAACTGGAACAACCCTCTGCCGAACACCCTGAACGCGGTATACTTGCGAGATTCGGGGTCCAGAGGTATTTGCCAGAAAGCCTTTGAAAGGTCAATCGTGGACAAGTACTTGGACGCCCCTAATCTCCCCAGTATCCGGTCCTGATGAGGCAGAGGATAGGCGTCTCTCCGAGTCCTGTCATTTAGTTTCCTCGCATCTAAACACATTCGGACCTTCATCTGGACCTCTCCGTCTTCCGATTCTCCCTTCTTCATCACCGGTACAATCAGCATAGCCCAGTCACTGTCTGACCGCTCCACGACTCCGGCTTCAATCCACCTGTCAAGCTCCTCATTCACACTATTCTGTACTTCCGGTGACCATGGGTACGGATTCAAGCGGACTGGATCTGCGTGTTTGTACTCCTCGGTGAACTCAATCTTATGCGTGATCATGGGCGTCGTCTCCAACGGACCGCCCTCGACGAAAGCTTTAAACTCCTTCCTTACCTCGTTGATCTGTTGTTTCTGCTCCTCGGTTAACAATTCCTCGTCTTCCGGTTCTGCCTCAATTTCCTCTACCAATGCCTCTTCTAGCGTTCTCACGGTGGGATGAATCTCGAAACTCTTCCAGAAATTCATTCCTAAAATCAAACGGCGACTGAGTCCAGGTGCGACGATGGCAGAAACGATCTTGGTTTGGCCGTTGAACGTGATGGGAAGACTCACGGAACCCCTTACTCCTAGGGCCGTTCCTCCAGCAGTGGTCAGCTTCATACTTGACGGCTGCAGCTTCAGTTTAAGGGCACGAATCAGCTTCTCGCTGCCAATCCCTAGAACTGTCGTCTGCGCTCCACAATCTAACAAGCCAATCACCTGTAACCCCATTACGTCTACCTGCACAAACGGTCGATTATCTCCATCTACCTGCAAAATCAGTTCTCCTACTTCGGCTTCAAACGGCATGAATTTGGTCAGAGGCTTTTGAGGGTTAAATCGACGACCTCTTACGTCGACTTTCGCGCGTTTTTTGCACAAACTGGACAACGTTCAGCTGTGAAGTCGTGAAAACCACAATTTGTACAAAATATCTCCTTCTCCTTCAGACACGCGGTGAAATGATGGTAATTGCCACGGCAGTTGAAACAAACGGTCTTGTCAGGGACTCGGTAGGCTGCTACACGAGCTTCCAGCGTGCCTCTGCTGCCACCTTCCTGCGCTGACGGTTGCGTCTGCGGATTCTGCCGGTTGCTTGACCTCTCCGACCTCTCCTGTTGCGGTTTTGGTTGCCCACCTGACTCCTTGGGCGGTCCTCTAAAACCTTGGTTCTGTGGCTGAGAGTTTCTCCACTCAGGCCTACTTGGCTGCGGACGATTCCTCCAGTCCCCACCGCTCGGCCTCGAACCCTGTTGTTGTTGGTATCTAGCAACCTCATGTATTTGAGCCGAACGCGGCTGGTACTGGTCCGAATCCTTCCGATACAAGTTGCTGTTGACTGAGTCCAGCTTCTTACCCCAAGCTTTCAACAACTTCAGCGTCCTGATCCCCTTAACCAACAGAGCGCTTTTGTAATCGTACCTCATATTTCGAAAAATGATGTCGAACATTCTCTGCTCTGATGGTGGGATGGACATCTGCTGGAAAATTGCCATGATAGCTTTGTAGTAATCCTGGAACTTCTCAGATCTTCTCTGTCTCCTTTGCGCAGCCTGCTGTTCATAGTTAAAGTCCATGTCCGGAGGTTGAAACTCCATTTTCAACTCCGTCACAAGTTCGCTCCACCTCGTAAAATCTCGATTTTTCCTCCCTTCTATGTACCAGGCTCTCGCATCGCTGGAAAACAGATGAATCGCTTCATTAAACAACGTCCTCTTCGTTATCTTTTCTGCATCAGCCATAAACTCAACTTCTGCAATGAAATTATTTATACCGCGACCATCATCTTTTCCGTCGTACTTGATCTTCCAGTCGGAGACTGCTTTCGGACGACGTCCTAGAGATCTCCGTCTGGGAATGCTACCGACAGACTCTTCTTCAAAGCTGTCTTCCAAATCTTCTTCATGATATAAACTCTCCTCAGTATCGTCATAGTAATCTTCAGGGGGCGGAGAAGGTTCCCTTCGGAAATTCCTCTCCGAAACCCTTGGCTTTTCTACCACGGAAGCTAACTTCCGGTTGATACGCTCGGTCTTCTGGTCGAACTCTAAACTCAACGTGTTAAACTTCTCCGTAATCATCCTATCTACGCGCGACATCATTCGTTCCATCTGATCTACATCCGGTCTAAGCTTCACGTTCTTCACGTTCCGTTTTCGTTTCGGAGTACTAGTTACGCGCGAACTTTTCATTGTAGTTTCTCCCTCATCTTCCTCCTCATCATCGGCCTCAGCATTTTTGTCCTTAAAGGCACGAAGTTGATCAATGATCTTCAAAGAATTATTATTGTTTACCTTGGGATCGTTCGTAAAACAACTGAAATGATCGTTCAACACTTTTAAAGCAATGTTATCTAAACCGTCTACATCAAAAACATCATTCAACCGACACGCACGATAATACAGGTGTAACATTCTCGTTTCTAACTCAGGTAACTCAGCCTTCTTCGTCTTCTTGTTCTCTAACTTGTTCTTAATCCTCGCTAACTTTTCATCTATCATATCGAACTCTTGCTCGCGCATGTTCTCTGGAATGGGTACAGATATATATTTCCCATTGTCACGCTCAACCCTCATAGCGTTACGCAATTTTCTCCTCTTCATATCTCTAGATTCACCACTAGTAAACTTGACTGCGCGGACAGCTAGTTCATACTCAACTTCGTCGTCGAGCAAATGATTCACGTTCATTGAACGGTATCTCATCATGAACTCCATCTTTCACGCGAAAATAAATCGAAAATAAAATTTGAAAATACTAAAAACGATTGAAAATAAATGACAAATTAAAACAATACAATAATTTAAATAGGGTACCTAGTAATGAGTAAATACTCAAGCAAATCGCTCAATTTAGATAAGAATTATATGGAAATAAACAAGTTCTTTTGCTTTTGGTGTTGTTTTATGTGTTTCTGTTCATTCAGGACCTTTATTTAATGTTTAAGTGTAAATGTGTAAGTGTTGGCCCACCAGAATCCTGGATTTGTTTCGCCTTTAGCAGATTTTTATATGTTGTACCAGATCTAAACTTTTACTAACAAATTTTCACTGGTCTGTTAGTTGAACTCCCCAAAATCACCCAATTTGATTGACGAGCGAAAGTGCGCGGTTATTACACAAGCAGTGCCAACTGAATGTGTACTCACCTGCCGCTCTGAGAAAAAATCTTTAGATTTTTGAAAAAAAGGTAAACTAATCGATCCTCCGACAACCTGTAACTAAATTTTTGCGTTGGGCGCCAATTGATACTTATTTAAAAGGTAGTAATGGGAAAAGGTGTGATTATCTACGGATGTCGGCAAGCTCTTGGCACTAACTCTTCCCCTAGGATAGGAAAACAGAGTCGGCTCACCTCAGGTGACGGAGGACAACGCGGATCAAATAAAATAAAGCCAATTTGTGGGAAATATCAAGGGATGGGTTTTATTAAAGACAACTAAAGAAAAATACGGAATTAAGACTAAATTTATTCAAAACTACGGAAACTACTGTGTGTGTGATGTGGGGGGGGAATTTTGGGCTATTGTGGGGGGTTGCTGGGGTTCTGGAACTGCTGCGGTACGTACCGTTGATGAACTGCTTTTTCTCCTACTTCTGCTTCGGCTTCGGTTGGCTCGGGTTCTTGGTGGGCTAGCACCACTCGGATGGCCACGCTCGCTTCAGCGCCGCGCACGGAACATCGACCAGGGCTCTTGGGTGGCAATGGCGGCCGTGGAAAACCGCGGGCTGGCTTGAGCGATGGCGGACGGATGGCGCGTACTGACCAGCAATGGCGTAGGCTGTGGTCGAGGTTTACGGTGTCTTCCTTCGTTGGCTCGATCGGGCGGACCACGGGATCACCGTAACGGTCGTTCCGAGAAGGGTCTCCTTTGTAATTAGGGCTTCAGCCCGAGAAAAACGCTCCTTTACGGGTTATGGATCCGCAGATCCAGAGCTAGGGTCCTATTACGATTAGGTGCATGTACTGGCTCCTCCGCACTTACTGTACATGGACCGACCCGTGCGAGTGTGAGGCGCGTACGCTTGGTGGACGAAATTAAAAAGGTCCTGAACGAACAGCAGGGTGATGCGGGAATCCTTCTTCCGTCTTCTGCTGGCTCACTTTTAAAAACTTTCACTAAAGCACTCAACTTTCTCGCACGAACACCGGGATTGAAATGGCCGATTCACGGCGGTCAAACCTGCCTCGAAGGATCCGTCATCGGTCTCCTCAACCGTCATCCCCCAATACCGCCAACATCGCAGAAGCTTGCCCTTAAGTTGCACCCACTGGATACCCCCCTTGCACCCACTGAGCCCTTTCTTAAGAGACAATATTTTGTTGTGTTTGTTGACGGGGGACTACGCTAGACAATATTGGTGTTTCCCTATAGCTCGTCACCCAAAACATTGAACATTTACCACAAAGAACATTAAATAATAAATAAATAAATTAACATATTAAAAATACTAGGGATCTTGTAACTGAACGGTTACAATATTTTGTCGAATTCCTCGGGAAATTTCACATATTTCATATAAAAATTGCAGGTGTCGACCCGTACGTTCCCGAGAAATGAGAACATTTAAATTCATTTTACTTTTTGAACTTTGTTGATACGGCCTTTTGTTGCTGAGATAGAGCCATGCAAAGATAAAAACAGGAAAACTGAAATTTATACTGGGTTGCTAGCTCTCGTTTGTTTTACCAAAGAAAAATGGAAATATTTTTTTTTTATTTAATTTTTTTAGCAAGGAAAATTGGAAAATTTGTGCTCTAGATTTGCTCGAGATATCGGGGATCAAAAGATGAAGGTGAATTGGGCAACACTGAGAAAATCTAATTTTATCTAGTCTGATTTTATCATTGCAAGGCCATATCTTAGCAACAAAAGGGCATATCAACAAAATTCAAAAAGATTAATTTTTGGAAATGCCGGAAAAAATGAATAGGCTTACGGAAGGCACCCATCAAGTTTCAGCCAGACTAAAAAATACAATAATTAAAGTATGAAAAAGGCTAATTTCTGAGAAAAGTAGCTCAAATTCGAAATGTACATTAAATTTCATAAAAATAATCACATGTCTCTCGATTTTTACAATTGATCAACAGATGGGAGCAGGGTTTTTAAAAACTAGTTTGCAATTTTTTGACTGGAAAATCCGTATTTTCGTAAATTTCGATTCATTCTAACTTTAAATCGGATTACGGTTTCAATCTGCAATACATAGAAAAATACCTCTTTTTCTAATTTTAAAAAGTGAGAGGCCATTTTGAGATTTCCTAAAATAGATTCGTGGATTCGTTCCACAGAAATTGGAAGTGGATCGGGAGAAGTTTTTCTGATTTGTTGTGACCCAATAATAAAGAGTCGTGTGGTGTTCGTGGAGGAGATCGGTCGGAGAGTCGACGCGCGAGAATCCGTGAGAAAGTGCTAGAAGATCCTGGAATCTATTGATAGAAGGCGTCGCGTCGTCGTGTTTATATTGACTTTCTGTTGTTGAGCCGGTTGTTCGCAGTCCGATCAAGAATTCGTAGTGAAGTTTGTTGCGCGAAGAATTTCATTAAATAGGTTAAAACAGTTCGGTGTATCAGCACTATTTGAGGTTTAAATGATAACGAATAATACGTTGCTAAAAATTTCATTTTGTTTTGAAAGTCCTTCTCATAGCGTCGAAGCTCGGAAGGCAACTATTATGTTTCACTTTCTGGTCATATCATCTACCAATAATGAATCCGGATCTATTTTAAATTGTACGTCACCGAATAATGCGTTAATTCAAATTTAATTTCGTTTTGAAAGCCCATCCCAAAGCATCCTTGCTCGGATGGCACGCCGGCGGTAAGAAGTAAAAAAATACGCGAATGATAGGTCCTTCTCATAGCGCCGTAGCTCAGAAGGCAACGATTATGGTTCACATTCTGGTCATATCATCTACCAAGATGAATCCTGACCTTCCCTTTCCTTCCCCTACTAACACAATTCCCCCACTTCCCGTGATGCTTGAAGGAGATGCTGTGGATTCAACGGTCTCATGCGGTGTCAACAGGCAGGGCCGTGTACAAGGGGGGGGGGGATTTTAGGGGTTTAACCCCCCCCTGGCAAATTAAGTTAGTTACACCCCATGCGCCCTTCGGCCCGAAGGGCCGATTTTTTTTTAGCTATGTTGCTAAAATGCCAAAGAGATTTCTTTTGCTTTTTTCAAATCGAAATGAAAAATTTGACTGGAGGCGCCCTAATCACTAAAACATTTTTATGAAAATTATGAAAATTTAACTGGACGCGCCCCTAAGACTTAATTTTTTTCAATACAAATATGCAATATAAAAATTTGACTGGAGGCGCCCTTATGACTTAAAAAAATCATGCAAATTCTCGATATGAAAAATTGAATGGAGGCTAAAACATTTTTATGAAAATTTAGAAAATTTAACTGTAGGCGCCCCTAAGACTCAGTTTTTTTCAATACGAATATGCAATATAAAAAAATGACTGGAGGCGCCCCTACGACTTAAAAAAATCATGCAAATTCTCGATATGAAAAATTGAATGGAGGCGCCCCTACGACTTTGAAAAATCATGCAAATTTTGTTATGAAAATTTGATTGGAGGCGCCCTTATGACTTAAAAAAATCATGCAAATTCTCGATATGAAAAATTGAATGGAGGCGCCCTAATGACTAAAACATTTTTATGAAAATTATGAAAATTTAACTGTAGGCGCCCCTAAGGCTTAATTTTTTTCAATACGAATATGCAATATAAAAATTTGACTGGAGGCGCCCCTACGACTTACAAAAATCATGCAAATTCTCGATATGAAAAATTTGACTGAAGGCGCCCTAAATACTAAACCATTTTTATGATAATTATGAAAATTTAACAGTAGGCGCCCCTAAGACTTAGTTTTTTTTCAATACGAATATGCAATATAAAAATTTTGACTGGAGGCACCCCTGCGACTTAAAAAAAATCATGCAAATTTTCGATATGAAAAATTGAATGGAGGCGCCCCTACGACTTTAAAAAATCATGCAAATTTTGTTATGAAAATTTGACTGGAGGCGCCCTTATGACTTAAAAAAATCATGCAAATTCTCGATATGAAAAATTGAATGGAGGCGCCCTAATGACTAAAACATTTTTATGAAAATTATGAAAATTTAACTGTAGGCGCCCCTAAGGCTTAATTTTTTTCAATACGAATATGCAATATAAAAATTTGACTGGAGGCGCCCCTACGACTTACAAAAATCATGCAAATTCTCGATATGAAAAATTTGACTGGAGGCGCCCTAAATACTAAACCATTTTTATGATAATTATGAAAATTTAACAGTAGGCGCCCCTAAGACTTAGTTTTTTTTCAATACGAATATGCAATATAAAAATTTTGACTGGAGGCACCCCTGCGACTTAAAAAAAATCATGCAAATTTTCGATATGAAAAATTGAATGGAGGCGCCCCTACGACTTTAAAAAATCATGCAAATTTTGTTATGAAAATTTGACTGGAGGCGCCCTTATGACTTAAAAAAATCATGCAAATTCTCGATATGAAAAATTGAATGGAGGCGCCCTGATGACTAAAACATTTTTATGAAAATTTTGAAAATTTAACTGTAGGCGCCCCTAAGACTCAGTTTTTTTCAATACGAATATGCAATATAAAAAAATGACTGGAGGCGCCCCTACGACTTAAAAAAATCATGCAAATTCTCGATATGAAAAATTGAATGGAGGCGCCCCTACGACTTTAAAAAATCATACAAATTTTGTTATGAAAATTTGACTGGAGGCGCCCTTATGACTTAAAAAAATCATGCAAATTCTCGATATGAAAAATTGAATGGAGGCGCCCTAATGACTAAAACATTTTTATGAAAATTATGAAAATTTAACTGTAGGCGCCCCTAAGACTATTTTTTTTTCAATACGAATATGTAATATAAAAATTTGACTGGAGGCGCCCCAACGTCTTAAAAAAATCATGCAAATTCTCGATATGAAAAATTGAATGGAGGCGCCCCTACGACTTTAAAAAATCATGCAAATTTTGTTATGAAAATTTGACTGGAGGCGCCCTTATGACTTAAAAAAATCATGCAAATTCTCGATATGAAAAATTTGACTGGAGGCGCCCTAAATACTAAAACATTTTTATGATAATTATGAAAATTTAACTGTAGGCGCCCCGAAGACTTAGTTTTTTTTCAATACGAATATGCAATATAAAAATTTTGACTGGAGGCGCCCCTGCGACTTAAAAAAAATCATGCAAATTCTCGATATGAAAAATTGAATGGAGGCGCCCCTACGACTTTAAAAAATCATGCAAATTTTGTTATGAAAATTTGACTGGAGGCGCCCTTATGACTTAAAAAAATCATGCAAATTCTCGATATGAAAAAATTGACTGGAGGCGCCCTAAACACTAAAACATTTTTATGATAATTATGAAAATTTATCTGGACGCGCCCCTAAGACTTATTTTTACGACTTTAAAAAATCATGCAAATTTTGTTATGAAAATTTGACTGGAGGCGCCCTTATGACTTAAAAAAATCATGCAAATTCTCGATATGAAAAATTTGACTGGAGGCGCCCTAAATACTAAAACATTTTTATGATAATTATGAAAATTTAACTGTAGGCGCCCCGAAGACTTAGTTTTTTTTCAATACGAATATGCAATATAAAAATTTTGACTGGAGGCGCCCCTGCGACTTAAAAAAAATCATGCAAATTCTCGATATGAAAAATTGAATGGAGGCGCCCCTACGACTTTAAAAAATCATGCAAATTTTGTTATGAAAATTTGACTGGAGGCGCCCTTATGACTTAAAAAAATCATGCAAATTCTCGATATGAAAAAATTGACTGGAGGCGCCCTAAACACTAAAACATTTTTATGATAATTATGAAAATTTATCTGGACGCGCCCCTAAGACTTATTTTTTTTTCAATGCGAATATGCAATATAAAAAATTGACTGGAGGCGCCCCTACGACTTAAAAAAAATCATGCAAATTATCGATATGAAAAATTGAACGGAGGCGCCCCTACGACTTTAAAAAATCATGCAAATTTTGTTATGAAAATTTGACTGGAGGTGCCCTTATAACTTAAAAAAATCATGCAAACTCTCGATATGAAAAATTTGACTGGAGGCGCCCTAAACACTAAAACATTTTTTTGATAATTATGAAAATTTATCTGGACGCGCCCCTAAGACTTATTTTTTTCAATACGAATATGCAATATAAAAATTTGACTGGAGGCGCCCTACGACTTAAAAAATCATGCAAATTCTCGATATGAAAAATTGAATGGAGGCGCCCCTACGACTTTAAAAAATCATGCAAATTTTGTTATGAATTTTATCTGGACGCGCCCCTAAGACTTATTTTTTTTCAATACGAATATGCAATATAAAAAAATGACTGGAGGCGCCCCTATGACTTAAAAAAATCATGCAAATTCTCGATATGAAAAATTGAATGGAGGCGCCCCTACGACTTTAAAAAATCACACAAATTTTGTTAAGAAAATTTGACTGGAGGCGCCCTTATGACTTAAAAAAATCATGCAAACTCTCGATATGAAAAATTTGACTGGAGGCGCCCTAAATACTAAAACATTTTTATGATAATTATGAAAATTTATCTGGACGCGCCCCTAAGACTTATTTTTTTCAATACGAATATGCAATATAAAAATTTGACTGGAGGCGCCCTACGACTTAAAAAATCATGCAAATTCTCGATATGAAAAATTGAATGGAGGCGCCCCTACGACTTTAAAAAATCATGCAAATTTTGTTATGAATTTTATCTGGACGCGCCCCTAAGACTTATTTTTTTTTCAATACGAATATGCAATATAAAAAATTGACTGGAGGCGCCCCTACGACTTAAAAAAATCATGCAAATTCTCGATTTGAAAAATTGAATGGAGGCGCCCCTACGACTTTAAAAAATCATGCAAATTTTGTTATGAAAATTTGACTGGAGGCGCCCTTATGACTTAAAAAAATCATGTAAATTCTCGATATGAAAAATTGAATGGAGGCGCCCTAATGACTAAAACATTTTTATGAAAATTATGAAAATTTAACTGTAGGCGCCCCTAAGACTTAGTTTTTTTCAATACGAATATGCAATATAAAAATTTGACTGGAGGCGCCCCTACGACTTAAAAAAATCATGCAAATTCTCGATATGAAAAATTGAATGGAGGCGCTCCTACGACTTTAAAAAATCATGCAAATTTTGTTATGAAAATTTGACTGGAGGCGCCCTTATGACTTAAAAAAATCATGCAAACTCTCGATATGAAAAATTGAATGGAGGCGCCCTAATGACTAAAACATTTTTATGAAAATTTGAAAATTTAACTGTAGGCGCCCCTAAGACTTAGTTTTTTTCAATACGAATATGCAATATAAAAAAATGACTGGAGGCGCCCCTACGACTTAAAAAAATCATGCAAATTCTCGATATGAAAAATTGAATGGAGGCGCCCCTACGACTTTAAAAAATCATGCAAATTTTGTTATGAAAATTTGACTGGAGGCGCCCTTATGACTTAAAAAAATCATGCAAACTCTCGATATGAAAAATTTGACTGGAGGCGCCCTAAATACTAAAACATTTTTATGATAATTATGAAAATTTATCTGGACGCGCCCCTAAGACTTAGTTTTTTTTCAATACGAATATGCAATATAAAAAATTGACTGGAGGCGCCCCTACGACTTTAAAAAATCATGCAAATTTTGTTATGAAAATTTGACTGGAGGCGCCCTAATGACTAAAACATTTTTATGAAAATTATGAAAATTTAAGTGTAGGCACCCCTAAGACTTAGTTTTTTTTCAATACGAATATGCAATATAAAAAATTGTCTGGAGGCGCCCCTACGACTTAAAAAAATCATGCAAATTCTCGATATGAAAAATTGAATGGAGGCGCCCCTACGAATTTAAAAAAAAATCATACAAATTTTGTTATGAAAATTTAACTGGACGCGCCCCTAAGACTTATTTTTTTCAATATGAATATGCAATATAAAAATTTGACTGGAGGCGCCCCGACGACTTGAAAAAATCATGCAAATCCTCGATATGAAAAATTGAATAGAGGCGCCCTTACGACTTTTAAAAAATCATACAAATTTTGTTATGAAAATTTTACTGGAGGCACCCTTATTACTTTAAAAAAAATCATACAAATTCTCGATATGAAAAATTTGACTGGAGGCGCCCTAAATACTAAAACATTTTTATGATAATTATGAAAATTTAACTGTAGGCGCCCCTAAGACTTAATTTTTTTCAATACGAATATGCAATATAAAAATTTGACTGGAGGCGCCCCTACGACTTACAAAAATCATGCAAATTCTCGATATGAAAAATTTGACTGGAGGCGCCCTAAATACTAAACCATTTTTATGATAATTATGAAAATTTAACAGTAGGCGCCCCTAAGACTTAGATTTTTTTCAATACGAATATGCAATATAAAAATTTTGACTGGAGGCACCCCTGCGACTTAAAAAAAATCATGCAAATTTTCGATATGAAAAATTGAATGGAGGCGCCCCTACGACTTTAAAAAATCATGCAAATTTTGTTATGAAAATTTGACTGGAGGCGCCCTTATGACTTAAAAAAATCATGCAAATTCTCGATATGAAAAATTGAATGGAGGCGCCCTAATGACTAAAACATTTTTATGAAAATTTAGAAAATTTAACTGTAGGCGCCCCTAAGACTCAGTTTTTTTCAATACGAATATGCAATATAAAAAAATGACTGGAGGCGCCCCTACGACTTAAAAAAATCATGCAAATTCTCGATATGAAAAATTGAATGGAGGCGCCCCTACGACTTTGAAAAATCATGCAAATTTTGTTATGAAAATTTGATTGGAGGCGCCCTTATGACTTAAAAAAATCATGCAAATTCTCGATATGAAAAATTTGACTGGAGGCGCCCTAAATACTAAAACATTTTTATGATAATTATGAAAATTTAACTGTAGGCGCCCCGAAGACTTAGTTTTTTTTCAATACGAATATGCAATATAAAAATTTTGACTGGAGGCGCCCCTGCGACTTAAAAAAAATCATGCAAATTCTCGATATGAAAAATTGAATGGAGGCGCCCCTACGACTTTAAAAAATCATGCAAATTTTGTTATGAAAATTTGACTGGAGGCGCCCTTATGACTTAAAAAAATCATGTAAATTCTCGATATGAAAAATTGAATGGAGGCGCCCTAATGACTAAAACATTTTTATGAAAATTATGAAAATTTAACTGTAGGCGCCCCTAAGACTTAGTTTTTTTCAATACGAATATGCAATATAAAAAAATGACTGGAGGCGCCCCTACGACTTCAAAAAATCATGCAAATTCTCGATATGAAAAATTGAACGGAGGCGCCCCTACGACTTTAAAAAATCATGCAAATTTTGTTATGAAAATTTGACTGGAGGCGCCCTTATAACTTAAAAAAATCATGCAAATTCTCGATATGAAAAATTTGACTGGAGGCGCCCTAAACACTAAAACATTTTTATGATAATTATGAAAATTTATCTGGACGCGCCCCTAAGACTTATTTTTTTTTCAATACGAATATGCAATATAAAAAATTGACTGGAGGCGCCCCTACGACTTAAAAAAAATCATGCAAATTCTCGATATGAAAAATTGAACGGAGGCGCCCCTACGACTTTAAAAAATCATGCAAATTTTGTTATGAATTTTATCTGGACGCGCCCCTAAGACTTATTTTATTTTCAATACGAATATGCAATATAAAAAATTGACTGGAGGCGCCCCTACGACTTAAAGAAATCATGCAAATTCTTGATATGAAAAATTGAATGGAGGCGCCCCTACGACTTTAAAAAATCATGCAAATTTTGTTATGAAAATTTGACTGGAGGCGCCCTTATGACTTAAAAAAATCATGCAAACTCTCGATATGAAAAATTGAATGGAGGCGCCCTAATGACTAGAACATTTTTATGAAAATTTTGAAAATTTAACTGTAGGCGCCCCTAAGACTTAGTTTTTTTCAATACGAATATGCAATATAAAAAAATGACTGGAGGCGCCCCTACGACTTAAAAAAATCATGCAAATTCTCGATATGAAAAATTGAATGGAGGCGCCCCTACGACTTTAAAAAATCATGCAAATTTTGTTATGAAAATTTGACTGGAGGCGCCCTTATGACTTAAAAAAATCATGCAAACTCTCGATATGAAAAATTGAATGGAGGCGCCCTAATGACTAAAACATTTTTATGAAAATTTTGAAAATTTAACTGTAGGCGCCCCTAAGACTTAGTTTTTTTCAATACGAATATGCAATATAAAAAAATGACTGGAGGCGCCCCTACGACTTAAAAAAATCATGCAAACTCTCGATATGAAAAATTGAATGGAGGCGCCCTAATGACTAAAACATTTTTATGAAAATTTTGAAAATTTAACTGTAGGCGCCCCTAAGACTTTTTTTTTTTTCAATACGAATATGCAATATAAAAAATTAACTGGAGGCGCCCCTACGACTTAAAAAAATCATGCAAATTCTCGATATGAAAAATTGAATGGAGGCGCCCCTACGACTTTAAAAAATCATGCAAATTTTGTTATGAAAATTTGACTGGAGGCGCCCTTATGACTTAAAAAAATCATGCAAACTCTCGATATGAAAAATTGAATGGAGGCGCCCTAATGACTAAAACATTTTTATGAAAATTTGAAAATTTAACTGTAGGCGCCCCTAAGACTTAGTTTTTTTCAATACGAATATGCAATATAAAAAAATGACTGGAGGCGCCCCTACGACTTAAAAAAATCATGCAAATTCTCGATATGAAAAATTGAATGGAGGCGCCCCTACGACTTTAAAAAATCATGCAAATTTTGTTATGAAAATTTGACTGGAGGCGCCCTTATGACTTAAAAAAATCATGCAAACTCTCGATATGAAAAATTTGACTGGAGGCGCCCTAAATACTAAAACATTTTTATGATAATTATGAAAATTTATCTGGACGCGCCCCTAAGACTTAGTTTTTTTTCAATACGAATATGCAATATAAAAAATTGACTGGAGGCGCCCCTACGACTTTAAAAAATCATGCAAATTTTGTTATGAAAATTTGACTGGAGGCGCCCTAATGACTAAAACATTTTTATGAAAATTATGAAAATTTAAGTGTAGGCACCCCTAAGACTTAGTTTTTTTTCAATACGAATATGCAATATAAAAAATTGTCTGGAGGCGCCCCTACGACTTAAAAAAATCATGCAAATTCTCGATATGAAAAATTGAATGGAGGCGCCCCTACGAATTTAAAAAAAAATCATACAAATTTTGTTATGAAAATTTAACTGGACGCGCCCCTAAGACTTATTTTTTTCAATATGAATATGCAATATAAAAATTTGACTGGAGGCGCCCCGACGACTTGAAAAAATCATGCAAATCCTCGATATGAAAAATTGAATAGAGGCGCCCTTACGACTTTTAAAAAATCATACAAATTTTGTTATGAAAATTTTACTGGAGGCACCCTTATTACTTTAAAAAAAATCATACAAATTCTCGATATGAAAAATTTGACTGGAGGCGCCCTAAATACTAAAACATTTTTATGATAATTATGAAAATTTAACTGTAGGCGCCCCTAAGACTTAATTTTTTTCAATACGAATATGCAATATAAAAATTTGACTGGAGGCGCCCCAACGTCTTAAAAAAAATCATGCAAATTCTCGATATGAAAAATTTGACTGGAGGCGCCCTAAATACTAAACCATTTTTATGATAATTATGAAAATTTAACAGTAGGCGCCCCTAAGACTTAGATTTTTTTCAATACGAATATGCAATATAAAAATTTTGACTGGAGGCACCCCTGCGACTTAAAAAAAATCATGCAAATTTTCGATATGAAAAATTGAATGGAGGCGCCCCTACGACTTTAAAAAAATCATACAAATTTTGTTATGAAAATTTGACTGGAGGCGCCCTTATGACTTAAAAAAATCATGCAAATTCTCGATATGAAAAATTGAATGGAGGCGCCCTAATGACTAAAACATTTTTATGAAAATTTAGAAAATTTAACTGTAGGCGCCCCTAAGACTCAGTTTTTTTCAATACGAATATGCAATATAAAAAAATGACTGGAGGCGCCCCTACGACTTAAAAAAATCATGCAAATTCTCGATATGAAAAATTGAATGGAGGCGCCCCTACGACTTTGAAAAATCATGCAAATTTTGTTATGAAAATTTGATTGGAGGCGCCCTTATGACTTAAAAAAATCATGCAAATTCTCGATATGAAAAATTTGACTGGAGGCGCCCTAAATACTAAAACATTTTTATGATAATTATGAAAATTTAACTGTAGGCGCCCCGAAGACTTAGTTTTTTTTCAATACGAATATGCAATATAAAAATTTTGACTGGAGGCGCCCCTGCGACTTAAAAAAAATCATGCAAATTCTCGATATGAAAAATTGAATGGAGGCGCCCCTACGACTTTAAAAAATCATGCAAATTTTGTTATGAAAATTTGATTGGAGGCGCCCTTATGACTTAAAAAAATCATGCAAATTCTCGATATGAAAAATTTGACTGGAGGCGCCCTAAACACTAAAACATTTTTATGATAATTATGAAAATTTATCTGGACGCGCCCCTAAGACTTATTTTTTTTTCAATACGAATATGCAATATAAAAATTTGACTGGAGGCGCCCCTACGACTTAAAAAAAATCATGCAAATTCTCGATATGAAAAATTGAACGGAGGCGCCCCTACGACTTTAAAAAATCATGCAAATTTTGTTATGAAAATTTGACTGGAGGTGCCCTTATAACTTAAAAAAATCATGCAAACTCTCGATATGAAAAATTTGACTGGAGGCGCCCTAAACACTAAAACATTTTTATGATAATTATGAAAATTTATCTGGACGCGCCCCTAAGACTTATTTTTTTTTCAATACGAATATGCAATATAAAAAATTGACTGGAGGCGCCCCTACGACTTAAAAAAAATCATGCAAATTCTCGATATGAAAAATTGAACGGAGGCGCCCCTACGACTTTAAAAAATCATGCAAATTTTGTTATGAATTTTATCTGGACGCGCCCCTAAGACTTATTTTTTTTCAATACGAATATGCAATATAAAAAATTGACTGGAGGCGCCCCTACGACTTAAAGAAATCATGCAAATTCTTGATATGAAAAATTGAATGGAGGCGCCCCTACGACTTTAAAAAATCATGCAAATTTTGTTATGAAAATTTGACTGGAGGCGCCCTTATGACTTAAAAAAATCATGCAAATTCTCGATATGAAAAATTGAATGGAGGCGCCCCTACGACTTCAAAAAATCATGCAAATTTTGTTATGAAAATTTGACTGGAGGCGCCCTTATGACTTAAAAAAATCATGCAAACTCTCGATATGAAAAATTTGACTGGAGGCGCCCTAAATACTAAAACATTTTTATGATAATTATGAAAATTTATCTGGACGCGCCCCTAAGACTTAGTTTTTTTTCAATACGAATATGCAATATAAAAAATTGACTGGAGGCGCCCCTACGACTTTAAAAAATCATGCAAATTTTGTTATGAAAATTTGACTGGAGGCGCCCTAATGACTAAAACATTTTTATGAAAATTATGAAAATTTAACTGTAGGCGCCCCTAAGACTTAGTTTTTTTCAATACGAATATGCAATATAAAAAAATGACTGGAGGCGCCCCTACGACTTCAAAAAATCATGCAAATTCTCGATATGAAAAATTGAATGGAGGCGCCCCTACGAATTTAAAAAAAAATCATGCAAATTTTGTTATGAAAATTTAACTGGAGGCGCCCCTAAGACTTAATTTTGTTCAATACGAATATACAATATAAAAATTTGACTGTAGGCGTCCCGACGACTTGAAAAAATCATGCAAATCCTCGATATGAAAAATTGAATAGAGGCGCCCTTACGATTTAAAAAAAATCATACAAATTTTGTTATGAAAATTTGACTGGAGGCACCCTTATTACTTAAAAAAAATCATACAAATTCTCGATATGAAAAATTTGACTGGAGGCGCCCCTATAAGTAAAACATTTTCATGAAAATTATGAAAATTGAACTGGAGGCGCCCCTAAGACTTAATTTTTTTCAATACGAATATGCCATATAAAAATTTGACTGGAGGCGCCCCTACGACTTCAAAAAACATACAAATTTTAGAATGAAAATTTGACTGTTGGCGCTCTTATGACTTAAAAATCATACAAATTTTATTATGAAAATTTTATTGGAGGCGCCCCTACGACTAAATTTTTTTTATGAAAATTATGAAAATCTAACTGGAGGCGCCCCTACGATTTATTTTTTCCAATACAAATTCTTAATATTAATTTTTGACTGGAGACGCCCTAACGACTTAAAAAAATCAGGCCAATTTTCGACATGAAAAAATGAATGGAGGCGCTCTTTAGCTTAAAAAAATCATATAAATTCTTATTATGAAAATTTGACCTATGTTTATGAATTTAACATTTTTATGAAAATTCTCAATATGAAAATTTAACTGGATGCGCCACTACGATCTAATTTTTTTTTAACATATTCTCAACATTAAAAATTTGACTGGAGGCGCCCCTACGACTTAAAAAAATCATGCAAATTCTGGATATGAACAATTGACTGGAAGCGCCCCTATGAATTATTTTTTTAAATACATATTCTCAAGGTAAAAATATGATTGAAGACGCCTCACGACTTTAAAGGCATATTCTCGATATGGCAACTTGGATTGAGGCGCCCTTATGACTTAAAAAAAATCATACAAATTCTTATTATGAAAATTTAACTGGTGGCGCCCCTACGACTTAAATTTTTTTAAACAAATTTTCAATATTAAAAATTTGACAGGAGACGCCCCTACGACTTAAAAATCATGCAAATTTTCGCTGTGAAAAATTTAATGGATACGTCTACGACTTTAAAAAAATCATACAATTTCTTATTATGAAAATTGACTGGAGGCGCCCCTATGACTTAAACATTTTCATGAAAATTCTCAATATGAAAATTTAATTGGAGGCGCCACTACGACTTTAAAAAAATCATACAAATTTTGTTATGAAAATTTGA
The DNA here is from genome assembly GCF_016801865.2 of Culex pipiens pallens. Taxonomy (NCBI): domain Eukaryota; kingdom Metazoa; phylum Arthropoda; class Insecta; order Diptera; family Culicidae; genus Culex; species Culex pipiens. The sequence continues at coordinate 43,727,580 of NC_068937.1, read as the reverse complement.
CTGGAGGCGCCCTTATGACTAAAAAAAATCATGCAAATTCTCGATATGAAAAATTTGACTTGAGGCGCCCCTACGACTTAAAAAAATCATGCAAATTCTCGATATGGAAAATGGAATGGAGGCGCCCCTATGACGTAAACATTTTTATGTAAATTATCAATATGTAAGTTTTACTGGAGGCGCCCTTATGAGTGGGGAAAAAAATTGGTAAAAATATTGAATAAAAAAGTTGAATAATCGGTGCCCAAAGCAGCTTAAAAATGATAAAAATATTTTAAAAATAAGATTTTACTGGAAACGCTATTATGACAAAATTAAAACATTCAACAACAAAAAAAAGTTTGACTATCGACGCCCCTCTAGCAACATAAAGGCTGTTTATTAAGAGCCAAACAAAGTTTGGCGTACGGTAACATAAAAAAAAACATAAATTTTGTTTAGCGTTCTAGCTAAAACATTTTTTTGCGCCGGTTGGCAAACTTTGTTTGACTAATTTTGAACAGTCTTAAGATCTTGGGGAGCGCCGATAATCAAATAATTTAATTTTGTTTTTATTTTAACAAAACGCCGCTGGTAAAATCCTATTTTCAAAATATCTTTGATCTTTTTTTATGTTGCTCTACTTTTTTAATTTTTTTTTATTTTGTCATGAGGGCACCTCTAGTGAAATTTTATTTTCAAAAAGGTAGTCAAATTGTTTTATTTAACATTTTTGTTTCATCACAAGGCGCAACTTTTTATCATTTTTATGTTGCTTAAGCTAACTTTTTTTGATTATTTTTTTTACGTGTTGTGAAACTTTCTTTGAAATCTGATTTTCAAAATATTTTCATCATTTCTATGGAGCTTTTCAGGCGTTGATAGTATTTTTTTTAATATGTAAATTATTTTATCATTTTTTAAATTTTGTTTATGAGAGAGGTGCCTTTTCGCAACATTTTCTGGGGTAAATCGAAATATATCTTTGTTTTCTGTAGCAACTTTGTTACTTTTTTCGATTTTCTAGGACGTTTCTTCGGAAAAGTCAAGGAATCGATAGAGATATATTAAAAATTATCTTTTTTCATTTTTTATACTCAAAAGTCTGTTACAAATGTTTGACCCAAAAATGAAGTTTCTTATCTAATTTTTCAGATTTTCAGAAAATTCCGTCCAAAGGAACAAAATTTCATACGTTTACATACCCATTCCAGCCCTCAAAATTGTATGGAGACTTGTATGGAAAAACAAATGATGCAAAATTGCTTCTTTTGACATAGGGAATGCAAAGAAAAGTCGATTGAAAACCAGTAGTTTCCGAGTTATGATCAGTTGAACACTTTCAGTTTATCCAGCTACAACCCAACCCCACCTCTAGGCGGGGTTCGATCTAATAATTCGCCAAAAATCTTTTTTTTTTACCAATTTTCGACCTTTAAAAAGCATTGGAAAGGTGAACTTTTAAAATTTGATTTTTTTAGGGTTGAACGTGTGACTTGTTTTATTTGACTTTACCAATGTTTAAAAAAATGAAAAATTTTCTTGGCTGTGTTTTTCACTATTATTTTTTCTACTGTCTCAGACTATACATCTAAGCATTTTTTAACAATTTAAATGATAATAGTTTGTTCTAGAGTAAAAAAATGAAAAACATACAAAAAAATAATTAAAAATTGGCTGTAAAAAACTTGACAAATTAGGTGCTAGAATAGGCCAAATACTACCAAAAACAAATATCAACTAAACAAGATAAATGCAAATATAAAAACAAAAAATGAAACAAAAACAACATAAAACAAGAGAAGTAAAGTTTTTCGTAGAACAAAAGTTGCTCAAAATGACAAGGGAAAAATTAAAAAAATCGAAATAATTTGGGCAGCAAAGGGTTAACACTTAAAAAAATCAAGTTCATCGATTTGATTTCTTTGAGATTGTGTATCTCAGAAACAAATTGCTCGATTTGAAAGTTTCAGAGAAAAAATATTTTTTAGGGGTACTTTAGTTTCCAGAAGTATTATTTTAAAATAAAAAGAAACCAAAATAAATTGAAAATGCAATCCTAAAATTAGCTTTAACCTGAAAACGGTACATTTTGTTAATAAAATTGCTTCAATCATTTTTGTCCACTTTTTCTTTTTTTTTTCTTCAAAAAAATCATATCTCCTAAACCAGATTTTGCACCATCACTAAAGCTCCGAAGATGTATTTTTTAGTCCCCTAAAACATAAAAAATCGGATTTTTTGCTTTACCCAAGACACCAAATCGATCAGAAAATCCCTTGTCAAGAGATAGAAATTCATTCATTTGCATATAAATTTAATATGACCAGCCCCCAGAATTGTATGGACATTTGTATAGAAAAACGAATGATGCAAAATTGCTTCTTTTGACATAGAGAATGCATGGTGAGTGGCAAAGTTTCATCCAAATAAAAAAAAAAAAGAAAAGTTAAAAATCGTGAAAAAAATTGCGAAATTGTAGAGAACTACTCTTAATATTAAAAAAAGAAAACTTTTGAAAACTTGTTTTGAGCAATTAGGGGAGAGTGGGGAGACATGATCCCCTTTTTTTGTATCGCACATAACTCTGTCAATTTATCACAAAACTATAAACTTTTTGAATGAATTGAAAGCTTAATCATTCATCTATGTTTGGCTTATAAGGGTATTTCATCAGATGAACTCTTCGAATCATGCCAAGCGCCTTAAAAAAATATTTTAAACCGGCATTTTAAAAATGTTAGGGGTAACTTGATCCCCCTTTCAACATTTTGAAGAAATCTTAAGCAAAATGTTTCTTATTCATCCAAACTTTTAATTTTCTATAAGTAACAGCAATTTAACATAAAACCTGTACGTTTGTGTTCAAAATATAACAAGTTTAGTATGTAAAATATTTGAAAACTTAAAATATTATTTTTTAGACCAAAATTAAGCATGTTTACAAAAGCTGGAAATTTTTGTTTACAAAACTTTTGAAAAAAGGTTCAAACTGCAGTTAGTTATGTACAACTATACTAAAGGATGTATGAAAACTATGTATGAAAACCCAGCCCAATTAATTAATCTTGAGGCTGATTCCAGTGACTGTAAAAATGCAGGGATCAATTCTCCCTAAACGCATTTTTTTAAACAATTGATTGTAAAAATAGTATGACGATAAATTTAACATCAAATGCGTATGGGTTTTGGAGTTGATAAATTTATCAAACAATTCATGTATAAAAAATATTTTTTTGAATAATTTTTGAGTGTTTTCTATACATACTAAAACAAAGAAAAAAGATCTCTTGGAAGTTTTTGGCAGCTCGTTTTAGAAAAATGTGTGTAACTCAATCTAAACATTTTTTCAATTTTTTTCTTTGTTTTCTACAATGAGTTTTAGTTAATTTTGCACAACTCTCTAGAACAAAGCTAATTGTTTTACCCACATGCTGATGAGATACAGGCTTGGGATCAAGTGTCCCCGGGGATCAAGTCTCCCCACTCTCCCCTACTGCTACACACCTTCACTAAAACCCCGTTTTACGCTCCACAAGTGAACGGCCCATCCTTCTTCCGATTTAAGCCAAAACTCTCATTTGCGCAAAAATCTCAAATTCGCTCAAACTTCGAATTAACGCGTTTAAAGATTGACTGTTAGCGCCCTTTCGCAATCTAAACAAGCACCCCATGCGCCCCATTCTAGAAAACCCTCCCCTTTCAAAAATCCTGTGCACGGCCCTGTCAACAGGTATAGAGCGACAAACTCTGTGTCTGATGAGTCTGCAACTTCAACTATCGGACTAACATTCCTACCTTTGTTGAACTGCATCTCCTTGGGGGGGGCGCCGGTATTGACTTAAAGCAGAGCTCCCACTACTCATCTGTTGGTTCATTGTGTAACTTCAGCTGATCTGTCAATAACGGAGTAGCAGCTCATTGGCATTCAACCATGCTCATGCTCATGCTCATGTTGTGACCCAATATATAAATAAAAAAATTGGGAAGGTAAAATTCCCAAAATTTGGCAATATTTTCGATGTATTAAAAATCTACAAAAATATTAACTGAAAGTTTACATAAACTTATTAGCAAGTGGATAAAAGCATTTAAGCGTAATCCAATCTGATTATGTAAATAAGTTTTTACACAATTATACACACGAGTGTCGTTTCACATGCAGGATATTTCCGTAACAAAAAAGATAAACATTTTTACCAACGGTCTATCGTCGTCTGGCAATATCACCCAACAAGGTACATGGGGTATCGGCCACAACCAGGAAGCACACCGTTTTTTATTATGAAGACTGAAGCGACATCGCCAGTGTAAAGTTCGTTTTTTTCGGTCCTTTTACAGTCCCTTATTTCCCCGGAGGAACACTTTATTAACGGAAATTTGCATGCAAATAATCCTATTAGTTGGGCTAAAGTTTTCATCACACGTTACCGTGGGCCACGCTGGATACAGTGATTCTTTTTAGAGCTTACTTTTTCTTCTTCTTTTGCCATGTGGTGCCAGCTTGGAAACTTGGTGGTTGGCAAAGTAACAAAATTAAGCGATTTTACTAGTTTGAGAAGAGTTTTTAGCTAAGAACGTGGCTTAGGGTTGGGGATTGCCTACTTGCAGGCGCAATTTTCACAATTAGGTTGTGAGGTAGCATAACTGCAGGCGTTTAATCCTTACAAAAAGTTGCAATTGAACTGGCAATCTCTTTTAAACGAACTTGTTGAGCGCGCTTTAATGCAAATAGGACGAAATGAACGTATCAACCATAACGAATCTCCCCGGCGGGACTTCATCAACAAGTGTGTCCGGTGGATGCAACTTTGCCGGCGCACGCTTTGCTGACACAACTCAAATGAGCTGACCTCATTTTAATTGGTAATTAAAAATTTATTCACAACTTGTCTGCTCATTTATTCAGAATCAGAGACCGAGCGCGGAGGTGGAGGGAAATTTATGCTTCCATTTGATTCCACGGAGCGTTCTTTTTTGCACAACCCTTGTTGAAGATGAACTTTCACTGCTTCATTCGTCGGGGGTGTGCTCTCTTGACGTGAGTATTTCGGAGCGAACTCTGTTATAAATTACATCAACAAATATTTCCAATGACGTTGACTGAATTTCTACCCCCTTCTATAGCAAGTGTCAGGAGAGTGCAACGCCAACCTTATAATCTCTCCGCGGAATCATCATTAGCTGATCATTAAGTTGGACCCGGGAAACGTAACTGGAGCGTACTCCGAGGTGGACTCGGAAGCGGATACGTTTCCGTTCCGGGTTTTTTTTGTAGGTTATGTTTGCACAAGAAAAAGTGATGAAAAGTCAGCACGAACAGTTTTCTTGGCCAGACTTCACCTAATTGGCTGAGTTCTAGTGAATTGCGAGCAGTTGTAAGTTGTGTTGTACCTGTTGCAAAATATTCCTCAGATAAATATTGTTCAAATAAATATTGTTCAGGAAAAGCACTTTCAATAGTTTCAAAGACATTTTTGAAGACGACCGCAAACTTCTATTTTGATCAAAACAAAGAGTTCAAAAGACTATTTCTTCTGTGATTTATGAAGATGAAGTTTTTCCCAGTATTGATCAACCCTCCTAGCTATATGTACACATATCCATATTAAAATGCTGCAACGAATGTTTCTCTGATGCCATACTACAACTGCAACATAACCTATTTGTTTTTGGTTAGGTCTGCATCGACCACTGGCCCCGTCCTCGTCCCCCCTCCATATCCCACAAATTTCTTCCATTCTAAATACAATCTGTTTGTCTTTTCAAGCACAGCACCAGCAAGTACCAGACTAATGTCAATTGAGTTTTCAATCGAAAACCCCGCGCCCCATGCTGGTGGTGGTGGTGCTGCTGGCACTCCTGCGGTGGATTTCGGTGGAATTGAGCATCCTCGGATGGGACAGAGTCTGTCTCCTGATGGGATGAACTCGCCGTCTAACTCGGCGGGAGTGGCCAAACTGAAGAAGGAGGAGGAGGAGCAGGCTGATGCTGCTGCTGACTTCGATGGATTGTGTACCGTCCCGTGGATTTTTAAATTTAAACAGTAATTATATTTTAAAGAGCCGCTTGCAATTTTCTTTATCAAAATGGTTATGTGTTTGACATAACTACCTACACCTTTTTCTATCAGACCTCAGCGACCAACCTTGGTCCAACCAAATGTTTTTGAAGCAAATTTATAGAAAATTTTCGGAACTTTTTGCTTTTTTAAATCATAATCATGATCATGACTTCTACAGGTAAAAAAGTCAATACAGTGGAATCTCTGGCTGTCGATTTTCTCGATATCAATATTGCTCCAGCTGTCAATAAATTTTTCAGTCCCTTCAAATAGATTGCTTTGATTTTTCGTTCTATAATTTGATAACTCCCGTTCTCGACGGTCCCTTCAATATCGACAACGAGAGAGTCCACTGTATTTACATAGAATGTTTGTGGGACAACCTCCAAATTGGTATGGAAACTTGTATAAACGATGATAAAAAACGGCTTCTGATGAGCAAACCAATTTTTTTCTGGTGGTTCCTTGAACAAAATAATTAGACCCGTATTTTTTTGTTTGGTTTAGTTAGTGTGACTTACCTGCAATTTCCTTATTTTTTTGCAAAAACCACACCCACAGAAGAAAACCGAGAGAATAGCTTTACTAAAATTAAATGGTAGAATAGACCTCTTGCGGGTGAACCAACACAAAATTGTGTTCATTTGTTGATTGAAACAGTTCAACCCTTTGTGTGGCTTATATTGGTAAATGACCATCACAAAGTCATTGAACTTTGGTGGCCTATACGGCAAAGGCGTGGTTCGATATGTCAAAGGTCTTAGGTTCGATTCTCGATATCGGTACTTTTCTCTGGTTGATGAACTGTTTTGAAAATGAACCCAATAGAAAGCTCTCGTCAATCTCGGGATTTATCCTCTGTGTCCGTAAACAGTACCTTTATACTGCCAGATCGTGTTCTTTAATTTCTCGGATGGCGCTGCCCAACTGGGGGGGGGCACATTTTTCAAAAAATCACAACTCCATGTCATTTCAATCTACCGATATCTATCGCAATTGAAAGGTGATTAGTTGGCCATTCAAGGAAAAATAATTTGAGGATCGAAAAAAAAGTTATGCCATGAAAAAGTTTTTTTGTAGCTACAAAAACGGGTGATTTTTGCATAACCTCAAAGGCCGGGTCTTTTTGTTTACGCGCGAGTGTCGCGCAGCATGCGTATCGCCCGGTTGACACAGCGTCTGCATCTCTTCTGGAAAAAGTCTGTATTAATTATGTTGCTGAATACCGTAAACCGGGGTGACTTTGATAGGATTTCAATTTGTTTTTGGAATATTTATCAACTGATAAGGTTTTTTTCAAGGTTATTATTTTTAAAACATGTACTGGGGTAGGCCACATAAAGTCCATGCATTATTTTGGAAAAAAAGTTTTTTCAATAGTGTTTAGAAAAATAGTAACGTAAAAAATTCTTAGTTTAAATTCCGGGGTGACTTTGAAAGTCATAGTTTTTCTTGTTTAAATCATATTTAAGATGTTCAAACTTTATTTGTACGTTAAATGTACCTTTAAAGTAGCTGGTATAGTTTTTAAGAACAAAAATCAATGTTTATATTAAGTTAACTAAGTTTATAAGCTTTTTAACAAAAAAACATAACATAACAAAAAAAAAAAAACACAGGGCACCATCTCCATGCGAATGCGAATGCGAAAAGCTTTTTAACAAAAAAACATATAAATTTTAGGTAAAATTATTAAAAAGTAGGAATTTTGCCTGAAATTTGTTAAAACTAGTTTTGTTTGTAAAATTATCGATTTATATTGCATTTTATACTGAATTTTAAGCACGAATCAAAAATTTGTTCAGATGAAATTGCTTATAAATTTGGAGATTTTTTTAAATGTGTTTCAAAAACACATATTATTTATTATTTACAAACCTTCTCCTAGTGGAAAATTGTCCAAGGAATCCGAAAATGCATTCCGTTTTCCGATTCAAAATCATGTTCATTGAGAAAATCATGACACTTTGAGAAGTTTAAAATAATGACTTTAATCAACATTTTCTTAACTATAGTTAACTAACTTTTTAAACTATTCCAAATTTTATGAAAAGTTCTTCTTGAGGTACTTTGAACACTTCTCTACCACAGTCAGTATGATTCTAAACCATTCCGTAAGTATTTTAATTGTACTCTTCATTTTGCGGAAAAATCGCGAACCTATCAAAGTCACCCCGGCTATCAAAGTCACCCCGTTTTACGGTACATCATTTTGTCTCGACAAAGATTAACACGAACTAAAATATACAACTCATAAGACATTGTTTACTAAGACTAAGGGGACAGCATGCAATTCCATCGAGCACCTAATGTTGGCATATCAGCACTTTTAAATTCAATTTCAGCTCCCCTTTCTCCTTTATTTTGGAGAGTTGGTAAAAAAGAATTGAAAATTGCTGTTCTGGTAAAAACAATAATTATAAAAAAAATTAACATCGGTTCTCAGTTCTCGGTGACCAAAACAATATGGGAATAAAAAAAATTAAATGAAAAACGATATAAAAAAACTAAAAAAAAATCTTAAATTAATTTGTAACTACAACCTAAAAGACAACTTGAATGTGAGGAAGGCACCAACCACCTTAAGGTGGATTAAGTAACGTTTTTTTTTTAAATATAAACACTGAGTTTAAAATGTAAAATGTAAGCGATGACGTAGCCCTTAATGGGTCCCAAAAGTTTATTATTTTAGAGATTTTAGTGTATTTGTCCAAAATTTTTTCAAATTTGAAATTTCATACACAGCAAATAAAGTAAAAATCCAGCTGCGTGTAAAAAGCCTGGGTGTAAAATAATGTTTGCATTATTTTATGAAATTCTGTGTAATATTACACCCTGAAATATGTAGCTCATCAGTATGGGAAACCTACTTGACCGAAATGTCAAGCTCATATATGCGTTTATCGTTTCCTTTCTTCACCGGTCTGATGACCGAGCGGGCTAAGGCACCAGTCCTTACTTGGATTGAGTCCCGTCGGTTGCAACTTTTTGTTGGTGTTTACAAACATTGTACATGCAGCGTGTAATATTAAGTGTCATTTTTGACGAAGGTGATGTGCATGCTTTTGCATGCGATATCATCGGATTTTTTGCTGTGAAATTTTTTTGAAATTCTCATTTTTTTATTTGGATACCAACCGATAAAACTTTTTTTTTTGGTTTTAGAAATTGACATCATTGCATCAGTAAACAGGAGTTTTAAGTGTTAAAAAATTAAATTTTCACAAAATGTCGTGCTTTTTTTGAAAACATTCAGATTTTTTTAATTTGAAATATGGGCATTAAACAGCGCAGCATTTTGAATAGACCAGACTAAAGAAGAATTTTATGGGGGAAGTAATCAAATTTTTACATAATATTTGAAAATACCAAAAAAAATCATTATTTGTAATGTGGGTATAAAACAAAGCTAATTTTTTTATAGATCTTTATCACATTTGAGTTTTTAATTTTAATATTAAATTCTTATTTTATCACAGATTACTGTATTTTTTTTAAATTACTCAAATTTTTGATTTTTGCAATATTGGTGCAAACGACATCAAATTTAGTATGTATTTTAACTATATCAGATTTTTTACATTCGAGCAATTCCAGCTCAAATCAGGAATTTTTCTGGTACTTTTGTACCCGACCCTCTCCGATTTCAATGAAACTTTGTAGACATGTTATCCTAGGCCTATATAAGCCATTTTTGTGTATATGGAGCCAATAGTACTCGAAAATATCATTTGAGAAGGGCGTAAAGTATTTAAATATTTTTGTATTTTGTAATTTAAAAATTACTGTATCTAGAAGCCGTTGCGTCGTATCAAAAAGAGGTCCAAGACAAACTTGTAGGAAATTGGACGGGCTTTCTGAAAAAAATACACTGAAACAAAAATACACGCCAGATTTTTTGATTTTTAAGTCTAAAACTTAAATTTAAAGGTGATGTCACGATTTTTTTTCGTTCAAAATTTTTGAGGAAATAGCCTAAAATGTTACCAAAAGACTGACGAAAAATGCAGGATGGTATGTCTCTCCTAAAAAAAATACAAAAATCATTTACTAAAACTGTTTTTTTGAAAAGTGGTCTAAACAACATTTTTCAAACCCGGTAGTGGGAATCGATTCTCCAGACAATTTTACATAAAAGTCTCCATATTGACCATTGTCCTATGTCCAATCCTTGGGAAGATACAGCGGTTTTAAAAATAAAATGTTGAAAAAACGGGATTTTTGGTGGTTTTTGGCAATTTCTATATGACAGACTTGGTTTTTCAGTCTTGTAAATATTTTTACCGGAAAGCTCGTCCAATTTCCCATAAGTTTGCCTTTGACAGCATTTCAATTGGATGTAAGGGCTTACAGATATAAGCTTAATTACATTGCTTATAACTGAAAATAGAATATTTTTTTCAGTGTGTTAGAAACCAGGATAGTAAATTTAATTACGTAAATACTAAAACGATATAAATCAAAAAGCTGTCAAAGACAAACTTATGGGAAATTGGACGAGCTTTAAAAATATTTACAAGACTGAAAAACCAAGTCTGTCATATAGAAATTGCCAAAAACCACCAAAAATCCCGTTCTTTCAACATTTTTATTTTTAAAACCGCTGTATCTTCCCAAGGATTGGACATAGGACCATGGTCAATATAGAGACTTTTATGTATAATTGTCTGGAGAATCGATTCCCGAGTGTCGTGTGAGCAGCAGCGCCGGGAAGATGGATTTTTGTGGCGTTCTTTTTGTGCTGTATTCGTGATCGTGTTCATATCATGCATGCGGTGAAGGGGGTCATTGTGCTAATGAATATTATTGCGTGTCAGTGTCGTGTGAGCAGCAGCGCCGGGAAGATGGATTTTTGTGGCGTTCTTTTTGTGCTGTATTCGTGATCGTGTTCATGTCGAATTATGTGGAAGGTGCGAAGCTGCGTGTTAGGATTCTTGTGTCTTTGTAGTTTATTTGTGTTTCCATCTGAAGTATTTGTTTTAAAATTATTTTCATTATTTACAGCTTTCTGGAATTATTTTAAATCAAATGTCTACATGTAAATTTGTCTACTCACTATATGATTTATTTAAATGTTCATATTATTCCTGATCCTATTCCTTTCCTGTAGTATACCATCTCCTCATACCATATATGATCAAATTGCTTAAATTAACGAAACTTTCTAAAACAGCATGGAAACCATCTGGAGCATTTATATTTTAAAAAACTGTTTTTTTTACAGCTTCCTGGAATCATCTTGATTGTATTTATTATATTTATTATGTTTATTTTATTTACTATATTTATTATATTTATTATTTATCATTATTAAAAAACTATATACTTATTAGATAATACACTACAGACTCACATTTACGCTTACAAACATTCAAATCATTAAATACATTACGCACTCAACCATTTTCATCGGCCCGATGAAATTCCCCTAACCCCCATTCCAAACCTCCCAAAAATATTCCGTTCACTTTTAAAAGTCGCATGGGTTCCCTGCACTTTTGCCACTAGTGAACAACAAAAACATCCCCTCCCAAATCCCCACGGGACTGTATGGGCGTAGCCTTGGAGCACAGTGTGGAAATTTACGTTCTTAGATATTCTTGGTTGTACCGGGCAGCAATCAAATTGTCTAAGAATATTGAATTGACCATTGTGGCACCCCCTACAGCGTGGTGCAGACCCGTTATGCTATGCTATGCTATGCTATGCTAATTGTCTGGAGAATCGATTCCCACTACCGGGTTTGAAAAATGTTGACGTTTAGACCACTTTTCAAAAAAACAGTTTTAGTAAATGATTTTTGTATTTTTTTTTAGGATAGACAAACCATCCTGCATTTTTCGTCAGTCTTTTGGTAACATTTTAGGCTATTTCCTCAAAAATTTTGAACGAAAAAAAATCGTGACATCACCTTTAAATTTAAGTTTTAGACTTAAAAATCAAAAAATCTGGCGTGTATTTTTGTTTCAGTGTATTTTTTTCAGAAAGCCCGTCCAATTTCCTACAAGTTTGTCTTGGACCTCTTTTTGATACGACGCAACGGCTTCTAGATACAGTAATTTTTAAATTACAAAATACAAAAATATTTAAATACTTTACGCCCTTCTCAAATGATATTTTCGAGTACTATTGGCTCCATATACACAAAAATGGCTTATATAGGCCTAGGATAACATGTCTACAAAGTTTCATTGAAATCGGAGAGAGTCGGGTACAACAGTACCAGAAAAATTCCTGATTTGAGCTGGAATTGCTCATTCTTAGTCATTAATACATTCTTTTTTTGAAAATAATTAAATTCACATAATTTGCATTGTTTTGATTTTGATAATTTGCATGCTAGGTATCGACGTCACAAAGTTTTGCAAGTACAATCCAGTCTCGATTATCCGAAGCCTCAAACTTTCGATTAGCCAAAGTTCGATTATCCGAAGGTTTGTATGCTTACATTTAACATAAAATTCAAGTTCTGCGACACCGTTTTATTCAAGTTTGAAAGGTTGATTGCCTATTTAATTACAAAATGCATTTTTTTTCAATATTTCAGCCGCCATCATACTTATGCTTGACATTAAAGTTTTTGTTTGTGTGAAGTGCTACAACTCCACAAAACACCGATTTTTTTGAAATACTGAAATTTTCACAAATATCGTATTTTTTTCGAAAATACTTAAATTTTTATAATTTGAAACTCATAACGACCCAACATTTTGTACAGATTTTAACTTACCATGGTTTAAGTATAAAGATCACAAATTTTCACAAAATACTGTATTTTTTAAATAACTCAAATTTTCATATGCTGAAATATGTCTAACAAATGACGCATATTTCAAATTATGATAATTTAAGTATTAACAAAAAGTAGTTTGTAAAAATTTAAGTACCTTATACTAAATGTCTTATCTTTTTAATTTTCTTTTATAATCTTTGAAGTTGTTTGACAACCGACGCATTTTTCAAATTATGAAAATTTAAGTGTTTTAAAAAGTATTTTGTTAAAATTTGAGTACGTGTTACGGAAACTCATATCTTTTTATAAAAAAAAAAAATGATTTCTGAAGCCGTTTGGTTCATGATACATGAAAATTGGAGTGTTACAAATATACGTCAATTTGTGATTTGAGCAAAATACATAAATACATGTTTTTCGAAAAATCATGTAACGTCTATTTTTTCACTAAGCTTCAATTAGAATTATACTTGAAATGATTTATCGCCAGTTGATAGAACAATCGTACTTAATAAATTTAATTTTTCATATATTATTCATATATTATTTTTTTAATAGAGCTTTAAAAAATACATTCGTTGAAAATTGCCATTTCAAATCCGGGGTGACTTTGAGAGTCACTGAGTTTCTCGACAATTTTCGCCTGAAAATTTGCAAATTTACTTGATAGCATTGTTGTCGGATTTTGCAGGGCATGCCCTCTTTTGAGCGAAACACACAGTAGTTAGTGTAATTATGCGCTAAAAGCTGATTTAATTTCATTAGTATTTGTTTACATACTAATTCTTAAAACAAAACTTACATAAGTGGTTTTCTCCTGCCTAAACTTCCTCCAATCAATAGTGCAATCATTCGGCTGGGCGCTGTTGCTGTAAATTATAGTTTTACATGAAAACAATTCAATTTTTAACCTCAGTTAACTTACAGCGAATCAGTAAATGGGCAATTATTATTGCTCCCAAATGTGCTCCTTAACCTTCTGCGCAAAGAGAAATATTTTGCCGCGACTGGCTGACAACTTTTGTTCTCTTGTTCATCTGACATAATGACTTTTGCCTAAATTGAACGCTTCAGGTCGGCCACGGGAGGCTCGCTCCGTCGCAACAAGCATCAAATTGACCTTAAGAGAAGTTACTTTTAATATTTCGTTTGAATAAAAATGTAATTAAATGTTTGTAAATTTGAGGTGAGGTAAACAAAAAGTTCTAAGTTTGATCAAAATTCATTAGATATTGATTTTGCTTAAACAATACCAATTTTGCAGGCCACCAAAATCAATTTTATAGCATGATTAATATTTTTTTTCAAAATTTACTAAGAATCTTGTTCTTCTGAAAATGCTTATAAATCCATAGATTTTTTTTAATTCTCTTTCAACACTCTGAGAGTGTTGAAATATTCAATGTTTTCTTATTGATAGTTTATGAACCTTTGAAAGTTTTTAAAATCTGTTAAAAAAATTAAGTTCTTTTAACACATCTTTACCTTTTCATTTTGCTTAAAAAATCTTCAACCTTTCAATCTCACCCCGGCTATCATAGTCACCTCGGTGTACGGTACTTCAAAAACAAGTTTTTCATACATAAAAAATGTGTGAGAAAAGTTTATGTTAGTGGGAGAAGTGAAAATATTCAAAAATTTGAATATTTTTGTTCAAACATAATATGGTTACAGTCAAGATCCAGTAAGTAGGTGAATACTTAGTCCTCGCCTTTAGTTCATCATGCAACTCATTTCGGTACTAGAACTAACAGACCCTTCAAAATAGTAGTTAATGCAACTAGTTGCAAAATGATGATTTTTTCAACACGATTTATCCAACGAGTCCCAAATCCCCCACTTCGACGGTCAGCTCGATTGTGGTTCGCTCTGTTTGCATGTGAAGCTGGGCTGGCACGGAGTTGGGGTGGTTGAATTGGTTTTGCGGTTTTCGATCTTCGTCGAGTTTGACTCCCCCCGTCGAAGCCCATGCAGCCGCCAAGATCCGCTCTCTTATGGATTTTCAATCAGATTTTATTGCGGTCAGGATTTTATTTGCTTTTACTGTCAACGGGCACTGGGAAAGGCCAAACGGCTGGGAGTGTCCTCAAAGGATATTCCCCGATGGACAATGTGGGTGTGTGTGCGAACGCGGGGGAGGCATCAGCAGTTTTGCTGTGGATTTGCAGCCAAGCGGGCTTGGGCTGGGTTGTTTACAAGAGGGAAAAGCCGGTTGAGCTCTGATGGTCGATTTGGACCAAACTTGTAATCTCTGATCGACGATTTGCGGGCGGAGGAGATTTGGCGATGAAGTTTGCTGGGGCTTTCGCCGCGACGATCCAAAAGACAGGCAGGATATTGAATTTTATCCATTGCCAGCTTTGCAATTTCCTATGGATTAAGCGAGAAATTCTGTGCGGCTGCAGGCGAGTGAGGTCGAGGTGGTTTTAGTTTTTGGCATGACAACGGTTTCAAGTGGTTTCAGCTGGTAAACAGAGGAGACCATTCTTCAGTACTTGAAAGGATCATCCGTATAGAGTGGGAGTTTAGTATTTGAGTAACTGGTCTCTGTTATTCATATCGTCAGAAGAGCCATAACTTTGACAACGAAAATCGAAGATCATAGAAGTTGTTTCAGGAAAGTTCCAAAAAGGAAAATATTTCACACAAAATAGTAAGAAGACTCGATCTTTATCGATTTTCTCTCAATGAGTGCTCAATAAAACTCATTTGTTGAACATTCATAATTTCTCCAAATTGATAAATTTAAGAGATTGTTTTGCATGTTCGATGAAAAACCATTTCAACCTTGATCAAAAAATACCCATCACTCCTTCAAAAACGCATAAAAAAACATATTTCTGCCCTAAAATACATTGTCATACCCCGAACATTGAGTATATTTAACTACACGCAAGAGCAGCTTTTACGAGTGCGCACAATTTTTCCGGTTCACCGGGCTATTTTCGGTGGTCATGTGTGAAAGTGGGCAACAAATGGTAATGGTAATCTCATATAATACTCTCTGCCCTCTGTGTGTGTGTATTTTTGGATGGACCCCAGAATTGATGTGAGAAATAGAATCTGACACAAAAAATGTCCTGCGACCACGCGATTCTGCATTTAGGAGAGAGTTGGGTTTGAAAAATTGTGAGAAATTTGCTCAAATTGCTTCGTTAAAAATTGATAGAACTGAATCTTTAATTACATTTTCTCAATTTTTGACAAAGCTTTTTCATGATACCAAAACCAACGTTCCCTACAAAAAAAACTATTTCCAGGGCAAAATCAACAGATAAATAAATAGGCTACCCCTAGCGTCAACCAGTGGTAGTCACTCACTGGCTTAATCCAATTTGTTAGTGAGTATTTTTAGTGCTTTTTGGTTCGTATGATTCTTGCTATTGACCACAGGCAGAAAAAAAGAAAGCTCTCGGGGTGACAGAATATAACAAGCACATATCTCCATATCTGCGCCCTTGCTGTCACAAGGGGACAAATTCAAGTCGAAAATTGGATTAACGAAAATGAATTTACACTCTGTCTATCGAATCTTCTGTATAGAGGGTTGCTAGAGGACAAAAAAGGGGAAATGCTGTAGGGTTGGTTTTAGATGAGGTCAAATTCAGTGGTCATTTCTGCCAGCTCACATGAAATCGGTAAAAGTTGTCCCAACTCCTCTTTGATTTGTGTGAAACTTTGTCCTAAAGAGATAATTTTGGTCCTTAACTAGAATATTTTATCTTTTTTGTTTTAATTGATATTTTTCGGCGAATAATAACACTATTTTAAACGTTTTCTTTTAACGTAAAAAGAAAACGTTTAAAATAGTGTTATTATTCGCCGAAAAATATCAATTAAAACAAAAAAGTAAAAATACTCGGCGATCAAAAATAGAAAAATAACTAAAATATAAGGTCCATTTTTCGGTATCTCGTGGCGGAGGGGCGATAAAGACGTGTTTTCCAATAATTTGAAATGGTGATGATTTAAAAATTTGCTGCCTGAAATGGTGATGATCTGGAAATTTGGTGTAAAAAGAACCTTTGAAAACACTGAAAAAACGTATGTTTCATCGAAAAAAAAAAAATACAAAAATAGTTTTAAAACCTCTGTCTTTTTTCGTTACTCAACTTTACAAATTATTGGGACACGTCATTTATGGGAAATTAAATTTAGTTTTCGAATCTGCAACGTCTCGGAAGAATTGTTTCCTCATTTATAAAAAAAAATATTTTGAAGTTTAGTGTTTTTTGCAGGGTTACTGTTTTTAGAGTGTAACATTTTATACTAAAATAAAGAGCAGACAATTTCCAAAAAAAAAAAAAATACGTCTCAACATAAAGGGTTTGCTTGTAACCATCACAAGTTATCATGATTCTTAAAAAAAATCATCCAAATAAAAAAATTCAAAGAAAAGTCGTTTTGCGAAATCCTTAAGCACTACTCTCTTGGAAAAATTATTGGCGATCGACGTGAAAAGTACAACGCTCAATGGAATCTATGGAGGAATCTACCATTCTCCCAGCAGCAATGACGTTGGTTTCATAGACAGCTTTGAGAGTTGGCTGAGGACGGTCTTCCAGGACAAATCTACTCGTTGGCGACTTCAACATCCAATGGAACGAACCGGGATACGCACGTGAGCTGAAGAACGTTACCGAAGCCTTAGGGATGAAGCAGATAGTATCAGAACCGACGCGTGTGGGTCCCAGTAGCAGTACAATTATTGACCTTGTCTTTACAAACTTGGAGGGGGTGGAGGCGCGCGTCACTGAAGAGCTTAAGATAACTGATCACGAGACCATCTGTATTCACGTCGGAGAAACCAAGATTAACCTACCGGAGCAGAAAAAGTGTTACGTTAGCTGGAAACGGTATACGAAGGAACGACTGCAAGCTGCGCTACGAGCAAAACTGAGGAGAGCTGACGCTGGAGTGACCGTTGGAGAAGCTGCACAAACTTTTGGCTCAACACTGGCGACGGCGGTTGCGGAGCTGACCGATCTATGTAGCAATGACCGGAAAGTCTCAAACGCGTGGTATGGAGAACAGCTGAGAAACCTGAAAACCGAGCGGGATGATGCCTACATTACCTTCAAGCGTACAAAAAGGCTGGATGATTGGAACCTTTATAAAGTGCTTCGAAACCGCTACGTCCGAGGACTGCGATCATCAAAGAACCTGGCAGTAGAAGAGGAAATTCGAAGTTGTCACGGAAATCCCAAGAAGCTTTGGAGAAGCCTGAAATCGCTGATTCGGCCTGGTGGAGAACAGGTGGAACCAGCAGTTGCACCAGCAGAAGTAAGGGTAAACGAAGATGGCAGCGAGGACTTATTAACGGAGCTTCAACCAATCACCTTGACGAAACTGAAAGAAACAGTCTACTCACTAAAAGACTGCGCTGCTGTTGATAGCGTGACAAAACGGGTCATGACGGATTCATTTGACGTTGTTGGAGAGCAGCTGTTGGCGATTGTCAACAGATCCCTGGAAAGCGGAGAATTCCCACAACCTTGGAAGCGGACTTTGGTGATACCGATACCTAAGGTACCGAAATCGACGCGCCCGGAAGATCACAGACCAATCAACATTTTGCCACTCTATGGGAAGGTTTTGGAAACTATAGTAAAAGAGCAGCTCCTGGCGTTTGTGGATCGGACGAAAGATTTACTCGAAGAGCAGTCTGGTGTCCGAAAGCATCACTCCTGTGAGTCAGCGCTCAACCTGTTACTGCTGAAATGGAAACAGGCAATTGAAGAAGGGAAAATTGTCCTATCGGTGTTCGTAGACCTGAAGCGAACTTTCGAGACCATTGACCGAACCAAACTGAAAGCAATACTGCGTCGCTACGGTGTTCTCGGTTCAGCGCTCAAATGGTTTAGCAGCTACATGGACAGCAGAACGAAGGGTGGCTGACTCCACGTCAGCAGCCACGGCAATAGATCTTGGAGTTCCTCAAGGCAGTGTGCTTGGACCGCTTCTCTTTATTTTATATATCAACGACGTGAAACAAGCACTGAGACGAGTTCAAGTAAACCTTTTCGCTGATGATACTGTACTGTTCCTGACCGGAACTAGCTTTGAAGAGTGCTTTAACGTGATGAATACTGAGCTTGCCAGTTTTACCGAAAGGCTGAGATGGAAGAAACTACAGCTGAATGTCAGCAAAACAAAATGCATGATAGTGACCACACGACCAAGCGACGGCGTAAGCAGAGCGGTTCAGATAGATGGCGAGGAAATCGAGAGGGTCGAGACAATCAAATACCTCGGAGTGATGCTAGACGAAAAATTAAACTTTAATGACCACATTGACTACACAATACGGAAAGCAGCCCGAAAATTTGGAGTACTCTGCAGAATTAACCATTACCTGACGACTGAAGCCAAAATAGACGTGTACAAATCCCTGATTGCTCCTCACTTCGACTACTGTGCCTCTATCCTGTTTTTAGCTACTCGTCAACAACTAAAAAGAATGCAGGTCCTGCAGAGCAAAGTGATGCGACTTATTTTGAAATGTGATCGTTTAACACCAAGGCAAAACATGCTGGATTGTTTACAGTGGATGTCTGTTCGTCAAATTTTTATGTTTCGTGTAACTAAAGGGATGGCGCCCAAATACTTGACAGGGACGGTGGTATACGGGAGGGATATCCATCAGCACGACACCAGAGGAGCTGACAATCTCAGATAGCAGATGTGCAGGAAGGCGTGTACGCAGAATTCACTGTTCTACAAAGGATACAGCATGTACAACCAGCTACCGGAAGCAGCAAAGAACACCAGGAACATCAACGAGTTCAAAAACTTGTGTAAGAATTTCGTGCGTCAACGACCGATGGAGTAAAAGTGAACCACGACGGTACTGTGAGGAAGAGCATGTTATGACGGCCGGCCATCTTCATTATCGGTACATGTCGCATGGGATCACTTTGGGCCTCATATGATGTAAGCTTGATCAAAAGTAACACTCTCAATAATAGACGATAGAATTATCGAAAGATATCTGCTCGTAATCCTTCCATGCTACAAAAACTGTGTATGGGTAAGAGGTGGGCCATCCAAGGAATTACATCTTGGAATGTGGACAGGTTTTGTGCCAGAAAAAATGTGTGATATTGCCTCTAAACATGTGCAGAGCAACAACTTTGCATGTTAATTAATTAAATGAATCAAAAACTATCAGTGGGAGCCAACCATCGTTCACCGTTTAACCTCTGAAGATCCCTACTTTATTAGTCAATACCGGCGCCCTCCCAAGAAGCCTGCAGTTCAACGTAACGGAGGAATGTTAGTCCGATAGTTGAAGTTGCAGACTAATCAAGCACATAGTTCTCGCTATATTCTTGTTGACACCGCTTGAGACCGTTGAATCCACAGCATCTGCTTCAAGCATCACGGGATAAATTTTTTTTGGGGTATTGGCTATTTGATGCCTCCCGAGCTACTATGCTATGAGGAGGCCTTTCATGAAAGACCCGTTGGCGAGCCTTCCGAGCAACGATGCTATGGGAAGGTAATTTCTGGTTAACACTCAAAATCACTCGCATACAGTTATTTCAATATCTCGTCGCCGTCGTGCTAACTTGTCGTACGTGCATTTTGGGCTGAATTGAACACCATTTTGTGCAGCTCACAATGCCTCATCTTTTGACCTTCACAGATCCCCAAAATTCGATTTCAATCCTGAGGTATTCAATGAAAACCAAAAATGCTCCGAAAATTTTTGTCACTTTTCATATGAAAGTAGTTTCAATCTTGTCGTGCTATCTTGTCACTCCCTGAAAATAAATGTAAGTGCGACAACTGGCCAAAGGGATTTCAGGTCAGAACGCGTTTGACGCACGTACAAGTCAGACTACCGTAAACATTTGTAATTATAACTCGGGACTCCAGCAACCAAATTCAACCAAACTTCGGGACAATGCACAGAATGGTCAACCAAACAAAACGTGTTTGTTATTGTTTACATTGCGTGCTCTATTTTTTGTTTATTCAAGGTCAAACATTAAAACGCGTTTTTCTCGGAACGTCGAAATGGCGGATGCGACATGATAGCACGACGACGTCGAAATGGTAATGATTTAGAAATTTTCAGCCCGAAATGGTGATGATCTGGAAATGTTGTGTCAAAAGAACCTTCATGTGAAATTGAGCGCCCAAATTAAAAAAAAACCCTGAAAAAACGTATGTTTCATCGAAAAAAAATGCAAAGGTAGTTTGAAAACCCCTGCCTTTTTTCGTTACTCATCTGTACAATGTTTTAGGACATGAGTAGGGTAAGTAAATTTTCATGATTTCACGGACAGCTTCATATTCGTGAAATGTGACAATTTCTGTGAAATCCAGTGAAATTTGCCAATTTTCTTGAATCGTGATTGATTAAAAAAAATCAAAAATAGTTCATCCAAAAATATCTCTTATGTAAATTATATTAGTTGGAAAGCCTGATAATAATGAATCGTAAATAAAAAATATGCGTTCAAAGATCGCAATTTGGAACATGCATTGATTTTTTGTCAGCATTTCTTCGAAAAATTACTAAATTAAATAAAATTAAATCATATTTTCATTCCCTGTTTGTCTACATGCTACCAAATTATTTTGAAGGTAGAATCACAAAAGAATGGAAAGATTTAAATTTGGTTTACTGATACATTTTTTTTTATCTTAAAAAATCTTGACATTTTAAGAACAATTAAAAGAAACCCTGACTCCCCTGAAATTTTCACGAAATTAGACGATTTTGTTAATTAATCGCTATGGAAATGGGAAATTCGAAGAATTAGTTTTCTAGTAATTTTCAAAGAAATAAAAACTTTTGAAGGGAGAGAACTTATTTTGCAGAGCATACGATAAGTGTGTTATACCTATTTCACTCTAAATGTTCACTTTAGTTCAATTCGGTAGATAATTTCATATTAAGAAAAAACGTACATAACTAAAAAAAAAAAAAAAAATTTAGAAAACATTGGTGAAACTGGTAAAGAGAATTTATAGCTGATTGAAAAATATTATAAATTTAAGAATAAATAGTACTTTCTGTACTTTTAACATAAACTGAAATAAAAAAAGTACAAATTCCTTTATTCTAAGAATTTCGCCTCCTTTCCTTATTTAGTAATTGGTTTTTTCGATTCACTCAATAAGGAAAGGAGGCAATATTCCTAGAATATAGGAATTTGGTATTTTTTTTGGTGCAAGCTTTTCAAATTTAATTTAACATTTCTCACGTTCCGTGAAATGTCCGTGAAATTTGATGTTTTGTAATTATGGTCTCCGTGAAAATAGCAACTTTTGAGCGTGATAAATCACTAAGCCTAGCATGAGCAATTCTCTACGAAATCGGCCGATTTCGACCATTTTTATTTTTTGTATTTTTCATTTGGCTCTAACTGTGTGGGGGCCTTCCCTATCACCAAAGAAGCCATTTTGTGTCATTGGTTCACCCCTACAAATCTCTTTACCTATTTTGGCAGCTGTTCATACAAAAATAGTACGTGAATATTCGAATGGAATTTTTTGATTAATTTGGTGTCTTCGGCAAAGTTGTAGGTATTGATGAGGACTATTCTGAAAAAATAGGTACACGGAAAAAAAAATATTTTTTATTTATTTTTTTTTCACAAAAATTCAATTTCTCAAAAAACGTATTTCTATTTTTTTTAATTTTTTGAAATGTTTTAGGGGACAAAACTCGCATCTTTTAAGCCATTCAGAAGTATGGACCAAAATTTTGCCGACGAGTTATGTTTTTTATTCGAAATTTAATTCTTGTACTTGATTTTTTTCATCCCGCCCGTGTGGATCAATCGGACCGCGCACTGGACTCCAATCCAGAGGTCGCCGGTTCGAATCCCGCGGCGGGCGCTCTAAAATTCTTTGTGTAAATATGGGTATTCGGCGCCGTCGCTCCGTGCCATACTTTCATACACTTAGGAGCCCAGGGCGGCGAAGTCCTTGTAGATAAAAAGGAAGACACTAGTGGTTGGTACTAGCAATGGTGGCCGACAGCTATAAAGTCAACCTCGTTTTTTTGATTTTTTTCACATAATTCTTTTATGTGAAACCGAATTTTCAATCGAAAAGTACATTACAATTTTTTTAGTTACTGCAATTTTTTTTTGAATATCCATTTAAAGTTCCGGTTTTTTTTAAATGGTGTCCATGATTATATATATAAAAATATATTTTTTAACAAGTTTCGAAAATTTGCTTTAAAATTGTCTAAAGACCCTGACGGTTGAATCTCTGGTTGGCGGCTTTAAAAAAAAGAAATAGGAAAATTGAAGTTTTCTGAAAATCGGGTCCAATTTTCAATGATAAAAAATTAAACATTCGTGAAATCTTTTTGAAAACAATATTTTGAAAACAATTTGATTAAGACAAACTTTTCAAGAAGACCATACATTATGTATCATATTTCATTCAAATAAAAAAATCTAAGAAAGTTGATTTGACAAATCTTAAAGAACTTCACTCATGTAAATATTACATCTGGAAATGAAAAAAGGTGCAGGTGGTTATGTTCTACATGACCAATATGACAAAGAACTTTGTACAAAACTCAAAAAATCATGCTATTTTTATTTATATTTTTTAATTCTTTGCCTATTTATGTAATCCTGAATAATTAATTCTAATTAAATTTATTCAATCAATGGCACCGGTAAAACCTTCTCTCAGGGTCATGGCCACTCCGGGTGTGGCCAATCCTGTCAAAATGGCCATTTTCATCACAAGTATCAAAAACCATGAATTTTGATACCCATATTGTCCCAAGTCGTATGGTTCGATAAATCTCCCCCGGTAGAACCTTCCCTCAGGGCCATGGCCACTCCGGGTGTGGCCAATCCTGTCAAAATGGGCATTTTAATCACCAGTATCAAAAACCATGAATTTTGATACCCATATTGCCCCAAGTCGTATGGTTCGATAAATGTCCCCCCGGTAGAACCTTCCCTCAGGGCCATGGCCACTTCGGGTGTGGCCAATCCTGTCAAAATGGCCATTTTCATCACCAGTATCAAAAACCATGAATTTTGATACCCATATTGTCCCAAGTCGTATGGTTCGATAAATGTCCCACCGGTAGAACCTTCCCTACGGGCCATGGCCACTCCGGGTGTGGCCAATCCTGTCAAAATGGGCATTTTAATCACCAGTATCAAAAACCATGAATTTTGATACCCATATTGCCCCAAGTCGTATGGTTCGATAAATGTCCCCCCGGTAGAACCTTCCCTACGGGCCATGGCCACTCCGGGTGTGGCCAATCCTGTCAAAATGGCCATTTTAATCACCAGTATCAAAAACCATGAATTTTGATACCCATATTGCCCCAAGTCGTATGGTTCGATAAATGTCCCCCCGGTAGAACCTTCCCTACGGGCCATGGCCACTCCGGGTGTGGCCAATCCCGTCAAAATGGCCATTTTCATCACAAGTATCAAAAACCATGAATTTTGATACCCATATTGTCCCAAGTCGTATGGTTCGATAAATCTCCCCCGGTAGAACCTTCCCTCAGAGCCATGGCCACTCCGGGTGTGGCCAATCCTGTAAAAATGGCCATTTTAATCACCAGTATCAAAAACCATGAATTTTGATACCCATATTGCCCCAAGTCGTATGGTTCGATAAATGTCCCCCCGGTAGAACCTTCTCTCAGGGTCATGGCCACTCCGGGTGTGGCCAATCCTGTCAAAATGGCCATTTTCATCACCAGTATCAAAAACCATGAATTTTGATACCCATATTGTCCCAAGTCGTATGGTTCGATAAATCTCCCCCGGTAGAACCTTCCCTCAGGGCCATGGCCACTCCGGGTGTGGCCAGTCCTGTCAAAATAGCCATTTTAATCACCAGTATCAAAAACCATGAATTTTGATACCCATATTGCCCCAAGTCGTATGGTTCGATAAATGTCCCCCCGGTAGAACCTTTCCTACAGGCCATGGCCACTCCGGGTGTGGCCAATCCTGTCAAAATGGCCATTTTAATCACCAGTATCAAAAACCATGAATTTTTATACCCATATTGCCCCAAGTCGTATGGTTCGATAAATGTCCCCCCGGTAGAACCTTCCCTCAGGGCCATGGCCACTTCGGGTGTGGCCAATCCTGTCAAAATGGCCATTTTAATCACCAGTATCAAAAACCATGAATTTTTATACCCATATTGCCCCAAGTCGTATGGTTCGATAAATGTCCCCCCGGTAGAACCTTTCCTACAGGCCATGGCCACTCCGGGTGTGGCCAATCCTGTCAAAATGGGCATTTTAATCACCAGTATCAAAAACCATGAATTTTGATACCCATATTGCCCCAAGTCGTATGGTTCGATAAATGTCCCCCCGGTAGAACCTTCCCTACGGGCCATGGCCACTCCGGGTGTGGCCAATCCTGTCAAAATGGCCATTTTAATCACCAGTATCAAAAACCATGAATTTTGATACCCATATTGCCCCAAGTCGTATGGTTCGATAAATGTTCCCCCGGTAGAACCTTCCCTCAGGGCCATGGCCACTCCGGGTGTGGCCAATCCTGTCAAAATGGCCATTTTCATCACAAGTATCAAAAACCATGAATTTTAATACCCATATTGTCCCAAGTCGTATGGTTCGATAAATCTGCCCCGGTAGAACCTTCCCTCAGGGCCATGGCCACTCCGGGTGTGGCCAATCCTGTCAAAATGGCCATTTTCATCACCAGTATCAAAAACCATGAATTTTGATACCCATATTGCCCCAAGTCGTATGGTTCGATAAATGTCCCCCCGGTAGAACCTTCCCTCAGGCCCATGGCCACTTCGGGTGTGGCCAATCCTGTCAAAATGGCCATTTTCATCACCAGTATCAAAAACCATGAATTTTGATACCCATATTGTCCCAAGTCGTATGGTTCGATAAATGTCCCCTCGGTAGATCCTTCCCTCAGGGCCATGGCCACTCCGGGTGTGGCCAATCCTGTCAAAATGGGCATTTTAATCACCAGTATCAAAAACCATGAATTTTGATACCCATATTGCCCCAAGTCGTATGGTTCGATAAATGTCCCCCCGGTAGAACCTTCCCTCAGGGCCATGGCCACTTCGGGTGTGGCCAATCCTGTCAAAATGGCCAGTTTAATCACCAGTATCAAAAACCATGAATTTTGATACCCATATTGCCCCAAGTCGTATGGTTCGATAAATGTCCCCCCGGTAGAACCTTCCCTACGGGCCATGGCCACTCCGGGTGTGGCCAATATCCTACCAGTTTGGTCCCAACCCCATTGCCTTGAATCATTCTGGTTTCCGAGTGACCGTTCTAACAATGTTCTTTAGAACAGAATTCCTCCCAAGTTGGTGCACAACCTGTGTCTTTCAATGTGTGTATGTGTGTGTGAGCAATAAAATTACCATCGTCGATCCGTCTCTGACGGATTTTCAGTCAAAACTAAATTGTTCAGAGGCTATCTGTTAGCTTATATAGTCCGCATGAAATGTGGCAACATGGTGCAAATTTTGCCTCGTCTCCTGCTTTCTTGGAACTGTCACGCGAGAATGTTGCACCATTGTTGCCACATTTCATGCGGACTATATAAGCTAACAGATAGCCTCTGAACAATTTAGTTTTGACTGAAAATCCGTCAGAGATGGATCGACGGTGGTAATTTTATTGCTCACACACACATACACACATTGAAAGACACAGGTTGTGCACCAACTTGGGAGGAATTCTGTTCTAAAGAACATTGTTAGAACGGTCACTCGGAAACCAGAATGATTCAAGGCAATGGGGTTGGGACCAAACTGGTAGGATATTGGCCACAACCGTAGTGGCCATGGCCCTGAGGGAAGGTTCTAGGGGGGGGACATTTATTGAACCATACGACTTAAGGCAATATGGGTATCAAAATTCATGGTTTTTGATACTGGTAATGAAAATGGCTATTTTGACAGGATTGGCCACACTCGGAGTGGCCATGGCCCTGAGGGAAGGTTCTACCGGGGGGACATTTATCGAACCATACGACTTGGGGCAATATGGGTATCAAAATTCATGGTTTTTGATACTGGTGATGAAAATGACCATTTTGACAGGATTGGCCACACCCGGAGTGGCCATTGCACAGTGTTCGTAATGGCAAAATTAAGTGGAATAAATTGATAACTCTTTTATTTGACGTCCTAGCCAAATGGTGTCTTCGGAAGAGTTGTTGTACTTGATAAGGGCTATCTTTTGAAGATATTGACATACAGGGTGACGACCTTCCAGGGTGTCAACCATAATTAACTATGTTGGATGACGTTGTATGGCTTTGGTGTCTTGGGCAAAGTTGTAGAGGAGAAAAATTCACGAAGGTTGGTCCAAGGCGTCAAATTTGTAGCTCTTAATCTACTCGAGATATACGCCAGTTTTGCAAAAATGGTCCAAAAAGCACTTTTTTGTGATAACTTAAAATGTTAGCGTTTTAGCGGCCTACTATGTTCTGAAGAGTTGTTTATGACATAAAATTTCATATCTTTGCCGAAAACAGCAAAATGTTTTGAGCCTTTATTGAGGAGTTATAACCATTTGTAAGTGATTTTGAGCCTATTTTCAAGTTGCAATGTTTTCAAAATGGCGCATTTTGGCGCAAAACCGAACAATGCACCTGAAAGTACACACTTTCAACTACATTTCCTGAAAATATCTCCGTGTATATATTTTTAGATATCTCAATTTGAATTTGCCGATTTTTAATCAATTTATTTATAAATGTTATTCGAAATCATAATGAATACAAGGTGAAAATCGGTAAATTGAAGGGTAAATTGATCGATTTTTATGGAAATTACATTGTCTATGAAAAAATACGACAACCTTTCCAGAGTGACCACATATGAGAGGAAATACTTAATTTTAAATACGAACAATTATTTAAAATTTTCACTTACATTATTTTTGGGAAAAACATGTATTTATTCATAATTTTAAAATGTGTATCATAGTTTTAAGCATGAACAATGTTTTACTGAGGGCGTCAATAATTAGAGTTCACGCGCGGTGATACGACCGCAAGATAATGGTAGCATGACAGCCGCAAGACAACCGCAGAACAAATTTTTGGCTGTTGTCAAAGGTTGCCTTGAGTTTTGAGCTGACTTTTTGGAAAATATTCAAAACAAACCAAGTTGACAGCCAAATCAACCAGAATTTCAGTTCAACTTGCTGATTTTTATAAGGCGGCAATAATCTTCAGTCAATCACAGCGAAGGAGAAACGTGATTTTATCTCGCAATAAGCAATATTAAAATCGATCAATTTACCCTTTCAATTTACTGATTATTACCACGTTTCAATAAGATTCCGCTTAAAAATTATAAATATATTGATTAATAAAAACCGTTATATTCAAATTGAGATACAGTGGACTCTCTCGTTGTCGATATTGAAGGGACCGTCGAGAGCAGGAGTTATGAAATTATAGAACAAAAAATCAAAGCAATCTATTTGGAGGGACTGAACAATTTATTAACAGCTGGAGTAATATTGATATCGAGAAGATCGACAACGAGAGAGTCCACTGTATCTCTAAATCGACACCGATAGACACGGAGATATTTTCAGAAAATGTAGTTGAAAGTGTGTACTTTCATGTGCATTGTTCGGTTTTGCGCCAAAATTCGCCATTTCGAAAACATTGCAACTTGAAAATATGCTCAAAATCACTTACAAATGGTTATAACTCCTCAATAAAGGCTCAAAACATTTTGCTGTCTTGGGCAAAGATGTGTAATTTTATGTCAAAAACAACTCTTCAGAACATAGTAGGCCGCTAAATTGCTAACATTTTAAGTTATCACAAAAAAGTGCTTTTTTACCATTTTTGCAAAAATGACGTAGTAGATTAAGAGCTACAAATTTGGCGCCTTTGACAAACTTTCATGAAATTTTCTCCTCTACAACTTTGCGCAATACACCAAAGCCCTACAACGTCATCCAACAGAGTTAGTTTTTGGTTGACACCCTGGAAGGTCGTCACCCTGTATGTCAATATCTTCAAAAGATAGCCCTTATCAAGTACAACAACTCTTCCGAAGACACCATTTGGCTAAGAGGTCAAATAAAGGAGTAATCAATTTATTCAATTGCCCTGAGGGAAGGTTTTACCGGGTGATATTTATCGAACCATATTGATACTGGTAATGAAAATGGACATTTTGGCAGGATTGGCCTCAACCGAAGTGACTATGGCCCTGGGGAAGGTTCTACCGGGGACATTTATCGAACCATACGACTTGGGACGGTACCAAAAACCATGAATTTTGATACCCATATTGCCCCAAGTCTTATGGTTCGATAAATGTCCCCCCCGGTAGAACCTTCCCTCAGGGCCATGGCCATTCCGAGTGTGGCCAAACCTGTCAAAATGGACATTCTACCATGAATTTTGATACCCATATTTTCCCATTCGTATGGTTCGATAAATGTCCCCCCGGTAGAACCTTCCCTCAGGGCCATGGCCACTCCGGGTGTGGCCAATCCTGTCAAAATGGCCATTTTCATCACCAGTATCAAAAACCATGAATTTTACTACCCATATTGTCTCAAGTCGTATGGTTCGATAAATGTCCCCCCGGTAGAACCTTCCCTCAGGGCCATGACCACTCCGGGTGTGGCCAATCGTGTCAAAATGGCCATTTTCATCACCAGTATCAAAAACCATGAATTTTACTACCCATATTGTCCCAAGTCGTATGGTTCGATAAATGTCCCCCCGGTAGAACCTTCCCTCAGGGCCATGGCCACTCCGGGTGTGGCCAATCCTGTCAAAATGGCCATTTTCATCACCAGTATCAAAAACCATGAATTTTGATACCCATATTGTCCCAAGTCGTATGGTTCGATAAATGTCCCCCCGGTAGAACCTTCCCTCAGGGCCATGGCCACTCCGAGTGTGGCCAATCCTGTCAAAATGGCCATTTTCATCACCAGTATCAAAAACCATGAATTTTGATACCCATATTGTCCCAAGTCGTATGGTTCGATAAATGTCCCCCCGGTAGAACCTTCCCTCAGGGCCATGGCCACTCCGGGTGTGGCCAATCCTGTCAAAATGGCCATTTTCATCACCAGTATCAAAAACCATGAATTTTGATACCCATATTGTCCCAAGTCGTATGGTTCGATAAATGTCCCCCCGGTAGATCCTTCCCTCAGGGCCATGGCCACTCCGGGTGTGGCCAATCCTGTCAAAATGGCCATTTTCATCACCAGTATCAAAAACCATGAATTTTGATACCCATATTGTCCCAAGTCGTATGGTTCGATAAATGTCCCCCCGGTAGAACCTTCCCTCAGGGCCATGGCCACTCCGAGTGTGGCCAATCCTGTCAAAATGGCCATTTTAATCACCAGTATCAAAAACCATGAATTTTGATACCCATATTGTCCCAAGTCGTATGGTTCGATAAATGTCCCCCCGGTAGAACCTTCCCTCAGGGCCATGGCCACTCCGAGTGTGGCCAATCCTGTCAAAATGGCCATTTTCATCACCAGTATCAAAAACCATGAATTTTGATACCCATATTGCCTAAAGTCGTATGGTTCGATAAATGTCCCCCGGTAGAACCTTCCCTCAGGGCCATGGCCACTCCGGGTGTGGCCAATCCTGTCATAATGGCCATTTTCATCACCAGTATCAAAAACCATGAATTTTGATACCCATATTGTCCCAAGTCGTATGGTTCGATAAATGTCCCCCCGGTAGAACCTTCCCTCAGGGCCATGGCCACTCCGGGTGTGGCCAATCCTGTCAAAATGGCCATTTTCATCACCAGTATCAAAAACCATGAATTTTGATACCCATATTGCCTAAAGTCGTATGGTTCGATAAATGTCCCCCCGGTAGAACCTTCCCTCAGGGCCATGGCCACTCCGAGTGTGGCCAATCCTGTCAAAATGGCCATTTTAATCACCAGTATCAAAAACCATGAATTTTGATACCCATATTGTCCCAAGTCGTATGGTTCGATAAATGTCCCCCCGGTAGAACCTTCCCTCAGGGCCATGGCCACTCCGAGTGTGGCCAATCCTGTCAAAATGGCCATTTTAATCACCAGTATCAAAAACCATGAATTTTACTACCCATATTGTCTCAAGTCGTATGGTTCGATAAATGTCCCCCCGGTAGAACCTTCCCTCAGGGCCATGGCCACTCCGGGTGTGGCCAATCCTGTCAAAATGGCCATTTTCATCACCAGTATCAAAAACCATGAATTTTACTACCCATATTGTCTCAAGTCGTATGGTTCGATAAATGTCCCCCCGGTAGAACCTTCCCTCAGGGCCATGGCCACTCCGGGTGTGGCCAATCCTGTCATAATGGCCATTTTCATCACCAGTATCAAAAACCATGAATTTTGATACCCATATTGTCCCAAGTCGTATGGTTCGATAAATGTCCCCCCGGTAGAACCTTCCCTCAGGGCCATGGCCACTCCGGATGTGGCCAATCCTGTCAAAATGGCCATTTTCATCACCAGTATCAAAAACCATGAATTTTGATACCCATATTGCCTAAAGTCGTATGGTTCGATAAATGTCCCCCCGGTAGAACCTTCCCTCAGGGCCATGGCCACTCCGAGTGTGGCCAATCCTGTCAAAATGGCCATTTTAATCACCAGTATCAAAAACCATGAATTTTGATATCCATATTGTCCCAAGTCGTATGGTTCGATAAATGTCCCCCCGGTAGAACCTTCCCTCAGGGCCATGGCCACTCCGGGTGTGGCCAATCCTGTCAAAATGGCCATTTTCATCACCAGTATCAAAAACCATGAATTTTGATACCCATATTGCCTAAAGTCGTATGGTTCGATAAATGTCCCCCCGGTAGAACCTTCCCTCAGGGCCATGGCCACTCCGAGTGTGGCCAATCCTGTCAAAATGGCCATTTTAATCACCAGTATCAAAAACCATGAATTTTGATACCCATATTGTCCCAAGTCGTATGGTTCGATAAATGTCCCCCCGGTAGAACCTTCCCTCAGGGCCATGGCCACTCCGAGTGTGGCCAATCCTGTCAAAATGGCCATTTTAATCACCAGTATCAAAAACCATGAATTTTAATACCCATATTGTCCCAAGTCGTATGGTTCGATAAATGTCCCCCCGGTAGAACCTTCCCTCAGGGCCATGGCCACTCCGGGTGTGGCCAATCCTGTCAAAATGGCCATTTTAATCACCAGTATCAAAAACCATGAATTTTGATACCCATATTGTCCCAAGTCGTATGGTTCGATAAATGTCCCCCCGGTAGATCCTTCCCTCAGGGCCATGGCCACTCCGGGTGTAGCCAATCCTGTCAAAATGGCCATTTTCATCACCAGTATCAAAAACCATGAATTTTGATACCCATATTGCCCCAAGTCGTATGGTTCGATAAATGTCCTCCCGGTAGAACCTTCCCTCAGGGCCATGGCCACTCCGAGTGTGGCCAATCCTGTCAAAATGGCCATTTTAATCACCAGTATCAAAAACCATGAATTTTGATACCCATATTGTCCCAAGTCGTATGGTTCGATAAATGTCCCCCCGGTAGAACCTTCCCTCAGGGCCATGGCCACTCCGGGTGTGGCCAATCGTGTCAAAATGGCCATTTTAATCACCAGTATCAAAAACCATGAATTTTAATACCCATATTGCCCCAATTTGCATGGTTCCGTAAATGTCCTCCCGGTAGAACCTTCCCCAGGGCACTGGCCACTCCGGGTGTGGCCGATATCCTACCAATTTGTTCAAAATCATTTCGGTATTCCGGTGACCGTTCTGGCAACCGTCAATATCTTCTTGGACCTCCCTCAAGTTTATGCACCACCTGTTTCTTTCAACGTGTGCGTGTGTGTGTGAGCATTAAAATTCCCAACGTAAGGTCCTTCTTTGATGAAAGTCTGATGGACACTAAATCCTCCAGAGGGCTAACTTTTAGCTTAAATAGTTTTCACGGCATCCACGCAACAGAAACAGAATGTCACGCCGAGGGCATGCGACGGTAACGCTACATTTTCGAAAAATTTTGCATTGACACCGCAGATAGAGCTTTAAGACAAAGTCCTTTGTCAAAAAAGTGTGATATTGCCACTAAAAGTGTGCAACATAACATGTTTGTATGTGTAATCAAACTTTTACACATACATTCAGGTAAAATTACACCGAAAATTATGTAATATTAACCACCAAATTTTCAACCATGTAGACTACTTTTTTGTTTTTAATTTACGTGTGCATTGTAATTTTACAAGATTATTTTTAGAGTGCCACAATGTTGCAAAAAGGTGTGTAATTTTGGTTTAAACGAAGTTGACTTTATAGCTGTCGGCCACCATTGCTAGTACCAACCACTAGTGTCTTCCTTTTTTATCTACAAGGACTTCGCCGCCCTGGGCTCCTAAGTGTATGAAAGTATGGCACGGAGCGACGGCGCCGAATACCCATATTTACACAAAGAATTTTAGAGCGCCCGCCGCGGGATTCGAACCGGCGACCTCTGGGTTGTGAACCAAGTGCGCGGTCTGATTGATCCACACGGGCGGGACTGTGTAATTTTGGTATCTTACCCTTTAAAGCAGTGTTTCTCAACCTTTTTCGTTCCATTCCCCCCTTGACTAATTTTTAAGAGCCTCATTCCCCCCCCCCCTACCTCCTCTAATGATGTTAAACTTGTTGGTATCAATGCATGAATATCAAAATTTAATCAAACAAAACAAATTTTCTTACTGAGAATAAACAAATCATGTAATACATGAGAAATACTCTAAAGTATTACATAATTTCATAAACAAATGAATTATTTATTTTTAATAATCTTTTTGTTGCACTGATAATGTTTCATGCCATGAAAATTTAACAAAAAGAAACATTAAAGTTGAAACATTCTTTTCTAAAACAATTATTTCTTGTAACTTTTGATATTCATTACAGTATTCATCAAAACCTTACAAAAAATCTCAACGTTCAATTCAATAAGAAATAAAACAATTTCATTTGACAAATCTCTCTCAAAACCCCAAATAACATCTGGTGTTCTTTTTGGAATTGAAAATATCGAGAATTATTTAAAGCAAATCTGTTTTAGTATTTCAAGAACCACTCATGCATTACCTAAACCATGTTATAACTTCCAGAAGTGAAAGTGATCGCTTGAAAAAATAAAACTTATTTATAAATTTTTGAAAAATGCCGTAAACTCAAGTAAAACTTGTTAGAAACTGTGAAAATGTACAAAAATATTTTGAATAACGTTGAAACTTATTTGTAAACATGAAATTTACAAAGAAAGCAATACATGTTTAAATAAATTCGATTTATGATACATCCTCATTCCCCCCCAAAAATGGTCAAATTCCCCCCCAGGGGGGAATTCCTCACCGGTTGAGAAACACTGCTTTAAAGCCTAGTGGGTCATCTTAAACAAAACACAATATTTTCTTATCTAGCCTTTAATTTTTGTACGGTCCTTGAATCATTATCTATTTCTTAAATGGGTTAAAACAATTATTTTTTACAGCAAAGTTTCCTAATATGTTGAAAATAATTCTAAAAATTGCGATTCTTTTGTTTTAGATATTGTTTTGGCTGCTGAAGAAAAGAAAAGAAAAGAATATTATTGGAATAGAGATCTTCATTTAATTGATTAATTTTTTAACTTTACTTAACTCTAATTACTTGAAAAATATATGCTTGGAGGTGTTAATACTACACAAAATATTAATTATACATTTAACGTAATCCTTGATTGCACCTACTATTAAATCATTTAAATGTGTTTCCGCTGTAAAATTATGTTTATTTTGATGTAAATTGATAAAATTTCTATTGGCATTCCGTGACATTATGCGAAACCTAAAATTACATTATAAATAACCCAATTTTATGCTTAATCTGTTGCACATAACTGGAGCATCAAGTTTGATGGAATATTACATCAAATGAAACCCAATTTCACGCGCCTTGACCACTACACGCGTGTCAGAGTGGAGAAACGTCAAAACGAAAAACATGTGTGCCGCCGCAAAGAATATTTTTGCAGTCGAATTTTTCGATAAATTTTATCAATTCTGTACCTCTTCTGGCCAGAATCTGTCATCAAATCATTGAAAGAGGTAAGTTTAATAATTTTTGATATGGTGGGACAGATTTTAAACATTTTTTTGTCGTTCTCCGTTTCGTTCTATTTAGGTTAAGGCAAACTTCTCCGTCAAGCTGCTGTTCCGATGTTCCCGGAGTGGATCAAACATTTGGTGCGGCAATCGTGTGTTCCCATCAGCTGTGTCACCTCCGGCGGGGTGGCCGCCTTTCACCATCCAAAGTCCAAATCCAGCTCGCGGGAACGGCTCGGGCCGGCGGAGATTCCGGCGTGCCCAGCGAAGATGATGACGACGACGACGACCCGTGCATTTCGCGGAGTTCACCCGAATGCCACGGGACGGAGTGTGACCACGGTGCGGAAGGTGGCCACGATCACTTTCACTTGTGAGCCGGGAGTTGTAGTTCGAGGAATTTCGGAGTAAATCGAGCCTGAGGAATGACCGGTACAAGTGCTTTGGGCTGCATCCTGAACAGTTTCCAGCTGCAGAATTTCGGGCGAAGATTGGTAGCGGGTACGATTCGGCCAACTCGCCGGGCCAGACCAGCATGATCGAGGACATTGCGGACACAATCGAGGAGATTGGGAAGCTGGACACGAACATCCATTCGGCTAATAGCCGACACGCGCAAGCTGTGTCACCTCCGGTGGGGTGGCCGCCTCGGTACAAATCGCATGCCGGAAGAAAATCGTGATAGTGGACAAAAACCACAAGGCAGCAAAATAAGTTGAAAAATCGCAGGAAAAAAAAAGAAATGACAACTTCGCGAAATGAGTGAAAATTGTGTGATCAATGATGTGCACCAATAAAAATAAATACTGATTTTAGATAATGTAAACACGTGTTTGTTTATCCAATAAGAATTTCAAGATTCCTATTAGAATACGTTTCAACCAAAATGCGTTTAATGTAATTTTACACGACCTTGGATAATTTTGGGTCGTGTAATTTTCCGTTTTATTTGACACAACTATACGTCTAATTTGACGCTCCAGTTATGTGCATCAAATTTGACCGAAAATTACACGTTTTTTTCGAAGTGTGTATTCTTATTTAATTAAACAATCTAGCAAATTTTTATCCATAAATCTACCAAACCAACTATTATACAATTCCATTCCAGGTGTAGAAGTTGTGTTCCTGGAGATGGTACAGACAAAAAAGTACTAGAACAAGCTGGTGCAGTCGCTTGTCGGCGGTAAAACTCGCAAGCCGAAGGTCGTCAGTTCGAATCTCTGGGAGAATGGGTCGTAGGTGTAAAAATAGGTTTGGGTACTCTACACATTCAACCCGTCGGACGCCTATAAGACCGAGTAGGAATATTGCAATAGAGACCAGTGAGTGGGCTTGCGAATGGTTTGTTTTTTCACTCCTTTGTAACCGTTGGTTACAATTCTTGAACGAACCTTCACTTTTTAATCTAATTCCCCAACATACAACATCACACCCTACAAAGCAGCGAAGGGATTTTCGTACCGCTGCGAATAAGACCGTTCTTGGCGGCGTCGCGTCGAGACGGCACACAATGGGTGGGATGGAAAATGGTGGTTTTCCCTCCAGGGAAAATAGGAGGGAGAAGTCTACCTGGCTCGCCGATCCCAAAGATCGGGCTCTTTTAATCTTCAGGCGTCCGTGTGTTCGGTTGAGTGTCCTTGAGTGTGAGTGTGGTCCTTTGCTGCACTCGCTACGCCTTCCTGGTGGAAGTGCCCGGCGGAAGTCAATCCGTTGGTCCTCAACGGCACACGGATCTGGGCAATCTAGGCTTGTAAGCGCGGCGGTGCCGTTGCCTACATTTCAACGTCAAGGACCATCTTCACCTCTGGCGCGGAACGCGTCATAATCGCCAAGGAGGTTCCCCTCTCGGCGAGCCCAAATCGGTGGACTCCGGGGCTTGCCGATTCGTCAACGAGGGAAGACGCCTGCCCGCGCGGAAGTCCAGCAACGCTCGCTCGACATCCGACCGCGGTTCCCAGCCCAGCAGCTTTGGGAGTTCCGGCGGCACAGTCGAGGGCGCTCCTGTGACCGGCCATCGTAGAGGTAACGCCGAAGGCGTTCAGTAGGAGGACCAGCTGCAGCAGTACGGTACGTTGTCCCAGAGTTGTTCTACACGCCCACACCCACACACAAATACACAGTTCAATAAAATTATACCTTTTAAGTTGAAAAGTGTGGTTCTGTGATTTTTACTACCCTATCCGTATTTACCTGAATCCGCCTAGTAGTTCGTGCCGACCCTGAGTGATGAGTAGTCAGTAGCTAGGTCTACGACTACTTTGGAGTTGATGGTCTTTTGTCCTGGAAAGGACTGAGCTAGCCGTCCTTGATAACTGACCAAAGTCATTAGTTTCAACTTTAAATTTTTATTTGCTGTTTTCATATGGATTAAATTACGGATGTAGTGTGATCATTAACATGATTTTGATTTTTTTAAATTAAATTAAAAATTTAATAAAAATCTTATAACTCAATCGGCACCAAAAATTCAAATCCAAAAGTATTTTTTTGTGTAATAATCATTCAAAAATGAATCCCAAACAACGAAAAAATCATTCACCAATCGACTCCCATCACCCAAATCCATATGTGAATGAAGCGCACAAAAAGATGATTGACATTTATTGGCTGCCATCATATAAACTATTTTCGAGTTTGGAGTGAGGGGTTGGTCGGATTTTCCCGGTTTTTGTTGTGACGCGGCTACAAATAAAAACAGATCCAACGTTGCTAAAAAACTTCCAGCATGAAAAAGGTGGAGCGTGTTTTTTTGTTTCTTCTGGTAGCATAGTTTCCACCACACTGGTTAGTAGTCGCCGGGAGTGGCTCGTTTTTTTATTGCTCCCGAGGGATCACTTTGGGCTGTGCTTGATTGACGGGTTTCAGACGGAGTTTGCCGAACTGAACAGAGCTGAGCGGGGATAATTTTGATAAGAGACCGGGCTCCGGCAATATCCAGTCTGGAGGGCTACAGTTTTGAAAAGTTACCCACTATTTTAGTGTGGCATTTGTGGGGATTTTATGACTCAATTAGTGTCAGTGGGATGCTGGTTTTATTTTTTTATTGTTTGTTTAAGGGAGTCAATTTGAAGTTTAGTTTTAATTATATTTCGGTGACATTATACTAAATGATTTCTGTCACTTGGTAGAAATGTTATTTATTGTCTAACTTTTTGAGCACAACAATCAGCATGTTTGCGGTGACCACTCCAGTTAATGCCACATAACTCTTTTGATCAAAAGTTGTCCAACCAGACGGAGCCAAAAATCAACTCTGCCAGGCAATCTGTTAACTCGAAATTAGTTATGTTTTGTGGTTTTGGTGGGCTGCCTGTTCTGGGCAGAAGTTGGACCAGCAATAAATTGAATTTCAGCGGTGGTTTGCAGGACAAAAACTAAATCACTCCCTTCTCACAGGGTTAGTTTATGACCGCCAGATTTGGCTACCAGGGAACGAGGAATGATACCAATTTGTGGAACTAATAGATTTTTGTGGTTTACGGCAAACTTCTGTATCTAATGGGACAATGTTGTTCCTGTGATTCACAAAGGAGTAGAAGGTGAAATGTCACCTTTTTTAAGTTGAACTTTTTATAACCTTTTACTTTCAATTTAACAATCTTTGAATCTTAGCTGAATCAGCATCAAGCTGTTGGCTCAGTAATAAAAATAAATAATAATATCTTTGAATCTTTGAATCTCTTGAATCTCTTGAATCTCTTGAATCTCTTGAATCTCTTGAATCTTTTGAATCTCTTGAATCTGTTGAATATCCTTCAGGGGCGCCGATTTTGGGGGAGGAGCTAGGCACTTTTGCCTTCCCCCCCTAAAATTGGGCGAGGGGGACAGCTCATACATTGGCCCCTCTTGAAATTTTGGATATATTCAAAATAAAAATTCTCACTAATAATAAAACACAATATTGCAAATTTTACTGGAACATTGTTCATTAGGGTGCCCAAAAAAATGACCCCCTGCCCCACAAGCTGAAAATTGTTTATTGGGTGTTTGTTTTGTTTATCTGTGCAAGTTTTGAGCGAATTTGGTTAAGATTAACCCATTGATACCCGAGCCTAAAGTTGGAAAAAAAAAGTTTTTCATACAGCTCTGGTATGTTATACAAAGTTGTAGAACATTAAATTTTAAATGAGAATTTCACTTTTGAGAATATTTGGATGGAAGTAGCGCACCCTGCAGACCAAACCGTAAGAAAATTGGGTTTTCCATACATTTTTTCGATTTTTCCCATACAAACTTCACCTTCGAGTATCAATGGGTAAATGCTGACCGATTTTGCTCATATTTGGCCCAGAGTCCTAAAATAGGTCAAGGAACAATATTCAGCTTGTGGAGCGAGGTTTTGAGTAAAAGTCCCATATTCTGGGCACCCTATCGTTCATACATCAATATACACGATGTAAGCGAATTCCTAAAATCGTTGTTTACGTTGTTTATGTTTTTCAGAGATGTCGTCAACATAGATTTTACGGATTCGAAATAGAAGAAAAATAAGACCAGCCCTCCACATTAATGTTTATAAAACTTTTGTTATTTTTATAATTTTTTTTTGTATTAATTTATAATTTTTGTACTTTTTTGTATTAATTTATAATTTTTGTACTTTTTTGTAATAATTGTGCTATTTTTGTAATTTTTTAATTTTTGTATTTTTTATAATTTTTGTAATTTTAGTAATTTCAGTAATTTTTGTAACTTTTTTTAATTTTAGTAATTTTAGTAATTTTTGTAATTTTTGTAATTTTTGTAATTTTTGTAATTTTTGTAATTTTTGTAATTTTTGTAATTTTTGTAATTTTTGTAATTTTTGTAATTTTTGTAATTTTTGTAATTTTTGTAATTTTTGTATTTTTTGTAATTTTTGTAATTTTTGTAATTTTTGTAATTTTTGTAATTTTTGTAATTTTTGTAATTTTTGTAATTTTTGTAATTTTTGTAATTTTTTGTAATTTTTGTAATTTTTGTAATTTTTGTAATTTTTGTAATTTTTGTAATTTTTGTAATTTTTGTAATTTTTGTAATTTTTGTAATTTTTGTAATTTTTGTAATTTTTGTAATTTTTGTAATTTTTTTAATTTTTGTAATTTTTGTAATTTTTGTAATTTTTGTAATTTTTGTAATTTTTGTAATTTTTGTAATTTTTGTAATTTTTGTAATTTTTGTAATTTTTGTAATTTTTGTAATTTTTGTAATTTTTGTAATTTTTGTAATTTTTGTAATTTTTGTAATTTTTGTAATTTTTGTAATTTTTGTTATTTTTGTAATTTTTGTTATTTTTTTAATTTTTGTAATTTTTGTAATTTTTGTAATTTTTGTAATTTTTGTTATTTTTGTTATTTTTGTAATTTTTGTTATTTTTGTTATTTTTTTAATTTTTGTAATTTTTGTAATTTTTGTAATTTTTGTAATTTTTGTAATTTTTGTAATTTTTGTAATTTTTGTAATTTTTGTAATTTTTGTAATTGTTGCCGCCGGAACTCGATCGGCGGTGAAATTGTGACGGCGGAATTAGTGGACTGTAAATTTGTTGGGAGGGAACGATTCCAGGGAAGAAAAATGCACTGACTTTCACTAAACTAAACTAAAACTATTTATTTAGATAAAAGTAGTTGCAGAACGTCTGCACCGAGCGCGATCCACGAGGCGAGTGTGCAAAGTTTTGACAGCGCGCTTTTTCTCTTTCTCTCTCTTTCGGCGCTGTAAGGTTGGCAGCGATGCGTCGGCTACACGCTGCGTGTCGATTGCGCGAAGTCGGGGAGAACATAATCACGTTCGGGACCGAACATCCTCCCCCGGCTGAAGGCTGAAGGGCTTCAGGAAACTCCGGAAGTGGTCGTATATCAGGAGGTTCTTTCGCTTGCTGGAGATGCCGAATGATGATTCTCGGAATGTTGGAGTCTGGAACTGGTGGTTGGTATCTGTTGGCAGCAGCTGATGTCGTCCTGGAGCCCGGGGCACGAGTTGGTTGGTAACGCCACTTCCTATCTCGTGGGCGTTGCTGCTTCATGGAGCCGATGCTGCTTGGCTCTTTCGATGGCCCGCGATTGTAGAGTCGCAGATCATCTCGGTGAAGAGTCTCGTGACAAGACTCTTCTCTCGCTGGTTTCCGGAATTCTGCCATGGTTGACGCAACGGCACGCTGGACGGTGCTTGGATTTGTTGCGACCTTGGCCTGGTTCTTGTGTGCGGTGGATGCACGGGAGTTTCGTGACGAGCCTTTCTCGTCCGTCGGAGTAGCTTGAGCAGCAGTCATGGCACTTGTCGCTACGGTCACTTGGCTGTCCAACATGGTCGGACTTGGCGCCGATTCAGCAGCCACGGCGGGTTCGCACGAGCTGATAGCAGTTTGCGGCGGGTCTTCCTTCGGCGAATGTTTCTCCGAGACCGCCGGAGGATTCTCTTGATTGAGGACGTCATGCGAGGGGATGATGTCGGGCAGTTGTGGGATAGAAGGGGCACCTACCTTGCTGACAACCTTGGTTGGTTCGTTTGAGGACGATTCCACAACTTGGATGCACAGTGCATCCAATCTGACCGTCAGCGGATGCTGCGGTAGTTTCGTTCGGGACGCCGGATAGCTGCGGTTGCAAGAACTGAACTGGCACGTAGAGCACGGGCTGGTACTGCACCGGTGGGTACAGCAGGGCGACTTCAATGGACTGGATCGCCAGGAAGGTTTCCCGGAAGAGTTTCAAGAACTCCTTTCGCTTCTTCTCGTACGCGCTGGTTTCGGCAGGTTCGCACACGTCGATCAGCTCCATGTACAGCTCCTCGTACTCATCGACGGTTCCCTGAATCTTCTTCAAGAGCAGTCGAACCAGAGGCATGTTCATCTCCTGGGGATTCCCTTCTGCATGTTTCGCCTGGGCTCGGATTCGCTCGACTCGTGCGTGTACACGCTCGCACTTGTACACCAAAACTCTTCTTCGGACATTCTTAGATCGCTTTTTTCACTGGGTTGTGTTTCTGGGATGGAGTAGTTCTTCTTGGGGGCTTACAGGATGCGCGACATCGCCCGAGGTGTAGGGTCTAGCGACGGGTTCGCTGCCCTTAGGTGGGTTGATCTGAGGGACAGATCCAACCTGGCCACGGTAGAATCGGTCGACTTCTACCGTGCCACTCAGGTTTCGGCGACGCACACAACACTGCCTCACCTCTTGCTGTTTCTGTTCAGCGGCACTGTTTCTTCGGTCTGAAACTGGGAACACTATTCACGTCGTGGAACAGCAACAGTCTCGGGTTGCTCGTGTCACGGGTTGCCGCCGGAGTCACTTCCGGATGGCAGCGGGTTCACTTCTTGCGGTAGATCCGGGGCCGGTTGGCTCCGGAATCGTTTGACTTGTCCGGATTTGGAGACCGGTTTGCCTCCTCCTCCGGCGCGGTAGCGTCTGGCAGGGGTTTTTGGCGGTTTGCCTCACCCTTTCGCGCTGTGGTTCCGAAGCCGGTTTGCTACGGAAGTTTACGTTCGCAGGCCGGTTTGCCTCGAACTTTTACACTCGCGGAACAGGTTCTGAGGCCGGTTTGCTTTGAACCTCACACGCGATCCGGAACGTTCCAGGATAGAGGCCGGTTTGCCTCGGCGGAACTGTCACTCGTGAAATGGTTCTGAAGCCGGTTTGCTTCGCACCATTTTGCACTCGCGGATCGGGAACGTTCTGTGGCAGAGGCCGGTTTGCCTCGCCAGTTCTTCTTCTTCTTCCTAGTCACTGGAACCATCCAATCACTCGACCATCCGGTTCGATTGGACCAATGTTGCCGCCGGAACTCGATCGGCGGTGAAATTGTGACGGCGGAATTAGTGGACTGTAAATTTGTTGGGAGGGAACGATTCCAGGGAAGAAAAATGCACTGACTTTCACTAAACTAAACTAAAACTATTTATTTAGATAAAAGTAGTTGCAGAACGTCTGCACCGAGCGCGATCCACGAGGCGAGTGTGCAAAGTTTTGACAGCGCGCTTTTTCTCTTTCTCTCTCTTTCGGCGCTGTAAGGTTGGCAGCGATGCGTCGGCTACACGCTGCGTGTCGATTGCGCGAAGTCGGGGAGAACATAATCACGTTCGGGACCGAACAGTAATTTTTGTAATTTTTGTAATTTTTGTAATTTTTGTAATTTTTGTAATTTTTGTAATTTTTGTAATTTTTGTAATTTTTGTAATTTTTGTAATTTTTGTAATTTTTGTAATTTTTGTAATTTTTGTAATTTTTGTAATTTTTGTAATTTTTGTAATTTTTGTAATTTTTGTAATTTTTGTAATTTTTGTAATTTTTGTAATTTTTGTAATTTTTGTAAGTTTTGTATTTTTTGTAATTTTTGTAATTTTTGTATTTTTTTAATTTTTGTAATTTTTGTATTTTTTGTAATTTTTGTAATTTAAGCAATTTTTGTATTTTTTGTAACTTTTGTAATTTTTGTAATTTTTGTAATATTTGTAATATTTGTAATTTTTGTAATTTTTGTAATATTTGTAATATTTGTAATTTTTGTAATTTTTGTAATTTTTGTAATTTTTGTAATTTTTGTAATTTTTGTAATTTTTGTAATTTTTGTAATTTTTGTAATTTTTGTAATTTTTGTAATTTTTGTAATTTTTGAAATTTTTGTAATTTTTGTATTTTTTGAAATTTTTGTAATTTTTGTAATTTTTGAAATTTTTGTAATTTTTGTAATTTTTGT
Organism: Culex pipiens pallens; assembly: GCF_016801865.2. Taxonomy (NCBI): domain Eukaryota; kingdom Metazoa; phylum Arthropoda; class Insecta; order Diptera; family Culicidae; genus Culex; species Culex pipiens. Next base: position 43,684,015 of record NC_068937.1, on the reverse strand, counting down.
AATTTTTGTAATTTTTGTAATTTTTGTAATTTTTGAAATTTTGGTAATTTTTGTAATTTTTGTAATTTATGTAATTATTTTAATTTTTGTTATTTTCGTAATTTTTGTAATTTTGTAATTTTTGTAATTTTTGTAATTTTTGTAATTTTTGTAATTTTTGTAATTTTTGTAATTTTTGTAATTTTTGTAATTTTTGTAATTTTTGTATTTTTTGTAATTTTTGTAATTTTGGTATTTTTTGTGATTTTTGTAATTTTTGTAATTTTTGTAATTTTTGTAATTTTTGTGATTTTTGTAATTTTTGTAATTTTTGTAATTTTTGTAATTTTTGTAATTTTTGTAATTTTTGTAATTTTTGTAATTTTTGTAATTTTTGTAATTTTTGTAATTTTTGTAATTTTTGTAATTTTTGTGATTTTTGTAATTTTTGTAATTTTTGTAATTTTTGTAATTTTTGTATTTTTTGTAATTTTTGTAATTTTTGTAATTTTTGTAATTTTTGTAATTTTTGTTATTTTTGTAATTTTTGTAATTTTTGTAATTTTTGTAATTTTTGTAATTTGTGTAATATTTGTAATATTTGTAATATTTGTAATTTTTGTAATTTTTGTAATTTTTGTAATTTTTGTAATTTTTGTAATTTTTGTAATTTTTGTAATTTTTGTAATTTTTGTAATTTTTGTAATTTTTGTAATTTTTGAAATTTTTGTAATTTTTGAAATTTTTGTAATTTTTGTAATTTTTGTAATTTTTGTAATTTTTGTAATTTTTGTAATTTTTGTAATTTTTGTAATTTTTGTAATTTTTGTTATTTTTGTAATTTTTGTAATTTTTGTAATTTTTGTAATTTTTGTAATTTTTGTAATTTTTGTGATTTTTGTAATTTTTGTAATTTTTGTAATTTTTGTAATTTTTGTAATTTTTGTAATTTTTGTAATTTTTGTAATTTTTGTTGTTTTTGTAATTTTTGTAATTTTTGTAATTTTTGTAATTTTTGTAATTTTTGTAATTTTTGTAATTTTTGTAATTTTTGTAATTTTTGTAATTTTTGTAATTTTTGTAATTTTTGTAATTTTTGTAATTTTTGTAATTTTTGTAATTTTTGTAATTTTTGTAATTTTTGTAATTTTTGTAATTTTTGTAATTTTTGTAATTTTTGTAATTTTTGTAATTTTTGTAATTTTTGTAATTTTTGTAATTTTTGTAATTTTTGTAATTTTTGTAATTTTTGTAATTTTTGTAATTTTTGTAATTTTTGTAATTTTTGTAATTTTTGTAATTTTTGTAATTTTTGTAATTTTTGTAATTTTTGTAATTTTTGTAATTTTTGTAATTTTTGTAATTTTTGTAATTTTTGTAATTTTTGTAATTTTTGTAATTTTTGTAATTTTTGTAATTTTTGTAATTTTTGTAATTTTTGATATTTTTATTATTTTTTTTCATTTAACAGCGTTTAGTTTTGCACTTTAATGCTTTTTGCAAATTTGTTTTTGGAGACCACAGTGCAACTGTAGGAAAAAAATGTACATGATTTAATTTGAATTTTTGCAAATTTTTAGTAGAGCATTACTATCAAAAAAATGCCACAACTTTCAGCGAGAATCATTAATTATTTATGTTTTTGAGTTTTTTTTTGTTATAATAAACGTTTGAGTAATTTTGAATACATAAAATTTGTAGGAAATTTTGAATTACTTTAACCCTCTACAACCTAACCCCGCCTCTAGACGGGCTTCGATTTGAAAAATCGCCAAAAATCCATTTTTCAACCAATTTTTGATCTTTAAAAAGCACTGGAAAGAAGAACTCTTAAAATTTTAGAAAATTTCAGGGTTGGAAGTTTAACTTGTTTTATGTGACTTTGCCAATGTTTTTAAAAATGTCATTTTTTTAGGGGTCAACTTAGGCTGTGTTTTTCACTAACATTTCCAACATTTTCAGTAAAAAGAAGTATGCAGTAATTTTTGTAGTGTCCCAGACTATGCCTCTACGCATTTTTTTTGCAATTTAAATGATGATGGTGCGATTCTATAGCAGAAAATGTGAAAAACATGCAAAAAATTGAAAAAGTGACTGTAAAAACATGAAAAAATTAGATAGGCGAAATGTAATTATATTAGGTGGTAGAGTAGGCCAAATACTACCAAAAACAAACATAAACTAAACAAGATAAATGCAAATTAAAATACTAAAAATGAAACAAGAAAAACATAAAACAAGAGAAGTAAAGTTTTTCGTAGAACAAAAGTTGCTCAAAATGACCTCCTAAACACGGGAAAAATAAATATTTTCGAAAAAAAAATTTGGGCAGTAGAGGGTTAAAGTGCATAAATTTAGCATTTTTTAGGAATCAGTTCATCTTAACCATAATGAGAAGTGACCAGGTTACCAAACATATAAGAATGTCTACAATTAACGTGAAGACTTCCATCATTGTCATGATTTTTCGTTCAAAGATATAAATTTTGCGTCGCTTTCAATATTTTGACAAAATTCCTTCAACAAGTTGTTTAGAATAGTGCCCTACACATGCTGATTCCTTTTGGTAACGATTATCCCATTCCTTGTAAAGTTATGGAAATCGTTATTAATCAATGATTGCCAACTAGGACGTCAATGACTGTGCCACAAAATTATATAAATTTTGAAGCACATTTGATTTACATCAAAAATTCTTTCAGTGGTTTCAAGAAGGCAACAACCAGCACATGTTGATTCCTTTTGGTGCTGAAATTCGTTAAATTGAATTTAATACAGAATATTTTATAGTGATGATCAATTTTCTTTAAAAATGATCAACTGCTTCACCTTAACATTGTTTATTTATATCGTTTTTTGAAATATAAGTTTAAATAAGAAAAAAAAACGTAATATACGAGAAACTTTAACATTGAAGCCACCCGCCAATTTTGGGAATCAATCGTAACCCCAACATTTTAGACTAGTCAGCGCCACTGATCTCTTGAATCTCTTGAATCTCTTGAATCTATGAACCGCCTAAATCGCTTGAAACGTATAATTAACTCAAGATCCCGGGAAACTTTTGCCGGACTTCCCCCGAACGTCCGGGAGATGTCTTTTGTCCATAATCCAAGTTCATTCCCGGGGCTCGCAGGTCATTAGTGGAAGGCAATTAATCAAGCACCCGGAGAACGTGTGTACACACTGACAGTCAGAAGTCTAGCAAAAAGAAGAACTGACCACGCTGTCAGGAAACGTTGGACATCGGGCATTTTTCCGCTCGAAATCCCACCGGAGCGCTGAGCTTAATTCTTTGCCCACCTGGACATCTAATCTGCGAGGGGAGGGGAATTCCCTCGGACAACTCTTTTCTTTGAATCCTGCAGGACCTGCACCGTCATTCCGGGAGAGTATAAAAGATTCGCGCCATGCTGCAACCGGCTGCGATGGATGAATGGTCAAGCTGGCGAAACAATAGCCGGCCACCACCCTCTCGGAATGGGTTGCGTATAATGAGAAAAATGGGCTGCTGCCCATTCGGGAGCTTGCTCTGGATCGATGTTTTTTTTGCTCGAGTCAGAGAAAGAGAAAGTGAGGTATTACAAATTACCCAGGTGGAACCGCTGTTGAAAATGTTAAATAGAGGAAAAATATTTGAAAATGAAATTTTGAAACTAGATGGCACTGTTTTGCAACACAATATTTCATTGCTTAGTCTACATTTAGGCGTTAGTCCTTTCCAAAGATATTGCCACGAATAACAATTGCCTGGTACCACTCACCAGTTGGGAACTTGCTGGGAAACGGTGAAAATAGATGAAGAAAAGGGAAAACAATCATTAGTTTTCTTTTTTGTTGTGCGCTTTAGTTTTGTGAGAAGTTCTCTATTTTTGTTCGTTCTGGGATACCAGCAGTTAAATGTTACAATCCATAGAATGTTGTAAAAGAAGCAAAGTAGGTGTTTTATGATGGTTCTCTTCTTTGCTTTAATGAACCTTTTAATGCAGTAAGTACGGTGGTATTTGCCCTAGGTAAGCTTTATAGACGTTTAATCAACTCCTTGTTTATATCTATATGGTATACTTTTCTGTAATGTAATTGCACTCAAAAAATAAAGATTGCAATTCCATGGAAAAGTATAAGGCTGTAAGATTGAATAGTACCGTTAGTGGGGTTGATATTGGGTCTGGGAGGTGAGAATGGGTCAAATTGTTTTTTACGGATTTAATCATTCTTCAAAATGACATCTCGAAAAATCAACTTTTCAATATTTTTGTAAGAATTGCTCGAAAAGTACCCAAATGTTTGGAAATCTCTACTTCAAACATTGTAGCATGTCTATACGATTCTCTTGAACAAGAAACACTGTTGGATGACTTGTTTTACCATATCTTTGTATTTTAGCATCATTTTAGTTTCATTTGACCCAATGTCACTCCCTCTAAGGAATGAGATGGGGTCACATTGACCATTGAAAATCGGACCATTAGTTGCTGAGATATTGACATTAGAAAATGGTGAGTTGTTTGAGTGAGACTTAGAAAACATAAATTTTCTAAGTTTGTAAATCTTTGCATGACAATATCTCAGCAACTAAGGGTCATATCAACAAAGTTCAAAAAAGCAAAATATAGAGAATTTTCTTAGCTTTTCAAACATATTTTTTTCAAAAGTGAGCAAACATGGACACTAATTTAAAAAAATTAAAAACTGCGACTATTTTCAAAAAAGTCACCTAAATATAGATTTAACTTGAAAACGGTGCACTTTAATAAAATTTCACTTAAGTACTTTTTAATTGTAAATTCGATTTAACATCGAAAAGAAGTTGAAAAACCAATATTTTGATATTTTTTTTAAATCAGTATTGATTCAAAAATTCATAACGCGGTCAAAGATTTTTTGCACATTTTGGAAATTTCTGAAAAGTTGGCATTGGATGTCCCCTAAAACATATGGGTAATGCTCCGTCAGCTCACACAGAAGATGCCCCGACCCCTCTTTGATTTGCGTGAAACTTTGACCTAAGGGGTAACTTTTGTGCCTGAACACGAACCCGAGGTCCGTTTTTTGATATCTCGTGACGGAGGGGCGGTACGACCCCTTTCATTTTTGAACATGCGAAAAAAGAGGTGTTTTTCAATAATTTGCAGCCTGAAAAGGTGATGAGATAGTAATTTGGTGTCAAAGGGACTTTTATGTAAAATTAGACGACCGATTTGATGGCGTACTCAGAATTCCGAAAAAACTTATTTTTCATCGGAAAAACACCAAAAACGTTTTAAAAACTCTCCCATTTTCCGTAACTCGACTGTAATTTTTTTTTTGGATAGTGTCATTTTAAGGGAAATTTAATGTTCTTTTCGAATCTACATTGATCTAGAAGGGTCATTTTTTCAATTAGAAATCAATTTTTCATTTTCAAATTTCGTGTTTTTTCTAACTTTGCAGGGCAATTTTTTAGAGTTTAATAATGTTCTACAAAGTTGTAGAGCAGACAATTACAAAAATTGTGATATATAACATAAGGGGTTTGCTTATAAACATCATAAGTTATCGCGATTTTACCAAGCGGTTTCCTGCATCAAGGATTACTGACCAGTCTTAATGGAATTACCAGGATTACTGGCAATATGTCACGAATTACTTTGATTTCCCAGAATTACTTGGGATTTCCAGAAACCACGCAGAATTGCTCAAATTTACAAAAAATAACTTGGAATTACTGCCTAGCTTCCAGCATATCGAAAAAAGTCTTTGGAATTGGATCTAATGACAGCTGAGTTCTCTACGGAGTCGGTCTTTTTTTTTTATTCTTAATTTTTGTATTTTTTAATCCGGCTGAAACTTTTTTGGTGCCTTCGGTATGCCCAAAGAAGCCATATTGCATAAATAGCTTGTCCATTTAATTTTCCATACAAATTTGGCAGCTGTCCATACAAAAATGATGTATGAAAATTCAAAAATCTGTACCTTTTGATGGAATTTTTTGATTGATTTGGTGTCTTCGGCAAAGTTGTAGGTATGGATATAGACTACACTGAAAAAAATTATACTGGGTAAAAACATTTTTTGGTGATTTTTCATTTGACTTTTTATTACTAAAACTTGATTTGCATAAAAACACTATTTTAATTTTTTTTATATGTTTTAGAGGACATCAAATGCCAACTTTTTAGAAATTTCCAGAATGGGCAAAAAATCATTGCCCAAGTTATGATTTTTTGAATCAATACATTTTTTATCAAAAAATCAAAAAATTGGTCGCAAAAATTTTTCAATTTTATTTTTCGATGTAAACTCTAATTTGCAATCAAAAAGTACTTCAGTGAAATTTTGATAAAGTGCACCGTTTTCAAGTTATATCCATTTTTATGTAACTTTTTTCAAAATAGTCGCAGTTATTGATTTTTTGAAAATAGTGCCCATGTTTGCCCACTTATTTTTTTTTCATTGCTGAGATATCGACTTTAGAAAATGGTGGGTTGTTTGGGTGATACTCAGAAAATACCGTAAACTGGGGTCAATCGGGACACATGGGGCGAATTAGGACAGCAGTATATTTTGATTTTTCTAGTTGGTTTAGGTTATAACAGACTCAGGCTAACAAAATGTGTACATCCATTTCCAAATTTAAAAGCTTTAAGTGCTCTAAAAACTGCTGTCCTTATTCAGACTGTAGTCCCGATTCACCCCAGATTACGGTTTCAATTTTCTTGTTTTTAAACCTTAGCATGGCAATATCTCAGCAACTAAGGATCGTATCAACAAAGTCCAAAAAAGCAAAATATAGAGAATTTTCTCAGCTTTTCAAAAATATTTTTTTCATAAGTGGACAAACATGGGCACTATTTTTAAAAAAATCAATAACTATGACTATTTTGAAAAAAGTTACATAAAAATGGCTATAACTTGAAAACGGTGCACTTTATAAAAAATTCACTAAAGTACTTTTTGATTGCAAATTCTATTTTAAATCGAAAAATAAAATTGAAAAATTTTCGCAACCAATATTTCGATTCTTTGAAAAAAATTGTATTGATTCAAAAAATCATAACTCGGTCAAAGATTGTTTGCCCATTCTGGAAATTTCTGAAAAGTTGGCATTTGATGTCCTCTAAAACATATAAAAAAAAATTAGTGTTTTTTTGCAAATCAAGTTTAAGTGACAAAAAGTGAAATAAAAAATCACCAAAAAAAAATTTTACCGAGTATAATTTTTTTCAGTGTAGTCCGTATCCATCCGTATCCGTATCCACCTACAACTTTGCCAAAGACACCAAATTGATTAAAAAATTCTTTCAAAAGATACAGATTTTTGAATTTTCTTACATCATTTTTGTATGGACAGCTGCCAAATTTGTATGGAAAATTAAATGGACAAGCTATTCATGCAAAATGGCTTTTTTGGGCATACCGAAGGCACCAAAAAAGTTTCAGCCGGATTAAAAAATACAAAAAAATCGAATGACCGAAATCTCAGAGTGTTGCTCAGCTGTCAAACGCACAAAACCACGTGCTTGGCAATAGTGCGTCCATCCCGGGAATTCTCGGCACAAAATTCCCAAGATTTTTATATCTTGTACGGGGAATTCCCGGAATTAAACAAAAATCTTAATTTGGCCTGGAAATTACATTAGCATTACAATTAACATGTTTAAACCTTGTTTAGATTGGTATTAATAGTATTGAGCTAATAGTATGATTTTGAAGCATAAAAAACACATCAAATATGAAGAAAACATTGATTTTATGACGTTTTCAAAAATTTCCCGGGAATAAAAAATATATTTTTTCAAACCTGGGAAAATTGGACGCTTTACTTGGAAATTATTCAATAATTGGGTAAATATCAACATCAGTTTAACAACTGATTTTGACGTTTGAGTGCTTTTTCATCCGAATACATTTTGTAACCTATGGTATTTGCATCCCAAGATTAGTGCGATCGTTTGTTCCGCGGCACGTTACGGAGGGAGCACTTGAGAAGGCTTGCGGGCAGAACGACCTACTAGCGTAGCTGTCCAGCCCCTATGGACGCTACCAACGCTGCACCGCTAGTTGCGCTAGTCACCGCTAGGAGCGCACGAGATCATCGCAAACGCCCGCCTTGGGTAGCGGCGATGATCAGGACGATGGGACGATGGGACGAAGGAGTCCAGAAGGAGGAGGTTGAGGATCGCTGGGAAAACCCCGCCATCGCAACGGTCACTTTGCCTGGTATTTTGTAGAAGAACGGTCGATACCCGTAATAACACCGTTTCAAAAGTGAAGTTTCGGGAGTGAAGTGGAAGCAGATCCGGTAGACGACATCCCGGAGGAAAGCCGTCCGACGATCGGAGATCCGGACGCAAGCAGGAGGAGCCTGCGTTGATTCGTGGACATCCAGGTAAATGTCGTTGCTTCCCCGATCTATCGCCGTCCAACCTCCCTCCGCCATCGCTAATTTCCGTCCCATTGTTCCTACAGAACCCCTCGGTGTACGTACGCTTCGCGTACCGGCCGGCACAGACGCATCCGTCCGCCGTAAGCCACCCGACACCTGCGGTATTCCCTGCGCGGTACCCAGTACCGCCGAGCACGATCGCTCACGCACGAGGATCGCCCGCGACACCGTTCCGGTGTGGGAACCGCCCTCGCGACGCCGCCATTTTGGTCTGCGGACCAACCGTCGCGAGATAAGACGCCAGCCTCGCCAGCCGTTACACCAACCGACGCCGGAAACCAGGCAGACCGGTGGATTCGTCCGCCGTAGTCCCAGAGTCCGTCAACACACTCGGGAACGTCGAGGCAGGTGGCGCAGAAGAGGGTCAAGTACGAGAGCAGCAGCTGACCGCCCATAGTGGTCGCAGAACGAGAGAGGAAGACGTGTCCCGCCCCGGTTGACCGAGTCCCGGAGGTCGGTGGAGGCGTGTAGCCGTTGTTCCAGGAACGCGAGCTGAGAGTGGAGAGAAAGCGGAAGCAGTAGTTCCGGAAAGGGCCCGAAGAAGAAGGAAGAAGGACGTGTGAGGTAGGATTAGATAGTAAGGAAGTGGGGGATCGAGGAACGAAGAACGCGCAGCTTGAGTCTGCCGAATAAAACACGAGTTTCCGGAATAAAGTGGGTTTGTTTTGTCCGTTGGTCCAATCGAGTGTTTCCCTTTCCGATTCCGGATTAACATGCCGACCCTGAGGCAAAGAGGGGGGTCTCACTGATGCTGGGGTAGCCCACCATTAGTTACAATTTGAATTAGAAAGCATCCAAATTTGCGGATATTCCGAATCCGCTCTGTACTTCTTACAACCATAAAAGGAATCAAGAAAAAGCAAAATGCATTCTGCCGATTTACCTTTAAAGAATTACGTGTAGTTACTTGAGTTGATGGGAAATACACGAATTACTGAGTAACTATGGAATTACATGAATTACTACGGAATTACTAGGTAATTCCAGAATTACAGGAATTACTGCAGAATTGCGGAGTAATTCTGGAATTACTGAATTACTTACTCAAAATCCGAGTGAACCCGTACTAGCTATAACTTTGGTTTCTTACATGAAAATTAAAAGCCAATAAATAGAATCATAAAAGTTTACTCGAAATTATCATTTAAACAGTTATTTTTTATTATTTTATTATTTTCTAAAGTATGTTTTCACAAAAAAGAATTATGGAATTACCAGGATTTCTGGAATTATTAGTAATTACCAGGATTACTCTGGAATTACTCAGTAAATCTGGAATTACTGAATTACTTGCTCAAATTCCAAGTAATTCCGGATTAGTGACCAGTCTGACACGATGCTGGAAACCCTTTGGATTTTACGAAAAAAAAGTTTTGAAAAAGTTGGTCGTCGTCGATCCTGGCCGTTCATCGTCACTTTTGAGCCGTTGAGCATGATAATGCAAAATCTGATTTCGCAGATATAATTTTTTGACAAAAAAAGTAGTTTTTTCTGAATGTCGAAAAAACGTATCTAATCTTATCTAATCTAATGTCGAAAAAACGGATAAAAAAAAAAAACAACAAATGAATTAAATCGAATTTGCAATCAAAAATACTTTACATTTGAAACAATTTTTAAAATTTTAAAACGTTCTCAAGTGATTGCCTCTTTTTGGTATTAATTTTCGATTTATTTTTCTTTTTTTGCACTTTAAAATACTTCTAAAAAATTAAACATTTATGGAATTTTCATTAAAAATAATTTAAATTCAGCATAGCTTTTAAAAATGTCTGCAAATAAAATAGATAATTTCTTAGTTCAGAACAATTGTTTAAATTTGAAATTATTTGGTTGATAAGATCAGAAAATTTCCTAAAAGTTTCTATGTTTTAACATTAAAAATAGAACCAACAGTTTTCGAGATATCGACAGTTGAAAATTACAGGCTAATTAGGTGACATCTATTCGAATTTGTTGTGAGGCAGTATTTCATAAACTAATTGTCCGATTTTCAAAGTTCCAGAGAGAAAATTGTAGGACAGCTTATCAAAAATATGTTTTTCATTGGTGATTTGCCTCCATGATGTACTTAAAAAACGATTTTTTTTAATTTTCGACAGTTTAACCTTAAAGTGACTATTGTGCAATTCTCTTCGAAATCGGCCGATTTTTGCCATTTTTATTTTTTGTATTTTTTTTATTTGGCTCAAACTTTGTGGGGGCCTTTCCTATGACCAAAGAAGCTATTTTATGTCATTGGTTCACCCATACAAGTCTCCATACAATTTTGGCTGCTGTCCATACAAAAATGGTACGTAAATATTCAAACAGCTGTAACTTTTAAGTGAATTTTCTGATCAATTTGGTGTCTTCGGCAAAGTTGTAGGTATTGTTGAGGACTAGTTAGAAAAAAATAGGCACCAAAATTTTTTTATACGTTTTAGGGGACAAAAATCCGCAACTTTTGAGCCATAGAGAAGTATGGTTAAAAAATCTGCCGCCAAGTTACGATTTTGCAAAAATAGTGATTTTTGAAAAAAATCGTTATCCAAAGAAAGAAAATTTGTTCTAATTGTCTAAGAGACATTGAAGATTGGACCTCTGGTTACTGAGATACAGCGGCTTAAGCAAAAAGAAACAGGAAAATTGAAGTTTTCTAAGTCTTACCCAAAAAACCCACTATTTTCTGATGTCGATATCTCAGCAACTAATGGTCCGATTTTCAATGTTAAAACATGAAACCTTCGTAAAATTATCCGATCTTTTCGAAAAAAATACTTTCAAATTTTTTAAATCAAGACTGACATTTTTAAAGGGCCAAACATTGAAGATAACGCCCATTTAAAATGCTAGTCTTAATTTTAAATTTTTGAAAATATTGTTTTCGGAAAGACCGGAAAATTTCACGAATGTTTCGTGTTTTAATATTGAAAATTGGACCAATAGTTGCTGAGATATCGACATTAGAAAATAGTGTTTTTTTGGGTAAGACTTGGAAAACTTCAATTTTCCTGTTTCTTTTTGTTTAAGCCGCTGTATCTAGGCTTGATGATTGGTTGTTTGATCTTTTTTAATCTTAGCTTTATTTTTTGAAAAAAATATAAGTGTTTTGTGATGTTACTCATTGACACTTCAATTTTAAATCGATGACATCTCGGAAACCTTGATACAATTTTCAATGTTAAAATAGATGTTGAACTTTTACAGATTAGATGATTAATTTTTTTTCAAAGATTGAGTATTGATTGTCTTTTACTTGGTCTCTTATAAAAGTATCAAATAACCTCGAATTCAAATTCAAATTTATTCGAAGCCGCATTTCACGCACCATTTGGCGACACGTGCCATGCGTGGCTTGGATTCGCTCCTTACGAGGACAACATAATCTGCGGCCTAGATATTTCCCACGCAGGTCCTTCTCGGTGTTTTTTGTGCGAAATTTTGTCACACCTGTCGCCGAGGATTTGCGTATTTTTGCCGGCTTTCTTCGCCGAGGCGCATAAGCAGCATGTTTTGGCGCGTGGAAAATGTTCAAAAAATAGAAGCGAAAAAAATCCGCGCCTGGATGCGGTTGCCGATGCTTAAATTTTCAATCAAGAGAAGAAAAAAAAATCTCGAACGATGCCGTCGATCGCGGTGGCCACGTGGTGCGAAATTGTAAAATTAAAATTTTTCCCGCTTCCTGCGGGTAGTGCGCGCCACGTGTTGGCAAGCCGAAAGCCACCATGCAGTGCTGGGAACGAACAAATTGAGGATGTTTGGTAGAGAGCAGAGTCGAGACAAGGCCTGCCAGCCGTGAGAGGGGAAGGAAAACTTTTTGACATTAGTGGTGAAACATTGGCCACAGATTGTCGGGTTTTGCTGGAAAGTGGAAAGTTCGATGTAAATTGGGGAACAAACGCGGTGGTGAAATGTTTCACTTCAGGTTCTGGGAGAACCGAAGAAAAGTTTGATTCCAGGTTTTTAAATGAAACTACAAAAAATAAATCTGAATAAAATCAATCATTGGTGATTTTTTTTCTTTTAAAACCATAAACTCAAGAAATGAAAGATTTAAGGGTTTTTTTTTAATTTTCTTCAAATTGTAACAACCCCTTTTAAAAGTGTCGTTCGCCAACCGGGAAAACCAACGCTCAAGTGGAGTGTCGTGAAACAACGACCCTGAAAAAAAGCCCCTTCGCGATGTTATTCCAGCTGCACCTCGAGAGCACTCCTCTTCCGGAGAGAGTTCTTTCGCGGCTACAAAGTGGCACAACACGACGACTTTAACAAGATCTCCCGTCCCGGAAACTCTCTTGCGCACTCCAGGCTCGCGGATGGATGACACTTTTTGCGTTCTCGAAAAAGTGCATCCAGTGCCGGTGGATGGAAAGTGGGAAAAGGGGAGTTTGTGTTTACGAGGAGCAAAACTTTTGCATTTCCCGAGGATTTCGCTTTGGAGTAGTTCTTTGGATAATCGAATTTATGTTTATTTTTATTTTCTTATTTCTCTCCGTAAAAGATACTTGTGAAGCTCAACCAATGAAACAGAATTGCTTTTTTTAGATTATCAAGGAAATAATATTTAAAAATAGGGTTTTTTTGGATTTCGAGAGATTTTCCTCCAGGACTCAACGGATATTGACACTCGAGACAGAGATTAATTGAGAGGTGGCTACCGCGAAGGCTCTCTTCACGGCAGATGTGCCGAAGCCACGGCGTGGAACGAAGGAGTTTCAAATCCAATTTCGAGTCTCCTGGGTGGGAAGCCAACTTTTTAGCTGACCACCAACCCCGGACGGACAGCTGGTCCATCCGTAATAGACTGTCATTAAAAATTCATTAGTTTTCCAGAGGAGAGGATAGGGTATCACTCCCACACAAGGAAGTTTGTCGACGCCAAACTTGGGCACACTCAACCGCAGCACTACACACTCGGAAAGTGCAACATATTTTTTAACAAGATGGGAAGAATAAGAAGAAAAACCCACTCATAAAAGTGCAATTGCATCCGGAAAGGACACCTGTTCTTTTTGCTGCTGCTCAAAACTTCAATCTGTAGGGTGTCGTATCGGGGACAGGACAGGATGACTCGAGTTTTCTTAAGAAAAGGGCTGGGACATTTGGGGTTATATTTTTTTAATCGGAACTTTAAAAACCTTTAATAAAAACATTTTTTTTAATTGCTCTTAAACAATAAGATAATCCAAATCCGGGTATCTCACGATGCTACTGCCTGAGATTAAATATTGGGCTATAACTAGGCTGAATTTCAAGTTTAAGCTCAATCGGACTATGGTAACCCCTTTAAGGGGAGAGTGCATGGCCCGGGAGCGCTTTTTTGCTCATCATGGCAGTGCTGCCAGTAAATCAAGTTTGATTTTTATTAACTGAGATTTATTTTGAGAATTTTTTTATGTCGATTGATCTAAAATTTTTGTGAAGAGTCTATGTTGATCATTTTCATGACCGAGTGGCCACTTGAGTGTTTCCGGGTGATGCACTCAATCGTTAAAGCTTTTGAAGTTTCTTTGTGAAACAAAGTATGGAGATAGGCCAGCGCAGTAGTCGCAGTATGTTTACGATTTCTCGGATGTTGTTTAAAGATTCCTAAAGACTTTTCATGGCCAAAAATCACGAGTTTCAAAAATGCTGAAATTTGTATGGTCCAATCTCAGACCAATGCCAGACTCAATGTTACCTCTGATGACGGTACTTTAAAAATTATCAATAAAATGTTGTGTTCAAGCACTTTGGAAATGTATGGCTTGCTTTTAAATTTTCGACCATATTTTAAATATTTCAAAACATTTGAAAATTTCACCAAGATTTCGTAAGATTTCGAAAAAAATACTCAAATTTGCAGTATTTTACAAATGATCGGAAATTGTTCATACATTTTGATAGTAATGATGTTTTTGTGAAATACTCAAATTATTTACAAAGCTACGTATTGTCGAAAAAAATACTCAAAATCTCATCATGTTACAATATGAGTATCAAATGATCGGAAATTTGTCAAACATTTTGACAGTAATCAATTTATGTAACTCTAAAAAAATTCACAAACTATGTCTTTTTGAAAAAATAATTTAATTTAAAAAAATATTTTATTACTATCGAAGTGTAAGAAAAAATACTGATCATTTGATACCCATATTGTAAACAAGTTCAATTTTTAGTATTTTTTTTGGAAAGCGTTATTTTGTGAAAATTTTAAGTATTTTACAAAATAAATATTATTACTTTCGAAATGTATGGAAATTTATTACTTTTGAAATGTATGCAAAAATTCCGATCATTTGAGACCCATATTACAAAAAACTTGAATTTCGTTATCGAGCTATGGGACGCAGCCATAGGGGAAATCCGGCCCGTTGTGGTCGGTCGCCTGATCTGCTACGCGTCCAGCGGTCACTCCGTAGGGGTGCGCTGGACGCAGCACGTTAGTGGTCACTCCGTAGGGGCGAGCCTAACCCCCGAGCAAGTGGAGGCCACCGGCGGCTGAATCGACTATTTTGGAAGGAGCTAGCAGCTGGAGGTTCGGCGGTGGAGCTGACGTTGTTGCTGTTGTATGCTGTGATGCTGCAAATGCTGGTTTTGAATGCTGAAAGAATGCTGAGTGAAGAATTAGAGCAACTCAAATCGAACTATGAATTCTGCAAACTCTTTTAGTAGTAAGTATTTTATCTCGAATGTAGTTTTAAATCTTAGTTTTTGGGTTAGTTTAGTAAGTTCTCTGCGATGTTCATCTTTCGATTTTGATAATGGATAATCTTCCGCCTAATAATGCCTCTGCAAACGTATTTATTACCAACGCTGTAGTTAACGCTATTTTTAATCAAAATAAGTTAAATATTTGTCATATTAATGTTCAAAGTTTATCTGCTAGAAGTTTTAGCAAATTTGAAGAGTTGAAGTTGACTTTCACGCAAAGTAAAGCGGATATTATCTGTTTTACTGAAACCTGGCTTGATAATTCCATAACGGATTCAATGATCTGTATAGAAGGTTATCAACTAATTCGAAATGATCGTAACCGCCGTGGTGGTGGTATTTGTGTTTATTTTAGGAAAGGTTTTCAATGCAGAATTCTTGAAAAATCGTCAAATGACCCAATCCCTCCCAATCGTAGTACCGAATTTTTAATTCTTGATTTCATGTGTAGTAATGAACACTTCCTACTTGGTATTATCTACAACCCACCTTAATTAGACTGTGCTGATATATTACACAATCTAATTTCTAAATATCATTCCAAATACAAATCAACTTATTTCATCGGTGATTTTAATACTGATCCTTCCAAATCGAATACCACATCGGTCCGTTTTTGTGAAATATTAGAAATGATGTCTTATTGCTGTATTAATGAAGAGCCTACTTTCTTTTATAACTCTGGTTGTTCGTTATTAGATCTTTTTCTTACAGATAACCCTGATTCGGTCTTAAAATTTAACCAAGTTTCTATGCCCGGAATCTCTAGGCACGATTTAATTTTGGCAACTATTGATTTCTCATTGAATCCTGATACAAATAGAGTTTGGTATCGTGATTACAATTTTGCTGATTTACCTGCAATTCAAAATGCGTTCTATAATACTAATTGGACTAATTACTTTGAAATCTCGGATCCTAACAGATTAGTTGATTTACTTAATGAACATCTGGTTTACTCTTTTAATGAATTTGTTCCGCTTAGACTAAGCAAAACTAAATCAAATCCTTGGTTTAGCAATACGATTCAGAGTGTTATGATTGATAGAGATATTGCATATAGAAACTGGAAGCACAGTAATTTAGATACAGACCACTCACTCTACAAGACTCTCAGAAATCGTGTAAATCTGTTGATAAAAAATGCTAAATCTAACCACCTTAAACAAAGAATTAACGTTTCTGCTCCCAGTAAACAGCTCTGGAGGAATATTAAAAATCTTGGCATCACCAAGAGTAATTCATCCTCGACAGTGTGTGATAGTTCTGCTAATGATATTAATCAAGTTTTTACGTCTAACTTCACTCCGTCACAAATCTGTACTAGTATTCACAATGCAAACCCAAATGGTTTTCACTTTAAACCCGTAGAAAATCATGAAATAACACAGTTCAACAAAAAATCAAATGTTTCTTGTCTCTGAGACGAGAATATGTGTTCCTAGTAGATTTTTGCCTGCTGAATCCGAATCCGGGTCCCAAATTGCTCCAAATGGTCCCAATTTTGACATACACCCGTTTGAAATGTTAGTTTAGGCCAAAATTAGCTACTTTGTCGACTATTTTACAAAAGAACTATTGAATAAACAACTAAACCAATACATGTATCTTGAAGTTCACGATTTCCCCTTTCTGAAACACCCCTGGTTCTTAAAATTTGATTGTTTCTACGCATATTTATAGCCATTTTAAAATTAGAATTTGACTTGCATGCAAGTTGGAAAAACTTGAATGAGAACCATCTGAAAATATAATTTTAAAATGGCTATAAATATGCGTAGAAACAATCAAATTTTAAAAACCAGGGGTGTTTCAGAAAGGGGAAAACGTGAACTTTAAGATACATGTATTGGTTTAGT
Source organism: Culex pipiens pallens (assembly GCF_016801865.2). NCBI lineage: Eukaryota > Metazoa > Arthropoda > Insecta > Diptera > Culicidae > Culex > Culex pipiens. The sequence continues at coordinate 43,667,071 of NC_068937.1, read as the reverse complement.
TGTTTATTCAATAGTTCTTTTATAAAATAGTCAACAAAGTTGCTAATTTTGGCCTAAACTAACATTTCAAACGGGTGTATCTCAAAATTGGGACCATTTGGAGCAATTCTGGACCCGGATTCGGGTTCAGCAGGCAAAATTCTACTAGGAACACATATACTCGTCTCAGAGACAAAATCTTGTTGGACTGTGTAATTAATGCAATTTTCTCTATTAGTTCCAATGCTGTTGGTCTTGACAATGTCCCCATAAAATTTATAAAAATTATGTTGCCTTTAATTTTACCGATGATTTTCCACCTATTCAATTCAATCATTATAAGTTCTGTTTTTCCCCAAGCTTGGAAGAGAGTCAAAGTAATACCAATTAAGAAAAAAGCTTCATCCTCTTGTGTTACAAATATGAGACCAATTAGTATCCTTAGCGCACTTTCGAAAGTTCTTGAAAAAATACTGAAAGCACAAATCCAGGGTTACATAAATGAATTTGATCTATTATCACCTTTCCAGTCTGGGTTTAGAAAGGATCATAGCACTGAAACAGCCCTTATCAAAGTACATGATGATATTGCTTGCTGTGTTGATAAAAAAGGAGTTGCTATTTTACTTTTGGTAGACTTTGCCAAAGCATTCGATCGTGTCTCACATGCTAAACTTATTGATAAACTGATATCTATCTTTGGGTTTTCCCAACATGCTGCATCTCTAATTCAATCTTATTTATCAGAACGTAGTCAATGTGTCTATCACAATGACTGTTATTCGTTGTTCGAACTTATTCTCTCTGGTGTGCCTCAAGGTTCCGTACTTGGTCCTCTTCTTTTTTCATTGTTTATTAATGATTTGCCATCAATTTTAGATCATTGTTTGGTACATTTATTTGCTGACGACGTTCAAATTTACTATTGTGCCAAGAAAAATTCAAATAATCTTCTAATTTCGAATGAAATCAACCATGATCTGGCCAAAGTTCATCATTGGTCCGAAAATAATTTTCTTCCTATTAATCCAAGTAAAACAAAAGCTCTTCTTATAAGTAATCTAAAAACTCCACCTTCCCCGCCTCCATTAGTTATGTCAGGTGAAAGAATAGAAGTTTTTGAAAGCGCCAATAACCTTGGTATAATTTTTAACTCTAATCTGGACTGGAGCTCGCACATAAATGCACAAGTTGGAAAGGTGTATGGAACACTTAAAAAGCTTAATCTTATTACCAAAAATTTCGATATTGCCACGAAGCTTAAATTGTTTAAAACGCTAATCTATCCTCATTTTATCTATGGAGATTTCGTTCTTTCCAACGCTTCAGTGGCTGCACTTGATAGACTCAGAGTTGCCCTGAATGCATGTGTTCGATATGTATATAATCTTTCAAGATATGATAGTGTTACAAACTACCAAAGTAATCTCTTAGGATGTCCGTTTTCCCAATTCATTAAATTTCGCTCTTCAGTTACACTTTTCAGTTTCACTGTTAAGGTTACGAAGCTGTGAATTCATCATACTAAATCAAGATGTAATATTTTATAAGACTGTGTCTTACATTACATGAATAAACAATAATAATAATAATATAGTAATTTTTCGAAAATACGCAGTTTTTTTCCAACAATTTTTTTTTCGAAAATACGTAGTTTTGTGAAAATTTTGGGTATTTAAAAAAAAATCCCGATCATTTGTTACCTATATTGTAAAAAGCTGAAATTATGTAGTATTTTTTGGAAAATACGTAGTTTTGTGAAAATTTTGAGTAATTCACAAAAATCATGATTTCTAATGAAATGTATGAAAAAATTCCAATCATTTGTTACCCATATTGTAAAAAATTAAAAATTTTAGTATTTTTTCGAAAATGCGTAAATTTGTGAAAATTGTAAGTATTTTCAAAACTTTGTATTATAACTTTCGAAATGTTTGAAAAAATCCCGATCATTTGATTTTTTCGAGAAACATTGCATTTTCAAATTACAGCTTAAATACGTTTTTTTGTGTGAACATTTTCATGTAATTATAACTGCAACGGATAGCTGACATCATATCGATTCATTCATTCATAGTAATTCGGCCAATTTCTCCCATATTGCCAAAATCTCATAAGCTGTGTGTTTCAGTTAAGCACTTGGCAGTGCTTAACTGAGGCAGCTGCATGAATCATAACCGGGGCAGTGAAAAACCGAGGCGTGCAAAACCGGGGCATGACTGTACGAAAAAAAAAAACTTTTGTTTCATCACAAAAACTCAATTTTGGCATATTCTACTCCCTTCGTTTTTTTTTAAATTATTTGACATGTTTTAGAGCCAACATTTGAACTATATGGAATGACAGACCATATCACCTAGTCAGGATTTTTTTTGAAAAAAATGTTTTTTTTGAAAATTATCGAAAATTCCCCGAAAATTGAATTTTGAATCAAAAAGTACTTTTGTTTTTTTTTGATAATATACACCATTTTCGAGTTGAAGCCATTTTTAAGGGTTACATTTTCATAAAAATCTCTTTTTATTTGTTTTAAAAGGGCTCCATTTGCAATGTATGATTTGATTTTAAAAATCAGTTTTTTTTTGTCAACAGGTAGAGAAAATGTCACAACGAGTTTCATTTTTTAACATTGAAACTGGATCAATAGTTTCCAAGATAGCATCGATTGAAAATTATGGGACTCATTTTTCGTAATTTTAATTCTTTGCAAGGTCATATCTAAGCAACAAAGTCGGATCTACAATGTTCACAAGTAGTATAATTGTAAGGAATTTTCTCAGATTTTCAAATTCGTTTTGTTACAGAGATGGACAAGAATGGTTACTATTTATTAAAAATGATTTTTTTCTGCAAATTTCATCCTCAAAATGGGTTTAACAGTTTATTATGTTTAACAAAAGCTTGTATTTTAGTTATTTTTTTAAGGTAATTTGGAATTTGTCGATTAGGTATGTATCATTTTTCAAATCTATATATAAATAAAATTTCGACGGTTTTGTTCGAACGCGAATCAGTTCAATACGAAGCGTCGTAGCGAGGTGCTTTTTGTTGCATTGGGTTCGTATAAGCCCAAGGAAGGTTCTTACGCCAAAAAGTGACAACTTTGGCCACTCTGGAACCGACTCCAGAAAATCTGCAGATTGTATGGCAAAAAAGGCAGGACGAAGTTTGCCGGGAAGAGCTTGTATATCATAAATGTGTAGTAGTATTATCATTCAATAACTATTTTACTTAAATGTAATATTTTTAATTTAAACTGTATAGCATTGTACAATCTCTTCAACCCCATCTTCTCTCATGAACAGAAAAAAAACCTGAACCCAGAATCCTGGCTCCGAGCCATATCTTGTGGGTTTCACACACGGGGTTCGCCGTTTGGAAATCTAATCGAAAAACGGTGAATCAAGCTGTTTCCGATCTGTCCGATCTGTGTCAGTATGTGTGTGTGTGGAGAGCAGAACCGGAAGCGCCATTAAACGAAATGAAATTAAATTGCACATGTGGAGCAGACATTTAAACTTATGAGGATTTAAGGGGGTGAAGGTTTGAGGAAGGGTTTGATGTCCCTTTTTGAAGTTTTTTTTTTACTCGGATAGTTGTAGTATGACGAACCAAGATCTGAAGGGCAGCAACTTTCTGAGTCAAGTCAAAGACATAAATATTAATTTAAAGCAATTTTCGTTTTGAGTTTATGTTGAAAATAACCCTACGAATCGAACTCCAGTAAACGAATGGGACTTTCCTTTTTGCACAATAGTACTTCACAGTTATTGCTGGATTCCGGTCTATTCCGCACACACAAAACAAAACAAAAAAAAAAAATAGGGAAAAATCCGCACCACTGGCAAGGAAGGACCACAAACTGGGTTGCCAGCAGTAGTATAGCGTGTACGTACATAAAACTTTATTTATATCGACAACTTTTGCACATTTAGTTTATAAGATAATTCCCGGGGGTGTACTAACGTATCGTGCACTGTGTACGCCCGGAAGTGATCATCAGCATGGAACCTGCACCATATCTGGTGCTCCCCCGGATGGTGGCCGAACCCCGGTGCATCCTTGTGCTTACATGGAAGGACGAGCTTTTTTTGTTTTGCTGTTTTGTTTTTAAGTGACACCTCCTGCCAAGCTTTGGTGTCATTCTAAGCTCGTGGTGGGCACAATCAATCTGCATTTCTTTTTATTTTTTTTTTACTGTAAAATTTTATGATTCCAATTTGAATTTGAGATTTGTAATGATATTTTATCCATCAATTTCACAAGAATTAAAAAGTAAATCCGCACAAACCGAAGAAAGTCTGTACCGCTGAAATCGTTTTTTGTAGGCGTTTTGCAGAAGTTGTATGAATATTTTCTTTCGATCCAGTTTCACTATAGTTGTTGGATGCTGGTGGTACTCGCTGTCAGTTACACCCTCATGAGCGAGAAAAAAAATATGGCTAAAGCGATAGCTTAGCGTCGGGATATCGGGGTCGATCAACAATGGTTTATGGTAACCCAGGGGGTCAGATTGGCAGGATGTCCTATTTAGAGGAATTTAAAATGAAACAAGTTTTCTGTTTTTTGCTGATTTAAGAATAAGGTTGAAGTTGGTATTTTATTTTAAACTTTAACAAAAATTAGAACAAACAACAGCAATAAAAAAATGAAAAATTTAGGCCTTTTTAAACCTTTAATATACTTATGGGTCAATGATTTGTAAAAATGGCCATAACGAATATTAGATGTGCTTGTTTGGATAAATATAATGTGTCCAACCAAAACCAAAACCAAAACCAAAACCAAAACCAAAACCAAAACCAAAACCAAAACCAAAACCAAAACCAAAACCAAAACCAAAACCAAAACCAAAACCAAAACCAACACCAAAACCAAAACCAAAACCAAAACCAAAACCAAAACCAAAACCAAAACCAAAACCAAAACCAAAACCAAAACCAAAACCAAAACCAAAACCAAAACCAAAACCAAAACCAAAACCAAAACCAAAACCAAAACCAAAACCAAAACCAAAACCAAAACCAAAACCAAAACTAAAACCAAAACCAAAACCAAAACCAAAACCAAAACCAAAACCAAAACCAAAACCAAAACCAAAACCAAAACCAAAACCAAAACCAAAACCAAAACCAAAACCAAAACCAAAACCAAAACCAAAACCAAAACCAAAACCAAAACCAAAACCAAAACCAAAACCAAAACCAAAACCAAAACCAAAACCAAAACCAAAACCAAAACCAAAACCAAAACCAAAACCAAAACCAAAACCAAAACCAAAACCAAAACCAAAACCAAAACCAAAACCAAAACCAAAACCAAAACCAAAACCAAAACCAAAACCAAAACCAAAACCAAAACCAAAACCAAAACCAAAACCAAAACCAAAACCAAAACCAAAACCAAAACCAAAACCAAAACCAAAACCAAAACCAAAACCAAAACCAAAACCAAAACCAAAACCAAAACCAAAACCAAAACCAAAACCAAAACCAAAACCAAAACCAAAACCAAAACCAAAACCAAAACCAAAACCAAAACCAAAACCAAAACCAAAACCAAAACCAAAACCAAAACCAAAACCAAAACCAAAACCAAAACCAAAACCAAAACCAAAACCAAAACCAAAACCAAAACCAAAACCAAAACCAAAACCAAAACCAAAACCAAAACCAAAACCAAAACCAAAACCAAAACCAAAACCAAAACCAAAACCAAAACCAAAACCAAAACCAAAACCAAAACCAAAACCAAAACCAAAACCAAAACCAAAACCAAAACCAAAACCAAAACCAAAACCAAAACCAAAACCAAAACCAAAACCAAAACCAAAACCAAAACCAAAACCAAAACCAAAACCAAAACCAAAACCAAAACCAAAACCAAAACCAAAACCAAAACCAAAACCAAAACCAAAACCAAAACCAAAACCAAAACCAAAACCAAAACCAAAACCAAAACCAAAACCAAAACCAAAACCAAAACCAAAACCAAAACCAAAACCAAAACCAAAACCAAAACCAAAACCAAAACCAAAACCAAAACCAAAACCAAAACCAAAACCAAAACCAAAACCAAAACCAAAACCAAAACCAAAACCAAAACCAAAACCAAAACCAAAACCAAAACCAAAACCAAAACCAAAACCAAAACCAAAACCAAAACCAAAACCAAAACCAAAACCAAAACCAAAACCAAAACCAAAACCAAAACCAAAACCAAAACCAAAACCAAAACCAAAACCAAAACCAAAACCAAAACCAAAACCAAAACCAAAACCAAAACCAAAACCAAAACCAAAACCAAAACCAAAACCAAAACCAAAACCAAAACCAAAACCAAAACCAAAACCAAAACCAAAACCAAAACCAAAACCAAAACCAAAACCAAAACCAAAACCAAAACCAAAACCAAAACCAAAACCAAAACCAAAACCAAAACCAAAACCAAAACCAAAACCAAAACCAAAACCAAAACCAAAACCAAAACCGAAAACAAACACCTAGACTCAAACATGCACCTTAAAAAAACACACACACAGTGACAAACACAAACACGCACACTTAAAAAAAACATACACACACGCACAAGATTTACGCAAATCAAAGAGGGGTCGGGGGTTCTCTTTCCAATATTGCAAAGAATAACTCATTTGTTAAAAAAATGTTGAAAAAATCAAAATGTACAAAAAAATCGAATAAGTAGGTTTTCCCACACGAAGTACCGTAAACTGGGGTCAATCGGGACACATGGGGCGAATTGGGACAGCAGTTTTAACCATGTTGGAGCACAATATTTTGATTTTTTGGTTGGTTTCGGTTAGAACAGACTCAGGCCAACAAAATGTGTACATTAGCCTGTCCCATTTTGAGGTCATGTCGAGGAATTTCAGGTGCTCACTTCTTAAATGGTAGATTATGATGTTAGGAACAATGTTTTCTTAGACAAGAAAAAATAATAAAATACTTTCTCGCACCCCCTAGTCGATTTACTGAAAAAAGTCACTTTTTTGAACAAATTTTCTAAAATCGCTTGGAATCAATACAAAAACTGTTTCGATCAGGTGTGTATTATCTTCAAACGATAGGTTTTTGTCCATAGATTAAGATGCACTATCAATATTGGACGAAAATTTAAGTTTTTGGACTCTCCCAGGCGGATTTGTGTCGAAAAAATCGCATTTTTTCGAAACTTTTTTCAGAAATGTTCATTTAATTTAGGGTAGCCTATTTTTCCCAGTAAAACCAATACGTGCAGCTTGTAGGAAATTTCATGGCGAACATTTTTCTCTCTGAGAAAATGCAATTTCGACACTCCAGAGCCGAGATATTTGAGTTTTAGTGAGGAAAAAAGTGCCAATTTTCAAAATTTCTCAGAATTCTGAAGCAAGGCCTAATTACACGATGTAGCAAGCATATGTCTCAAAGGTCAGGGTATGCTTTTTATAGTAATTTTGGCCGCTGAATCCGAATCTGAAATCAAATTTCGTGCAAACAGTGATGTTTTGGAGCTACACCCTTTTGGAATGTTATTTGCGTGTTTAAGAGGTAGTTTTTGTAAATATTGCTCGGTTTGTTGTCGTATCAAGGTGCTCCGATTTGGATGAAACTTTCAGCGTTTGTTTGTCTATACATGAGATGAACTCATGCCAGTTTGGAGTTTGAATTTTCCGAGGATTTCGAATATGACAAAAGTGAGACTAAACAACAGGACAATAACTAACATTGTAAAATGTTTGTTATAGAAAAATCGAAAAACTATGAGAAAAACTGCGATTGGCCAAAAAAGTTATTACCGTAGGCTTATAGTCCATGAAATTCCCTAACTTGAACTAAAAGAGTATGGGTGTTGGAGGCTGTTGCAAAAATATATTGAGGTTAAAAAAAAAAAACAATTTTTAACAGTAATTTGCAAAAGCTATGAGAAAAAGTTAAACCAATCTTGGATGTCTATGGCTCATTTTGAAGTGCTTCAAAAGACCATTCAAATGCATCTAAGATAGTTGAAATTGATGAAGTTTTACTTAAATACGAGCAATTTTAAGATTTTTTATGTTTTTTGGTCCTCAATCTTCAATGCCCGTTTTACCCCACTTCCCTTTGTCTTAGAGGGCTCATTTTTGGCATGAGTTTATCTCATGTATAGACAAACAAACGCTGAAAGTTTCATCCAAATCGGAGCACCTCGATACGACTCTAGAACAAACCGAGCAATATTTACAAAAACTGCCTCTTAAACACGCAAATAACATTCCAAAAGGGTGTAGCTCCAAAACATCACTGTTTGCACGAAATTTGAATTCAGATTCGGATTCAGCGGCCAAAATTACTATAAAAAGCATACCCTGACCTTTGAGACATGTGCTTGCTACATCGTGTAATTAGTAGGCCTTGCTTCAGAATTCTGAGAAATTTTGAAAATTGGCACTTTTTTCCTCACTAAAACTCAAATATCTTGGCTCTGGAGTGTCGAAATTGCATTTTCTCAGAGAGAAAAATGTTCGCCATGAAATTTCCTACAAGCTGCACGTATTGGTTTCACTGGGAAAAATAGGCTACCCTGAATTAAATGAACATTTCTGAAAAAAGTTTCGAAAAAATGCGATTTTTTCGACACAAATCCGCCTGGGAGAGTCCAAAAACTTAAATTTTCGTCCAATATTGATAGTGCATCTTAATCTATGGACAAAAACCTATCGTTTGAAGATAATACACACCTGATCGAAACAGTTTTTGTATTGATTCCAAGCGATTTTAGAAAATTTGTTCAAAAAAGTGACTTTTTTCAGTAAATCGACTAGGGGGTGCGAGAAAGTATTTTATTATTTTTTCTTGTCTAAGAAAACATTGTTCCTAACATCATAATCTACCATTTAAGAAGTGAGCACCTGAAATTCCTCGACATGACCTCAAAATGGGACAGGCTAGTGTACATCCATTTCCAAATTTAAAAGCTTTAAGAGCGAGTCCACCAGCAAAGCATACCCATCTCGCATCGACCTCACCAATCTGCCTGAAATTTTCAGGGATTGTTTGTACATATAAAACTAGCATCTGGCCAAAATATGAGCACTCTAGGTCAACGGGAAGTGGGGCAAATCGGGACACAAAGTTTATTAGCCGTTTGGTTTTTCGCATCGGCAGCCAAATCTAAACACTATTTCAGTGAAATTCAAGTTGCAGAAGATGCGTTGGAACATCCTCTACCACCTGGTGCTAATATCTCGTTTTTGCCAAAAGTGGATATTAGCCGTTTTTTCGATGGTGGGCAGTCTAAAAACCGCTGTCCCTATTCAGACTGTAGTCCCGATTCACCCCAGATTACGGTATCATACAAGTAGGAACAAATCGCGAACATTTTGATCAATTGATAAAGTTTAATAGCATTTCGGAATGTTCTTTCAAAGTATTGGTAACAATGCAATTTATATTTGACAATATTATATAAAACGTTAGTCCAATTATGATTACCACAAATCCCAAACTCCAACAACTCAAACTGTTCCAGCTGCAACACCGTACCAATCAACCGGTTGAATGCAGAAGAACACTGGCAAACTTTATCATTCAAACCATCGTCATCCTCGTCGTCATTGACGTGTGCGCCCATAATGGGGATCCTTTCAATAATATCATTATCAACGGAAAACTTTTCCGTTTCCAGAAGCCACAAGCAATCAAGGCTCTTCCCCACCCCTCTACCTCCTCCACACTCCATTCTTGCGGGGTGCTTCCAACGATGACGCCCGTCATAAGAGTCATAAAGCGACAAGTATAAGCAATATAAACCCATCGTACAACTATCGTTTGCCACTCGTTCCAAGTGTCGTGCACGCACTTTTCCTCACTTGAACAATTTGGGGATAAATGGCGATTGTTGCACATGAAAAGAATTATTACTAAAGTATAATTTGTTGAGTGATTCCATTTGTTTATCAGTTTTAACACAAAAAGTTACAAACTACCCCCCAATTCCGAACCCTGGAACGACATCTGCAGGAAGTTGGCCGGGTGTGGTAGGATTATCGTTATTATTACAACAAAGTATCGAATTGCTGAAGGACCAACCAACAACCAGCTGGCAGCACTTCTTCGTTCGAGAGTTCGACTCTGCAGAGTTGCCAGCAGTCAGGAGGAACAGAATGACGTTTGCAGGAAGGATTAGGTGCTGTTTCAATTACCCATTGGCATTGAGGAAGGATAGGCCGGGATGGAGCAATTTCCCGGATGCAGCTTCCAAACTCTAATATGGCCACTCCCTAATCGGCTTCCGGTGTGTGTGTGTTTGTGTGGTGACAGGAGCTTTAAATAGTTTGAGCAAATGCAGGGTAAGAGGGACTAATCGTGGGCAGATCAAATGATTGTCTAATGGGAGTTGCTGCCAGGTCACAGGATAAGATCGGCTGATTGCCAGAAGGGGAAAATTGCTGTTTGGAACTTTGCTGGATCGTACTCTGGGGAGACATTTGTGGTAATTTGCACTGCAGAAGTTTAACCTTGCATGCAATGGGAGAATATTACGTCAATTCATTGTCGAATACCTACACAAAAAAAACGGTTTTTTGATTTTAGTTGTTAGTGTTTAGATTTTAGTTTTAAGTGTTAAGTGGACAGATAGTGTCAAGTGTCAAGTGTCAAGTGTCAATTGTCAAGTGTCAAGTGTCAAGTGTCAAGTGTCAAGTGTCAAGTGTCAAGTGTCAAGTGTCAAGTGTCAAGTGTCAAGTGTCAAGTGTCAAGTGTCAAGTGTCAAGTGTCAAGTGTCAAGTGTCAAGTGTCAAGTGTCAAGTGTCAAGTGTCAAGTGTCAAGTATCAAGTGTCAAGTGTCAAGTGTCAAGTGTCAAGTGTCAAGTGTCAAGTGTCAAGTGTCAAGTGTCAAGTGTCAAGTGTCAAGTGTCAAGTGTCAAGTGTCAAGTGTCAAGTGTCAAGTGTCAAGTGTCAAGTGTCAAGTGTCAAGTGTCAAGTGTCAAGTGTCAAGTGTCAAGTGTCAAGTGTCAAGTGTCAAGTGTCAAGTGTCAAGTGTCAAGTGTCAAGTGTCAAATGTCAAGTTTTTAGTTTTTAGTTTTTAGTGTCAAATGTCAAGTTTTTAATTTTTAGTTTTTAGTTTTTAGTTTTTAGTTTTTAGTTTTTAGTTTTTAGTTTTTAGTTTTTAGTTTTTAGTTTTTAGTTTTTAGTTTTTAGTTTTTAGTTTTTAGTTTTTAGTTATTAGTTTTTAGTTTTTAGTTTTTAGTTTTTAGTTTTTAGTTTTTAGTTTTTAGTTTTTAGTTTTTAGTTTTTAGTTTTTAGTTTTTAGTTTTTAGTTTTTAGTTTTTAGTTTTTAGTTTTTAGTTTTTAGTTTTTAGTTTTTAGTTTTTAGTTTTTAGTTTTTAGTTTTTAGTTTTTAGTTTTTAGTTTTTAGTTTTTAGTTTTTAGTTTTTAGTTTTTAGTTTTTAGTTTTAGTTTTTAGTTTTTAGTTTTTAGTTTTTAGTTTTTAGTTTTTAGTTTTTAGTTTTTAGTTTTTAGTTTTTAGTTTTTAGTTTTTAGTTTTTAGTTTTTAGTTTTTAGTTTTTAGTTTTTAGTTTTTAGTTTTTAGTTTTTAGTTTTTAGTTTTTAGTTTTTAGTTTTTAGTTTTTAGTTTTTAGTTTTTAGTTTTTAGTTTTTAGTTTTTAGTTTTTAGTTTTTAGTTTTTAGTTTTTAGTTTTTAGTTTTTAGTTTTTAGTTTTTAGTTTTTTGTTTTTAGTTTTTAGTTTTTAGTTTTTAGTTATTAGTTTTTAGTTTTAGTTTTAGTTTTTAGTTATTAGTTTTTAGTTTTAGTTTTAGTTTTTAGTTTTTAGTTTTTAGTTTTTAGTTTTTAGTTTTTAGTTTTTAGTTTTTAGTTTTTAGTTTTTAGTTTTTAGTTTTTAGTTTTTAGTTTTTAGTTTTTTAGTTTTTAGTTTTTAGTTTTTAGTTTTTAGTTTTTAGTTTTTAGTTTTTAGTTTTTAGTTTTTAGTTTTTAGTTTTTAGTTTTTAGTTTTTAGTTTTTAGTTTTTAGTTTTTAGTTTTTAGTTTTTAGTTTTTAGTTTTTAGTTTTTAGTTTTTAGTTTTTAGTTTTTAGTTTTTAGTTTTTAGTTTTTAGTTTTTAGTTTTTAGTTTTTAGTTTTTAGTTTTTAGTTTTTAGTTTTTAGTTTTTAGTTTTTAGTTTTTAGTTTTTAGTTTTTAGTTTTTAGTTTTTAGTTTTTAGTTTTTAGTTTTTAGTTTTTAGTTTTTAGTTTTTAGTTTTTAGTTTTTAGTTTTTAGTTTTTAGTTTTTAGTTTTTAGTTTTTAGTTGTTAGTTTTTAGTTTTTAGTTTTTAGTTTTAGTTTTTAGTTTTTATGTTTTAGTTTTTAGTTTTTAGTTTTTAGTTTTTAGTTTTTAGTTTTTAGTTTTTAGTTTTTAGTTTTTAGTTTTTAGTTTTTAGTTTTTAGTTTTAGTTTTTAGTTTTTAGTTTTTAGTTTTTAGTTTTTAGTTTTTAGTTTTTAGTTTTTAGTTTTTAGTTTTTAGTTTTTAGTTTTTAGTTTTAGTTTTTAGTTTTTAGTTTTTAGTTTTTAGTTTTTAGTTTTTAGTTTTTAGTTTTTAGTTTTTAGTTTTTAGTTTTTAGTTTTTAGTTTTTAGTTTTTAGTTTTTAGTTTTTAGTTTTTAGTTTTTAGTTTTTAGTTTTTAGTTTTTAGTTTTTAGTTTTTAGTTTTTAGTTTTTAGTTTTTAGTTTTTAGTTTTTAGTTTTTAGTTTTTAGTTTTTAGTTTTTAGTTTTTAGTTTTTAGTTTTTAGTTTTTAGTTTTTAGTTTTTAGTTTTTAGTTTTTAGTTTTTAGTTTTTAGTTTTTAGTTTTTAGTTTTTAGTTTTTAGTTTTTAGTTTTTAGTTTTTAGTTTTTAGTTTTTAGTTAATATAATAAACAACTGAAGCTTCGTTCACAGTTCACCTGATCGTCTGGATCCAGCCGGATCACGCACACGTGGTCTGTTCGTGCTCATTAAAAATGAAAACAAACGATTGTTTGCACTGTAAACAACGTTGCAATCAGCCAGACTTGCATGCTTCACTTACCACCGGAGACCTGTTACAAACGTCTTCCTTGAGGAGCAGCTCTGGACCATCTTTTGAAAATGGCTTATGGAATTGGGATATCATTATTTGGTGTTGAAGTTGATTCAAGATATTGAAGCCTATTAAATATTATCTTAAAATCAATATTGCACATTTGAAAGAACATTCTTCAACTAGTCAAGAAGTTAAAAATGACCAAGAATCACAAATTCCACAAGACTCAACGGCCTAGAAAATTCCACTTGCCGTTGAAAGTATCCTCTCACACGACATGAGCATGTTTGTGTACCCTTTTTCAAGCTCAAGAAAGCAAACAAAAATCGATGTTTCACCGAGCTTTAGTTTTTGGGCTGATTCGATTAATTCCACTCACGTTGCAGTTCTCGAAGGCACACACGCTCGAAACGGTCGCGTTCTGGTGGGATAAAGTTTTCCAATCGATTGATGGCAATCGGAAGTGATTGCCGCTTCCGGTGGGGTCCGGATTTCTTCGACTCCGGTGAAACCTGCCGAAAAGTTTAGCCGGGGGTTTACTCTCACTTTGGCACTATCGATTTTTGTATCCAATTTCAACATTTTTTTTTTGGGATTGTATTGAGGGGTAAAAATAGGAACTGCCTATGAGAAAAAAAATTAAAGTGTGAAAGTTTTCTCCAAAAACTGTCAAAATTATTTGAAGTTTGTTCAACACTTCCGTATTTTGCTAAACCTTTCCTGCAAGAAAAAGCAATTTCTAATACAAAACTGCAAACATCACAAACACGCACGCTCACACTCCGACCCGTGTGAGCGCACAACTCGTTTCCTCCCCGGCTTGGTGTTAATGTTATTGATATTAATTAACATTTATTACTGTTTGCATAATAATTTCTAATTAAAAAGCAGCTTTCCCTTGGCGTTTCTAAAGCATGAAGCAACAGCAGCACCTCCAGTTAGAGAAGTCTGCTGCCGGGGAAAATAAGCGAAACTCGATCCGAAAGGCGGGAGGTTGCTTTGAAAAGGTGGGTGCGTTTATGTGTGTGTGTTTGATTGTATGTGCGTGAAAATTTGTCTTTATGCCTTTAACGAGAGTATGCATATCTGCAATTTGTTAACAATCTCTAAAAGTAATAAAAGCATTTTCGCTGTGATAAAACACATCCAAACTAACGATTGCTGAGAAGCGATGTAATCTCAAATGTATGAACATTGAATCACAGCATTTCTGCAAATGAATGATGAGGTGAATCGTGATTCGAATATCTGAAGATTCGATTATCCGAAGTCATTTTTTCCGAGGCCTTCGGATAATCGAGTCTGGATTGTATGTGGTGTATAACTTAAGTAGTACATTATACAGAAATGGTGTTTTTAAGTTTTGGTGAAAACTGAATAGGTTATCAGAAAAAATAACAAGAATTAATAATTTATTGTAACAGCAATGTTCAAGTTTTACAGTGTTTTTAAAATTATGTATGTTGAAAAAAAAACAAGGGCCAAGAACTTTTTTAAAAAAAAATGCGTAGTTTTAAGGGTTCAACTATGTCCATCCATATCAAGGTTGTTAACGATAAAATTAACGAGGCTCGTTAACAATAGTTCTATCGTTATCGTTATTTCGATAATTCATGTTAAATTTTCAAAGCTTTCACTAAGAATATATTTTTTGAAAATGTAATATTTTTGTTTCAAGGTGTAAATATGTACTCAAAATTATTTTTTTGATATTAATATAGTTTTTTTTTAAATACTTAAATTTAAACAAAATACCACATATTTTCGAAAGCACTAAAATTTTCAAAAATTTGCATTTTGAGTATCATACGAAGTAAAATTTGAGTGTTTTAGAAAATAAGCGAAAAATGCCGTAGTTTTGTGGAAATTATTGTATTTTTCAGAAAAATAACGATAACGATAGATTATCATTATCGTCCCGAAAGAGAAAGAATGCGAAACACGCGAAAGAAAATCGCTCCCGACCTTCTTGAAGAAAACCAATCAGTTGAAGTTTTTTTGTGAATCTCCTTGTGAGCACCACTTTAATGAGTTCATTGCGGTTTGTTTACACACACACAACTGATCTACAAAAAGTGATTGGTAACCTGCAAGTGTAGTAGTGAAGTTGATGTTCCGCCGAATAATCAAAATAATGATTTTTTGAGATTCTTTGTAACGACGAGAGAGGGGTGCCATGTTATAATGCAGAGCGAAATTCGGAATCGAAAATGACTTAACGTTTTTTATTTTGAAGAATTTCACAGTTTTCATGACGAGCAAATATTTTTCAAAGTTTTTGTTTCACTCGAAAAATCCGGGGGCCACTTTTCAAACAACTTTAATATTTTAATGGCATTTGACTTGCAATAAGCTGAAAATAATCAAAAATCAATGTAGTTAATATTTTTTCATATTTTTAAGTAAAACAGTACAGTAAAAAGTTAAAAATAAAAATTATCGTCAAAATTAATGACTGCAAAACAACTGAACTCAAATAAGTATTGAACAACACTTTTTCATCGAAATTTTTCAACTTTGGCTTGTAATTTAAATTGAATTTTGTATCAGTCTTTTAAGCGTTATCAGTATTTTTCGAAAATGTTCAATTTCTTGCAATAAAAAAATGTGAAGGAAAATTTAGCCTGCATTTTTTTATCAGCTACACGTTTTATTTTAGGACTTTGTTGATCAGACTGCTGGTTGCAGCGATAAATTTAAATTTTGGAAAAACAAGCTTTTATCAGTGTCATATGTTTAATTAGACTTCTTTTTCAAACTCAAACGGAAATGATTTTCAATGTGTAAACATGAAAATTTAGTGAAATATTCTACCATTAAAATAAAAATTATACTTGAAATGTACATTCTCCAGATTGGTACACAATAAAATAAAAAGCATTATTTAAAACTTTTAACAATTAAGAGCGCGTCCACGAGCAAAGCATAACCATCTCGCATCGACCTCACCAATCTGCCTGAAATTTTCAGGGATTGTTTGTACATATAAAACTAGCATCTGGCCAAAATATGAGCACTCTAGGTCAACGGGAAGTGGGGCAAATCAGGACACAAAATTTAAAGGTTTAAAAGCGTCAAAAATCTTAAAAAGGCTATAACTTAGGCAAAATTCAATAAAATTTCAAAATTAAAAATGCATCTGAAAGGGCTCAAAAAATGCAACAAAATGCAGGGTAGAGCATCCCGATTGGTTAAATCTAAAGGGAGTTATTGGCATTTTTGTGAAAAAATAGCATCATTTTCAAACTTAGATAAAAAAGTGTTCCATCCAGATATCAACTCGGTTCGACCTGCAGCTTGTAGGGGACATCTGGGACTACCATCTAAGACTGAGAACGCTTTGGGTAAGGCAGTTTAACATATTAAATAGACACTTTTACTTTTAGTGAAGTTTTTGGCTGTAAATTTTTGCTCGGGGGACCCCTTAGATCCCATTTTCTGGTGATAATTTTATCATATTCGTGTTCTTGAGACAATTTCACAATAGAAACATGCATAAAAATGTTTATTTTGATCCATTTTAACCCTTTAAAAAATAAAAGTAAATGAATGAATGAAAAAAAATTTAATTTTGAAATTTTATTGAATTTTGCCTAAGTTATAGCCTTTTTAAGATTTTTGACGCTTTTAAACCTTTAAATTTTGTGTCCCGATTTGCCCCACTTCCCGTTGACCTAGAGTGCTCATATTTTGGCCAGATGCTAGTTTTATATGAACAAACAACCTCTGAAAATTTCAGGCAGAATGGTGAGGTCCAAACGACGTCCCATACAAAGGGGTATGCCCTGTTCGTGGAGTCGCTCTTAAAAATAATGCCTTTCCTCAACTTGATATTGAGATTTATTTTATTTTTATTAAGTTTTGTTTTAAAAACCGAATGAGCTTTTTATAAATGAATTCGTAAAGAGCCTCAAAAGTAAATAAATATTTTTTTTGTTATTAAATAAACTGTTTATCAAAGTTAACAGTAATAAAATATTTTATGTAATTAATCATTTTGTCCCAGTAATTTGAGTAGTTGATTGGAAGACTGGAAATTAATAAACGCTTCCGAAAACCCTTGGAAAAAGACAAATGTTGCGTAATACAAGAACGCTCCATTAAAATAACCTCAGTACAAAGTCTCTCTCTCTTTCTCTCTCTTTCTCTATCTCTCTCTCTCTCTCTCTTTCTGTTCATTAATTCTTTAAACTTCCTAACTTTGGAGTTTTGTTGAATCATTACCGAATTCTTTGCACAGTTTTAAAGTTAAAACAGATAAATTTGTTTTAGGGTGCAAGTTTTAAATATTGTTGATTTGATTTGTTATTATTGATTATTCTGACCATTTTCGATTCAAACTTACATGCATTGCGAAAATAATTAAACTTTCAAAGTATTTTGAGCATTGAGTGTGTTTTGAATATTTCTGTATTCTAATGTTTCATAACAATAGATAAATAAGAACTTTTCAAAGTGAATTGAAAACGTCTTCTTTTGGTACATTGAATACTTCTCTACAAGGCACAGCATAAGTCCCAACCAAGGTTGAATAAAAATCACTGCTCTCAACCATTTCGTTCATTTTTAATTCGTATTTTTCATTTGACAAACAAATCTTAAACCTATCAAGGTGTGTAGAATGTATAAAATTTTTTTGTTTTTGTCTTTTACACAATTTGCGATTTTTCAGCAACTTTTTTTTGTTGACACTACAATCTAGCAGATTTTAAGATCCAGATAGGTAATGAAAACTTGCAAACTGTCATCACAAAATAACAGCTTTAAAAATTTTACGACAAAATGAACAAAGTTTTCCTCTCGATTCACCACATGAATATAAATTGCTGTTAATTTCACTAATCAAAATTAATACCACCGAGACTCTCGCCAAGTTCGTCATCACTCTCTGCTGACGGCTTGTAGCACACTTTCGCTTTCCAGCAAAGTTTACGACTTCTTTAAAACCAACAAAACATATGTTTGCCAGCAGCTCTGCTCAAAGTCAAACCAGAACAAACTTGCAGCTTGCGTCAAAAGCTTCGCTTTTGATTTCATAACGCCATAAATCTTAAAAAACGAGCTCCCTCAGCTCCCCTCCAAGGGGGGAAATTCTCCACCCCTTAATGTTTGGTTGAGGGATGGGGAGTGAATCTTGCGTGATTAATAAAATTACATATTAATGATGTGTTTGTCTTAGCTTGGGATAACATGCAAAACATACACAAACACACGCAGAGAGTTGTCTGCTGAGAAAAAGGACTAATTTCAGCTCAACTTTGGGTTGAGCTTTATTACGGTTGTGTCACACACACATGTACATTCTCAAGCATTAGGAAAATAACGTGGAGAAGAATTTCACTTAGTGTGTGTGTTTTAAGAAAAGGGTTCGACTTTGAAGCCGAAACGCACCATGAAATGTTTGTGTTTTAGAAGATGTCTATGTGTTTTAGGAATTCTTGCAGACGACATCAGAAACAAAAAGTGACAAACATTTTCCAGGAGATTTCAAGTGAATATGGAGCTGACTTCTGGTTAAATTGAAAATGGTACATTCCAGTTAAAAAAAAATCAAAGTTCAAAGTCAAATTTGAACAAATACAAGAAAAGTCCAAGTCCAAGTCCAAGTCCAAGTCCAAGTCCAAGTCCAAGTCCAAGTCCAAGTCCAAGTCCAAGTCCAAGTCCAAGTCCAAGTCCAAGTCCAAGTCCAAGTCCAAGTCCAAGTCCAAGTCCAAGTCCAAGTCCAAGTCCAAGTCCAAGTCCAAGTCCAAGTCCAAGTCCAAGTCCAAGTCCAAGTCCAAGTCCAAGTCAAAGTACAGAGTCAGAGTCAGAGTCAGAGTCAGAGTCAGAGTCAGAGTCAGAGTCAGAGTCAGAGTCAGAGTCAGAGTCAGAGTCAGAGTCAGAGTCAGAGTCAGAGTCAGAGTCAGAGTCAGAGTCAGAGTCAGAGTCAGAGTCAGAGTCAGAGTCAGAGTCAGAGTCAGAGTCAGAGTCAGAGTCAGAGTCAGAGTCAGAGTCAGAGTCAGAGTCAGAGTCAGAGTCAGAGTCAGAGTCAGAGTCAGAGTCAGAGTCAGAGTCAGAGTCAGAGTCAGAGTCAGAGTCAGAGTCAGAGTCAGAGTCAGAGTCAGAGTCAGAGTCAGAGTCAGAGTCAGAGTCAGAGTCAGAGTCAGAGTCAGAGTCAGAGTCAGAGTCAGAGTCAGAGTCAGAGTCAGAGTCAGAGTCAGAGTCAGAGTCAGAGTCAGAGTCAGAGTCAGAGTCAGAGTCAGAGTCAGAGTCAGAGTCAGAGTCAGAGTCAGAGTCAGAGTCAGAGTCAGAGTCAGAGTCAGAGTCAGAGTCAGAGTCAGAGTCAGAGTCAGAGTCAGAGTCAGAGTCAGAGTCCGAGTCAGAGTCAGAGTCAGAGTCAGAGTCAGAGTCAGAGTCAGAGTCAGAGTCAGAGTCAGAGTCAGAGTCAGAGTCAGAGTCAGAGTCAGAGTCAGAGTCAGAGTCAGAGTCAGAGTCAGAGTCAGAGTCAGAGTCAGAGTCAGAGTCAGAGTCAGAGTCAGAGTCAGAGTCAGAGTCAGAGTCAGAGTCAGAGTCAGAGTCAGAGTCAGAGTCAGAGTCAGAGTCAGAGTCAGAGTCAGAGTCAGAGTCAGAGTCAGAGTCAGAGTCAGAGTCAGAGTCAGAGTCAGAGTCAGAGTCAGAGTCAGAGTCAGAGTCAGAGTCCAAGTCCAAGTCCAAGTCCAAGTCCAAGTCCAAGTCCAAGTCCAAGTCCAAGTCCAAGTCCAAGTCCAAGTCCAAGTCCAAGTCCAAGTCCAAGTCCAAGTCCAAGTCCAAGTCCAAGTCCAAGTCCAAGTCCAAGTCCAAGTCCAAGTCCAAGTCCAAGTCCAAGTCCAAGTCCAAGTCCAAGTCCAAGTCCAAGTCCAAGTCCAAGTCCAAGTCCAAGTCCAAGTCCAAGTCCAAGTCCAAGTCCAAGACCAAGTCCAAGTCCAAGTACAGAGTCAGAGTCAGAGTCAGAGTCAGAGTCAGAGTCAGAGTCAGAGTCAGAGTCAGAGTCAGAGTCAGAGTCAGAGTCAGAGTCAGAGTCAGAGTCAGAGTCAGAGTCAGAGTCAGAGTCAGAGTCAGAGTCAGAGTCAGAGTCAGAGTCAGAGTCAGAGTCAGAGTCAGAGTCAGAGTCAGAGTCAGAGTCAGAGTCAGAGTCAGAGTCAGAGTCAGAGTCAGAGTCAGAGTCAGAGTCAGAGTCAGAGTCAGAGTCAGAGTCAGAGTCAGAGTCAGAGTCAGAGTCAGAGTCAGAGTCAGAGTCAGAGTCAGAGTCAGAGTCAGAGTCAGAGTCAGAGTCAGAGTCAGAGTCAGAGTCAGAGTCAGAGTCAGAGTCAGAGTCAGAGTCAGAGTCAGAGTCAGAGTCAGAGTCAGAGTCAGAGTCAGAGTCAGAGTCAGAGTCAGAGAGTCAGAGTCAGAGTCAGAGTCAGAGTCAGAGTCAGAGTCAGAGTCAGAGTCAGAGTCAGAGTCAGAGTCAGAGTCCGAGTTCGAGTCCGAGTCAGAGTCAGAGTCAGAGTCAGAGTCAGAGTCAGAGTCAGAGTCAGAGTCAGAGTCAGAGTCAGAGTCAGAGTCAGAGTCAGAGTCAGAGTCAGAGTCAGAGTCAGAGTCAGAGTCAGAGTCAGAGTCAGAGTCAGAGTCAGAGTCAGAGTCAGAGTCAGAGTCAGAGTCAGAGTCAGAGTCAGAGTCAGAGTCACAGTCAGAGTCAGAGTCAGAGTCAGAGTCAGAGTCAGAGTCAGAGTCAGAGTCAGAGTCAGAGTCAGAGTCAGAGTCAGAGTCAGAGTCAGAGTCAGAGTCAGAGTCAGAGTCAGAGTCAGAGTCAGAGTCAGAGTCAGAGTCAGAGTCAGAGTCAGAGTCAGAGTCAGAGTCAGAGTCAGAGTCAGAGTCAGAGCCTTTGCTATTGAATTTAAATTCAAATGATAATTCTTTTCAAAGTTGTTAAATAGATTTAAGAATTTCTTTGTTCAAAGCCGCACCCAATAATATTCTAGAAATATATGATAAGGATCCACACGATTGATTCTAAACATTTTCAAGTCATAACATGAGTAATGACTCACCCTCGAAGGCTGCCAGCCATAATTCATTCCAATATGTACTCCACTAGCTTCAACATAATGATAACGATGTAAGTTTTTAATACCGAAAACTCGAACAACCCGATCATTAGAAGATTTATTCCTGGTACAAAAGAGGAGGAATTTCATAACGAACGACCATGTTTTCCTAGCCAAACCATCGTCTGTAGTCCCAGGCCATCAACATCATCATAATCATATCCCATCGAACGGTTTATGTTAAATGGGCTGAAAATTTCCCCACATATGCTTGATTCTATGCTGTGAACCTCTTGGAACAAGAATTTTCAAGTAAAAGAGGCAGAGCTTCCTTGCGGTCAGACCTTCTCGATTGTTTTGGTGCACCACTACAAACTACCCTCTGCCCATACAAGCGAGCAAACCTTCAGACTAAGGTTAGCCATGTTTTGGGGTTACTAACCCTTCCTTCTTGGGTTTTGTGGTTTGTAAACTTTTGACCCCTCTCATGAGCGTAGACTGCCCGCCAAAGTGGTGGTATGTTGAAAATTTATTGCCTCGAAAATTAGACCTCTCTCGAAATGATACGAAGAGTCTCTAGACGAAGACTTCCTAAAAGAGATTAATCTAGAATATTGTTTATCTTTAAAACAGTTCTAGTTTTCAGTACTTTCTTCCCTTCTTCACAACTTCACTAAATCTTTTCAGAAAAAATCACGAAGTTGAAATCCCATCAAGTATCACTTTGACGGGATCTGCTCGCGAAACCATTATGCAAAGCCAGTTTGATGGGAAAACCAAATCACAGTCACGTCGCAGCGATATGCTTCAAAAACAAAAGGAGCTTCCCCTTGTGATGCCTTGGACAATAGCCGTGGTGACCTCCCGGCCACGGTGAAGTACTTTTTAATCTCGAAGTCATCATTTTAAAGTGATTTTTTGTTGCGCCCTCGGCGGAGAACCAGATGAGATGTGTCTTGCACATAATTTCAGTTAGTCCTGGATTTTTTTTTCTTTCCTTGGCAGTCCTGGCTATTGTTGTGGGCCCCGTGGGGGATATTTGAAGGACTCTGCTGACGATGACTGGAAATCAGGAGTTTGAAATCTTTGTCAGTTCAGAGCAATTTAAATTTCTGGAATTCTGACTTTTTAGATTAACTCGTAATGTCTTAGTAAAGGGTTTTGAAATATCTTAGTATCTCAAAGTTTTTTCAACATTTTAAAACAAAATTTTAAATGAAAATCTTAGGTTTAGTTTTGAGTGCAAACCACGTCATTTGTGCCACAAGAGTTCTGGCACTAAATCGTTCAGCAGGTCCTCGAGAGGCTGCCTGTCTCTCCGGCAAAAAGATTTCTTTGACCAAGATTATTACAAGTGTCTGATGTCTACGTCCTCGAGTCGGTATTACCAGCGAAAAATGTCACATAACGTTCAACTTTTTTAGATTTCGAGAAATTTTTAATCTTTTTCATGTGGAAAATTAATCAACCTCTTGAAACTATACAAACTAAAGAATGTAAGAATACAAGAATACAAGAATACAAGAATATAAGAATATAAGAATACAAGAATACAAGAATACAAGAATACAAGAATACAAGAATACAAGAATACAAGAATACAAGAATACAAGAATACAAGAATACAAGAATACAAGAATACAAGAATACAAGAATACAAGAATACAAGAATACAAGAATACAAGAATACAAGAATACAAGAATACAAGAATACAAGAATACAAGAATACAAGAATACAAGAATACAAGAATACAAGAATACAAGAATACAAGAATACAAGAATACAAGAATACAAGAATACAAGAATACAAGAATACAAGAATACAAGAATACAAGAATACAAGAATACAAGAATACAAGAATACAAGAATACAAGAATACAAGAATACAAGAATACAAGAATACAAGAATACAAGAATACAAGAATACAAGAATACAAGAATACAAGAATACAAGAATACAAGAATACAAGAATACAAGAATACAAGAATACAAGAATACAAGAATACAAGAATACAAGAATACAAGAATACAAGAATACAAGAATACAAGAATACAAGAATACAAGAATACAAGAATACAAGAATACAAGAATACAAGAATACAAGAATACAAGAATACAAGAATACAAGAATACAAGAATACAAGGATACAAGAATACAAGAATACCTAACAAAGCTAACACATAAGCTAAGAGCTAATAAATTGTTATTCAACTAGAATATCCTATCGGCAATTAACCAATCCACAGAGAACGCTCACAATAAAACACACATACACACACTCTCACGACATAATCTAATTGATTAGGCTTAAACTCATTACACGACCGTTCAGGAACCATCAAAACTAAAATATACAACAAATACACCAAACGCCCCGCACCTCTCGCCAAATAGTCGCGCCACTGAAATGCAAATTGTTTATGGTTGCACCTCGTGCCAATTAGTCAAACAAATGTTTAACCAAAAAGCAGCGCCTCTCCTCCGCGCCCCGTCAAACATGACACGTGCTCACGCGGGGCTGCCACAGGCCGCGTGAAAATCCAAATATTTTGAGAAGGGGGTGGTGACGGATTCATGCTCGCACAAATTGGGTGAGTAGGAGGAATTTGGAGTATCCCAAATGACAGAAAACAATAACAAAAACAAAAACAAAAACAAAAACAAAAACAAAAACAAAAACAAAAACAAAAACAAAAACAAAAACAAAAACAAAAACAAAAACAAAAACAAAAACAAAAACAAAAACAAAAACAAAAACAAAAACAAAAACAAAAACAAAAACAAAAACAAAAACAAAAACAAAAACAAAAACAAAAACAAAAACAAAAACAAAAACAAAAACAAAAACAAAAACAAAAACAAAAACAAAAACAAAAACAAAAACAAAAACAAAAACAAAAACAAAAACAAAAACAAAAACAAAAACAAAAACAAAAACAAAAACAAAAACAAAAACAAAAACAAAAACAAAAACAAAAACAAAAACAAAAACAAAAACAAAAACAAAAACAAAAACAAAAACAAAAACAAAAACAAAAACAAAAACAAAAACAAAAACAAAAACAAAAACAAAAACAAAAACAAAAACAAAAACAAAAACAAAAACAAAAACAAAAACAAAAACAAAAACAAAAACAAAAACAAAAACAAAAACAAAAACAAAAACAAAAACAAAAACAAAAACAAAAACAAAAACAAAAACAAAAACAAAAACAAAAACAAAAACAAAAACAAAAACAAAAACAAAAACAAAAACAAAAACAAAAACAAAAACAAAAACAAAAACAAAAACAAAAACAAAAACAAAAACAAAAACAAAAACAAAAACAAAAACAAAAACAAAAACAAAAACAAAAACAAAAACAAAAACAAAAACAAAAACAAAAACAAAAACAAAAACAAAAACAAAAACAAAAACAAAAACAAAAACAAAAACAAAAACAAAAACAAAAACAAAAACAAAAACAAAAACAAAAACAAAAACAAAAACAAAAACAAAAACAAAAACAAAAACAAAAACAAAAACAAAAACAAAAACAAAAACAAAAACAAAAACAAAAACAAAAACAAAAACAAAAACAAAAACAAAAACAAAAACAAAAACAAAAACAAAAACAAAAACAAAAACAAAAACAAATATTGATAGTGTGCGTGAGCTCCGTGTTAAAAGTGACTGTTCGTCACTTTTTAGTTAGAGTTTGACCAACCAACGGGGTACAAACTAAAAAAGTGTCAAACGAAAAAGTGACCAACCACCGGGGGTTGAATGTATTCATTTGAAATCGAGTGATTAATAGCTCAGTAGTGATCAATTATGATTCTATCAAAGTTTTACCAAATAAGCTGTTTAATATACGAAAATCTTCAAATTGGATGGAATTTGGACCGAGTTCGTAACCTGCCAAACAACCTCCAGGTCGTTTAAAATAAAAGGAGAGAAAAATAAAAAAATTAAACGAATTCTCGCTGAACCAAATTCCTAATATTTTTTGTTCTAAAATTGCGCTATAAATTTCACTTCATTCGATTTTCTATTGAGTCTGTTTGTGTGTAGGTTTGCGTTTTTGAATGTAGTTTAAGTGCACAAGCATCACCACCACCACCGGTATCAATTAATTTAGTTGATTTTTTATGTTTGTTCTGCTCCCTCAGCAGCAGGCTCTAAAAGCTAAATTGCGAGGCGCGGAAAATTATGTTTGTTATTCGATTAGCCTCAATTTGTACACGATGCACACACAGACCTACACCTCCACACACACTCACACCATTTTCTACGGTGATGTACACAAGTCAGAAAAGGCTGAAAATAAAACTAAACGTTTGCAAAGCTGTGTGTGCGAGCTTGTGTGTACGACGACTACCGGTCACATACATTCAGGCGACTAATAGAAGTCTATTAGCGGAACATCAACCTACTACCCCTCCCCCTTCTTCTGGGCCCCAGTTAGTTGGATGATGGAACCTAAGCCAAACGTTTATATTGAAATAAATTTTAATTAAAATTGACACGTCTGTGAATTGTTGCGGAGCGATCCCGGCCGACCTGGCAGGTAGCCCCAGCGATGGCGGAAGTGACAATAATTTATTGACATGACAGTATTTGCGGCGCGCCCTGGTAATCCCGCTCTGCAAACCCCCAAGAACTACTCGCTCGGTTGTGGGAGGGGGATGTTGTACTATACTAGTGCTGTTAACACACTGTGGTATTGAGTTGTAATTTTGAATCGTTTTACTATACTTTTATCCTTAGATACTCAATTATATTTTTTCAACCAGATTGAAATTAATATAAAAACAGAATTTAACTCAAATTAGTTTTTTTTCAATCTTGAATGAGTTCAACAAAATCCAAGAGTTGAAATTACATCCCTCACTATTGTCCCAAGGATGAACCGTTCTGGATAGGGTCTGGGAGAGCGGGATGTCGGTTCGTGGTTTGCGGGAATAACTATGATTGATGGATAGTGTCAGGTTGGACCGAGTCATGCACCCGTCTCCGCAGGTCGTGTGTCTTTTATTGCTGCTCACGGGGAGCTCAGGTGTTTCTGATGATTGCGTAAAATTGGATCCGGTAATGAAAAAGTTAAGTTGAGATAACTTCTCGTGGAATTAAAAAAAAAAAAAAACACTCGATGAAAGTTATTCTTATTTTTTTTTGTTATTTTAGGTTATTTTCTGTTCCTCTAACTTAATGCAAAATCAAAGAAGATGAACAGCAAAGTGCACATAAATTGTATTTGAACGAGATTTAAAAAATAAGATGATATTATAAAATGTTCACAGCAAAAAATCCGATGCTAAAATCGCATGCAAAAACATGCACATCACCTTCGTCAAAAATGACACTTATTATTATAAACTGGCTGTACAATTTTTGTAAACGCAAAAAAAAGTTGCAGTAAACAGAATTCAAAACCAGCACCAACAGTTAGGACAGGCGCCTTAGCCTGCTCGGATATTAGACCGGAAAGGGTAAACGCAAAGATAAGCTTGACATTTCGGTCAAGAGGGTTCCCATACTGATGAGCTACATTTTCAGGGTGTAATCTATATATATAAAAAATTTCGACGGTTTTGTTCGAATGCGAATCAGTTCAACACGGAACATCGGATCGAGGTGCTCTTTGTTGCGTTTGGTTCGTATAAGTCCAAGGAAGCTCCTTACGCCAAAAAGTTACAACTTTGGCCACTCTGGAACCAATACCGGAAAATCTGCAGATTGTATGGGAAAAGTTACGTAAAATCAAATTTTGATCACAGGAGGCTGAATAAACAAAAAAAGGTAAAAACGTCAACAAACAAAAAAGGCAGAACGTAGTTTGTCGGGTAACGCTTGTTTTACATAGAATTCATAAAATAATGCAAAATTTCTTTTGCACCCAGGCCTTTTACATGCAGCTGGATCGCTTTTTTTGCTGTGTTCACTTCACTTTTCAAATTTGTCTTTTTAATATTATTTGTGTGATTTTATTGTTCTGTTTGTGTTAAAAACTATGAGATAATTTTACTACGTTTTGTTGCAAAAAAAGTTTTTATTTTATTAAAGAAGTCATACTCAAGAATATGGCAGGTTTTCTAAGAAAAGTAAGGCCGTTGCAAATATTTATTGAAGTTTATGTCCCTCACCTCTGACCAAAGTTGAGGGGGTCAACAGTTGACTGAAGAAAATGTTTTAAAATGCATTATACACCTGTCCAGTTGTTTTGCATTCATTAGTTCCTAAGTATTAACGATTTTTTTTTTGAGATTTTTTTTTGCGGTGCTGTTTTTTGGAATTTTATAAAAATTCAAAATATTTTTAATCCAGCCCAAGCAGAGCAATTCTCTACAAAATTGGTCTTTTTTCTTAAATTTCAATTTTTGTAATTTTTATTCCGACTATGAAATATGAAACATTCGTAAAATTTTTCGATCTTTTCGAAAAAAAATAAAAAAAAATTGAAATCAAGACTAACATTTCAAACGGGCCAAACATTCAATATTACGCCCTTTTGAAGTGTTAGTCTTGATGTTAAATTTTTAAAAATATTGTTTTCGAAAAGATCGGAAAATTTCACGAATGTTTCATATTTTAACATTGTAAATCGGACCATTAACTGCTGAGATATCGACATTAGAAAATTGTGAGTTGTTTGGGTGAGACTTAGAAATCATCAATTTTCCTGATTTTATACCTTTGCCTGGCAATATCTCAGCAACTAAGGGTCGTATCAACAAAGTTCAGTAGAGCAAAATATAGAGAATTTTCTCAGCTTTTCAAAAATATTTTTTTCAAAGGTGGGCAAACATTAGCACTAATTTAAAAAAAATGAAAAACTGCGACTATTTTCAAAAAAGTTACCTAAAAATGGCTTTAACTTGAAAACGGTACACTTTATCAAAAATTCACTAAAGTACTTTTTAATTGCAAATTCGATTTTACATCGAAAACTGAAGTTAAAAAAATTTGCGAACAATATTTCGATTTAAAAAAAAAATCTGTATTGATTCAAAAAATCATAACTCGGTCAAAGATTTTTTGCCCATTCTGGAAATTTCTGAAAAGTTGGCATTTGATGTCCTCTAAAACATATCAAAAAATAAAAAAAAATAAAATAGTGTTTTTTTTGCAAATCAAGTTTTAGTGATAAGAAGTTAAATAAAAAATTACCAATTTTTTTTTTACCGTGTATCATTTTTTCAGTGTAGTCCATATCCATACCTACAAATTTGCCGAAGATACCAAATCGATCAAAAAATTCCTTCAAAAGATACAGATTTTTTAATTTTCACATATCATTTTTGTATGGACAGCTGAAATTTGTATGGAAAATTATATGAACGAACTAATGATGCAAAATGGCTTCTTTGGGCATACTGAAGGCACCAAAAAAGTTTCAGCCGGATTAAAAAATACAAAAAAAAAATCGAATGACCGAAATCTCAGAGCATTGCTCAGCATGCTTAATATGATTATCAATGCAGAAAAATGCATTTTTGATTGTTTTCAGTTGATTTAACTTGAGTTTTCATTAAAATTTTGTAGTTTTTGAAAAAATGGAGGAGCTTGGCAGCACTGGCCAAGTGCGGTTGGCTAGTCGTGGGCGAGTCGGGTTTTTGTGTTTTTTTTCGATGTTGAACGCGAATTGTGTCAAAAAGATTGTTTGTAGCCTGCTTGAGTGGGGCACAGTGAATGTTTTCGGTTTTTTCTGTATAATTTGATGCTCGCAAAGATTTTCATTTTATGGTTTATTTTTGCTTTGGTTCTGTGGCACGTTGCTGATTTCATCGATCTTGCGCCCATCAGACGCTGTCATACGTTATGCCTTTCCTGCTGGGCAAGCTGTTCACAGCGTTGACAGAAGTGACATTTGTTTTGTTCGAGTGCTTTGTTTTGAAGCCAATCATTTCATTTCTGCCCAGTTGCAAAACTTTATCTTCACAGTTTTTTTTATAAATATTTTATTTTTTAATTAATAATGCAATGCGTGTTCCGCGGTTCGGAAAATCCGAATTTAAAGTAGTTTTTTTGTTTTGATGAAAATGTGTACAACGTGGGTGCTGATTCGGCAACCCAAACTCGCTGCGTTTCTGGTTACCGATGACATTTTAACGCTGGAAAGTGTTATCCGAAGACTCTACGGTGACCGGCGAGTATGGTGATGGAGCGGTGTGTCAAAGCTGCAAGCAACCTAAGGCCGCTTTGTTGGAGACAAGGATGGAATGATTCCGGTGAGATTGTTCCTTTTAAATCTTAATAATATACTATTTTATTTGCCTACAGGTCAGTAAGATTTGGTTCTGTGCATTCAGCCGGTTCGTGTCGGGGCGTCGCGTTTGATTTTCATCGCCGTTGATTTGTTTATTTCCCCCCGTTGTGTGTATGTGCATTTTCTGGAGTGTACATACTTTACGGGTGGTTTGCCTGAGTTGACAGTTGCTTCTGTGTACTCTACCGATTCACGTCGCGCTTGATTATGTTGCTCGGGCGGTTTTTGCAAGAAAACTGAAACGGCTAGTTAAATTCGGACTAGCTCGTTTCATGACGGTTTCTGTTAATTTTGAGAATTCTGCTAATGAAATTTGCTTATTTCCAAACCTTATCGTTGTCGCGTTATTGATTCAAGACCGGACATTTTCGTTAATTTAATTTTTGTTTTCAATCAGCTCCTCACGATGTCATGAGTTGCGTTGGTGATATTGAACGGTGCGCGTTGCGGTCGTTACGAAGGATTTTCGTTGCCGTTTCCGTCTTTGTTGTCCCACGATTGCGTGTTTTTCTATCCGGGCGGTTTCGCGTTTTCGCATATTATTTTGGTTTTATCTTTCCACAGCCGGCTGTCTAAGATTGAATCATTTATGATAAACTCAACACCAAATAACCGGGAAAAGTCTCATCCGCAACATCCGATGTTTTGCCTTGAGAATGCATAATACATAATACTATTAAACCAAATTTATTGATTATTGGGTCGCATCATCATCCTCTATGATGAATCCTGGCCATTACCCTTACCCACTAACAAAATCCCAAGTAGAAGTAGTTTTTTCCGGCACACGTGGGGGTGTGGATATCGTATAGAACCCACCCTTGGTAGCAACCTGTGTTAACTAACATTCCCGTCCCAATCCCCCCGAGATCTACAAACTGACATGGCGGGCGCCGTTGGTGGCCAACGACTGTTACCTATAAGCTCCAGATCTAGTTTTGATGATCTTGATGTATTATCTTTTCAACGCATTCATACATGCTGTTGATAAGGGAAACACCATTAGACCGTTGAAGCGTATGATCGTTGTATTGATAGGATTTTACGGTCCTGTTCAGCAACGGAGAAGGACAACCATGGGTGGTCTCTCATGCTCATGCTCATGCTCAAATTTTGTAGTTTTTTGAAAAAATAAAAAAAATGTTTTGCCTCCTGATTTTTCGGACAAATTTTAAGGGGGGAGAGCGACATAAACTAAAAATATTTGCAACGGCCTAAATAGTATTCCATAAAATAATATTTCCTACATAAGGCTAATGAAAATTTAAATTTCACCCTTCAAAAAATCTCAAAAATCAAAGTGTTAAAATAATCGTTTTTGCTTTAAAATTAAAATTTCATTTTAAAAAAATTGGAAGATGTAAATATAAATGCAGTCAATTATGAGGCATTTTTGGTTCCGTCATTGGGGGTGACATTCAGTCTGGGGGTAGAGATTGGGTCAAAGTGATTTTTTACAGATTTTATCCTCCTCAATAAAACTTAATTATGTAAAAAGGGTTGTGCAGGGGACATCTTACGATGGCTGGGCCAAAAACGTACCTCAACTTTAAAAAGCTGCCAAAATGACAGGATTTGTCCTAGAAACGTTTTTTTTTCAGTCTCTCAAAAAAACAATTTTTTAATAGTTTTGTTGGAATTGCTCAAAAGTACCCAAATGTTTGATAATCTCTGCTTCAAACATTGTAGCATGTCAATACGATTCCCTCGAACAAGAAACACTGTTGGATGACTTGTTTTGTCCCTATCTTTGTATTTGAGCATAAGGGGTGAGATTGCGTAAATTTTCAAACGATGGGCATTTAAGGTAGAGTTCATCAAATTCAACCATATTTTTGGAAATGAAAGTAAACTATCTAAGAACAATCCTACTTTAAGGTTTATAGATTTTGACCCCCACTTCCGATTTTAACATGCAGTGATTTTTGTATTTTTTTCATCAGTGTTTTACGATATCCATTTTTTCGGCATTTACTTTCTTATAAAGTTTTCTAACATTGGCCAAAAATGAAATGTTTTATTGTAGACACAATTGACAGGACCAATTGGACACGTGAGCAATTCTCTAAGAAATTGGCCGATTTTGTATATTTTTTGGCACACCTTTTTCTAATGCCAATATCTCAGCAACTGAGGATTCAAATGAAACATTTATTTGTAAAATTTGCAGATTTTTTTCAATATTTCAAAGGTACGTAAAATTGTATGTTTGCCATTTAAGATTGTTAGTCCTGATTCCAAAATTTTCAAAATATATTTTTCGAAGATACCATCACACATCACACATCACACATGTTTCATTTTTGCACTTCAAAATCTTAAACTTTCTTGTTTGTTATTCGTTTATCTGCTGTATCTCAGCAACCAGAGGTCCAATCTGTTATGTGTCTCAGGTAATGTATAGAAAATTTTATGAAATTTTGAGGAATTGATTTTTTTTTGTAAAAGATGTTAATTTGAAAATCATGTAAAGAATTCCGTAATCCTGTTATTTTTTTTTTTCTCTGAATAGTTCTCATCAATACCTACAACTTTGCCGTGGAAACCAAATCGATTCGCGTGTAGTTATCACAATTTACGTGTGGTTAATATGTTGATTGATATAATTATCCTTGAAGAATTGCTGCCTGTATCAAAGCAAGTTTAACAGCTCACACAAAACCCGTTTTTTTTATTGGCATTTGATCCTCTGTTACAGAAACTTGAAACTTGCACGCAATAACTTCAAACCCAAAAACCTTAGAAAAACACCTGTCCGTCCAGTAACCCTCCTTCCACAGGTCAACCAACTTGTTCTCGCACTCACAAAATCAAAATCCTTTGCCGGGCAAAACTTGACTGCTGTGTGGCTGCTGGTGGATGCCCCAGCAAACTAGAACTAATTTTAAACGAACCGAACCGAAATAATTGGCAGCAACTGCCACGGCGCGCCAGCCAGCAAACTCGTCAAAAGTCGCGCGCTCAAATCCACTTCCGTTAATTGGCCTGCCGGCGGTGCGGTGTTCAGCCCAACCAAACACGAGCAAAGAGAGCGTCAACTCCGCCGGGCACGGTAAAGTTACTACTTCTGGAAGGTTGAACTTTTTTTTCTGTTGCTTTTTGTTTTTGGGTGGGATTTTTAGTTTTAAGGGAAAAGTAAAATTGAATTTGCCAACAGATGGCGCGCTGAGGCACTGCAAACGCCTAACGTGTAGGCAAACCCTTCCACAAACGGTTGCCTAATTTTAGGCGATTGAACGTTGCAAATTTCGATCAATCCTGCTGCTAGGTGAATTCAGCTAACCGTTTCCACTAAACTTACACTTTCCTTCACACTTTTTTTTCTTCCTTTTCCAAACCCCAGATCCACCCCGGGGATGACTAATTCCGCAGCGGAAAGTTCTGCCCAGGAGTTCCAGCCCGGAGCTTCTGGGTCGACATGACGGGTTTCCGGTTTTGGTGCTGCTTGGAGAAAAATCTTACCAACCATCCGGTGAATGGTGAACTGAACTGAACCAAGAAAAAAAAAATACGTCGGCAAAAAAAGCAGCATTCGTTGGAACGTTTTTGCCTCGGTGCAGTTTCGGAGCAAAGCAGAAGCATATCATTAAAAAGTTTTGCAAATAAACTACGGCATAGATTTCTCTCTGTATCGTTTTTCACTCGTTTTTAGGTTCGTTACTTGCAGCTGGGTTAGTTTGGTGAAGGGAAAAAGTAGCACTTTTCGCGTGCACAATTAACACGAGGTTAAGGTTTTTTTTGTTGAGTGTTATTTTTTTAAAGTTTATTTAATTTGAATATTATTATGATCTTGAAGCTAAATTCGCATGAGTAATTTTTTTCAACATTCTTCCAATTCAACATACTAAGATTCTTTCATATCATTAATATACTAAGATTCTTTCATTCCAGCAGTCTTGCAATATTTTATTTATGTTCATTTCAAAGTAAATCAGCATTTCGTCGCTGTCGTGCTATCTTGTTGCACGTCGATTTTGGGCAAAATTGACTTAAGAACGCCATTTTGTGCAGCTCATAATGCCTCACCTTTTGACCTTCACAGATCCCTAAAATTCGATTCCAATCCTGAGATATTCAATAAAAACTGAAAATACTCAGTGCATTTTTCACTTTTCATATGAAAGTAGTTTCAATCTTGTCGTGCTACCATGACACACCCTGAAAATAGATGTAAGTGATGGTTATAGAGCCTTTAAAAAAAAACTCTGGATTTTTACCCGTTTTCGTATTTTTTCCGTTATGGACCACCCTATTCGGATAGAAGCACCCTAATCGCCATATTAAAAAATATAGGTCTAATTATTCTGGCCAAAGATCTCCCAATTTTAGCAAAATCGAAGCACTTTTGATTTGGGTCCTTCCTATTTGACCAGGGGTGACCAAAGTATGGCCCGCGGGCCAAACGTGGCCCGCGAGGTGTTTTTTTGTGGCCCGCGGACCCCTTTTGAACGATCATGAAAAATGGCCTGTTGGCCACTTGTAAAGTGATTTTATACTTTTCAAAAATAAGGTTTATTTTAATCTGTTTTATGCTAACTTTTTTTTCAATTTTTTTTTTTGTAAAAAAAAAAACTAATGATTTATTAATATTTTGATCCCTATTTTCCAACACACATATTTTTCTCAAAAATCTTAATAATTGAAACAACTTCACAAGTTTCAATGTGAGTGAAACTAGTAAATATCGTCCAAACTTTCTCCAAACATGTTTGGAAATGTTTGTAATACGTTCAAAAGTGACTTCGGTAGAAATCTGTAATAATTGCAAAAATATAGGTTTTCCATATTAATTTTAAAGTATTAATGATCCTTTTTATGAACTGACCCTCAAACTTACTTTGCACTTAGAAACCATCCCTCGGGATTCGAACTCATGACAGTTGGATAACGAATCTGATTGAATATCATCTGATTGAGGCAGACAACATGTTAAATTGAGGAAATAAGGCCGTTGCAAATTTTTTTCGGAGCTTTTGTCGACCAACCCACCCTTTCTTCCGTCATGAAAAATTTGCCTTAAAAATCAGGGCAAATTTCTTTTTTATATTTTAAAATATCAATGACTTTTAAGTGAAATTAGCTGAACTAAATTGAAATGCATTCCTCTGCCTTTAGAATCATTTTGAGCATGTTGAGCATTCATTCAAAAATATATTGAATTTTAGTTAATTTTCGATGAACAGTAAGTGTTTTTCGAAAAAATGTTTTTTTTTGTTGAATCTTACCATTTTTGAAAATAATTATTGCAAATCAACTTGACTTCAACTTCAACTGATAATTTTTTTAATCTTTTGAATTAAAATAATTTAAATTTAATGTTTAATAATATTTTAAGAATTTGGCCCGCAAACTCATTTGAGCTTCAAATTTGGCCCGGCTTCCAAAAACTTTGAGCACCCCTGTACTTGACGGTGAATGGCTGATATAATATATAAAGTTGTTGAGGTTTTAAAATGCATATTTTGTCTTTTTTGAACATATTCAGTCACCTTTAAATTCTTTTTGCCTTTCTTACAAAAGAAAGGTTTAAGGTTTGCTTTTGGAAAAACGCTTTTTTCAGAAATCTAAAAAAAAATCGTGCACGGCGAGGATCCGTCCCAGGAAAAAATCCTATTACTAAATTGAAGGTTAAGATGCGCTCTTTCGATTGAATTTTGGCCCGAAACCCGGAACTCAAAAGCTGATTTTTGAGAGCTCTTTTTCTGAAATACATGGCCGATGTCTGTATCCGCTCTTAAAAATTTGTGTGTTCCATCACTGGAAAACCGCTCGTAAAACCCACAATTTTTAAAAGTCAGATCTGTAGCCGTGGGGTCGGAGACGAACATTTTATTTTTCGATTCACAATTTTCGACCAGTAAATGTGGTCAAAGCCATTTTTAGAGGTATTTTTTGGACTATTTTACAGATAACACTATCAAATTTTAAGAATTCAGTTTCAAACAAAAAGCCATTCGAAAACATGCGCCATAAACTGTTTGGGCCCAAAATTTGAAGCTTTTCCAAAATGTATTTCCAGAGATATAGCGATTTTAGTGTTTTTCGTCTTATTTTTACCCTATTTAGTCGTCAAGTCGAAGCTTCAACGCCAGCGCTTTTACGCTTGCGCGTTTTACGCTGCGCGTGAAAGTGTTCTTTCTGGCTTCTCATAATTGATCGACAAAGTGCAATAGCGATACATATTTTTTTTAAGTTAATCATAGACTTACATTTTAGACTGAGTACCCTTTATTTTTTTTTTCTAATAATGTCAATCCAATATGTTTTTCTTAGTTAAATTTAAATGTCTTGCGACAAATAATGAACTTCTGTAATTAAAAAAAAATGGCATTTGAGGTAAAATTCTCACTGGATGGTATCATTATGTTTTTGAAAAATTAATTGCACCAATATATTTCTCGAAGTTTCATCATTTTGTAAGAAAGGCTCTATTTCACCTCTGGTGATATTAAATCGGGTTTTTGAATTAGGAATACAACATTCTGAGTCGAAATATTTTCATGAAATATTGGATGAAAATTTACTGTAGCAGAATTGATATCATGCCTTAAGCACCAGACGTTTATAATTGAATTTTTTTATCCCAAAACCATTAATAACTTACTAGAGCCATCTTGCCATCACGGAAAAGTTAGTAGGTTACAATTAAAACTTTGCAGAAACAAAAAAGATTTTTCTTTCGGGTTTTTATCACTAACATTTTAATTTCAAAGATATTGCACCAAATTCTCCACCCTTGAAAAAAATATCTGCTCACCAAATATTTGCACACTTGAAATCCTACCCCTTCTCCCCCCGCTCGCCTAAAGTGGTGCGTGTCTCGACTGAGTTTTGTTGCTTTCGACCACTTTAGAACAGTTTCAAACTAGGGTGTGTGTCTTAGACAGTTTTTTTCTGCTGTAGTTCGAGGTGTGCACTTTTGTATAGAGCTTTCCACAAGTTGCACGATTGTCTAAAAATCACTGCAATCTGCAATTTGGTGCAAAGTGTGCAATAACACTTTTATTGAGAAAATCTGACACTTTAAGAATATTAATATTATGCTATTCATCAACATTTTCTTAATTGTAGTTAATCAACTGTTCAAACTTTTCAAAATTTTATGAAAACTTCTTCTTGAAGTACCGTCAACTGGGGCGAATTATGACACATGGGGCGAATTGGGACAGCAATTTTAACCATGTTAGAGCACAATATTTTGATTTTTCTGGTTGGTTTCGAATAAAACAGACTCAGACCAACAAAATGTGTGCATCCATTTCCAAATTTAAAAGCTTCAAGTACTCTAAACACTGCTGTCCCTTTTCAGACAGTAGTCCCGATTCACCCCAGATGACGGTACTTTGAACACGTCTCTAAAGGAGCTATAAGACTATGGCAAACAAAAAAAACAAACTCGCACTTTTTCGCGTTTGACAGTTTGCCAAACTCACAATCTTGTTCAAGGGTCCTGATTGCTCAAAATCAACCACTCCATTCGCGAGCACAAATAGCAGGCGACGCGATACTGCCCTGATGAATTCCTACCGTTTGTCACTTCACACCATTCGCTCCCGAACACTCTCTCTTCTACTCTCCTTCTCTCTCTGATCGGCTCAGTCTCCGAACGGCTCCGGCAGGCCGATCGTCTCCGATTACTCTTAACTGAACACATTTTTTCTTTGATGCAATGCGTTACACTCATTGATTTGGGTTGCCTAAAATCAATGTTATCAATTAAATTGTGCATTTATTTTGATTTCATAACATTATAGACACCATTCAAAGAAACTTCCACCAAGAAAAAATCAAATTGATGGCAAACTGAGGGCGTGAAGACAAAAAGACTGCCGCGCTGGCATTTTGTGAGAATGGCTCTTCGCTGAGCATGGTAGTGTGTGAGTGTCGTCGAGCGACGGAGTAGGCAAATATTTTCACGATGTATTTGTTGGCTGAGTGAACAGTTCGGGTGCTGGCTGCTTGCGAGTATCATTCGCTCATGAATGCTAGCGGGTTGGAATAGGCGACGAATGGATAGGCAATGAGTGAGTGGTTTCTGTTCATTGAACCGAAAATCAGGACCCTTGATCTTGTTTGCGGCAAACTCACAAACAAGACAAAATGTATGCAAGCTGACGTTTCTGCAAACAAATGTTGGCGAACAAACAACGCAGACAAACTGTCAAACTGTTAAAATGTGCGAGTTTGTTTGTTTGTTTGCCGTAGTGTAACAGCTCCTTAACACGGTCAATATGATTCCTTAACATTCCGTACATATTTAAAATGTACTCTTCATTTTGTTTATGGTACTCTAAATTTGTTGCGACTCAAAAGGCATCATTAGCACTACACGATTAAAAAAAAAGAATTATGGACAAAATGGAAAGTTACATCAAGCTAAATTTCAAAACAAATCGTTCAAAACAAAATGTTTAAGCCCTTTCAAAAGTTGCTTGATTAGAAATTTTATATTTTTTATAACCGTCAACTGGGGTGTATCTGAATAGAAACAGCAGCTTTTAGAGCACTTAAAAGCCTGAATTTTAGAAATCACTGTACTATTTTTGTTGTCCTGTGTCTGTTCTATCCGAAACTAATCAAAACTACCTAGTATTGTGTAGTAACAAGGCTTACACAGTAGGATGGCTCAAAATGGTCGATTTTTCAGAGCATGTTTTTTTCGGTTGCTTTTAGGCTCCTAAACAACTCCACAAAATTTGGAATCGATTGTTTGCGCCCACACTTTGCGCATTGCATTTTAATTTTATATGGGAATGAGTATGGGAAAATAATTTTTATTTTACACATTTTTTTCAAACCAACACAATAGCGTTAAAATTTATAAAATTCTCTAAAACTTTCCCGATGAAAGTATTGTGCCATCTTGCTCCTGTCAAAAGATACAGCGTCCTCAAAACTGGTCTAAAGCGTGATTTCCGAGCAAAAAACACGTTTTAGACCAGTTTTGAGGACGCTGTATCTTTTGACAGGAGCAAGATAGCACAATACTTTCTTCGGGAAAGTTTTAGAGAATTTTTTCAATTTTAACGCTGTTGTGTTGGTTGGAAAAATTTAGTGGAAAATTAAAATGATAAAAATCAAAATGTTAAAAAAGGTTCTCCACACTAATTCCCATACAAAATTGAAATGCAATGCGCAAAGTGTGGACGCAATCAATCGCTCCCAAATTTTAGAGGGCTTTTTTGAGGCCCAAAAAGTTTCAAAAAAACTTTGTTCTGGTTCAATTTGATCATTTGATTTGATTTGATCAAATTTACCATATAACGACGAACCAGTCTACTAACACAGCTGTCCCAAATAACCCCAGATGACGGTACAGCTTTTTTGAACAGTCCCCAAAATTGATTGAAGTCTTGTATGGAAAAATTAATGATGCAAAATGGCTAATTTTGACATAAGGAACATAGGAAATAGACGAAGTTTTGTAGAATAAAAAAACAATACAATGAAAAGTCGATTAGCAAAATAATTTGTAGTTGAGTTAGTACGTGAGGAAGTCCATGTTCCATCTCCAGCAATCTCTCAACTAACAAAAAAGTTGCGTGAACCTTTGACCTAAAATGGTCATCTCAAATGATATGGGAACTTGTCCAGTCCATCGGCTCAGTAAGTGGCCGGCATCGAGTCCGCATGTTTTTTTCTTGCTATTTTTATACTTGTATTTTTTTTATCAGGTCGCATTTCTTCATTTGCTTTTTATTTGACGCTAATAATCCCGTCTTACGAGTTATTTCTCTGCCAATATCAGTCAAAGAGTCTGTGGGCCATTTCAAGTACTTTGCATTCCACCACGGGACGAGATAAGCCTTCCGAGTCTCCCGTTGAGAGCTTAATGAACTTCTTCACCGGAGAAGATTTGCAAGTTCTTGATTCCCGAAGTGGTTGACTGATTATAATGCTGACGGACAGTGACAGGTGAACCGGTTATTTGGAATATTGAGTGATACATCAAAGACGATTTCAGTTGCTGAGCAAATGCACGTATATTGAGCCTAGGTCCAATTTGCACGTAAATTCTACACTTTGGTTGAATTTAAAAATAATTCTTTTCTGTTCCTCGATGGTTAAGATCATTTTGCACAATTTAAATTTAATAAATTAGGGAAAATGTACATCCAAAAGTTATTGTTTGTGCTGAAATTGCTTAAATAAATGGGAGCTTTGCTTTGTAGGCCAAACATAGGAACATTTAACTTTTTAGGATGATCCCTTGCAAGAAGTTTTTAAAACTGTTTTTTTCGATATCATAAGGCCGTTGCAAATATTTTTCAAAGTTCATGTCGTTCATATCGTGTTCATGTCTTTCAAGACTGGTCCAAAGAAAATGGGGCAAAAACTTTTTTTTTCGCAAAAAATATATTTCTTCAATACTTAGAAATGTTGGAAACAAATGATTGCAAAACAACTGGACAGGTGTGTGATGAATTTAAAGCACCCCTTTCATTCAAGTGTTGAAACCATGACGCGTAATTTCAACTTTTACAATTTTTTTTTTAATTTTTTGCCTCTCCCCCTCGACTTTGACTTTGACATAAACTACATAAAATATTTGCCACGTTCTAACGTATGTTTAATAATAGCTTTCAATCTTGCTTTCAATGAAAGAAATATATATATTCATATATTCACAGCCCAAATAAATTCGCAATAAATTAGCTTATTTTTTTGGCAACTCATCCCATTACATGGCCAGACAAAAAGTAAGTTCAGCTTCGCTGATAAACTTGCCTTGGTACATGCTTTTACAAAGATGTTTAGGTGATTGTTAATTGTACCGTGACCCAAAACAAAAAAGAACTGGTAATTATGATAGACAGTTGAGTTATTTTTGAGCATGCTTTGATATGATAGATAAATAGGTTAAGCTAAGGACTATAAATACTATGTCAGTTTATTTCATCCATCTCTTTTGAATTATGCTGAAAACTAAGAAAGCGAGAGTTATAGTGTAGCTTACTTCCGCGGTAATTAAACGTGTTCATTGTTTATGTTCACTGATATTTGCTCTTAAGGTCAGGCACCGATGAGGTCATCCGCGAAAATTGGGTTTTTAACTTTTTTTTTTGTTTTGCTCATAACTTTTAATAGGAACCGAATTTCAAAAATCTAAACTCGTCCGATTGTGGGAAATTGTCTCAGCTTTCAGAAGCATATTTTGGTTTCTTTTGAAAAGTTATGTAAACTTTTATTCAGAGCAATCTTTGTAATTTTTTTGCAAAAATGATCAAATTTGCGTTTTTTACAATTCCCTTGGACTTCACAAAAAATCGAAGTGGGACCGTTCCTCCCCAGATTTTGACAATATTTTCCACTATTTGCCTATATGTTTATATACCGTTTGATTCGTTAGAATGTAACGAACATTTTGGTGTATATAAATCAATATTTCATGAACTTTTGTAACAGAGTTTTTTGATTACCAAAAAAAAAAACTTATTATTTTCGGCTCGCACAAAGCAACGGGCAACGAAACAAAGGAGAAGTCTCAGAGACCAAAAAAAAATCCTCGTGCGCCGCGTCGCGACGCGTGGTCTGCATCGGTCTCACGCACACACTCTCGTGCGCGGCGCAAGCATTATTTTGGATTTATTCTTTCATGTTTCGTGGCTGATTTCTATAATAATAGTTTGCATAACTTTTGAAGTAAACATGCAAACAAGTTATACATATGGTTGATTATTATTTGATTAGTCATCCAAAAAGTATATAATAAATCTGTTATGAAAAATCAATCCGTGTTCTCTTTAGATACTTTTTTAAAACTTCTCAAAAAGTTCAAAAACCATATCTCGTTCACCCACCAAAAGATCCGGTCAAATTTCTTGTTTTCGTACCACCTCAAATCTGTACAATCAAATCCTTTGGCAGCATTCCAGAATACCCGGTATTCCGGTTCCTATGGAACTTGTTTGAATAATTGTGCCAAACGATATACGACAATTCAAACAAACAATAATTCAAAGAAATCAAGATTCTAAATAAATTCCTCGAAATTCAAAGCTATTCATCAAATCGTCAATCCCCAAAAATATAAATGTTTCTATGAGAAAAAAAACACATCCATGGACATTACTTTCTTTTGGTCTTTTTGGAATATACAAATCTACAAATATTTAAAACTGAAGTTTTTTTTAAAGAAAAAAGGTTGTGTGAACCAAATTTCTATCGTTGGCTTTTTGGTGCTTTGAATACCCCTTGCGAAAATGGGATTCAAATACTCCTTATGATTTTTTTTATTTGGCTATTTAAAAATACTCAAGAAATCTTCTAATCTTATAAAAAAAAAGTAAGTAAGTCTATGATTTTCATATTTTTTTTAACAAATCTACCCCTCCTCTTCTC
Source organism: Culex pipiens pallens (assembly GCF_016801865.2). NCBI lineage: Eukaryota > Metazoa > Arthropoda > Insecta > Diptera > Culicidae > Culex > Culex pipiens. The sequence continues at coordinate 43,625,421 of NC_068937.1, read as the reverse complement.
CTAGAAACTCTAGAAGTCCAAAACATTCTTGAAATTCTTTAATCGTTTTAAAGCATATTTGAGTTCTTCAAAAATTATGAACTAAATTCAAGAAATTCAAGAAATTTTAGATGTTCAAGAAGCTTATACTTTAAAAAAAATCAAGAAATTAAAAAAAAATACAAGAAATTCAATTTTTTTTAAAAGGAATATCAAGTTTAAAAGAAAATCAAGAAACTTAAGAAACTCAAGTAATTCAAGAATTTCATAAAATAAAAAAAAAATCATTTGAAGAAATTCAGAAAATATATTTATTCAAGAAATTCAAAATTTTAAATAATGTCAAGAATTTGAAGCATTTGAAGATTTTGATTTTGAGATTTGAAGAATTTGAAGAATTTTAAGAATTTGAAAAATTTGAAGAATTTGAAGAATTGAAGAATTGAAGAATTTGAGAATTTGGGAATTTCAAGAATTTGAAAAATTTGAAGAATTTGAAGAATTTGAAGAATTTGAAGAATTTGAAGAATTTGAAGAATTTGAAGAATTTGAAGAATTTGAAGAATTTGAAGAATTTGAAGAATTTGAAGAATTTGAAGCATTTAAAGAATTTGAAGAATTTGAAGAATTTGAAGAATTTGAAGAATTTGAAGAATTTTAAGAATTTGAAGAATTTGAAGAACTTGAAGAATTTAAAAAATTTGAAGAATTTGAAGAATTTGAAGAATTTGAAGAATTTGAAGAACTTGAAGAATTTGAAGAATTTGAAGAATATGAAGAATTCCAAGAATTTGAAGAATTTGAAGAATTTGAAGAATTTGAAGAATTTGAAGAATTTGAAGAATTTGAAGAATTTGAAGAATTTGAAGAATTTGAAGAATTTGAAGAATTTGAAGAATTTGAAGAATTTGAAGAACTTGAAGAATTTGAAGAATTTGAAGAATTTAAAAAATTTGAAGAATTTGAAGAATTTGAAAAATTTGAAGAATTTGAAACATTTGAAGAATTTGAAGAATTTGTAGCATTTGCAGAAATTCAATTTTTAAAGTTTCAGGAAATTTATTTTTTTTTAGAATTTTTAGAATTTTAAGAATTTGAAGAATTTAAAAAAATACAGGCTTTCAAAAATTTCAAAGATTTCTAAAATTTGAAGAATTTCAAGAATTTCAAGAACTTGAAGAATTTGAAGAATTTCAAGAATTTCAATGATTTCCATAAAAAAACAGATTTTTTTGAAATTATAGAAATTATAGAAAATCAAGAAATTAATCAAATTCAACATTCAACGAATTCAAATGAATTAAATTTGTTGAATTTCTAGATTTTCAAAAAAATTCCAGATTTTCTAAATTTTCTAGAGTATCAAAAATTTCTCGAAATTCTTGAAATTCTTAAACTTTTTGAAATTGATAAATTTTTGAATATTTCCAAGGATTTTTTTTTATTATATGAAGTTCTTGAATCACTAGTGTTTTCTAAGTTTCTTGACTTTTTTTTTGAAAATCTTGATTTTTATTTATAGAAACTTAGAAAACTCAGGTCATTCAAGAACTTCATAAAATTAAAAAAATCATTTGGAGAAATTCAGAAAATTTAAGAATTTCAAGAATTTCAAGAAATTTTAGAAATTCAAAAAATTTCAAAATTTCTAAAATTTGTGGAAATTATACAAATTTTATAAAATCTAGAATTTCTGAAAATTTTAAGAAAATCTAAAAATTACAGAAATTCAAGAAAATTAAGAAATGAAACAAGGTAAAAAAAAACGATTTTCTGAAATTTCTATAATTTTGATAATTTCTATAATTTTTTTTTAAGAATTTCTAGAATTTATTTAAATTTATTAAAATTCTTGAAATTCTTGAAATTTTTGAAATTCTTAAAATTCTTAAAATTCTTGAACTTCTTCAAGTTCTTGAAATTTTTGAAATTCTTGAAATTCTTAAAATTCTTGAAATTCTTCAAGTTCTTGAAATTTTTGAAATTCTTGAAATTCTTGAAATTCTTGAAATTCTTGAAATTCTTGAAATTCTTGAAATTCTTGAAATTCTTGAAATTCTTGAAATTCTTGAAATTCTTGAAATTCTTGAAATTCTTGAAATTCTTGAAATTCTTGAAATTCTTGAAATTCTTGAAATTCTTGAAATTCTTGAAATTCTTGAAATTCTTGAAATTCTTGAAATTCTTGAAATTCTTGAAATTCTTGAAATTCTTGAAATTCTTGAAATTCTTGAAATTCTTGAAATTCTTCAAATTCTTCAAATTCTTGGAATTCTTGAAATTTTTGAAATTCTTGAAATTCTTGAAATTCTTGAAATTCTTGAAATTCTTGAAATTCTTGAAATTCTTGAAATCTTTGAAATTCTTGAAATTCTTGAAATTCTTGAAAAGCTTGAAATTCTTGAAATTCTTGAAATTCTTGAAATTCTTGAAATTCTTGAAATTCTTGAAATTCTTGAAATTCTTGAAATTTTTGAAATTCTTAAAATTCTTGAAATTCTTAAAATTCTCAAAATTCTTGAAATTCTTGAAATTCTTGAAATTCTTAAAATTCATGAAATTCTTGAAATTCTTGAAATTCTTGAAATTCTTAAAATTCTTAAAATTCTTGGAATTCTTCATATTCTTCAAATTCTTCAAATTCTTCAAGTTCTTCAAATTCTTCAAATTCTTCAAATTCTTCAAATTCTTCAAATTCTTCAAATTCTTCAAATTCTTCAAATTCTTCAAATTCTTCAAATTCTTCAAATTCTTCAAATTCTTCAAATTCTTCAAATTCTTCAAATTCTTCAAATTCTTCAAATTCTTCAAATTCTTCAAATTCTTCAAATTCTTCAAATTCTTCAAATTCTTCAAATTCTTCAAATTCTTCAAATTCTTCAAATTCTTCAAATTCTTCAAATTCTTCAAATTCTTCAAATTCTTCAAATTCTTCAAATTCTTCAAATTCTTCAAATTCTTCAAATTCTTCAAATTCTTCAAATTCTTCAAATTCTTCAAATTCTTCAAATTCTTCAAATTCTTCAAATTCTTCAAATTTTTCAAATTCTTCAAATTCTTCAAATTCTTCAAATTCTTCAAATTCTTCAAATTCTTCAAATTCTTCAAATTCTTCAAATTCTTCAAATTCTTCAAATTCTTCAAATTCTTCAAATTCTTCAAATTCTTCAAATTCTTCAAATTCTTCAAATTCTTCAAATTCTTAAAATTCTTCAAATTCTTAAAATTCTTCAAATTCTTCAAGTTTTTCAAATTCTTCAAATTCTTCAAATTCTTGGAATTCTTGAAATTCTTGAAATTCTTGAAATTCTTGAAATTCTTGAAATTCTTGAAATTCTTGAAATTCTTGAAATTCTCAAAATTCTTGAAATTCTTGAAATTCTTGAAATTCTTGAAATTCTTGAAATTCTTAAAATTCTTGAAATTCTTGAAATTCTTGAAATTCTTGAAATTCTTGAAATTCTTAAAATTCTTGAAATTCTTGAAATTCTTGAAATTCTTGAAATTCTTGAAATTCTTGAGATTCTTGAAATTCTTGAAATTCTTGAAATTCTTGAAATTCTTGAAATTCTTGAAATTCTTGAAATTCTTGAAATTCTTGAAATTCTTGAAATTCTTGAAATTCTTTAAATTCTTGAAATCCTTGAAATTCTTGAAATTCTTGAAATTCTTGAAAATCTTGAAAATCTTGAAATTCTTGAAATTCTTGAAATTCTTGAAATTCTTGAAATTCTTGAAATTCTTGAAATTCTTGAAATTCTTGAAATTCTTGAAATTCTTGAAATTCTTGAAATTCTTGAAATTCTTGAAATTCTTGAAATTCTTGATATTCTTGAAATTCTTCAAATTCTTCAAATTCTTCAAATTCTTCAAATTCTCAAATTCTTCAAATTCTTCAAATTCTTTAAATTCTTCAAATTCTTCAAATTCTTCAAATTCTTCAAATTCTTCAAATTCTTCAAATTCTTCAAATTCTTCAAATTCTTCAAATTCTTCAAATTCTTCAAATTCTTCAAATTCTTCAAATTCTTCAAACTCTTCAAATTCTTCAAATTCTTCAAATTCTTCAAATTCTTCAAATTCTTCAAATTCTTCAAATTCTTCAAATTCTTCAAATTCTTCAAATTCTTCAAATTCTTCAAATTCTTCAAATTCTTCAAATTCTTCAAATTCTTCAAATTCTTCAAATTCTTCAAATTCTTCAAATTCTTCAAATTCTTCAAATTCTTCAAATTCTTCAAATTCTTCAAATTCTTGGAATTCTTAAAATTCTTGAAATTCTTGAAATTCTTGAAATTCTTGAAATTCTTGAAATTCTTGAAATTCTTGAAATTCTTGAAATTCTTGAAATTCTTGAAATTCTTGAAATTCTTGAAATTCTTGAAATTCTTGAAATTCTTGAAATTCTTGAAATTCTTGAAATTCCTAAAATTCTTGAAATTCTTGAAATTCTTCAAATTCTTCAAATTCTTGAAATTCTTGAAATTCTTGAAATTCTTGAAATTCTTGAAATTCTTGAAATTCTTGAAATTCTTGAAATTCTTGAAATTCTTGAAATTCTTCAAATTCTTGAAATCCTTGAAATTCTTGAAATTCTTGAAATTCTTGAAATTCTTGAAATCCTTGAAATTCTTGAAATTCTTGAAATTCTTGAAAATCTTGAAATTCTTGAAATTTTTGAAATTCTTGAAATTCTTGAAATTCTTGAAATTTTTGAAATTCTTGAAATTCTTGAAATTCTTGAAATTCTTAAAATTCTTCATATTCTTCAAATTCTTCAAATTCTTCAAATTCTTCAAATTCTTCAAATTCTTCAAATTCTTCAAATTCTTCAAATTCTTCAAATTCTCAAATTCCCAAATTCTCAAATTCTTCAATTCTTCAAATTCTTCAAATTTTTCAAATTCCTAAAATTCTTCAAATTCTTCAAATCTCAAAATCAAAATCTTCAAATGCTTCAAATTCTTGACATTATTTAAAATTTTGAATTTCTTGAATAAATATATTTTCTGAATTTCTTCAAATGATTTTTTTTTATTTTATGAAATTCTTGAATTACTTGAGTTTCTTAAGTTTCTTGATTTTCTTTTAAACTTGATATTCCTTTTAAAAAAAATTGAATTTCTTGTATTTTTTTTTAATTTCTTGATTTTTTTTAAAGTATAAGCTTCTTGAACATCTAAAATTTCTTGAATTTCTTGAATTTAGTTCATAATTTTTGAAGAACTCAAATATGCTTTAAAACGATTAAAGAATTTCAAGAATGTTTTGGACTTCTAGAGTTTCTAGAAGAAGAGGAGGGGTAGATTTGTTAAAAAAAATATGAAAATCATAGACTTACTTACTTTTTTTTTATAAGATTAGAAGATTTCTTGAGTATTTTTAAATAGCCAAATAAAAAAAATCATAAGGAGTATTTGAATCCCATTTTCGCAAGGGGTATTCAAAGCACCAAAAAGCCAACGATAGAAATTTGGTTCACACAACCTTTTTTCTTTAAAAAAAACTTCAGTTTTAAATATTTGTAGATTTGTATATTCCAAAAAGACCAAAAGAAAGTAATGTCCATGGATGTGTTTTTTTTCTCATAGAAACATTTATATTTTTGGGGATTGACGATTTGATGAATAGCTTTGAATTTCGAGGAATTTATTTAGAATCTTGATTTCTTTGAATTATTGTTTGTTTGAATTGTCGTATATCGTTTGGCACAATTATTCAAACAAGTTCCATAGGAACCGGAATACCGGGTATTCTGGAATGCTGCCAAAGGATTTGATTGTACAGATTTGAGGTGGTACGAAAACAAGAAATTTGACCGGATCTTTTGGTAGGTGAACGAGATATGGTTTTTGAACTTTTTGAGAAGTTTTAAAAAAGTATCTAAAGAGAACACGGATTGATTTTTCATAACAGATTTATTATATACTTTTTGGATGACTAATCAAATAATAATCAACCATATGTATAACTTGTTTGCATGTTTACTTCAAAAGTTATGCAAACTATTATTATAGAAATCAGCCACGAAACATGAAAGAATAAATCCAAAATAATGCTTGCGCCGCGCACGAGAGTGTGTGCGTGAGACCGATGCAGACCACGCGTCGCGACGCGGCGCACGAGGATTTTTTTTTGGTCTCTGAGACTTCTCCTTTGTTTCGTTGCCCGTTGCTTTGTGCGAGCCGAAAATAATAAGTTTTTTTTTTTGGTAATCAAAAAACTCTGTTACAAAAGTTCATGAAATATTGATTTATATACACCAAAATGTTCGTTACATTCTAACGAATCAAACGGTATATAAACATATAGGCAAATAGTGGAAAATATTGTCAAAATCTGGGGAGGAACGGTCCCACTTCGATTTTTTGTGAAGTCCAAGGGAAATGTAAAAAACGCAAATTTGATCATTTTTGCAAAAAAATTACAAAGATTGCTCTGAATAAAAGTTTACATAACTATTCAAAAGAAACCAAAATATGCTTCTGAAAGCTGAGACAATTTCCCACAATCGGACGAGTTTAGATTTTTGAAATTCGGTTCCTATTAAAAGTTATGAGCAAAACAAAAAAAAAAGTTAAAAACCCAATTTTCGCGGATGACCTCATCGGTGCCTGACCTTAAGGATGATGAATTCAAAAAACTATTTTGGTTCAAACATTCTTGCCAGAATACTGCTACACCTAAATCTTAACATATTGAACCTGGATTTTTAAGAGTTGATTGGGAAGGTAAAACAGAACGCGAGTTTTTTTTTAACTCAAGCGCTTCACAAATTGGACTTGATTAATAATAATTGTATTACATCATTAACAAATTCTATTTTAGAATTATGTATCAAGTTTTTTTTATGAATTATTCATAAAAAAAACTTGATATATAATTTTAAAATCGAATTATTTGGCCCTTTTGAAACGTTAGTCGTGATTTTTATCTGAAAATATTTTGGTCAATAGGTTGAGAAAATGTCAAACGAGTTTCACTTTTCAACATAACAATTCGGATCAATAGTTTCCAAGATATCATCGATTGAAAAATGAAGGCCGATTAAGAAAAACTTGTATTTTTTTTGTTATTTTAATTCTTTGGATGGCCATATCTCAGCAGCCAAAGGGCAGACCAACAATATAAAAAAATAGTAGGGAATTTTCTCAGCTTCTCAGCGGATGGACAATATTTCTTGAGCAACATTTGAAAAGGGCACACAAGCATTTTGAGTCAAAATTAACTTTAAACTTTATCACCTCTGCTTTTTGACATTTAACATTTTGATAATTGACATTTTGACATTTGTCATTTTGACATCTGACATTTTTACATTTGAAATTTGACATTTTGACATTTGAAATTTTGACAGCTGGAGTTGTTTTGCAAATTCCGAGACAACAGGTAACTACCGTAAAACGGGGTGACTTTGAGAGCCGGGGTGACTTTAATAGGTTTTAGATTTTTCAGCAATATAAAGAGTACAAAATATGTACGTACGGAATGCTATGGAATCATACTGACCATGGTAGAGAAGTGTTTAAAGTACTTCAAAAAGTAGTTTTCACAAAATTTTGATAAGTTTAAATAGTTTGTTAACTATTATTAAGACAAAGTTGAGAAAAGCATTATATTAATATTCTCAAAGTGTCATGATTTTCTCAATAAACATGATTTCGAATCGGAAGACAGAATTCATTTTCGGATTCTTTGGACAATTTTTTGACCAGGAGGTGATAAAATATGTTTGTAAATAATAAATATTGTGTGTTTTTGAAACATAATTTCAAAAAATCTTCAAATTTATAGGCATTTTCAGTAGAACAAATTTAATATGAAATATGAAAAATTTTGATTCGTGCTTCGAATTCAGTTCAAATTTCAATATGAATCGATAATTTATAAAGAAAACTCGTTTAAGCAAAATTCAGGCAAAATTGTGACTTTTCTTCAATTTTACCTAAAATTTATGTGTATTTAGTTAAAAAGCCTATAAACTTAGTTAACTGAATATAAATTTGATTGTTTTTCTTAGAAACTATATTTGCAACCTTAGCGATTGTAAATTTGACGTTAAAATAAAATTTGAGCACCTTAAATCTGATTTTAACAAGATAGACTGTGACTATCAAAGTCACCCCGGAATTCAAAATAAATATTTTCAACGCAACTATTTTTAAGAGCGAGTCCACGAACAGAGCATACCCCTTTGTATGGGACGTCGTCTGGCCCTCACCAATCTGCTTGAAATTTTCAGGGGTTGTTTGTACATATAAAACTAGCATCTGGCCAAAATATGAGCACTCTAGGTCAACGGGAAGTGGGGCAAATCGGGACACAAAGTTTGAAGGCTCAAAAACGTCAAAAATCTTAAAAATGTAAAAATAAAAATCTTATAACTTAGGCAAAATTCAATTTATTTTTAAAATTCAAAATGCATCTGAAAGGGCTTACAAAATGCAACAAAATGCAGGATAGAGCGTCCTAATTGGTTAAATCTAAAGGGAGTTATTGGCATTTTAGTGAAAAAATAGCATAATTTTCAAACTCATATAAAAAAGTGTTCCATCCAGATATCAACTCGGTTCAACCTGCAGCTTGTAGGGGACATCTGGGACTACCAGCTTAGACTGAGAACGCTTTGGGTAAGGCAGTTTAACATATTAAATAGACACTTTTTGTTTTAGTGATTTTAGTTACACTTTTACTTTTAGTGAATTTTTGGTTGTAAATTTTTGCTCGGAGGACCGCTTAGATCCCATTTTCTGTTGATAATTTTATCATATTCGTGTTCCTGAGACAATTTCACAAAAGAAACATGCATAAAAATGTTTATTTTGATCCATTTTAACCCTTTAAAAAATAAAAGTTAAAAAAAAATCTCCGATTTACATTTATTGAAAATCAAGCTCGTTTCCAAGGATACTAGATGACACCAGAAAAAAGCAGCTTCTTATTTTTTTTTAACTTTCATTTTTTAAAGGGTTATAATAGATCAAAATAAACATTTTAATGCATGTTTCTATTGTGAAATTGTCTCAGGAACACGAATATGATAAAATTATTACCAGAAAATGGGATCTAAGGGGTCCCCCGAGCAAAAATTTGCAACCAAAAAATTCACTAAAAGTAAAAGTGTCTATTAAATATGTTAAACTGCCTTACCCAAAGCGTTCTCAGTCTCAGATGGTAGTCCTAGATGTCCCCTACAAGCTGCAGGTCAAACCGAGTTGATATCTGGATGGAACACTTTTTTATTTGAGTTTGAAAATTATGCTATTTTGTCACTAAAATGCCAATAACTCCCTTTAGATTTAACCAATTGGGATGCTCTACCCTGCATTTTGTTGCATTTTGTAAGCCCTTTCAGATGCATTTTGAATTTTGAAAATAAATTAAATTTTGCCTAAGCCTTTTAAAGATATTTGACGTTTTTGAGCCTTAAAACTTTGTGTCCCGATTTGCCCCACTTCCCGTTGACCTAGAGTGCTCATATTTTGGCCAGATGCTAGTTTTGTATGTACAAACAACCCCTGAAAATTTTAGGCAGATTGGTGAGGTCGATGCGAGATGGGTATGCTTTGCTCGTGGACTCGCTCTTAAGCACTATTGTCACGTGGATGGACCATGTGTGGCCTATCCCAGTACATGTATTAAAAATAATAATCTTGAGAAAAACCTCAACAGTTGGAAAATATTTCAAAAATAAATTGAATTCCTATCAATGTCACTCCGGTATACGGTATTTCATAAAACTCGAAGTGTGAAACAATAACTGCGGGTTTTGGTAAATGATCACCTGTTTTCTTGGAATTTGCAAAACAAAACCAACTGTCAAATATCAAAATTAATTTCAAATTTTAAATGTCAAAATGTTAATTTAAATGTCAAAATATCAAATGTAAAAAATACGGAGGTGATAAAGTTTGTGACAGTCAAGTTTTGGAGATAAATAAAAAAAAACAACTAAATATTTTTTTCCGTGTGCTAATTTTCTCCGTAAACTAAATAAACTACAACTTTGCCGAAGACACCAAAACGATCAGAAAATCCCTTCTCAAGATACAGATTGTTGAATATCTGCATACACTGAAATAAAAAAAAAAGTACAAAATTACTTTATTCTAGTAAATTTGCCTCTTTTCCTTATTAGTAATTCGAAAAACCCATATGATAGGAGGCAAATATTTTTGAATATAGGAATTTTGTACTTTTTTTCAGTGTAGCACTTTTCTATGGACATCCCCCAAATTTGTATGGACAAACCAATTATGCAAAATGGCTTATTTATCCAAATTTAAAATAAAAATACAACAATTAAAAACAGAGAACTCCATCAGAAGCCTCCTTGTAATACCTGTTGCGAGATTCACCTCCTCAACCAGAATTTAACATACTGAGGCGACGCGATATCAGCGGGCTCTTCACCCAGCCGCCATTCGAACGTGATCGTCGTCGAACTTCCGCGGTCGGCGCAGCCGCTGTCTGGCGCGAGTCCAGATCCAGAGCTCGCCCGTTACGGTCGTGGTTTGCCCGTTTAGGGAGCTCCAGAGAAAGAGAGACAGTGCGAGCTTCGCGCGGAGCCATCGAGACTTTGATCGAAGAGATCGCGCGAAAGTGACAGTTGCAGGAAGATTCGACAACCATTGAAACAATAGAAGCCACTTTTTATACTGAACAAAAGAAATTCAAAAATTGATTGATTTCACCTTAATGAGTTACAGTTAGTCCAGTGATAACTGAGTGGAGCCAACAAAAACTGAAGAGATCAGTGACTGTTAAAAGAACAATCAAACAATAGCAGTGAATTGTTGTCATTGGTCTTGGACATTGTCCTATTTCAGCTTAAGAAGTGACAGCCAGTGTAGCGATTGTCAAACTTTAACGGAGGTCATGAAAATCGCGAATCAAGATTTTCTTCATATGTAACAGTTAAACAAACAGTAAAAAAAGCAATAATTGACGGCATTATTTTGACATAGACACCCCTTAAACATTCAATTAGAGCCAAAATTGGCAAACTTTCACGAATATCGGGAAGATTCGCGCGAAGAACTTTAGCCGGTCACAACAACAGGTTGTTGACAAATGTGATCAAGTTACAAGTGTCTAGTGTGAAAGTGGTCCAGAATAACGGGAAGTGCAAAAAAAAAAAGCAGAACAGGTCGTTATCCAAAATTGGGGCCCATCATTGGCGATAACTGGTCTTATCAACCATAAGTGACCCCAAAGTGTCACGCAGAGATCTCCGAGACCGTGTGGCGAAGACGAAGAAAGATCAAAAAGGAGGGCGCGAAAAAACAACAGAAAAGAGGTGAGATACAGTGACTGCAGCTGGGTACGGACCAAAACAAACAACAAAAAAAGCATCTCTCTTTGAGGTTAGCGGTTTGTTTTGGCTGTCAGGTTGGGCCGGAAGTGGGAGAAAAAGAGTCTGTCTCGAAGTTTGGACCACTTTTCTCTGCTAATGGGCCGTTAATTGCGGGGGACATCTGCTCGGGTCATAATTAAGTTGTTAAATTTTATGGCCCGGGGTTATAACCTTTGACGAATCGAACCACAAAAAAAGGCGCTAATTACAGCAATTTGTGCGCTGGCAAGCCAAGGGATAGGAAACCGCTAAGTGGATGCTGCTCATTTCGCCGGTCCATCGGAAGGCGGGGAAGAAAGTGAAATTGATTTTAGTCAAATATTTGCATATTTTGGCTGCGTGCTGTGACCGATGATGCTGTTGGAGAAGCTGTGACTGTCTGTCGTGTCTATGCGAAAGTTGCGAAGGGATGGCGGGTTAGAAAGTGAATGGTTTGGAGAAATGATACATGTTTTACACTATTTCGTCGTTGTCGTGCTATCTTCCCAAGCAGCATCGCGCAACATGTTGAAATTGTCTAAGTCCAGTTAAGTTTCATCAAAGGCGCAACGAAGTTGCAAATGTTTCCAAACCTACCGAAAATCACAATAAAGTTTCAGGGAAACATTGTTCAATATGAAATAGTTACAATGATTTTCTGGGCTACAAAACGATTTCGTTTATTTTTGTAACGTTTTGGTGACATTGTTGCAACAAGCTTGAACAAAAAAAAACCTTTGTTCGTTTTTTGCGAAGAATGTTGCGAATTGGTTGCGGCAATGTATCCTTGATAAAACTCAATGTAAACATTGTCTGCCAAGAAATGAAAACATCTTCAGTAAAAAAAGCATTTCTGCGCAGTTTGTCCAGGTTTTCAAAAGAAATTCACAATGAAAATATAAATCTATTCGCTTTCTAACAAATAGATTTTGGGAAAAATGTGCATTCCACTAAAACTAACGAAAATGGTGTGTAAAACGGCCGAGTCGTAAGCGCGGATTTACATCTGCAAGGATTGGAGCTTGCATATTAATTTTTACCTAGATTTTTACCCGCCCCTGTCGACGGAAAGCAGCAAACAACATTTTCGAAGATTCTTTGTGGAAGCAAATTCTGCTGCAGGAGGATTTCCCGAATCAAAAGCGAATCTGTGTGATTTTTGAGATGATGCCCGTAGGATGCCGTATTCGGTACATGCAATGAAGCTTTATTCTTAAATTATTTGTCCACACCTCGGTCCACACTTTCCGAACAACTTTATTCATACAGACTTGAAGAACTTTGTTAAAAACATCCACCAAATAATGATCAATTCCGATCCCACTGTTTCCGACGAAGGGGATTGATTATTTCGTTTGACAGTTCTGTAGAAAACTTGAATGATGGCAGGGGATGCCGATTGTTGCAATGGATACAAATATGTAATGTTACCATTATGCTTCCACGACGTTACCCAATTATAATAAACTTAGAATTGTGGATATTCAACTCAAACAATTTTGTAACGTATCTGAAACATTGTTGCAACATACACAAAGTGCGACAATTTGCTCAAATCAGAATAACCAGAGACGTATCAAGGATGTAATATTTTGAAATCTTAATAAATTTAATCAATTTAATGCGTAATGTTTTTACTCTGAATAAAGTACAGCGATGGGAAAGGAGGAGGGATACGTAAATAAAACAGTAAAATCAAATTATTTGCTCTACTGTATGGCAAATTTCGTACTCGGGACTAGGTATCTGAAGGCTGTAAGGCAAATTCGGAATGCGCTGAATTTGATTAAAAATTTAAAGATATAAGTTACACAATTATTGTGAATATTCAACAATTGATTTATCAAGTATAAAATATGATAACGTAATTTAACTTTACTCTTCTTTTAATTCCTGTGCTCACCAACCTCATGGAGACGATCATTGAAGCCGCTATTACACTATCACAAACAAACAAACAAACTAGACAAGACATAAAACAAAAACGCTTCGCAAACAAACAAACAGTTTGATTGCCCATTACACTACAGCATACATGTTTGGCAAACTTATTGAGGAAAAGTTTGGGCAAACTTACACGCTTATGAACTTTTAGAAATTTTTGTAAACCATGTTGTATTATTTTATAAAAAGAATTTCTTTTTGCATATCACGGTATTTCCACAGACTGTCTTTGGTATTTCTGTGTGTTTCCTTTTGTTAAACAGGTATGAAAATCAACATACTAAACATACTAAATTCTAAAAATTATTAGTTCTTTATACTGAAAAATAAGACAAACTTTTTAAAATAAAATGATATCGTTTCTGAATTGGAAATCTATTTTTTTTTGCCTCCTTGATTTTTCGGGCCGACTTTGGCGGGGGAGGGTATTAGTGTACCAGCCTAAAATCAAAATTAAACAATGAAACCGTTTTAGAAGTTGCAAATTAGCATTTACTTAATTTTTATGTCCCTAATGTACACGTTTTTGCAAGCGATTTTACAATAAGATTTGTTTGTATCTAGATATGACATACAACAAACAAATCAAGGGAAATATTAAAATTTTCTGTGTTCTGTGTTTTGTTCCTATTGTTGTTTTTCTTCATAACAGTTATATTGCACTAACAGTGCTTGAAATTTCTGTCGACAATAAATATCTACGGCACATTTCTTAAAGAGTAGTTGACAATATTCGAAGCTACTTTGATGGCACTCAGTAAACATACATTTTTGAGTAGTAATCTTGCATTAGAGATATCCACGACACGTGGGTTGCACTCTCGTGCTCAACAATCTATTGTAAGTATTTATTTGTGTTCTTAAAAAAAGTATGCTTTCCTAGTTTGCATAAAAAACAATAAAAAAAAATCATGCCGCTATTTTTTACTAAAGGTTCCTGAATACAACCCTGTGCGTACAAAGCGCCATGATGGTAGATGTGGAAAAAAAACTTTAATAATCAATTTTCGGCTATTTGAATACACTTTTTATAATGTTTTGCAACAGAATTGACATTCTACGTAACTTGCATTGAAACGCAGAAAATTTTCATATATATTAGACAACTTTTTAAATTTTCATACTAAAATGGCTCCAGAAAAGATAGCAAATTTTAAAAAGATTGAGGGCGCATTAAAAAATCATGAGTAGAATGCAATTTTACTCGGTAAACTTGAAATGGCCATAGAAATAAACCTTCTATACATTTAAGAAAACCAATTTTGTTTGTTGTCGACGAAAAATGTGACAGGTTTATTTTTCCAGACTTATCCATTTTTGTTTTGTAGCGAAATCAAAGTGGAAACATATTTATTGAGAAATTAATTAGAAGTTTGTTGCGCTTGAAATCATTTCGGGTGCACGATTGATTTCAAGCAACCAAAAATTTCACCAAAATGGTGACATATTTGCAACATATTTGTTACATTGTAGCAACACCATCAATTTCTCCTACAAAAATTAGCATCGCATAGGAAACATTGCCACAACACGTTCACAGCTATCTTGCTATTGTTGCCAATCGCGTTGATGTCGTGCGCTTTTTTTGTCACCAGGAGTGTTGCGTGCATGTTGCCACAGCGATTTTGGATTGTTTTGAATTAGTTGCAAATAAGGCTTGGCAACAATAATTGCTGCTTGGGTTGTCGCACGTGCATTTTGGGCCAAATTGAGTTTAGAACGCCATTTTGTGCAGCTTACAATGACTTACCTTTTGATCTTCACAGGTCCCCAACATTCGATTTCAATCCTGGGATATTCAACAAAAACAACAATGCCAAATGTTTGTCATAACTAAAACATGAGAAGCGATATTTCGAAAAAAAATAGTGGAAAATGTCGTTACTTTGCAATGCCGGAATGTGTCATTTTAAAATTGAGTACTTTGTAATCAAACTTTATACGAACTAACTCTATTGCCAATGAAGCAATTTTGCATTTATAGATCGTACCCAGTTTTGGGAAAATGACAGGCCATATCGTCGCCGTCGTGCTAACTTGTCGTACGTGCATTTTGGGCCAAATTGAGTTAAGAACGCCATTTTGTGCTGCTCACAATGCCTCACCTTTTGACCTTTACAGATCCCCAAAATTCGATTTCAATCCTGAGATATTCAATGAAAACCAAAACAGCTCCGAAAAATTTTGTCACTCTACATATGAAAGTAGTTTCAATCTTGTCGTGCTATCTTGTCACTCCCTGAAAATTGATGTAAGTGCGACAAAGGGCAAAGGGATTTCAGGTCAGGATGCGTTTGACGCACGTACAAGTTAGACTACCGTAAACATTTTTAATTATAACTCGGGACTCCAGCAACCAACTTCAACCAAACTTCGGGACAATGCACAGAATGGTCAGCCAAACAAAACGTGTTCGTTATTGTTTACATTGCGTGCTTTCGTTTTTGTTTATACAAGGTCAAACGTTTAAATGCGTTTTTCTCGGAACGTCAAAATGGCGGGTGCGACAAGATAGCACGACGACGTCGATATGGTAGGCAAGTTGTCAAAATTGAAGGAAACACCAGAGAACAGAAATGTCACAATACTCGGTTGAAATAATAGTTTATACAACAAGGTGCAAAAAGAAGAATTTTTCAGCACGGGTCGTACATTTATCCAGCTTGGCTCTGCCGATTCTGACTGTCCATGCGGAAAAATCGAAGCTGCCTGCAGGAAGTTTCAAGATTGGCCAGCCAAAAATGCACATGCACACATGTACATCACCTTCAATAAAAAAAAAACACTTAATATTACACACTGCATGTACAATTTTTGCAAACACAAAAAAAGTTGCAACCGACGGGATTCAAACACAGCAACAACAGTAAGGACTGGTGCCTTAGCCCACTAGGCCATCAGACCGATGAAAAGCTGTAAGGATAAACGCATATATGAGCTTGACATTTTGGTCAAGCACCTATTTCAAGGTGTAAAATCACATAAAATAGCAATAAATAATGCAATATTTATTTTACACCCAGGCCTTTTACACGCAGCTGGATTACTACTTTTTTAGCTGTGCTGTATGCCCGCCAAAGCAGTTATTTTTGTTACATCTCAATGTGCATATCTATCAAATTTCTCATGAATATAAAAGTCGCTAAATTACATGTTTGTCAAATATTTAACCTCGAATAAACAGATTCGAACCGAATTTACCAGATTTTAACCATTCTTTGAAATTACATTTTAAAAATATCATGGCTTGATGACCTATCGACGACCAAGACGACTTAAAAAAATAGACGCTTTTCAATTTTTTTAAAGATTTAAGCCCATAAATGGCTTTATCGCTAAAATGGTGCAATAATGTTATTAACTCGCAAATATACTTTTTGATTTCAAATTTAATTTTACATAAAAAAAAATGTTTCGAGAAATTTTCGATAATAATGGTCCGATTCTCAATATTAAAATACGAAACATTCGTGAAATTTTCTGATCTTTTTGAAAACAATATTCCCATTTTTTTTAAATCAAGAATAACATTTAAAAAGGAACAAACATTCAATATTACGCCCTTTTGAAATGTAAGGTCTAGATTCAAAAAAATAATAAAATATTGTTTTCGATATGATCGGAAAATTTCACGAATGTTTCATATTTTAACATTGAAAATCGTACCATTAGTTGCTGAGATATCGACATTAAAAAATGGAGGGTTGTTTGGGTAAGACTTAGAAAACTTTAATTTTCCTGTTTCTTCTTTTTGTTTAAACCGCTGTATCTCAGCAACCAGAGGTCTAATCTTCAATGTCTCTTAGACAATTTTATAGCAAATTTTCTGAACATTTCAAAAATAATATTTTCAGAAATGGTCACTCATGGTCACTATTTTCAAATATAGAAAAACTGGATCGTTTCTCTTCTGGATTCGATTGCTTGGTAAAGAGAAGGTAGTGCATCGTCACACTTATGAACGGCACCTTAGGAAGGCGACCTACAAAAAAAAAGCAAAGCAATCCACTTTAATGACCCCCGGGTCTTTTGTGGGCTCTGTTGCAAGTTTCTGCTCATTTCTAGGCGTCCGAAGGTTATGTGTGGTGAGTCACTCAAAACCTCTTTTACGCAAATGGACCGACGTTTTACTTCCCCATCCGATAGAAGGCGTGATCATGCAAATCTCGTCTCGAAAAATGCCACCGGGTCCGTCTGGGATTGAACCCAGGCCATACTGGGATTTAGAGGCTACCACGCTAACCACTAAACCACCGGACCCGGTTGGTGTCTTCCTCCCATTTTACGGCTATCCAAAATAGACACAAAAGGGCGGACCTTTCATATTTCAATGACACAAAATAGCTTCTTTGGTCATAGGGAAGGCCCAAACAAAGTTGGAGCCAAATCAAAAAAATACTCATAAAATCAATTTCCGGTTTTGGTAGAGACTTGCTCATAGGTCTTAGAAACATTAGGAATTCCTTATATAAAGGAGATATTCAGAAAAAAAAATTCTAGGCACTATGTTTTCTGGAATTTATAAAAAAATCACTAATGTTGGCAAGATTGCAAAGACGGGTAACTTTTTTAACGACTCCTTATCCGACTCCGGTTTTTCGAGTGTTGACTTCTAAACCCTTTGTTAAATGTTGTTGTTCAAAATAACAACAGGGTTGCAAAAATCCAAAACCACAAATCAAAAGAAATTAAATCTGAAATCCTTAGAAATTAGCATTCATTAGAATTTTATGCTCAAATCAATTAAAATTTAAGTCAAAATTTGTGGAAAAATAGGTGGTAGCGAGACGAAAGGTCGTTAAACTTCGTCCACCTGTTTGTGTTTGGACGAGCCTTTTCAAATAAAAAGCCGGTTTCTGCTGATAAGGCGGAACAACAAAGTGATCAATGAAGCACGTTTTTGAAACGAGACTGTATAATAAACATTATGAAGACGCCAGGTAGCATGAAATTTGCAAATCTGATAATTTATTGTTGTTGGCCAAAAACCATCCCGAAAGAATTTAGCAAAAACAACACGTGCTAGGAATTCCCAGCTTGAAGATCAATGTATGCGAAATCGTTGTTGTTTTTTTTCTCGAGGATGTAGTTTGGAAAAACACATGCCACATGCTGGAGATCCGCTCAACCAGCACTTCAGCCGCGAGGGCACTTGAACGGAAGATTGGATACTCCGGAAGGTTTGGAACAATTGGATTGATGAAAGCAAAAAAGTAACAACATGAGTGATTTTGATACTAGACAAAATAATGACCAGTCAGCATTATTTGTAAGCCTGCCCTCAGGAATTGCTCGACATGCTGCTTTTACCTATTCATCTAGGTGGTAATCGGTGGTAATCGAAATAATATACCATACAAATTTGATAATAATAGTGAATGATTACACCGTTCAACATAAATAAGCGTTTCATGAATCGCCTTGTCTAAGCATAACGATGTTCTCAATTTTTCAAAGAAAATTTGGACAGGAGTCGAGCAGTTAAAAAAATAACTCTGCTAAAAAAGTGTATTGTGTTGCAAACGGAGGAATGCATACAATCTGTTGAGTTCAAGCAAAGTTTAAGGCATCATTCCCGATCGGCCATTTGGCGGAAATCTTTGTTTAAGAAAAACATTCAAATCTTGATTCAGAATGTTTCAATCAAAAAACTGTTTTCTTTATGTTGTTTGTAGAAGCGTTTTACATAAATCCGTTTACTATATATAGTGATTATTTTTTCATTTTAATTTACTATTTCTGGACCCCGAATTCAGAACCATCATTGACACTCATTGCCCTAAAAGTGAGAGACTCCTTCTACCACCCTAATCGGTGCATCAATGTTTCAGAAGATCATCACTAATGCGGGTATCGATAACGATTATGATACTTCACGAAATGAAAAGTCATCGTTACTATTTTGATTTTTCTCCCTAAACTACAGGCCAATTTGAAGCCTTTATTTGCACATCTTGCTGCCAATTAGCATAAAGCTATAAAAAAGTTTATAATTGAATGCTGATATTTGAATTATTGAATGACTTTACTTTACTTGCACGTATACAACAACCTTGCACAGTTACAATGCTTATTGACATCATTTTCAGCAAATCTTCATTCTGTTTATTACAACAACTTTTTTTCTGTGTCGCATCACTTCGTATCACGCACTATTTCAACCAATCGAGATAAAAAAACTTCGAAATGCCCCAATGATTACCACCAAATAGGCTATAATTAGCACCTTAACACCGTTAATTCTCCCCAGAGTTCCTTCACCTGTCCGCTGTCTGTGTCTGTCCCTTACACCATACCGGTTCATATGGCATCAGAAATCTGTACAAAACCGTACAGTGATCAGGCAATCGTTTTTTCCTCTTCTATTGTACAGCAAACCGGCTGTACAGGTCAGCCGGTGACCATTGAACTTGAACTTGATCTTGTTGCGTCGTCACGTAACGCCATCTTCTGCGTTTCAGCTGCGATCACATATGGTGAAGCCAGCCGTACAGATGTTGCGTAGGTACTTAGGGAAACGGCTGTTGGAGCACTAAAACGAAGAGGATTCTTCACTTCAGTTGCAGCGCGTTGGTGTTAAACTGTGTGGTGCGAGCTCTGACACCGTTTTTGCATCGCCACCAATGTTTTAAATACTCATGGCGTGCCTAATTTTCAATTCAAATTAATGTTTTCTGGTAATTTTCTTATCTGAAAAATAGCTTTCTGGTTAATTTTTCAATGAATGTCTACAATATCATATTTTGGAATATCAATTTGGAAATAGAAAGCCCTTTTGGAGAATTTATTTTCTGTGCGAAAGTTGAGCAAACCTTGTTCGTTTGTATACCATGTTTAAAATCAAAACAAGCCTGACAACTCGCACCACCTAGGTGTGAAATGGGGGCATATATCAAGCTAAGTTTATCATTTATATTTGTCGAGCCGAGTTAATTAATGGAAGATGAAAGAATACTGGAAGATCAGAGAATGCATCATGTGATGTTTGTTTCGCGAATATTGTTTCTAAAGTCAAATAAAACTCTAGATATTATCTTTATCGAATCTATGTGAATATGGCGTAATTCTCTACCAACTCAAACAAAATCTGGAAAAGTTGCCCCGACCCCTCTTCGGTTTGCGTGAAATTTTGTCCTACGGGGTAACTTTTGTTCCTGATCACGAATCCGAGGTCCGTTGTTTGATAATTCGTGACAGAGGGGCGGTACGACCACTTTTATTTTTGAACATGCGAAAAAAAAAGTTGTTTTTCAATAATTTGCAGCCTGAAACGGTGATGAGATAGAAATTTGGTGTCAAAGGGACTTTAATGTAAAATTGGACGCTCGATTTGATAGCGTACTCAAAATTCCGCAAAAACGCATTTTTCATCTAGAAAAAAAAGATTTTTTTTCAAACTCTGCCATTTTCCGTTACTCAACTATAAAAATTTGGAACATGTCATTTTAAGGGAAATTTAATCTACTTTTTGAATCTGCATTAACCCATAAGGGGTTTTTTATCTGGAACAATTTTTTTCATTTTAAAATTTCGTGTTTTTTCTAACTTTGCAGGGTTATACTCCATGCGGAGCCATCCATAAACCACGTAAACACTTTTTGACAAAAATTTTAGACCCCCTACTCTTCCCATGTAGACAATTCTTCATCCAAAAAAGAAAACTTTTTTTGTTTGTAGCCTGTCCCATTCTGAGGTCATGTCAAGGAATTTTAGGTGCTCACTTCTTAAATGATTGTTACGGATGTTATACATAGAAAAAATGTTTTCTAAGACAAGAAAAAAAACCCTCTTCGATTTACTGAAAAGTCACTTTTTGAACAAATTTTCTAAAATCAAAAATATCAATCAAAGTGGAACGAAAACCGAGAAAAGTATGACCGAACTTGCTAGCGATTTAAGTTGCAGCTAATAAACGCAAGATCCAGATTTGGATTCAGCGGCCAAAATTACTATAAGAAAGTATACCCTGGCCTTTAAGACATATGCTTGCAACATCGTGTGATTACCAATTAGTAGGCCTTGGTTCTGAATTATGAGAAATTTTGAAATTGGCCCTTGTTTTCGACCTAAAACTCGAATATCTCGGTTCTGGAATGTCAAAATTGCATTATCTCAGAGGGAAAAATGTTCGCCGTGAAATTTCCTACAAGCTGCATGTGTTGCTTTTACCGTGAATGGGCTACCCTTAATGAAATGAGCATTTCTGAAAAAAGGTTTCGAAAAATGCGATTTTTCGACCTAAGTCTGCCTGAGAGAAGCCAAAAACTAAAATTAACTTTTGAGTGAATTTTCTGATCAATTTGGTGTCTTCGGCAAAATTGTAGGTATTGTTGAGGACTATTGAGAAAAAAAATAGGTCACGGAAAAAAATCAGCTGATTTTTTTATAAACTTTTTTTTCACAAAAACTCAATTTCCCAAAATACGTATTTTCTAATTTTCGAGATTTTTTTTATATGTTTTAAGGGACAAAAACCCAAAAACTTTTGAGTCATAGAGAAGTATGGTCAAAAAATCTGCCACCGAGCTATGAATTAAAAAAAAATAGTTTCATGTAAAATATAATTGGCAATCGAAAAGTACTGTACAGATTTTTAATAAAGGGCTCCGTTTACAAGATATAGCCACCAAAAGTTTGATTTTAGCGAAATATTATCAGTTTTTCGATTTTTAAAAATAGTAACCACTAGTGAAAAGTTTAGAAAATTTGCTATAAAATTGTCTAAGAGACATTGAAGATTGGATCTCTGGTTGCTGAGATACAGCGGCTTAAAGGAAAAAATCAGTATTGATTCAAAAATTCATAACTCGCTCAAAGATTTTTTGCACAACCTGGAAATTTCAGAAAAGTTGGCATTTGATGTCCTCTAAAACATATAAAAAAATAATAAAAATAGTGTTTTTTTGCAAATCAAGTTTTAGTGATAAAAAGTTAAATAAAAAATCAGCAAATTTTTTTTACCGTGTATAATTTTTTTTTCCAGTGTAGTCCGTATCCATACCCACAATTTTGCCCAAGACACCAAATCGATCAAAAAATTCCTTCAAAAGATACAGATTTTTGAATTTTCATACATCATTTTTGTATGGACAGCTGCCAAATTTGTATGGAAAATTATATGGACAAACTAATGATGCAAAATGGCTTCTTTGGGCATACCGAAGGCACCAAAAAAGTTTCAGTCGGATTAAAAAATACAAAAAAATCGAATGACCGAAATCTGAGAGAACTGCTCATATGAAAAATACGTGAAATTTTTCGATCTCTTCGAAATTTTTTGGATTAAGACTAACATTTCAAAAGGGTGTAATATTGAATGTTTGGCCCTTTTGAAACGTTAGTCTTGATTCAAAAACTTTAAAAGCATTTTTTTCGAAAAGATCGAAAAATTTCACGAATTCAATGCTGAATTCGCGAAATTGAAATTGATCAGAAAATTCACTCAAAAGTTACAGCTGTTTGAATATTTACGTACAATTTTTGTATGGACAGCTTCCAAAATTGTATGCAGACTTGTATGGGTGAACCAATGACACAAAATAGCTTCTTTGGTCATAGGAAAGGCCCCCACAAAGTTTGAGCCAAATCAAAAAATACAAAAAATAAAAATGGTCGAAATCGGCCGATTTCGTAGAGAATTGCTCATCTACTTACTCTAGATACTAAAATATCGTCTGATTAGCGTACAGAATCATAAAACAGAAAGCATGTTCGTATGATAACCCTTAATTCCGATCGTAGTATTGATCATGAATGTAAATATTTACATTGCCAAAACTGTTGTTATGGTGTTCTCAGTTGGGTTTATATGTCACGCGTGACTGATGAATTGTGCCTTCGATTATTATGTGATTCACGATACTCACATTGACATCATTCTTGAAGTAGAAAGTTAATCAAACAACAGAAAAATCTCAATTCATTGAAGAAGCTCACCATAACCCGTTTTTTGTTTGTTTTTCCCCCGGCGTTCTGTGTAGCTTCCAGTCCAAACGGCCCATTTGCGGAGTGCCCAAACAGAAAGGTGTGAACGCTGCCAAGATCTGCCAAGAATTCTTCGTTAGTGCCATACGTGATACTTACGACACTGACCACGTGGAGTGCTTCTTCGTGCCGGGTCGGATTCTCCCCCTCGAGACATCCGGAGATTGGAAATCATGACCCGTGGAACTCTCAGCAGCAGCCCAAGTAGCGGTACAAATCTCCGACACCGGTGAGTGTGCTCAAAGTCTCGTTATTCAAATATTGCATGGTTTAAGAGGCGGGCCATGTGGGGTACTTTGGAAAAGTTTTGTTTTTTGCAATTTTATTTTTTTTTTGTTTTTGTTGTTGAATTTATACATTTTTTTGACTTTTTTATGATATTTGTTCCATTACACCCCACAATGCCCCTCACATGTCCCTGGAAGCATTTTTGTGTTGAGGGTGGTCAGGATTTTCGCATAAATCATGCTTCCCTGCTGGGAAGACAAACTTCCCTCAAGTAAACATACGGTGCTGCTGCAGCAGTGTTGCACACCTTATCTGCGAGACCAAAGTCCGTTGTTCTTCTGAACTGACTTTTTCCTTTCTTTTTCAACTCTACAAAAATCCCGCTCTTTTCTTCACCGATTTTGCCCAGGAGCCGTCCATTATTCATCTCCAGCGGCAAGCCGGTCAGCCGAGTGGCGGCGAGAATTTCGGTGACCACGGTGACGGTGGCGATGGTGCTGCCCCTGGTCCTGCTAGGGCTGCTGGTGGCCGAAACGGGACGTGGCGTGGATGCCGTTCCCCGGGGGATCGTCAGCTACGGTGGCAAAGGTGGCAGCAGCAGAGGGCCACCCAAATTTAGCATAACTGTAAGTAGATTTGTGGGAAGGACAGAATGGATTGGTATTTGATTTGGTCAGGGTTATAGTAAGGAAAAATCTGCAAAAAAATTGATAAATGCTGAAAAATCTCATTAAAAAAAACGTTTGTTTCTAATGATTTTCGAAAAATGTTAAGAATTCATCACAAATGGTATGAAAACACAAATGGTAAAATTATTTTTAAACTTACTACCCAAAAGTTAAACATTTAAACTAGAGCTGTAGTTTGTTTAGATGGACGCGTTCCAGTCACCAAGTATGATAATGGGTGTAAAATGTATTTAACATAATTACCAATGTTATGCAATGATACCTTTGCATAAATCTAATCCTTAAACTGTATAATATAAAATAATCGTAAAACACTAGATCCATAGGCTTTATGATGTGAGATTTTTTAAAGAAATGCTTTGAATTTTTTTGGACAAATGACCGTCACTTTATCATCGAACCATGGTTGCCGATGCGGCAAAGCTGCGATTCTATATGACAAAGGTCTTGGGCTCGTTTCGCGATAGTGACACTTTTTTTTAAAGAGTGAACTTTTTGGAAAATGAACCCCCATGAGGAAAATACTCTCGGCTATTTTGGGATTTATCCTCTCTGTTCACAATACATATTTACTACCGATCCATGCTCTTTATCATCTCGTATGCCGATGCCCAGTTCTGGGTTTAGAAATTTCTGCTCGATTTGGTGTCTCCCAAATTCCGTATTTGTATACAATGTATGACGATGTATGACACTTGTTGGAGATTTATTAATTCAACTAACGAATGAACTCATTTGTTATGATGGTGTGAGTTGGTACCATTATTCTATCGATTTTGGCACTGAGCCCTCAATAAATTTTGAGAGAACGATTATCTCGACTCTGAATTTTGGGTGTAGATTTTCGTTTTTTGCCATCCTGTCCTTACTTCTTAACTCGACCTCGTAGATCCACCCTCACGTATACCCTTCGACTCAGAATCAAATTTGTCTGTTCGTATGTCTGGATGTGAGTCCGTGAACCAAAAACAAATGCACTCGATTTTCTCCGGACTGGCTGAACTGATTTGGACCATCTTCGATTCGTCTTGGGGTCCCATAAGACCCTAATTAATATTATGCAATTTAGAAAAGTACTTCAAAAGTTATGCTAAAACAACGATGTTGGCTAAAGTTCGGAAGATTGGAAAAGATTCGGAAAAGGTGGTTTTTGTATGAAAATCCATCTTTTATATATCTTTAGAAAAGTATTTGAAAGACCCAAGAAAGACCTTTCCAAGTGAGCCAAATACATCGCAGATCTGTCATTGTTATCCGAGCATTCGTTGGAGAAGGTTGTCTGATTCAACATGACTCGTCGCGTCCCGGCGCAAAACGCCGGCAATATCGCCCTACCTGCGGCTCAAGCAGGCAAAAAAGTGGGAATTTCCAAAAGGAAGGTTGAGGCCTCAACTGATGGCCAAAAACCGGGGATTTCCAAGAGGAAGGTGCTTTTGGAAGTGACATCGAACAGCAAAAAGACGAAAAAGAGCGACGGTACTGTACCGATGGATGAGGAGGAGGAGAACTCTTCGTCGCACGAGGAGCAGCTATTGAAGAACAACAAGTTCGCTGGACTGCCTGACGAGGACCAGGTAGCGGAAGCAAAGGAGAATGAAGTGAAACAGCGAAAGGAGAAACTGCCTCCTTTTTATGTGCGGCAATCAGCAGCAACGATCGACTTTCGAGCGGGGCTGGTTGAACTCATCAAGTCTGGGAAAGTCCAAGGCAACATTCGTCTGTGTCAGGACGGATTTAAGGTGCTGGTGCAATCCAGGCAGCACTATCAACTGGTCAAGGAATACTTGACCGAAAACGAGGCGGAGTACTTTACCCATGATGTCGCTATGGATAAGCCGTACAAAATCGTCGTCAGAGGTCTGTACGACATGCCAGTGGAGGAATTAGCTGCCGAGCTAAAAGTTTTGAAACTGGATGTGTTGGCCGTGCATAAAATGAGCCGACGCAACAAAGACATCAAGTACCGTGACCAGCTCTACCTGCTGCATTTGGCTAAGGGATCGACGACGCTTCCTGAGCTGAAGGCAATCCGAGCGGTTTTCAACATTATCGTGTCGTGGGAGCGATACCGACCAGTGCACCGTGACGTCACACAATGCTTCAACTGCCTGGGTTTCGGGCACGGAGGTAAGAACTGCCACCTAAAGCGTCGTTGCGCCAAATGTGGTACCGATGCGCACATCACATCCCAGTGCATCCAAGATTCGCTGGTGAAGTGCCTCAACTGCAACGGTGAGCACTCGTCAACCGACCGAAAGTGCCCCAAGAGAGCTGAGTTCGTGAAAATTCGGCAGCAAGCATCGACGAAGAATCAGCCTCAGCGTCGTAGAACTCCTCCAGCCCTGGTGGAGCAAAACTTTCCACCTCTTCAACCGCGACGCCAGGTCCCGAACTTGGCACCGTTGCCGTTGGATCCCAGGAAGAGAGCTGAGATGAATCATCCACGGCCGGGTTCCAGCCAGGAGCCAAGACCGCCACCACCGGGCTTCAGCCAGGAGCCAAGACCAACCCAAGAACCAGCAGTTGAGGAAAATGGTAATGATCTTTACACCTCAACCGAACTCCTCAATATTTTCAAACAGATGTCCGCTGCACTGCGTGGATGCAAAACCAAGACCCAGCAAATTGAAGTGCTGACCTCGTTCGTCATCCAGTATGGATCGTAGGTCCCTCAAGCTGCTGAATTGGAACGCTTGCTCCATTAGGAGGAAGAATTTAGAGCTGGTGGATTTTCTTCGCGAGAAGGAGATCGACGTAGCTGCCATCACGGAAACTCATCTGAAGCCCGGTGAAAAAGTTTATCTGCAAAACTACAAGATCGCGACGCAGCTCGACAGGACCACCTCTGGAGGAGGAGGTGTGCTTGTCGCTGTTCATCGTGATCTCAAGCCACGCCGGCTGCCACACTTCAAGCTGGACATCATCGAAGCCGTTGGGGTGGAAATTCCCACTTCGGTTGGCCCAGTACTCTTCATTGCTGCATACTGCCCACGTCAGGTGAATTCCAGAGATGGTTCAGCAGCAAAACTGAAGAGCGATATCCAGAAGCTGACACGGCGGAGCGCAAAGTACATCATCGCTGGTGACCTCAACGCGAAGCATGAAGTTTGGGGCAACAGCAGGAGGAATCGGAACGGAGTGATTCTGCACAACGATCTGCAAAACGGATACTACAACGTTGTGAGTCCAGATCGTCCAACGAGGGTGGCTCGGTCTGGGAATCACTCAATCATCGACTTCTTCATTACCAATATGGCTGAGAACGTGGCTCATCCTGAGGTGTTTGAAGAGTTGAGTTCTGATCACTATCCGGTGGTTGTGGAGGTTGGAGCATCCGTTACTCCGCAGCGGCAACCAACCCGGAAAGATTACCACAACGTTGACTGGCAGCAGTTTCAGCAAGTGGTCGACAGCAACATCGACTATGATCAACACCCGGAAACTTCTGCCGATATTGATCGTTCGCTGGAGGTGATCCAGCAGGCTATCAACCAAGCAGAGGCTGCCAACGTTCGGGAGGTTCCTGTTAATTTTAAGGTAACTGATATTGACGTAGATACTAAACACTTGATAAGACTAAGGAATGTTTATAGGAGACAATATCAACGGACTGGGGACTATGACAAAAAGATTTCAGTGAACAATTTGAACAAAATCATACAAGACCGACTTGACAATATCAGAAATCAAGAATTTTCAAAACATGTAAGCCAGCTTAGGAATTATTCAAAACCATTTTGGAAACTTTCTAAAGTTCTTAAAAACAAACCAAAGCCTATTCCTCCTCTTATTGTTGAGGATTCTCCCTTGATTACATCCGAGGAAAAGGCAAATGCACTTGGGCTTCATTTTGTTAGTTCACATAATCTTGGCGCTTCCATGACCAGCCGTAAAGAAACATCAGTTGCCAATAGTATTTCAACAATTAATAACTCTACCTTTGAATTTCCTGCAGATTCCCATGTTTCTGGTGAGGAAGTCAAAGTTGCAGTAAAACAAATGAAAAATATGAAAGCTCCTGGCTTTGATAACATTTTTAATCTAGTGTTGAAAAAACAGAGTGATCAGTTCTTTCAACATCTAGCCAATATTTTCAATAAATGTTTGCAACTTGGTTACTTCCCCACCAATTGGAAACTGGGCAAAGTCATACCAATTTTGAAGCCTCAAAAAGATCCAACATCGCCAACAAGTTATCGTCCCATTAGTCTTTTGAGTAGTCTGTCCAAACTCTTTGAGAAGGTCATCTATTCAAGGCTTTTGGATTTTACCAACGATAATAATATAATTTTGAATGAGCAGTTTGGCTTCCGAAAGGGACATAATACTGCTCATCAGCTTACGAGAGTAACCAAAATCATCAAGCAGAACAAGCTTGAGTCTAAATCAACTGCTATGGCTTTGTTGGATGTTGAGAAGGCTTTTGACAATGTTTGGCATGATGGTTTGATACATAAACTGTATTTGTACGGTTTTCCAATGTATCTAATCAAAATTATCCAACACTATCTTTCGGAGAGATCGTTCAGGGTTTTTCTGAATGGGATTGCTTCTGGATTATTCAACATTGATGCTGGGGTTCCCCAAGGAAGTATTCTTGGCCCACTTCTGTACAATATTTTTACATCTGATTTGCCTACTCTTCCTGGTAATGGTGTGTTGTCACTTTTTGCTGATGACACTGCCGTTATTTATAAGGGTAAAATAACCAGATATTTAGTTGGCCGTCTTCAGAAGGGTCTTGACGTTCTTTCCGAATACTTTGGCGACTGGAAAATTCGCATAAATGCAGCCAAAACTCAAACCATCATTTTTCCTCTTTCCAAATCGGCCAGATTTGTCCCAAAGGATGATGTTTTGATAAAAATGAATGATGTTTCGATACCCTGGTCAAAGGAAGTTGTCTACTTAGGTCTCATACTTGACTCGAAACTTTTGTTTCGGCAGCATGTAGACAAAATATTGAACAAGTGCAGCATTCTCATCAGGTGCTTGTACCCTTTAATTAACAGAAAATCAAAGCTTTCTTTGAAAAATAAGCTAGCAGTTTACAAACAAATAATTTACCCCGTTATTGAGTATGCAGTACCTGTTTGGGAGTGTTGCGCTAGAACTCATAAATTGAAGCTCCAGCGTGTCCAAAACAAGGTACTCAAAATGGTTTTGAATGTTCCTGGCTGGACAAGATCAAGTGAGGTTCATGAATTAGCAGAAGTAAAAATGTTGAATCAGAAGATTCAAGAAAAATGTTTGGAATTCAGGGAAAAATGTGCTATTTCTGAATACCCCTTGATTCAAGGATTGGTTTAGTTTATTGTAAGTTTAAGTTAGTTTTAGGTTAGGTTATGTTTTCTTAACATTTTTTTTTCCTCATTGTACCTAGTGTTACAAAAATGATAAATCATATATTTTTAAAGTTATGAAAATGAACAGTGTTTAAATCACGAAAAGCAAATTAAAGCTGAAGAGCCACAGCTGACCACTTATTATGTAAACCAAATGTAATTATTATAAGAAAGATTCAATAAAGTATATTTAATTAAAAAAAATCGCAGATCTGTCAACTCTATCAAAAGTTAATAGCACTTAATTGTTATTTATACACTTTTTGGAGGAACCAATCAAATTGAAGTTTTGTAGGTGCCAACCTCACATAAACTCACTACATTTTAAAATGCTGACATCTCCGAAATTAATTCTTCAATTTTCAAAGTCGTAAAAGCAATAAATCGCAAAATAGTCTCCTCATGATAAAGATTATCGAATATTTACATACCATTTTTGTATAGAAAGCTGCCAAAATTTCATGCAAACTTGAATGAGCAAAACAATCATGTAAAGTCGTTGCTTTGGTCAAAGGAAAGGCCCTCACAAAATTTCAGCCAGTTAAAAAAAATGCCAAAAATAAAATTTCATGAAATCAGTAGATTTTATGGAGAATTGCTCTACTGCAACAAATATTTTCGTAGCTTACGAAATTTTCAAAAGACTGATTATTTCTCAATGTCACCTAACTTGATAAGTCAACATTTCGTCGCTTGTGTGCTATCTTGTGACACGTCCTATCTTTTTACAGCAGACGTGTCACAAGATAGCACACAAGTGACGATTTTTCAACTGACTACATCTCAAAAATAATTGGTTAAAATTTCAAAGTAAAAAAAACTTTTATGAAATTATATCAGCCCATTGTGAATTTTATTTCAAGTTTTTGTCCCAACCCCTTTAAAAATGTCCCAAAAAATCTTGCAAAAAATATTGTTGAAAATTTAAATTTTCATGCAAAAAAAAAACTTGTACAATTCACTATACACTATTTTAAATTCATTTTACAACGTTTATTTTTGAAGTTTTTATCCTATTGGGCACATTTAGACTAGTTTCAAATTTTGAATTTTGGGCTCTACAGATCGGAAAATGATATAAAACGTAATGCGTCCATCCCGGGTATTCCCGGAACAAAATTCCCATGATTTTTTCAAAACCGGGAATTCCCAAATTCCGGGAGTTTTGTCCCGGGAATTTCAGAAATTGAAAAAGAAAAACAAAAGTCGGACAACCCACTGATAGAAGCCATCCTTCCCCTGTAATGGAGCAGAACTCGACCCCACCACCTTTCTGTGATATTAGTTTTATTAGTACGATCTCACTAGGTTTTTTTTGGCCAAATTTTCCCTAGTTTATGACTATTTGCATTTAAAGAACCTTCTGTTACCAAGCGGTAAATGAAAAAGAAATAGTTGCAAGGAACACCATATCTCTATGAACCAGCCAATCACACAAGATGTAAAATTGTAATTTCGGTAAATAAAATGAATTGAATTGAAAATTGAATTTTGGCCTGGATATTCAGATTTGGTTGTGGAAATAGATTAACAGTACAATTCTTTGTAATCGATAACAATTTTAAAGTATTAAAATTTGTATTCGGCATATTTATAAGCATTAGTTTGGCTTATTAGGGAAAATTGTAAAATTTATGTTTTTAGATTAGAAAAAATAACTATAGCTTTAATTGTTACATATTTAATTTCATACATTATATTTACGTATAATAATGATGTTAAATTTGAAAAAAAAAATCATATTTTATTATTTTTCATCGAACACTGGCATCTGGGCGAGACAGGACAAATGTAACGAATTAAGACAGCTTTCAAGCCATTTGTTTGCAAAATGTTTTGGTTTTTTTTTGGTTTCGGTTAAAATAGGAACAGAACAAAAAATATTTCTCAGATTTCTAAATTTATTGCTCGATAATCTCCTTTGCCAATTCAGACTGTAGTCCCGATTTTCCCCAGATGGCGGTAGTAACTTAAAGATAATTTGATAATTGTAAATATGTTTTATACAAAACATTAAGAGCGAGTCCACGAACAGGGCATACCCCTTTGTATGGGACGTCGTTTGGATCTCACCAATCTGCATGAAATCTTCAGGGGTTGTTTGTACATATAAAACTAGCATCTGGCCAATATATGAGCACTCTAGGTCAACGGGAAGTGGGGCAAATCGGGGCACAAAGTTGGAAGGTTCAAAAACGTCAAAAATCTTAAAAATGCTATAACTTTGGCAAAACTCAATATAATTTCAAAATTCAAAATGCATCTGAAAGGGCTTAAAAAATGCAACAAAATGCAGGGAGAAGCACCCCAATTGGTTAAATTTAAAGGGAGTTATTGGCATTTTAGTGAAAAAATAGCATAATTTTCAAACTCAAATAAAAAAGTGTTCCATCCAGATATCAACTCGGTTCGACCTGCAGCTTGTAGGGGACATCTGGGATTACCATCTGAGACTGAGAACGCTTTGGGTAAGGCAGTTTAACATATTAAATAGACACTTTTACTTTTTGTGATTTTTTTGGTTGTACATTTTTGCTCGGGGGACCCCTTAGATCTCGTTTTCTGGTGATAATTTTATCATATGAGTAATTCTCGCTGAAAGTGGACCACTATTTACACAAGGTGCTCAAAAATCAAAAGCAATGTACTTTTCCAATAGCCCCCACCAAGTTATGAACGAAACCATGTTTGGTTGGTTAAATTTGTCCTCACCTCGGCGCCACGAAGCTTAAACATTTTTTTTAATTGGTAATTTTTTGACTTAGGCGCACCTACAAAATTGCTCATAACTTTGCAAAAGTTCAACGAACCCTTGATGTTTAGGGGTGTTTTGGAAAGGAAATGAGCAGAGCTTTCGAATGCACTTGTCAGAAAAATACCGTTCCATACATTTTTTAGCCACAAAACACCAATGTATTTTTAAAAGTCATTTTTGAAGGCCGGCGCCCCGCTTTATCGAAAAACTGACAAATCCATTCGAAAGCTGAGACGATTTCACATAAAGGACCAATAAATCTAAGGTGTATGTTCCTCCTATCTTTTTTAATCTAATTTTGATTCTGCGAGCGCAGCGCTCCGTTCGCATTTTGGGCACCCAAAATGTTGCAATTTGCTTTGTTTTGTCAAAAAATATATGTGCTCACTTTTTAAATGATCATTTATTGTCCAAGGATCAAAATGCACTTTCGATAATTGACCAATATTTATGTTTTTGGGTTCTTCCAGCCAATTTAATGCCGAAAAATTGTTTTTTTACTTTTTTTTTTTTTTTGTAAAATGCTCACTTACAATTGGTTGGACTTTTTTTCAGTAGAACTAATGAATTTAGC
This sequence comes from Culex pipiens pallens, assembly GCF_016801865.2. Lineage (NCBI taxonomy): Eukaryota > Metazoa > Arthropoda > Insecta > Diptera > Culicidae > Culex > Culex pipiens. The sequence continues at coordinate 43,592,588 of NC_068937.1, read as the reverse complement.
ATGTAGAAAATTTCACCACGAACATTTTTCTCTAAAAGAAAACGTAATTTCGATACTCCAGTGCCAAGATATTTAAGTTTTAGTGAGAAAAAAAAGTGCCAATTTTACAAATTTCTCCGACAACTAGCACGGCTTATTATTTACATGCGGCATATGTTTTGAAGGCCAGAGTATGGTTTCTTATAGTTATTTTGGTCGCTGAATTCGGATCTGGAATCAAATTTCAGATTAACATTTAGATTTGGAGCCACGCCCAAAAGTTATTTGCGGTAATATGCTGTAATTTTAATCGCTAGTGATTTCGGTCATATTTCATCTTTCGCTCATCTTTAATTGATGTTTTACTCACGGATTTTTTTATGGAGATTGTTTTTTTTTTCAACTTCTGATTGTTTTGAGAGGCCTCGTGGCGCGGTGGTTAGCGGCTTCGGCTGCCGATCCCTAAGTGGCTATGGGGAATACACGCAAATAATATTTGAGCGTGGCTAAAATATCACTGTTCACTGTTAATCTGAAATTTGATTCCAGATCCGAATTCAGCGACCAAAATAACTATAAGAAACCATACTCTGCCCTTCAAAACATATGCCGCATGTAAAAATAGGCCGTACTTGTAAATTCTGAGAAATTTGTAAAATTGGAACTTTTTTTTTCTCACTAAAACTTATATATCTTGGCACTGGAGTATCGAAATAACGTTTTCTTTTAGAGAAAAATGTTCGTGGTGAAATTTCCTACATGCTACATTCATTAGTTCTACTGAAAAAAAGTCCAACCAATTGTAAGTGAGCATTTTACAAAAAAAAAGTAAAAAATCAATTTTTCGGCATTAAATTGGCTGGAAGAACCCAAAAACATAAATATTGGTCAATTATCGAAAGTGCATTTTGATCCTTGGACAATAAATGATCATTTAAAAAGTGAGCACATATATTTTTTTGACAAAACAAAGCAAATTGCAACATTTTGGGTGCCCAAAATGCGAACGGAGCGCTTCGCTCGCAGAATCAAAATTAGATTAAAAAAGATAGGAGGAACATACACCTTAGATTTATTGGTCCTTTATGTGAAATCGTCTCAGCTTTCGAATGGATTTGTCAGTTTTTCGATAAAGCGGGGCGCCGGCCTTCAAAAATGACTTTTAAAAATACATTGGTGTTTTGTGGCTAAAAAATGTATGGAACGGTATTTTTCTGACAAGTGCATTCGAAAGCTCTGCTCATTTCCTTTCCAAAACACCCCTAAACATCAAGGGTTCGTTGAACTTTTGCAAAGTTATGAGCAATTTTGTAGGTGCGCCTAAGTCAAAAAATTACCAATTAAAAAAAATGTTTAAGCTTCGTGGCGCCGAGGTGAGGACAAATTTAACCAACCAAACATGGTTTCGTTCATAACTTGGTGGGGGCTATTGGAAAAGTACATTGCTTTTGATTTTTGAGCACCTTGTGTAAATAGTGGTCCACTTTCAGCGAGAATTACTCATATTCGTGTTTCTGAGACAATTTCACAATAGAAACATGCACAAAAATGTTTATTTTGATCCATTTTAACCCTTTAAAAAATGAAAGTTAAAAAAAATCTTCGTTTCACATTTATTGAAAATTAACTTCGTTTCCAAGGATACTAGATGACACCAGAAAAAAGCAGCTTCTTATTTTTTTTCAACTTTCATTTTTTATAGGGTTAAAATGGATGAAAATAAACATTTTTATGGATGTTTCTATTGTGAAATTGTCTGAGGAACACGAATATGATAAAATTATCACCAGAAAATGGGATCTAAGGGGTCTCCCGAGCAAAAATGTACAACAAAAAAATTCACAAAAAATAAAAGTGTCTATTTAATATGTTAAACTGCCTTACCCAAAGCTTTCTCAGTCTCAGATGGTAGTCCCAGATGTCCCCTATAAGCTGCAGGTCGAACCGAGTTGATATCTGGATGGAACACTTTTTTATTTGAGTTTGAAAATTATGCTATTTTTTCACTAAAATGCCAATAACTCCCTTTAAATTTAACCAATTGGGGTGCTTCTCCCTGCATTTTGTTGCATTTTTTAAGCCCTTTCAGATGCATTTTGAATTTTGAAATTAAATTGAGTTTTGCCAAAGTTATAACATTCTTAAGATTTTTGACGTTTTTGAACCTTCAAACTTTGTGTCCCGATTTGCCCCACTTCCCGTTGACCTAGAGTGCTCATATATTGGCCAGATGCTAGTTTTATATGTACAAACAACCCCTGAAAATTTCAGGCAGATTGGTGAGGTCGATGCGAGATGGGTATGCTTTGCTCGTGGACTCGCTCTTAAACTATATACATATCTAAAATTTCACACTGATAAAACATAAGGAAAAAAAAAATATTTTCATGAATTCATTGATATTTTGCAAAATATCCGTAGTAGCATAAGGCCGTTGCAAATATATTTTGAAGTTTATGTAACTCGAATCTGACCAAAGTTCTTTGGGGGAGGGGGGGGGGGGGGGGGGAGGACATAAACTTTGAAAAATATTTGCAACGGTCTAACTGTGATAATGTATAGAGCATTTTGTGATACCGCATTAAAATGTTGATAGTTGGGCATTAGGATGTAACAAAAATTACTTTTTGGTGGGCATTCAGGGGTTTGTTCCGGTGGGCATACTGAGCCCAAATCCTACATATGAGCTTGATTGGCTCAATTCAGACTCAAATTTTTTCTGGGGGTTCCTTGGCCAAAATAATTAGACCCGTATTTTTTTGTTTGGCCATTAGGGTGACCTACATCGTGCTAGGGTGGTTCGAAAAATGGCAATTTTCGTCATTTTTCGCAAAAACCTATTTTTTCATAAAATCATATCTCCGCGCCATTTCATCCGATTTTAGCTGTTAAAGACGCAAAAGAAAGATGATGAGTTTGGCTATTTGGGACAAATAGTAAGAAGTTTCGAAAATCTAGCTTAACATTTGAAAAAGTCGCATGAAAACTTAAAATGACGATTTGACCGTGTCTGGACCAAAGAGCCTATGTTTGAAAACATTTTTATCGGATTCCTCGGAAAATTTCACATAAGATATCAAAAAAATGGCGATGTCGAACCGTACGTTTCGGAGATATGATTTTTTGAAAATAAAAACTGAGTTTTTCGACTCGCCACGCGCAAAATCGGGAAAATGACGAAAACGGCAAAAAAACAACTTTTTCCACTAAAACTGCGATAACTTTAAAATTTCAGCAATGACCTATAGATGTTATGGTACCAAAAGTTGCGTCTTTCAATTACGAAAATTTTGATACCCAAACATCTATAGGTCATTGCTGAAATTTTAAAGTTATCGCAGTTTTAGTGGAAAAAGTTGTTTTTTTTTGCCGTTTGCGTCATTTTTCCGTTTTTGCGCGTGGCGCGTCGAAAAACTCAGTTTTTATTTTCAAAAAATTATATCTCCGAAACGTACGGTTCGACATCGCCAATTTTTGGTTGTAGTGGTTCCATACCAAAAACCTAGTTTGCTGTCAGATGTGATTTTTTCCGGATTTTTTGTGTGATTTTCGCATAGGCAGATAGATTTTCTTTATGATAACATTTTCAGTATTTAGGCTATGAATTCTAATACCTGGTTTTCTCCACATTTCTTTGTCGTACATGTATCATATTTTATTAAAACAGTTAACAACTCTGAACTTGCACAACGAAACCTTACAATCTCCAATTTCATCCCTTTACGTCCAAAACCAAAAATAAAAACCCTTGGGTACCATCTGCGCGAGAACATTCCCTCTCGCAACCAACCATCTCTCAGGTGTACAGACAAGAAAGATCAGATGCACCAAAGTGCTGCATTTTTGCATTGTTGTAAGCGTCCACCGTTGGATTGCATTCGTCGTCCTAAGCTGCCTCACTCCCCACTCCCACCTCTTGAAAAGTGTCGTTTCTTGGCAACGTAGAAGAGCTGCCACCCCGATGACAGCCAAATTGAGTTTTGATGTCAGCGGAGCGCTTCACTCGTGTTGGCAACAGCTGGGGAACTTAGTTTTAGGATGAAATTCTTGGTGCTGCTGGTTCATGTTGTGACCTGGCGAAGATTTACATTTCTTGCGGAATGTTTCCTTTTGCTAGCAATTTTGCGTGCTTCTTTTTGAAGGAAGACATGGCACACCTGGTCACATTTTTGCATTGTTTGTTCTGCGTGAAGAAAGGTGAATTATGCATAGAATGTGTTCAATTTTGGTTTTGCAAATCTGAACTTAAAGAACATCTTAAATTATCCAGTTTTTCTAGTTTCTTCAGTGACCATCAGAGGAACCTCCCCTCAGCTAAACCTCCATCACTCGCGTTCTTCTCCTGGTAGCCAGAGGGAACAAATAAATCAGATTATAAAAGATTGTCTGATTATATGAAATGTATTGCAATTTATTTTCATTCGCACGTGGGACGCTGTCATCTTTTCTACTCAGACCGGGCAGGGGATTTCCGGGAAAATGAGAGTATAAAGCTGCCGGAACAATAGCTGTAGTGTGTGCTAGGGTGAAGGCTTAAATGTTGGCATTTTCATAAATGAACAAAATTTCACTAAATAAAATAGATTTTTGAATTTGTTTTATTTAAATTTTTTGGAACATGAATTCTATAAGTAGAAGTAATACACAAATCAGTAAATTTTAACCCTTATGTTTAGTCGAATGAGACTGTTGAACACTTTTTATTATTTAACTAAGGCCGTTGCGAATATTTTTCAAAGTTTATGACCCCCCCCCCTTCAGAATTGGTTCGAAAAATCAGGGGGCAACAAAAATATTTTTTCATACAACTGGAAAATTTCAATGGAAATTAAAGTCTAATCAACTCTTTTTCCGTGGCCTGTAATTTAATATTTTTATTTTTTTTCTTTTTATGACACCCCCGCCCTCTTCCTCGACTTTGGCCAGAGTCGAGGGACATAAACTTCAAAAAATATTTGCAGTGACCTAATCATTTTTAATGAAGTAGAATTAAAAGAAGAATTGCCAAAAAATATTTTAAGATATTTTGTCAACAAAAATACCAACATTTCTGTTGAAGAAAGTTCGATTTTTTTTTGAAGAATGATGGTATTGTGTCAATAAAAATATTTATTTTTTGATAATGTGCATAATTTTCAAGCTCATGTTTTAATTAAAATTTATTCAATTCTTTTACGAAAAAATCAGAACGTTCTATAAATTAATATTTGAGCAATTCCAGCTCAAATCAGGAATTTTTGTGGTACTTTTGTACTCGACCCTCTCCGATTTCAATGAAACTTTGCCGACATGTTATCCTAGGCCTATATAAGCCATTTTTGTGTATATGGAGCAAATTGTACTCGAAAATGACATTTGAGAAGGGCGTAAGTTATTTAAATATGTTTGTATTTTGTAATTTAAAAATTACTGTATCTCGAAGCCGTTGCATCGTATCAAAAAGTGGTCAAAGACAAACTTGTAGGAAATTGGACGGGCATTCTGAAAAAAAAATGCACTGAAAGAAAAATACATGTCACTTCTATGGGATTTTTCAATTTTTATGTTTAAAAGTTAAATTTTAAGGTGAGCCGATTTTTTTTCGTTCAAAATTTTTGAGGAAATAGCCTAAAATGTTACAGAAAGACTCACGAAAAATGCAGGATGGTATGTCTCTCCTTAAAAAATACAAAAATCATTTACTAAAACAGTTTTTTTGAAAAGTGGTCTAAACGTCGAAATTTTTTAAAACCGGTAGTGGCAATCGATTCTCCAGACAATTTTACATAAAAAAATTAAAAAAATAAATTTAAATACCTTACTCCCTTCTCAAATGTTATTTTCGAGTACTGTTGGCTCCATATACACAAAAATGGCTTATATAGGCCTAGGATAACATGTCTACAAAGTTTCATTGAAATCGGAGAGGGTCGGGTACAAAAGTACCAGAAAAAATCCTGATTTGAGCTGGAATTGCTCTTTTCAAAAAATCAGAACATTCACTAATTTAATATTCTTAAGAGCGAGTTTTCCAACAATGTGAAACAGGTCGTATCGAGGTGCTTCGAATTGGATGAAACTTTCAGCGTTTGTTTGTCCAAGAGATGAACTCATGAAAGAGCTCAAATCAGGTATTTTACTGGTACTTTTGTAGCCGACCCTCTCCAATTTCAATGAAACTTTTTAAACATGTTATCCTAGGCCTATATAAGCTATTTTTGTGTATATGGAGCCAGTTGCACTCGATAAAGACATTTGAGAAGGGCGTAAGTTTTTTAAATATTTATATATTTCGTAATTTAAATATTGCTGTATCTCGAAGCCGTTGCATAGTATCAAAAAGTGGTCAAAGACAAACTTGTAGGAAATTGGACGGGCTTTCTGTTAAAAATACACTGAAAGAAAAATACACGCCACTTTTATGAGAATTTTCAGTTTTTAAGTTTAAAAGTTAAATTTAAAGGTGATGCGACGATTTTTTTTCGTTCATTTTTTGTGAGGAAATAGCCTAAGATGTTACAAAAAGACTCACGATAAATGAAGGATGGTATGCCTCTCCTGAAAAAAAAAAAATACAAAAATCATTTACTAAAACTGTTTTTTTTTTTTGAAAAGTTGTCTAAACGTCAATATTTTTAAAAAGCGATAGTGGGAATCGATTTCCCAGACAATTTTACATAAAAGTCTCCATATTGACCATTTTCCTTTGTCCAATCCTTGTGAAGATACAGCGGCTTTAAAAATAAAAATGTTGAAAAAAATGTTTTTTTTTGTGGTTTTTGGTAATTTCTATATGACAGACTTGATTTTTCAGCCTAGAAAATATTTCTACCGGAAAGCTCGTCCAGCTTCCCATAAGTTTGCCTTTGACAGCTTTTCAATTTGACTCGTTTTAATATTTACGTAAGATGATTTACTACCCAGATTTCTACCACACTGAACAAAATATTCTGTTTTCAGTTATGAGCAATGTAATTAAGCTTATATCTGTAAGCCCATGCATCCAATCGGATTTTCTGGATTTTTACTTAGACTCGTGTTTTTGTGATTTGTAGCTCGAAACCATGAAAAATAGAAATTTGATGTCAAAGAGACTGTTGTGAAAAATTGGACGTCCGATTTAATTACGTGATCATAGTTCAGAAACAATATATTTGTCATCAAAAGCTCAAAATAGTAGTTGCATTGCAGTATTTGCAACAAGTTGCAAAACTTGATTACAAATAAAAAATATGAAAATTGAAAAAAAATATGAAAAATATGAAATTACAAGCCATGGTTTTAACATTTGAATGAAAAATGTGTTTTAAAATGCATTTTACACCTGCCCAGATGTTTTGCAATCTTTAGTTTTCAAATAATGTAAGATTTGATAATAGTAGTTTATGCAACAAGTTGCAAAAAGAGGATTTTTTCAGCGCGAGTCGTACATTTATTCAACGAGGTTCACCGAGTTGGATAAATACGACGAGTGCTGAAAAAATCAAGTTTTGCAACGAGTTCCATACAACATTTTTTGCAATTTCGAAAAACAACCATTGAGTGAAATTTTAAGTCGAATTTTCATGTATTTTGCCAATAAATCGTTTAAATCAAAAAAATGTTGAAAAGTGTTACTTTTCGAAACAAGTGCTGAAAAGTTCAATTTTTCAGCGAAACTAAAACAAAACTTAAACAAAACAAACATTTAGTTTTGATTCTTGCAAATGAAAAGAAAAAACAGCGTTGATTCTCCATTTTATAAAATAAATTTAAATTACACAGTTTTAAAACAAAACTTCCCAAAATCGCTGTAAAAAATGTAACCCTTTGGTATCGAATATAAGAGTTTTTAATGCAGCATTGAAAAAATTGGAAAATTTGAAAATCTTGAAAAAAAAAAACTATTTCATTTGAAAGTTTTTCGATTTTTTCAATGTGCAATTTTTTTCAAAATAATAAAAATTGGCAAAGGAAAGATTAAAACCAGCCAAAAATCGTTAGTTGTAACTTTTTGAATAAAAACTGTATTTTTTAGATGGACGGTATTTTGTGATAGTTTCAGTATTTTTGTTATAACTAACATCATCTTTTTGAAAGATCGAAAAACATTTAGCTTCTTTTGTGATGAAATGTTGTTGTTGTTAATTGATTTATTTCCGGCAGTTTTAACCTTTCGGTCATTCGCTGCCCTGTGATTAAATGGTTTGACCTCAAAATTTGACTGTTTTATACAAAAAAAAAAACTTAAAAAATGCTTCATTTGACTTTTTTGTACTGTGCTTGCTTGGATTTTATTTTGTCAACAGTACAATAGGGCACTCATTTGTCAAGAGAAAAAATATTGTGTAATGAGTATTTTCAAGAAAGTGTAATTAATATAATTTAAAGGTTGGCCACACATATTTTTTGAAAGTTTTACTAATTGATCAAAGGGGAGGGTGTCACTTTGTTTTGAAAGATTAAGAAATCAGTTTGATTGAAATATAACACATTTTTCTACAGTTCGTAATCCAAGCCTAGATTTCCAATCTTCACCCTAACAAACTAAACTGCTCCAACCAGCTTTAGCGGCACCACGCCGTCGTCGGACGGGTTTTTCCACCCAGAGGAAATCTTTAAGCACCGGAAGCCATACAAGACGAGTGAAAGAGAGGAAAAGCAGTCTGCACCGAGATAAACGAGATATGTTCCCGGGGTCTTTCAGCCCCGGAAGCAACCATCATCCAACAGGTGTTTGGCTCAAACTATGGTGGCCGTGGTAGACTCTTTTATTTTCCATGATTTAGGTGGGGCTGGGGGAGGAAATATTGTGTCCATTGTCAGTCTAATATATCATTTAACGGAACCTCACCTTGGGGGAGAGCCGGGGAGGACATTTCCTAATGGTGGCGATCTCATAAATCCTTCGTGCTTTTGCTTGCTTGAAGCTTTTTCTTGGTTGGTGAAAAGAGAAAAGAAAAACTAGCTTTAAATGAGGTTTCTAGAGGGAAAACTTTTCCTCCCGTAAAGTTATAAAAAAGCTAATCCGATCGTTATTAAGAGTGAGTGTTTAATGAAATTTGCAATTTTCTTTGGTTTTCTTTCCCAGAAACGCATCCACGCACCAGGAATAGATTTAAAGATCAAGTACGACTCCGTGACGGGAAGGGGTTATTTCGAGGCTAACAAAACCAAACATCGTAAGACAAGCCGGCAGGATAACTTTTTGGAGTATTTTCGTAAGTATGCGAGATTGGAACATATTTGATTGAAAAAACCGAGCAGACACATCACCAGTTTCGATCGAGTGAAATCAATCGAACCCAACCCACCACCCTTCTTTTAGTTAAGTTGGAGAGAAAAAAACATTACATTTCTCAACCGTGCAGCTTACAAATCATCTTCATTTTGTGCTTTTGGTTGTGCCGCTCACGTAATCCAGAGCAGAATATCATTTTCATCGATGGGAAATGCTGGCTTCTGAAGGAACGTGGAATCCGGAATGTTTATCTGCTGACTGGGGTTGAAACGAATACATCAAGCTGATCCTTTGCCTTGTAAAACTGTGGTTAACAGGTGTCAGGGGTTCTTTGAACAAATTTTCAGAGGAAAAAAAAAACATATAAAAACAAAAACATCAAATTATTCGCTCTACAGCATTGCCTTGGCGTTCTCGATTGCAAGATTCCTACTCGAAACTAGGTGTCCGAAAGCTTGATTGTTGAGGCAATTGCAAACCTCTTTTTACACCTTAGCTTCCATCCACCCTGGGATTCGAACTGACGACCTTTGGGTTGTAAGTCCAACTGCCTACCAGCGACTCCACCGAGACAGGACCAAGGGAGACGACTCCTACACCTGGGACTGAGCTAACGACCTAACCTCTAGGTTCGACCGGGATCAACATTTACTTCCCCGTCCGACGGAAGGCGTGATCAGACAAATCTCGTCTCGGAAAATTCCACCGGGACCGTCTGGGATCGAACCCAGGCCGACTGGGTGAGAGGCAACCACGCTTACCCCTACACCATGGGTCCCGGCAAAAATTTGAATAACAAGCCAGAATTTCAACATGTCAATGCAAAAAGCCAAGGAAAAAACAGCAGTACAATCAGTTTGCAATCATTAGTTTTTAAAAATTCTAAGTCTAGGAACTGGTACTGATACTATTTTTGCATAAGGCATCGATTCAAGGATGTCATTGAGGTTTTTCCCATTTTCATCTATTTTTTTTGTCAGTCCTATTGTCCAATCAAAATCCGTGATTTCTTAGTTCAATCCAAAATACTTGCATTTTACTTTGTTCTAAAACAATAATTTAAGTTTCAAAACTCAAAAGTCACGAAAAAACATCACACCCAAAGTTAAAGAACGAGGGGATAGTCCTCACGAAAAGAAACGTGAGGAAAGTGCTATTTTGCGAGAGTATAGTCCTCTCGCGCGTTCATTCGGTCATTGGAACAGTTCATCCAATGAGTGGCTTACATAGGGGGATGGCGTCGCTATTTTTAGACCACGTTTTCCACTTTTTCTCATCGAAACCGACTACTTTACCGACATCATTTTGCTGGGCGAGATAGGACGCCGTCTATTTTTAGACGATGACTCAGCACTTTTCCACTCTTGCACTTAAAAAAACCAGATGGCAGCACGATGTAACGCCTCGTCCCTATGGACAAATGTCCGCCATTTAATCACCGAACCATGGTGGCCCATACGGCAAAGGCACGGTTCAATATGCCGAGGGTCTTGGGTTCGAGTCTCGGTACCGGTCTTTTTTTTTATAGATGAACTTTTTTTGAAGATGAACCCATGAGTAAAGTACTCTCGGTAGTTTCGGGATTTATCCTCTCCGTCCGCACACAGTACCATTTTACTACCGAATCGTGCTCTTTATCCTCTCGTATGCCAATGCCCAGTTCTGCATGCACACGTCCCATATGATTCCAAAATGCAAAATAACTTAACATACACGTGCATCAATACATACAAACAAACCATCCACATTAACGACCCCCAGGTCTTTTGTGGTCTCTATTGCAAGTTTCTGCTCGAACCTGGAGTCCGAAGGCTTGAACGGGGAGAGCACCCAAACCTCTTTCTACTCCAAGGAACCTTCCACCCCAGTGTTTGAACTGACGACCTTTGGATTGCGAGTCCAACCGCCGCCAGCGATTCCACCGGAGTAGGCTTGGTTTGGTGTGTTGTTTGTACTTATGGCATGGAGACGACTCCTTCACCTGGAATGACTTAACGGCCTAACAACCAAGACCGGGACCGACATTTTACTTCCTCATCCGATGGAAGGTTGGAGCAGATGGGAATCGAACCCAGAATCATCCGCTTACAAAGCGGACAGCGTAACCATTCGGCCACGCACTGCCACCGCATCAATACATAGCAAAATTTAAAAATAAATGTTTCCAAAGATGTGACAAACGTCACGAAGGGGGGAGGGGAAAATTGGCGAAATTGGGACGTCTTACTTATAGGATTTTTGAATGCGTTTTTTTGTTTGATAGTTCCTTAATTTTTGATTTTGTAATGATTATTTTCATGTTTTTTAATGAATAATAATTATGGCACTCGAATTGAATCAAAGTTTGTAACATTTTTATTTTATTTTAATAGTTTGTAAAATATTATTTTTTCCGATTTTAGTGTGACGTAATACATGGATGACGCCCAAAAATTATGGTTTGCACCTAAAAATACAGGAAAATTATCGCGATTTTACGAAAAAAAGTTTTGAAAAATTTTGGCCTTCGTTGATCATGGCTAGGCTTAGTGATTTTTCACGCTCGAAAATAGTAAATTTCACGGGGACCTCAACTTCAAAACACCAAATTTCACGCAAATTTCGCGGAACGTGAAAAATGTTAAAATAACTCTAAAAATCTTATGTTTAAATCACAGAAACTACTTTTTATGCTTCATTATATATTATTCTTCAATAATGTGACGTGAACGTAACAAAAAAAAATCTCCTAATTATCAAAAAAAAAAACCGTCTGGTTTACGGATGGGCTCAATTTATATTTTAAAACAAAATGTAAGGCATGCGTATTCTCATTTATTGAATTGCTTTTTTAATATTCAGCTAAAAAAGGTTAAAAAGTTTTCGCTGATTTGCTTTTGTTTTATCAGTTTAAATTTTATTGAATTTCATATCAAAGCAAGATTCAACAATCTTGTCCATCCAAAATAGGTAAAATAGTTTAAATTTTCTTCAACATTTAGACCATTCAAAATAATTTTTAAGGTTTTCATCTCTCTTTTCAAAAAAAACTAAATTTAAAATCCATAGGCAAAAATATTATAAATTGTTACGAAATATTTTTTAAATTTCAAGGGAACTATTCACACAAATAATCAAATATTTTTAAAATAAAACAGGACTCAGAAAAAATCTGAAATGTTTTAAAAAAGTGATTTCAAAGATTAAAAATACTCTTCATTTTATTTTAAATAAAACAAAGCTTGATTCTTTTAATTTCTTTTGGAATCATACATTTTAAATAAAATAGCAGTAGAATTTGTACTACAGCGAATTAAAATATTACTAAATTTAGTTAGTTTCTATACAAACTGAAAATTTTAATAATTCTTCAAATGGTTCATATCAAGCTTAACAAACGAAGACTAATAAAATTTACTTAAATAGTCTTTATGGTTGAAATTATTATGATTTATTATTATGAAGTCATTTGAAAAAAAAAGTGATTTGAGAAAATTGATAAATTTCAAGAATTTTTCACCCTTCCGCGGAATCGTCAAAATTCACTAACCCTATATAAGTAATTGAACATAAAATTTCACGGAATTTCGCAGAAAAAGCCAAATTTCGCGAATTTCACGCTGTACGCGAAATCGTGAAATTTCACTAACTCTACTTATGGGAGAACTGTCATTTCTATCACTTGAATCCGGTGCTCTATTAAACCAGGATATTCACTCGCTTAATTCTACAGTAGTTCATAAGATTATTTTTATTCCTTTTTGAGTTTGATTAATTATTTTGAGAAAAATCGTTACATTTTCACACAAACATAACATTTCACGGGATTTCGCGGAAAAAGTCAAATTTCGCGGATTTCACGCTGTCCGCGAAATCGTGAAATTTCACTAACCCTAATCATGGCCGTTCATGGGCACACATGACAGACACGGACGACGAAACAAAGAGAAACGCAAAAAGTAACTTTTTCAAAACTTAAATGGTTTTTAATTTATTGAAATCAACAAAATGTCACAACAATCATAGAAAAAAATTTAGGCCGCAGCATTTTTTTTAATGAAATGTTTAAATCAAGTGCAACTAATAAAAAATTATACACAGATTCGTTATCCCAATGTCACCAGTTTGAATGCCGAGATAAAAAAATGGTGATTTATAAACTTGTAATTAATATGGATTAGGGCCTAAAATCACGAAAATCTATGAACGTAATATTTGAACAAATATAATTTTACTATTACTACAGTTTTTACTTTAGTAAAATTTAACCTTTTATAACACATTTCCTGAAATGTTAGATGGAAATTTTGACAAAATTACCCATTTTCATTCACAATCAAACGTGCAAAATGGTTATGTTGATACATTTTTAAACAAAATATTTGTTTCGTAGCGGGATCAAAATATTTATAAATAATCAATTTCATGTTAACACTTAAATTAAACCATTATTAAAAAATCACTTTACATTATGGTAAAAGGACCATTTTACATGATCATTCAAAATGGGTTCGTTGGCCACATAAAATCACTTCGCGGGCCATACTTTGGTCACCCGTTGTATAAACGATATCGCAAAGGTTTTTTTAACACATTTTTCTAAAATTGAGGTGATTATCCCGAAATACTCGTGAAAAAAACATTTTTTTCGATTACATGGGTAATTCTCCGCCAACTCACACAGCAATTGCCCCGACCCCTCTACGATTTGCGTGAAATTTTGTCCTAAGGGGTAACTTTTGTCCCTGATCACCAATCCTAGGTCCGTTTTTTTATATCTCGTGACGGAGGGGTGGTACGACCCCTTTCATTTTTGAGCATGCGAAAAAAGAGGTGTTTTTAAATAATTTGCAGCCTGAAACGGTGATGAGATAGAAATTTGGTGTCAAAAGAACTTTTATGTTAAATTGTACGCCACTTTTTTTTCGTAGAATCGCGATAGCTTGTGATGTTTATAAGCAAACTCCTTATGTTTACATCGCAAATTTTTTGTAATTGTCTGTTCTACAACTTTGTAGAACATTGTTACACTCTAAAAATAACCCTGCAAAGTTACAAAAAACACGAAATTTTAAAATGAAAATTTTTGTTCTAAATGAAAAAATGACCCTTGGTCAATGTAGATTCGAAAAGTACATTAAATTTCCCTTAAAATGACATGTTCCAACATTTTTTACAGTCAAGTAACGGAAAATGGCAGAGTTTTTAAAACTTTTTTAGTGTTTTTCTCGATGAAAATTACGTTTTTTCGGAATTCTCAGTACGCCATCAAATCGGGCGTTTAATTTTACATAAAGTCCCTTTGACACCAAATTTCTATCTCATCACCGTTTCAGGCTGCAAATTATTTAAAAACACCTCTTTTTTCGCATGCTCAAAAATGAAAAGGGGTCGTACCGCCCCTCCGTCACGAGATATCAAAAAACGGACCTCGGATTCGTGGTCAGGGACAACAGTTACCCCTTAGGACAAAGTTTAACGCAAAACGAAGAGGGGTCGGGGCAACTTTTCCCGATTTCGTGTGAGTTGGTAGAGAATTACCCACATATAATTCTGTATTTATTGTCCATCCATATTTCTGCAAAACAAGTAACATGTTTAAAAAAAAAAAAAAATCAAAATTATTAAAACAAGTCTTTACAAACCCTGCACCTTTCCGGACACATCGCGTAAAAAGCTGGCCTCGGTGCGTGCTCTAATTTATTTTTACTGCCTTCCCCGCTCATTTGAATTTAATAAATCACAAATATTAGCTGCCGCTCCGGTATGATTGAGTGGGTGGTGGAAAAAGTTTTTCTTCGGATTTCCTTTTTTCCAGCCCTTCATGTTTCGATGTTGTTCTTGTAAGTCGCGCCAACACCCGAGGAGAAACGCATACGGTCTTTATCGCAGAAGAAGGTGGTTCTCTGCTCGCTAAAGGTGTATGCTTCTCACGTAGAATATAGTGGAGTAAATTTTTCTTGCGTCCACAGCTGGCAAATTTATCTTTCTACCAGACAAATTATTTACATGGAGTAGCAGGAGTTTGTGGAATATCTTAAATATCAATCTGCACACGTCTTAAATCGTGCTGCATTTTCGGAAACAATCTTAAGTACGTGATACGTGAAAAGTGCTTACACCTCCCACGTGGAGCAGCAGTCAACCCCCCTTCGCACTTAATATCTCGCAGACTTCATTTATTCCAATGTAATCTGTTAATTCGTATAAATTATCCAATCTACCCCCGCCAGCGTTCCTCCCCCACGTGAAAACCTCTGTCGTACAAATTTGCACTCATTATTCATAATCTAGTGAAACTTGCTTGCTTGCTCGCGCGCACGCTTTCCTCTCGAAGTAAACTGCAATTTAACTTAACTTTTCCACTTGCGAGTCTCGACCCCCGTCACCCCCTTGGCTCCCTGCGCGAACTCTTTTCGATGTGCTGCTTGAGGAATTGCTGTGCGTTGCGGGGGCGTCACGGAGTTTTTACACAAAATTTTCACGTATCTTGCGAAAAATGTCGAGGATTTTTTTTTCACATAAAAATGTTTAATTTATGAAAAAAAAGAATTTAGAAAATTATATCGACAATACAAAAAAAAAACATGACGTAATCTCTGGTAGCTCCCTTTCTCTAACTCCAGATCTTCCCGCCGAGCATCCGTCGTTTGCTAGCTTCTAGCAGTATGAATATATCTCGCGGTGTGGCACGCTGCCACCAACCAACTGCCAACACCAGACACGTACATGGTTAGGAATGGTACTGGAGAGTGTTGTTAGTTGAGTTCAACTCTCTTGAGCTGATACGATGGGATTGCGCTGGATGGCAAACAGCAATAGTTGCTTTCTGAGGTGAAATCTGCTACTGTTTTTGCTTTTATCATCAGCACGAGTTCTGTGTTTGAAGGAACTATAGAATTTACCACTTTTAGAAAATACGTGTTTAATGATTTTGAAGAATTTGCTTATGAGTTATAGTTGATAATCTACAAAGTTCAAACTTCGAGTTACCCCTCAAAGTATGCAATCATCAAAACCCTTTTTCCACAGCATTGTCAATTTAATTACAATTTTTACTTGCTGTAAACACAGCCACCTCGTGTGAACTATGACCTTAGTCAGTTGCAGACCCGCCACCGTTCTCATATTTTATCGCTGAATCGCGTTCGATGGGTATTGATTGCAAGGGAGTACTCCGTTGGTTGGGGCCTCCAGCATCCGAATGGGAAACGGAACGCCATTGGAAACCCGTGCGGCGGAACATTGTCCTGGAGAGTGCAGCTGCAGCAGTAAGGGCCCTCTTATCCGTCCGTTTTCATCCAGAAAAACCCACCCCCAAACGTTGATCTATGGGCGAAACTGGTCGAAGCTGGTCGTCGATGATTTGAGGGGTTGGTTCGGGAAAAGTCTGGTTTTTTTAGTAAGTTAGTTGCAGTATAATTAAAATAATCAGTTTGCCTTTAAAATGGTTTAACAAATTTTTGAAAATCAAAAAAAGCATAATCTTAAGTTCAGTTGATGAAAATTCTTTAAAATTTTACATATTCAAACATGTAGAGCGTTTATGTAATAAATATTTTTAAATGGGGATTATATTTGATGTTTCAGGATTCAACAATAATTTCCCAATAATCACATTTTCCGTTAATCAAAATAAAAAAAAATAGTTTTGCTTTTGATACGGTTTTAGTGGAAGTTTTTGCTGATGAAATTCAGATATTTTTCAAATGAACTATATTTAAAAATATACCTTTTTATAAACCTATCTTTAATGTTATATGTATTTTATAAATTCAGCATATTAGCATTAGCATTAGCATTTGGAGGACGCCCCACCACCGGAAGGCTCCACAACGCTTATCCCACTGTTTGGTGTGGTTGTATTAGACCCTCATCCGGAACAATATTCCAACACGGGAGATACCATGTCTTCATCTTTTGATGAGTGTGTAATACAACCCAGGGCATAAGGGGGTCCTGGCCGGGTCCAAGCTATCCTCAGGGATGGGAAGGATCGTTAGTAAACACCTATCTAAAGTGCGCAAGGACCCCTACGTCACCTTAGTGGTATAGATGTTTGTAGGGAGGTTTTGGACTCAATTTTAGTAGGAGAGGTAGAACCCTAGGATACACCTCGAAAGGCGTTGCGGGTTGGTTGTAACAGTATTCCTAATTCCAGTTTAAGCTCACCAAGTCGCAATGGCCTAGTGGTTAGCATTTTTGCTTACCAATCCAAAGGACGGGGGTTCGAACCCCGCCTCCAGCGACTTTGATTTTTCGTTCATATTCAACATTTCAAGTATTTCTATGTCCTTAACTTTCTCGATGGGAGCAGATGGGAATCGAACCCAGAACCATTCGCTTACAAAGCGAACACCATAACCATTCAGCCACGGCCGCTCCTTTTGTATTTTATAAATTCAGCATATACTCACAAAAACAGCATGATTCGAAAAAAAATTAGCAATTTTCGCAAAAAACACATTTTTCAAACCAATTATAACTCCGCGCCATATCAACCGATTTGAGTTCTCTTGGACTTCACTGAAAGGCCAATAGTAGGCTTAGTAGTTTTTCACGCTAAAAAAATGCAATTTTCACGGGGACCACAATTATAAAACACAAAATTTCGCGGAAATTTCACGGAACGTCAAAACTGCTCTAAAAAACCTATAAAACCTTATGCTAAACATCCGGAAAGATTTTTTTACATTTTATTATATATTATCCCGAGCAGGGGTAAATAACACGGGAATACCAAATTTTGGTATTACTTGGGCAAATAACAGCGACCAAAATGTGCCCTTGGTTGCCCAGTAATAGATGGTAAAATACCATGAAATCATACCAAAGTCTTGTATGTGGAAGGGCACAACAATACCAAACCATGTTATTCCAAGGGTAAAATAATACCTCAAAATAGGACCATTTCAATACTAAGTTGAGGTCTTCTGGATTTTTGAACATTGCTTGAATACCAAAACTTGGTATTACCATGGTTTTATTTTTAGGTATTCCCGCGCACTTGGAAAATCATATTTTGGTATTTCTGTGGTCTTTCACATACATGATTTTGGTATGATTTCATGGTATTTTACCATCTATTACTGGGCAACCAAGAGCACATTATGGTCGCTGGTATTTGAACAAGTAATACCAAAATTTGCTATTTTCATACCATTTTTAGTGCAGCAGTTGCAGTTATTGAAAAAACGGAAATTATTCATATGCAACAGCCAAATCTACTCACCAGATGATTCCATGTTGTTATTAGTGATATTCTTCACCACACCGAATGCGTTTGTCATTGATGAACGGCCTGTGCTTGAAGTTCTTGAAGCTTCTGAAAAATAACAAGATTGAAAAATAAGTATTATTAAAATGAAACTGAATTGAAATTCACCAAAATTCATTAATCTGTCGATTGACTCGTTTTTCAAAGTATTTGGTTATCCCAACTTAGAGATATTTCAACGTTTTTGAAAAAAATATTGGTGGGTATATCACACTAATTTTTAAAATCATCTTTAACATTTTTGGGTTTCAAGTCATTTAAGCGCAAAATTAATTAACTCGTAAATTTTTTTTAACAAATTTCCCATAGTTTCAGAGAAAATTGATGAAACCTTTCAATATTCAAATAATACCAAAATGTGCCATCCTGACTTAGAAAATTTTCCACAATTTCAAGTCATTTCTGTAGGGGGTATATCAAAAATGTTTAAAATAAAGTTTGAAATTTCTGGTTTTGAATGAAAGCATTCGCTTTGAGACATCATTTTAGCGCACAATTAATTATTTTGTCAAAATTGGTCAAAATTTTCCCATAGTTGCAGAGGAATTTGATAAAATACTGTATTACCAAAAGAATACCAAAATCTGGTGTTCGATCATTGACAAATTCGCGCAAAATTAATTATTTTGTCAAAATTGGTCAAAATTTTCCCATAGTTTCAGAGGAATTTGATAAAACATTTAAATACCAAAATAATACCAAAATGTGCCATGCTGACTTAAAAAATTTTCCACAATTTCAAGTCATTTCTATAGGGGGTATATCAAAAATGTTTAAAATCAAGTTTGAAATTTCCGGTTTTGAATGAAAGCATTCGCTTTGAGACATCATTTTAGCGCACAATTAATTATTTTGTCAAAATTGGTCAAAATTTTCCCATAGTTGCAGAGGAATTTGATAAAATACTGTATTACCAAAAGAATACCAAAATCTGGTGTTCGATCATTGACAAATTCTGCAATTTTGCAATATCAAAACAATACCTTAAATTGGTATGATACCACATTTTGCTCTTGCATAATCCTTAAGACAAATTTTAAAGGGTCCAGGAATACCAAAATTTGGTATTGATACCAGAGAAAGGTATTATTACGCATTTCCCTTGTTATTTACCCATGCTCGGGCAAGCAGATAAGCTAAGTTATTTTTCAAGCTAAAAATTACCATTTTCATGGGACTATCAAGTTTCGTGGAAATATTACGTGTTTGAAAAAAACTACAATATTTTACAAAATAGCTGTCTTTTTAAAGATTAAAATCTATCTATCTATATATATAAAAAATTTCGACGGTTTTGTTCGAACGCGAATCAGTTCAAGACGGAGCGTCGGATTGAGGTGCTCTTTGTTGCGTTGGGTTCGTATAGGTGCAAGGAAGGTTCTTACGCCAAAAAGTTACAACTTTGGCCACTCTGGAACCGATTCCCGAAAATCTGCAGATTGTATGGGAAAAGATGCGTAAAATCAAATTTTGATCACAGGAGGCTGCATTAGCAAACAAGCAAGAAACGTCAGAAAACCAAAAAAGGGCAGGACGAAGTTTGCCGGGAAGAGCTTGTATTATTATAAAGCTCAAGTAATTTGATCTTGAATAAACCGAGTTTGAATAAACTGCGAAAAAAAAACTTTTTGTCAAACTATACATTGAATTTTCACTAATATTAAAAAAAAATTGAACGAGTGAAATCGTAGATAATTGCATCTAAAGTATATTTTTTCTATTAGTTGTAAATTTTTAACAAAATATTTTAAAGATACTAAAAACTTAAATTCAGGATTTTCTAAGTTGAATTTATTTTAATTGAAGCAAAAATTATACTTAAATGCTATACTTTTCATGTAACATACTACACTGAAAAAAATACAAAATATCAATGAATTTGGAAAATGCTTTAAAATGCCAAATTTCAATCAAATTGCTAAAATAATCGAAACACAATACTATTTTTTCAATGAAAATTTATGATTCAAGCAAACATATTTTTTGCCAAATTTACATTTAAAACCTTTGTGGATAAAATATTCGTTTTTTTATGTTTGGCAATGATTTCAGAAAATCCTAGAATTTCACGGGATTTCGCGAAAATTGTGGAATTTTACGCTGTCCACGAAATCGTGGAAATTCACTAACCCTAGCTTCTTAGATATGCTTGGGTTTAGAAAAAATTGTTTAAAGTTTCAAAAATGTAGCCTGTCATTTTAAAAGGTCGTATGACAACTAATAAAGCTGTTTTGAATGTCTGGGGATCATAGAGCTAATGTTTCAAAATATTTTTATCGCATTCCTCGAGAAATTTTATATAATACAGTCCAGACTCGATTATCTGAAGCCTCGATTATGCGATATTTCGATTATCCGAAGGTTTGTATGGGACTTCAGATAGTCGAATCATAAATATATTTTTTTTCGTTTTTTTTTTATTGTTTTTTACATCAAATTCGAGTTGTGCGACCCTATTTTAGTCAAATTTGAATAGTTTATTGCCTATTAAATAAGGCCGATGCAAATATTTAAAAAAGTTTTTGTCCCTCGGCCCTGGCCGAGGTCAAGGGGGGGGGGCAAAAAAATAAAAAAATATAAAAATTTAAATAACAGGCCAAAGTCTTCATATTTAAATGAAAAAAGTGTTTTAAAATGCATTTTACACTAGTTCAGTTGTTTTGCAATCATTAGTTTTCAAAAAATCTAAGATCTGACAAAAATTGTATCGAAAAAAAAGATTTTGCATCGAAAATTTTCAAAAAATCTTAAGATTTTTTAATAAACCCAAACATGCTAAAAATGATTTTAAACGCAGGAGAATGTATTTTAATTTGATTTCAGCTGGTTGCACTTGAATTTTCATTGAAATTTTGAAGTTTATTGTAAAAATATTTTTTTTGCCCCCTGATTTTTCGGACCGATTTTGAAGGGGGGGGGGGGGGTGACAAAAACTTTTAAAAATATTTGTACCAGCCAAACAAAATGCAATTTTTCAATATTTCGTAGCCGCCATATTGGCCACCATCTTAGATTTAAAAGTTCTAAACCACTTTAGCTTAGTTTAGGCGTCAGCTCGACAATCAAAAATAATACAACGCAAAAATTTTTTTTTTTCGTAATTCGACTATCCGAAGTGAATTTTTTTCCGAGGCCTTCGGATAATCGAGTCTGGACTGTAAATCAAAAAATGGTGAAGTTGTATCAACGGGATTCCAAGATACGATTTTTTGAAAATTAAAACTATGTTTTTCGACGCGCCGCGCGCAGAGACGAGAAAATGAGTAAATGGAAAAAATAACTTTTTTAACTAAAACTGCGATAAGTTTTCAAGTTAAACGATAACCTATACAGTCCAGATTCGATTATCCGAAGGCCTTGATTAAATCTCCCTTGGGATTATTTTTTTAAGAGATTTTTTTATGTTTTATGTTTTATGTTTTATGTTTTATGTTTTATGTTTTATGTTTTATGTTTTATGTTTTATGTTTTATGTTTTATGTTTTATGTTTTATGTTTTATGTTTTATGTTTTATGTTTTATGTTTTATGTTTTATGTTTTATGTTTTATGTTTTATGTTTTATGTTTTATGTTTTATGTTTTATGTTTTATGTTTTATGTTTTATGTTTTATGTTTTATGTTTTATGTTTTATGTTTTATGTTTTATGTTTTATGTTTTATGTTTTATGTTTTATGTTTTATGTTTTATGTTTTATGTTTTATGTTTTATGTTTTATGTTTTATGTTTTATGTTTTATGTTTTATGTTTTATGTTTTATGTTTTATGTTTTATGTTTTATGTTTTATGTTTTATGTTTTATGTTTTATGTTTTATGTTTTATGTTTTATGTTTTATGTTTTATGTTTTATGTTTTATGTTTTATGTTTTATGTTTTATGTTTTATGTTTTATGTTTTATGTTTTATGTTTTATGTTTTATGTTTTATGTTTTATGTTTTATGTTTTATGTTTTATGTTTTATGTTTTATGTTTTATGTTTTATGTTTTATGTTTTATGTTTTATGTTTTATGTTTTATGTTTTATGTTTTATGTTTTATGTTTTATGTTTTATGTTTTATGTTTTATGTTTTATGTTTTATGTTTTATGTTTTATGTTTTATGTTTTATGTTTTATGTTTTATGTTTTATGTTTTATGTTTTATGTTTTATGTTTTATGTTTTATGTTTTATGTTTTATGTTTTATGTTTTATGTTTTATGTTTTATGTTTTATGTTTTATGTTTTATGTTTTATGTTTTATGTTTTATGTTTTATGTTTTATGTTTTATGTTTTATGTTTTATGTTTTATGTTTTATGTTTTATGTTTTATGTTTTATGTTTTATGTTTTATGTTTTATGTTTTATAGTTCCGGAGTAGTCGTTATCCTAATTTATAAATTTGCCAAAAACACCAAATCGATCATTCCTTAAAAAGTCACAGATAAAGATACCTTTTTTTTGTATGGGCAGCTGCCAACTTTGTACAGTTTTTTGGCACCCAATCAAATCAAACCATCCACATTAACGACCCCCGGGTCTTTTGTGGTCTCTATTGCAAGTTTCTGCTCGAACCTAGGAGTCCGAGGCTTAAATGGGGAGAGCACCCAAACCTCTTTCTACTCCAAGGAACCTTCCACCCCAGTATCTGAACTGACGACCTTTGGATTGCGAGTCCAACCGCCGCCAGCGATTCCACCGGAGTAGGCTTGGTTTGGTGTGTTGTTTGTATTTATAGCAGGGAGACGACTCCCATACCTGGAATAACTTAACGGCCTAACAACCAAGGCCGGGACTGACAAGTTTTAAAATAAATGCAAAGCACTGGTACACTGCTCATTTTGTACTTTTAAATGTTTTTAAACATGAGTGTACAAAATTCATGAATCACAAGGACACTTTTCTATTTTTTTAAAATGTTCGAAGGCAATGCCACATTTCAACAGTATCAAGCCTCCCTCCCAAACTCCAAAACAGCAACAGGACGGACCACAACTCACTATTCATCGCGGCCGGGGTTCCATGGATGGTCGTTTGGTCCTCTTGAAGTTTTTTTTGCCAGCTGGAGCTTTTTTTTTGTTGTTGCTACTGGAATCAGCAAATTCCATTCATCCACCAGCAGCAAACAGCAGCAATGTTCTTCCACTTGTAAATGAATGGCGAGTCCATTTGCACAATGAACTCATTTTTTCGCAGCTGCACAGTTGTTGATGTTTTGTTGTTTTTTCGCATACGGTGTACTATAACACTGGGTCGCAAAAAAAACTGTTTAAAATAAAAATAAAGTTTTACTTTTGTTGAAACGACGATTCTATAATTTAAAAAAAATTAACTTTTAAATGAGTTTTTTTTTTGCAAAATTCTTCTGAGTGTACATTTGCCCCGCGAAAAAGTTTCGCTGAAAGCTCGCGAAGGAGAGTTATTGGTTCGAATGGGAAGCTGCTGCTGCATTGGCAATTTCGAGAGGGTTTCATGGAGTGAAAGCAGCAGCAGCAGCATCAGCATCGAGTGATTTGTATGAATGCAAAACTTCAAACTTTGATCGAGTAGTTTGGGGCTGGTGTATTGGGGGTGCTACCTAGGACTGAAAGGCCGATATTGACTGGTCACGCGGAAGAAAAAAACTTGGATGGGAACTTATTTTTTTCGAGCACCACCGAATGGTCGAATAGATCGGTAATTAGGATGTGCTGCTTCTGGTTATTATTGGGCGGGAAGAGGTTTGTTGAAAGTTGTTGGTGGATAAAAATGGATGGCAGGTTTTCGAGCTTTTTTAAGGATTAATAAGCTGACTTTTTGCTTAGGAGTCCTGGAATTGCAACAATTTAACTAATCTCGTTGATATGTTGACAGGAATAATATTAAATAATATTAAATTTTTATAAGGCCAACTTTTGATAGAAATATTTCAACTATTGTTAGTTTGGCAGAAGTAATACAAAGAAAATCAACCAACATCCCTTTAGAAAAGTTCGCTTCGTCAAACCGCAACTATTTAAAAAGGAAAATATTCAAAGTCATGTCAAAGTCACTCTACCGAGCTTGCGACCAAAAACCCATTTCCCTACATCTTTTTTCATCAACTGCTTTATTTCCTTTCACCACTGATAGACAGCTTTCCAACTCTTCTCAGTGTAAAACCGCATTTTCCATTTTTCCAGCTGAGCTGGAAGTGCAGGCAGAAGCTCAAGTCTCCAAGTGGTGCGGAAGGGAAACATATTTTTGGAACCCGTTTTTTCTTCATCATCTTATTCAGGCCCTGTGGGGAGCGAAGATCTAGAAAATGGGAAAAATGTTCTACTAGTTCTTGTTAAATTCTTCCACCAGACCGCATCTTGAATGGGTTCCCGTGATGCCTCCCAGGGCGGACAGAACAGCCAGCCGTCATCCATCAAGTCCAACACGACCAACGGAGAGAGATGTTTGACGAGAAATGGAATGAATATCTTATTTCTTTTGGTTCGCAATTCACACGCGCCCGCGCCCTTAATGATCTGGCAACTGCAGACAGCCAGTGCTGCCAACCACTGACTGGTGACAGGTTGACATACTCATAAAAAAGTGACGGGCCAAGTTTTACACTGTGCAATCGAAACGAGATCTGCTGCAAATGGGTGGCTATCGCTCGATATGGAAAACGCCTGAGAGGTAGACTAGCTGCATGACAGGAAAGAGTGAAGCGCGATGCGATTGATGGATGATGCGCCTGCATGTAGGCATTAGATATGTAGATGGAAACTCTGATAGAACGTGCTGTCAATTTTGGAAAGTTGGAAGTTGGATGGAAGTTTATGCCAGATAATGACACATTAATCTTGTCTTTTTGCCGTTTTTGTCGTTTTTGTGGTTTTTGTCGTTTTTGTCGTTTTTGTTGTTTTTGTCGCTTGTGTCGTTTTTGACGTTTTTGTCTTTTTGTCTTTTTGTCTTTTTGTCTTTTTGTCTTTTTGTCTTTTTGTCTTTTTGTCTTTTTGTCTTTTTGTCTTTTTGTCTTTTTGTCTTTTTGTCTTTTTGTCTTTTTGTCTTTTTGTCTTTTTGTCTTTTTGTCGTTTTTGTCGTTTTTGTCGTTTTTGTCGTTTTTGTCGTTTTTGTCGTTTTTGTCGTTTTTGTCGTTTTTGTCGTTTTTGTCGTTTTTGTCGTTTTTGTCGTTTTTGTCGTTTTTGTCGTTTTTGTCTTTTTGTCTTTTTGTCTTTTTGTCTTTTTGTCTTTTTGTCTTTTTGTCTTTTTGTCTTTTTGTCTTTTTGTCTTTTTGTCTTTTTGTCTTTTTGTCTTTTTGTCTTTTTGTCTTTTTGTCTTTTTGTCGTTTTTGTCGTTTTTGTCTTTTTGTCTTTTTGTCGTTTTTGTCGTTTTTGTCGTTTTTGTCGTTTTTGTCGTTTTTGTCGTTTTTGTCGTTTTTGTCGTTTTTGTCGTTTTTGTCGTTTTTGTCTTTTTGTCTTTTTGTCTTTTTGTCTTTTTGTCTTTTTGTCTTTTTTGTCTTTTTGTCGTTTTTGTCGTTTTTGTCTTTTTGTCGTTTTTGTCGTTTTTGTCGTTTTTGTCGTTTTTGTCGTTTTTGTCGTTTTTGTCGTTTTTGTCGTTTTTGTCGTTTTTGTCGTTTTTGTCGTTTTTGTCGTTTTTGTCTTTTTGTCTTTTTGTCTTTTTTGTCTTTTTGTCTTTTTGTCTTTTTGTCTTTTTGTCTTTTTGTCTTTTTGTCTTTTTGTCTTTTTGTCTTTTTGTCTTTTTGACTTTTTGTCTTTTTGTCTTTTTGTCTTTTTGTCTTTTTGTCTTTTTGTCTTTTTGTCTTTTTGTCTTTTTGTCTTTTTGTCTTTTTGTCTTTTTGTCTTTTTGTCTTTTTGTCTTTTTGTCTTTTTGTCTATTTGTCTTTTTGTCTTTTTGTCTTTTTGTCTTTTTGTCTTTTTGTCGTTTTGTCTTTTTGTCTTTTTGTCTTTTTGTCTTTTTGTCTTTTTGTCTTTTTGTCTTTTTGTCTTTTTGTCTTTTTGTCTTTTTGTCTTTTTGTCTTTTTGTCTTTTTGTCTTTTTGTCTTTTTGTCTTTTTGTCTTTTTGTCTTTTTGTCTTTTTGTCTTTTTGTCTTTTTGTCTTTTTGTCTTTTTGTCTTTTTGTCTTTTTGTCTTTTTGTCTTTTTGTCTTTTTGTCTTTTTGTCTTTTTGTCTTTTTGTCTTTTTGTCTTTTTGTCTTTTTGTCTTTTTGTCTTTTTGTCTTTTTGTCTTTTTGTCTTCTTGTCTTTTTGTCTTTTTGTCTTTTTGTCTTTTTGTCTTTTTGTCTTTTTGTCTTTTTGTCTTTTTGTCTTTTTGTCTTTTTGTCTTTTTGTCTTTTTGTCTTTTTGTCTTTTTGTCTTTTTGTCTTTTTGTCTTTTTGTCTTTTTGTCTTTTTGTCTTTTTGTCTTTTTGTCTTTTTGTCTTTTTGTCTTTTTGTCTTTTTGTCTTTTTGTCTTTTTGTCTTTTTGTCTTTTTGTCTTTTTGTCTTTTTGTCTTTTTGTCTTTTTGTCTTTTTGTCTTTTTGTGTTTCTTTGTTTTTTGTTCAGCTGATTTTTCCTCAGATAAATCTTTAATATTGAACTAAAAAAATGTTTGAAGGACGTAAATTAGATTTTCAAATAAAATTGCAGTACGGGAATGACTAAGTTTAAAATAATAATGTTTACCAAATTACTAAACATAAAGGTTCAAAATTAAAGTATCAATTGCAATTCTTTCTTCAAAAATGATTACAGGTGAACCAACAAAAATGCAATTTAGACACGATTTATGCAAGGCCAATTTTTTCCCGGGCAAAATTGTTTGATTTAGCCCGAGCTTCCTGTGGGTCCCCTTCTGCCGTTCCCATCGATCTGCTTAATTGATTTCTATTGTCCCGAAAAAAAACCCCGACTAAACAAAGTGTCAATCGCTCCCATCCGGTTGAGCTGGACCTACGGGACATGGGACAAAATCGTTTTGGCTTCAATTTTCATGAACCCTGGGATGACGCGACGGAACGATGATCCGGGGCAACGCCGTCCGGAAACGGGGATTAATATTTGCTGCCAGTGTGACACGACTCGTTCGGTTTTTTATTTGGAGTTTAGGGTAGTCACAATGGCACACAAGTGAGATTTGCTGCAATTTGGTTTGTAAAGTGTCGGTTGCATCCTGTTTAAGAGCTTTTTATTCAATACATAGAGAAAACATATTTTTGTGTAATTTTCATCAGCTTGAAACGAGTTCTAATCCATATACATAACTAGCTTGTTCCTCAATTCCCTAAAAAAACAAACAAGAACAGGTTCGCACCTGAATCCGCTTTTCAGGCCCCCGTGTGTCTGGTGTGTGTTTGTGTTTGACCATTTTTCAGCTATAAATCATGAGTTTAATTTACACTCTATTTACATATCGTATTGTACCGTCAATTGGTTGATACAGGGAGTGGCTGGCTCGATGGCTGAGCTGGGCTGGACCGAGGTCCGTTGAACGCTGAGGGAGTTGGGTGCATTCGTTTTATCCGTTTTTACTTTGAGGTGAAACTGGGGATGTGCATGGTTTAACTGACTCAATGTTATATTTTTTTTCTCCTAAAAATATTTTTGAATTCTGAATGTAAACTACGGATAACAACCCGAGCTTGTAGGGGACATCGGGGACTACCATCGAAGACTGAGAACGCTTTGGGTAAGGCAGTTTAACATATTAAATAGACACTTTTTTCTTTTAGTGATCTCATTTTCTGGTGATAATGGTATCGTATTCGTGTTTCTGAGTCAATTTTATAATTGAAACATGAAACGAGCACCCACCCAATAGAGCACCCATTAAAGTGCTGAAAAGTAGAACTTTTCATAATTTATTTTGAAAAGTGTTGCTATTCGATTCTGTTATTTTTGGTACAGAAAAGTAGGCTATTTCGTCGTTCAAGAATGACAAGAAAAGTAAGTGGTTTCACGACGGAATTGCAAAAAGTTTATTTTCATCCCCTTTAAAAAATTTAAAAAAAATAATGTTAAAAAAAATCTTCAAATCAAATTTATTGAAAATCAGGTTCGTTTTCAAGGATACTAGAAAAAAAGAGGATACTAAAAGTCATCTGTAAAAAGCTGATTTTTAGTTTTTTTTACTTAAACGGTCTAACTGGCACCAAGCGGGGAGGAGGGGAAAATTGACGCTTTTAAGCACTTTTCTGGTTAAATTTTCTATAGTGTAGTCTTTTAATTTTATTTAAAACCGATGCCAGTGTGCTCTTTTCTACTAAGCTTGCTGGGATTCCTATCTAGATAGAATAAGAGAGCACACGGGCATCGAAATATTGTTCATCCTTGTCCATCTCTGAAAAAATTGAAAGGTTGTATTTTGAAATTACGAAAATTTAGAAACTATCGATCCGATTTGAATGCAAAAAGTGAAACTCGTGTGAAATTTTCTCAACCACTTGAAAAAAATTGAAGATTTTAAAATCACGACAAGCGATAATTATTTTGAAATATGGATAGATTGATTAGACAAAATAATTACAAAACAACAGCTTATTTTGAACCTTTAAGAAAATCGAAAATGTTTGGTGATACTATAAAAAATCAAAATTTCAATGGAAATTTAAGTGAAATCAGCTGAAATCAATTTATAATGCATTCCTTAGCGCTTAGAATCATTTTTAGCATGTTTGGAATGATTTTAAAATCTTCTGAATTTTTGAAAATTTTCGATGTTTAGTACATACGCAAAAAGTTTTTTTTTCGCTAAAATTTTAGAAGCGACTGAATTAGTATAAAATGCATTTTGAAACATTTTTTGCATTCAAATGTTGAGACTATGGCTTGTGATTTTTTTTAAACCATGGCTCGTTATTCCAATATTTATACTTTTTTTGCCCTCCTCCCCTCGAAATTGATCAGAGTCGAGGGACATAAACTTCAAACAATATTTGCAACGGCCGCATTCATGTAAAAAAAAACCCGCAGGAAGAAAAGCACCATCGAAATTATTTGTTTAGAAAAACTCTGGAAACTTCTGACAATTTGCAAATATTGTTCTTATGTTGTCCTCTGCCATAAAAAATCAATAAGTACGCAACATTAAAAAATAGATAAAGCTTTAGTTTCATAAGCCTTTCCATTTGACCCCGACAAGAGTTTTAGGACACAAGTCACATTGAAAACTTACATCGCCTGTACATACTTGACTATACCGGGTTCGGTGGTAGAGTGTTAAACGTGGTTGCCTCTCACCCCAGTTTGGCTGGTAATGTTGTAGAGCGAACAATTTGATTTGATTTGATATTTAACTGTACTATTTTCATGTTTTCATAAGATATGCCAAGCTTGTTAAAAGAAGAAGTAGGATTTGTTTTGTTGAATACATTATTAGTGAACGTTCTTGATGATCAACAATATGTTCTATTGAATTCTAACTATG
The DNA here is from genome assembly GCF_016801865.2 of Culex pipiens pallens. NCBI lineage: Eukaryota > Metazoa > Arthropoda > Insecta > Diptera > Culicidae > Culex > Culex pipiens. Next base: position 43,562,799 of record NC_068937.1, on the reverse strand, counting down.
AGTGTTTCAACATTAATTTAATCAATTATAAAATGTTATTTTATGACGATAACTGCAATATTGGAAAATAATTGGTTGGTTTGAAATATTAATCCTGTGGGAAGTTGTGTCATTAAACTTTTGCTAAGTATAATCATTACACAGGACAACAAAAATATATGAGCTAAATGATAGCTGGAGTACTCTCCGGATTTCATTCGTAAGGTTGAAATTTGTAAGCGATTTAAAACAAAAAAGATCAATTTTATTGTAATTCACAAAATTTGTTTCCCTAATATTTTGATTGTTTTATTTGATTTTAGTTTGAATTGATTCAGAACTGAAAAATGTGAGCATAATTTTCAAATTTGGAGGATTCCAGGAGATTTTAAATTTATTTGAATTAATTTAATTTAAATCAACACGCTTTATTCAAACAGAATAAGCAGATTTGCGTAGCAATATCATTAAAATGCTTTGGGGGAACATAAATAAACCAAATTAATCCGCCTACAAATAAATAAATTAACATAAAATTCAAGCTTATCAAAGCAATCTTTATGCGTTTATTGGTACAATGTCACCCCTTGGCTCAAAGTCACCCCATTTTAAGTTCTATTTGTGCAATCTAGTTTTCCTTGACTTAAAATTCTTTGATGTAGGAGTGTTTTAAATATTAAGGTATAAACTTGTAAATAATATACTTAAGTCACTTCACTTAGGCTTAATCCGGCTAAGTCAGAGCTGTAAATCGTTTTTATATCATTCTGCTACATGTTAATGCAATTTAAAACCATGACCAGTAATGTTTTGGAGTTAAAACATTGAAATTTTGATCATTTCCTACGCATTACACATATGATTTCTCCTTAATTTCTACTCAAAACACTAAAACTGACCGTATTCGAAATTTCTGCCGGCAAATATTTTGAAACTCGTTTGTAATCAGAACTCGCGTGTTGTACAGAAAACATTTATTCTCAAAGTCGTTAAGTTGTATTTCGCGGTCAGTAATTGGACGGACTAAATAGTGGACTGTAAACACTAATATTAGTAATACTGCTTCTGATAATGGTCTGAGCTGGTCAGTAGTACGGTTCGCAGAGCAATGGCCTACCGCTAGTCGGTTCCTGCTGGCCATAGCTACTTAATTTGTACCTCTGAACTCCAGGCACTCACTGGATGTTCTGTTTTCTGTTGTTGTATGTGTTATGCTCTCTGTTTTGTGCTGCTGTACTAGAGCATAATCTGCACTGGCTCACAAAATCTGTTGAGACCTGATTTTGGCGCGTTCAAAACCTTTAATTTTTTTAAACAATAATATGGGTTTTACCTTCAAAATCGACATAAAAAATCTTTTGCCATAATTCAATGAGAAAATACATTTGTAGAATTTTCTATATTTTTTGGATTAATATTTGAGCAAATTGGAAACAAAGAAAAAGATATAATTTGATCAATTTTGTGAATAGGTCTTTCCAAGATTTAAAGAATTAGTTGAATAAACGTAAAAAATCTGATACCAACTAAATAATTATTTATTTGATTGATATCGTCATCTGGGGCGAGTCGGGACAGCTGTTTTAGCCTTGTTACTGCACAATATTTGGATATTTTCGATTCCCAAATTTCAAGCTTTTAATTTCAACAAAACAATGTAAATGGGCCAAAGCCGAAGTGTAAACAAAGAGTCTGTCCTGCTCGTTCCTAATGTAAACATCCACTGACGTAAGCAGGACAGACTGTTTGTTTTCACTTGGGCCTTGGCCCATTTACATTGTTTTGCTTGAATTGCTTTAAAAATTGATGTCCCTACGGGAGAACTTTTTTTTTGAGTTCAAAATCATTTGCGCATCCGAAATGTCATATTCATTATTTTAAAGCAAATTTTTATTTTCATCTTTGCAACCAGTTTCTTTATGATTGATGCAGGGAATCATGAGAATTAATTTATTTTGTTCTTCAACTTGGCAAAAAGGCAAACGATTTTTGAAATGAGTCGGGTAACTATGGCCCCACAGATAAAAATGTTAAACAGTTGCTTTCTTCATACATTTTGACGATTTTTCCATACAAACTTCAAGCGATTAGAGGGAGGGATTCCCATGGTCAGAATGTGCTCAAATTTTCAATTTAGCTTAGTGATGAGCCAATCTTGGATTTCAGGGGGTAGCCCCAAAAAAGCCCGGATTTGGACCACCCGAATATTCATTTTTCCAAAATTAAGAAATCGGGAGAACCTTCTAGTCTAAAATACAGATTTTAGATTTTGGTGCATATTTTTCAAAGTATTAAATTTGATAAAAAAAATATTTAAATTAAGAGAATAGCTCACCTTCTAAAAAATCCATATTTAAAAGTGGCATCCCTTGTTCCCCATCAGCACTGCTCTCCCACTCCTTCCCTCAGCTGCCCAATTCAATATCATTTCGATTTTCACCTATACCTACACCATCATCCTGATCCGTGTCGACCAACGGTCACTTTTTGCACGCAAGAGCGAAACACCATGATGCGGGCTTGAAAATGGTGGAGGTCGGGCTCTCTTTGTATCATCCCACCCAGCAGCTGCAGACAGCCCGGACCGGCGGCAGTGCTGCCAGTTGCGGAGGCTGCTGCTGCTGATTCACAGTTGAACAATATTTGAATGGGGATATTAATCCTCTTTCGCTTGTCCATCGACTCCCCTCATCCTTTCCACTTGGGCTGGGTTGGGTTGTGTCTGCTCGATTCCCCGTGTTATAACAGGATTAATCTCTCGTGTTCTCGTATACTCTCGTTTCATTCAGCTGTGGCCTCCCAAGCGTTAGATCAGGATGAATTGCTCGCTAATAGACTGGGCATCGTGGTCGGCGCCCTCGGGAACACCTTCTCGCAGATCTTCTTCGGGCCGAACGAGCTGCGCTCCGAGGTGACCTTCTGGTGCGCGAACCCGTGAGTTGTGCTACTGAGTTCAGTCGGTTACGGTTTAGTAATTTCTTCAAATTTTGTCAATTCAGAAACCACTACGACTACATGCAGGTGACCATCAACGACCAGGACGTGCACTACAAGCTGGACGTCTCGAAGCCACTGCTGTTCCTGACGCACGGCTGGACCGACAACGTGAATCGAACCTGGGTTAAGGACATCGTGGGGGACTACGTAACGTACATCGGGGGCAATATTTGCGCCGTCGACTGGAGTCGGCTGGCCCTGGTGGAGTACAACCTGGCCGCTCGGAACACGCCCAAGGTGGGCCGATATCTGGCAAAGTTTGTCAAGTTCCTGCTCAAACAGGGCTTCTCGATGGACCAGTTGACACTGGTGGGGCACAGTATGGGGGCGCACATCTCCGGTATCGCTGGCGCTGCGCTGGACGGGGCGGTGCCGATGATCGTGGGGCTGGATCCGGCGGGACCATCGTTTACGCGACCGTTTTTGGTGTCGACGGACAGGCGGTTGGATAAGAGTGATGCGCTGTTTGTGCAGGCCGTTCACACGGATAAGAATATCATTGGGACGTCGACGAACGTTGGCCATCAGGACTTTTACACGAATAATGGGGCGAGTCCACAGCCGGGTTGTGAGTTCCCGCTGGTGAACAATGATACGACGAAGGCGTACCGTGAGTTTAAGATCTTTTTGTAAAGAAGATGAATTAATTTCGTTCCATTTTCCAGTCCAGTTCATCTGCAGCCACTTCAAGGCGGTCGAGTACTTCCGGGCCTCGCTCAACCCGCAGCACATCTTCGAGGGCACCAACTGCCACTCGTACTTTTACTACCGGCGGGGCGAGTGCAGCAACAACACGCGGGCCGACTTTGGGCTGTACAACAAGTTCGTATCGATTCGTTTTTTTTATTGATGAAATCCAGACTTACATATTAGAGCAATTCTCTCAGATCATTCGATTTTTTTTGTATTTTTTAATCCGGCTGAAACTTTTTTGGTGCCTTCGGTATGCCCAAAGAAGCCATTTTGTATCATTAGTTTGTCCATATAATTTTCCATACAAAATTTGCAGCTGTCCAAAATGATGTATGAAAATTAAAAAATCTGTATCTTTTGAAGGAATATATTGATCGATTTGGTGTCTTCGGCAAAGTTGAAGGTATGAATAAGGACTACACTGAAAAAAAATGATAAACGGTAAAAAAATTTGGTGATTTGGTGAAAAGCTATTTTTATTATATTTTTTTTCAGATATGTTTTAGGGGACATCAAATGCCAAATTTTCAGAAATTTTTAGAACGAGCATAAAAATCATTGACCAAGTTATAAATGTTTGAATAAGAACTATTTTTTTTTCAAAAAATTGAAATTTTGGTCGCAAAAAAATTTCAACTTCATTTTTTTAAGTAAAATCGAATTTGCAATCAAAAAGTACTTCAGTGAAATTTTGGGTGAACCGTTATCAAGTTATAGCCATTTTTAGGTAACTTTCTTGAAAATAATCAAAGATATTCATTTTTTTTAATTAGTGCACATGTTTGACCACTTTTGAAAAAAATGTTTTAAAAGCTGAGAAAATTCTTCACATTTTGCTTTTTTGAACATTGTAGATTCGACCTTTAGTTGTAGAGATATTGTCATGCTAAGATTAAAAAACAGAAAAATTTAGGGCGTCCAATTTTCCCGGGTTTGAATTTCCCGGGAAACGGGAAAAATATTTTTTGAATCCCGGGAAATTTTTGCAGCAGTCATAAAATCTATGTTTTCATTATATTTGTTACGTTTTTCTTGCTTAACTCATAGAATTAGCTCAAAACTGTTAATGGTGATAAGCTACACTTCAATCTGAACAAGGACAGCAGTCTTTAGATAGTTTAAAACACATTAAAAACCCGATTTAATCCCACCTGGGGTGAGAAAGAGCCTTTCTTACTAAAGGATATAACAATGGTAGAACTTCTTTCAATTAATTATTTATAACGTCAGCTCAAAAGAAAGTCTTATGATGAAAGCAATGTATTATGATGATATTATGAGTATTATGAATGATATGATTTCCGAAAGAAATTAAAAACGCAATTTTCACCAAAAGAATATTTTTAATCGTACAATATGTTTGTACGTTTCTAATCAAACAAGCGAGTATGACAAACGCGATCATAGCAAGCTTCCCAACAACGCACACCGCGGTTTTGGTTTTCTAGTTTCGGTACGAGCCCTTTTGTGTGACTGTGTTGGTGTTTTGGTTCAACGTACCAGCGCACCAAAACAAGGTACAAGTGAACCGCGTGTGCCGCACGGAGCAGGGAAGCTAGCCATTCAGCTTCTACGAGAGTAACAGAGTCAGAGATAGCTATTTTTAACAACCGCACCACTACACACTCAATCGCGAAAACCTTAGGAAGAAAGCCATTGGAGTCGCCAGCATTGAACACTTTGAAAACGAAATAAACGATGAAAAGCTTAGAAAGCTCCTATTGGAATCCAATGAACCCTGTTAAATAAACTTACGAAATCACGAAAAAATGAAGTCTACATTTAGGCGATATTAGGAGCGCACGGGAAACAAAATGATTGTAGCCGGATGAATGTCCTATGTCACAAAGGTTTTTGCATATGAAAATGAATAAATAAAATAAAATTAAATAATTTTTCAAATGATATGCTTTTTTCAAGTTTGAAGTCACGTGATTATAATAATAAGTCTCTTTTGAAATAAATAAAATTTTGTAGAAAATATCTAAGGCGCAAAGCATTTTGCGGACCTGTAAACAAAAATTTGAACAATTTTCCCTGCCAAATTAATGCTGTTATATGCCGAATACAAATTTTAATGCTTTAAAATGCTTATCGATTACTAATTTCCATAACCAAATCTGAATTTCTAGACCAAAATTTGATATGTTTTCAATTTCGGGAATTCCCGGGACAAAAAATTAAAAATCCTGGGATTCGGGAATTCCCGGTTTTGGAAAAATCCCGGGATTTTTGTCTCGGGAATTCCCGGAATGGACACACTAGAAAAATTTATGAAAACGATATTTTCATTTTTTTATCAGGACTAACATATAAAAAGTGCCAAACATTCAATATAACGCCCATTTGAAATGTTTATTTTGATTTAATTTTTTTTTAATATTGAAAATTTCACAAATGATTTTATTGACAAAAAGTGAAATTTAAAAATCACAGAAAAATTTACCGTGTTTAATTTTTTATCAGTCTAGTCCTAATCTATACCTATAACTTGTCGAAGACACCAAATCGATCTAAAAATTCCTTCGAAAGATACAGATTTTTGAATTTTCATATATCATTTTTGTATGGACAGCTGCCAAATTTATATGAAAGATTATATAAACAAACTGATGATGCAAATGGCTCCTTTGGGCATAGCAAAAGCACCAAAAAAGTTTAAGCTGGATTAAAAAATACAAAAATTAAAATTATAAAAAAAGACTAATTTCGTAGATAACTTCTCAGCAGTTTTCGAATTTTAAAATGTTTTGCCCATATTTGCTCATTTCTGAAAAAAAAATCGAAAAACTTAAAAAACTCCATACAAAATATTATTTTTTATTTACGTCAAGGCAAAAAAAAGATAAAAAAAAGGGGAAAATGTGATTTTCTCAGTGTTTTTTGAAAAGGCTCCCGTTTTCTAATCGCCGATAGCCGATTTTAAACTAAAAAAATGAAACCTTTGTGAAATTTTCTCATCCATTCGAAAAAAATATTTTGAAAATTTAATGTTCAGCCCTTGCTAATGATTCCATATATTTAAAAATCTTTTTTTTTCGAAGAGGTTAACGAATGTTTCAGCTGCTAAATATGCATGGAAAATTGTATGGAAAATCTAATGATGCGAAATGGCTTCTTTGGGCATTCAAAACGCACCCAAAAAGTTTTAACCAGGCTTAATTTTTTTTAGAAATTTGAAAAAGGCCTATTTTGCAGAGAATTGCTTATTGCTGATTTGAACATGCTGAAATATGAAAAAAAGTGCACTTACAAATTTTGGTAACATTAAACTGTTGCATGGTAAAATATTTGCGAATTTGAAAAATGTTGGAAATCGAAAATGCTGAATTTAAAAATATGTGGCATGTTTCAAATTGATGCAAATTTTAAAATGCTGCATTTTTTTAATTGTAGCAAGATGAAAAAATAACGGATTTCATACAAAAGATTGTTTAAAAATGCAGAAACTTGAAAATGAAATAATAAATGCATTTAAAAATATGGAATTTAAAGGAAATTAGCGTATTGCAAGTTTTGCAAAGTTGATTATTTTAAAGTTTAAAAAGTGTTGCAAAGACCAAATGTGAACCCTGCCTGATGACGATATACTACACATTTAAAAATGTTTGTTTTAAATGTTGCATGCCACATTAGGCCGTTGCAAATATTTTACAAAGTTTATGTCGCCTCCCCCCCCCCCCCCCCTTCAAAATTGGTCAGGGGGCAAAAAAAAATTTCCAATAAACTTCAAAATTTCCATGCAAATAGAAGTCTAATCAACTGAAAACAATCTAAAATGCATTTTTCTGCATTGATAATCATATTTAGCATGTTTGGGCTTGTTTGAAAATGTTTTGAATTTTTATGAAATTGCAATGTACAGCACCGCAAAAATTTTATTTTTCGCAAAAAATAAAATTTTCGTCAGTATTTAGATATTTTGGAAACTAATGACAACTGGACAGGTGTATAATGCATTTTGAAACACTTTTTCCATCAAAATGTTGAAACCATGGCTCGTAATTTCAATTTTTATACTTTTATATTTTTTGCCCCCCCCCTCGACTTTGGTCAGAGTCGAGGGACATAAACATCAAAAAATATTTGCAACGGCCTTATTTTGCAACAACAAAAATACATGCATAAGCTGAAATAATGCCTCGAGCAAATTAATCTTTCTTTTTCTTTACTTTGATTTTATTTTTCATTTCAGACGATCAAACCTTGGAGCCCTCTACGTGACGATAGACAAAACTGTCTACCCTTTTGCCAAGACGATATCTCGAAGTACATGAATTTATTTATTTCTCTATTTATTAAAAACGAAAGACACACGCTTCATAATTCTTCTAAAACCTTGAGAAATGCCCTCCAGCAAATCCGAAAACCCCCTTTCAAAAACGACGATTAGCTAAGCTCTGTCGGTAATCCTCCTCGAGGGCCGGCCGGTGTGAATCATTAGTCTTGGGCCCGCGATGATTTATTAATGGGGAAAATTACTTCCTGTTTTGTGGCCGGGAAGTGGCCTCCGCCGAGAGGACCGTTGGGCCTTTTAGGGTGGGTGGCCTCTCTCGGATGAGGAAAATTGGAACGGAAGTGTGTTATCATGGTCTATTATCGCGTGTTGAGGGGGCTGAGCGCGTGTGATGTAAGTCGCTCCGCTAGCCTACATTAGGGAGGGGGACTCAGGATGAGACTGCACAGTGTAGAGCGTAGCCTACTTCAACGAGTGACTTGTGAAGTGGTGTCCATAATTAATATTGGCTGCCTGCTGGAAGGAGAGTAGGAGCGGGGGCTTTTTGCCAGAATTAATGTGTTTAATAATGAGCTTCGGGGGAGTTTCTTAGATGGTGTTGGAATTTCAGGGGACGTCTTGGTAAATTAGTGCAAAATTAACACTTCGCGAGAGTATAATTAAAGGGGTTTTGCAACGAACGTATGCTTAGCAAGGTAAGTGACTTTTCCAAGAACTGTGTCAAATTTTCAACGATTTCAAATAGTCGTGGTTTCTCTATCCTGTTTCACATCTTGTTGCATGTCACAAAATGTTACATACCGTCAAAAGTTGCATTTTTTTAAATATTGTAAGTAATCATGATTTGTAAATGTTGCTTATGGTAATTCTCCGCCAACTCACACAGCATTTGCCCCGACCCCTCTTTGATTTGCGTGAAACTTTGTTCTAAGGGGTAACTTTTGTCCCTGAAAACGAATCCGAGCTACATTATTCGATATCTCGTGATGGAGGGGCGGTACGACTCCTTCCATATTTGAACATTTGAAAAAAGACATGTTTATCAAAAAATTTAAGCCTGAAATGGTGATGGTTTGGAAATTTGGTGTCAAAGGGACTTTTATGTAAAATTGGTCGACCGATTTGATGGCGTACTCAGAATTTCGAAAAAAAATTTTTTTTGCCATTTTCCTTACCTGACTGTAAAATTTTTGGGACATGTAATTTTAAGGGAAATTTAATTTATATAAAATTACCATGATTTTTTTTACTGTGAAGCGAACCCCTTATGTATATACATCACATTTTTTGTAATTGTCTGCAACTTTGTAGAACGTTGTTACACTCTAAAAATGACCATGAAAAGTTACAAAAAACACGAAGTATTAAAATGAAAAAATCTATTTAAAATGAAAAAAATTACGTTTCTTGGTTACAGCCGATTAAAAATTTTACTTAAAATTACATGCCTCAAAAAAAAAAAAATTAAAGTCGAGTTACGAAAAATGGCAGAATTTTTGAAACTAGTTTTATTTTTTTCATGATATTTTTTTCATTTCAGGCTGCAGATTATTCAATTATTTAAATAAATCTGCCGTTTATAAATGATAATTTAAGAATTTTTCTTCATTTTGTTGATTTGGTTTTCACGTGGCAAATTGTAAGCCATATGATAGGTCGCAAAGTCTATAAAACAACCCTATTTTTAATGAAATTTCCAAAAAAGTTTCCTCATTTTTTTTATTACTCCAATACAATATTTCAGTTCTCACCCTTTAAACCGCAAAAAGATTTCTTTATGCATTTTTTTCATAAGGACATAGATTTTTTGCAAACTAATATTTGAAAAAGAATTGGTAAAATGTATTTTAAAACACTTTTTTGGCTTATAATTTTATTTTTTTATTTTTTTTGAGGGGTAGGCGTGGCTGAATGGTTACGCTGTTCGCTTGGTAAGTGGAAGGTTCTGGGTTCGATTCCCATCTGCTCCTATCGAGAAATTATGGAAAGAAGGAATTCTGAACACTTGAATATGAACGAAAAATTCATTAGCTCGCGGTGAGGTTCGATCCCCCGTCCTTTGGGTCAGCAGACAAAAATGCTAACCACCAGACCATCGAGGCTTAGTTGACTAGAAGGATTAAGAATGCTATAAGAATCCAAGAAACTTGATTGGAATCTGTGTGAACCTAAGAACAGGAAAATGCAATATTGAATGCAAGTTGAATTCAAGGACACTGGTTGCATAATTGTTAGGCAAATATTGAACTTTCAACACGACCAGAATTCACCACAAAAAGCTTGGTGAACCGAATTGAAAAGCTTCCAAAATGAATCCAAGAACATACGAAGAATTAAGGACTATAAATAGATTTGACCGGCCGCATCACTTACCACGGTGAATCCTGGCTTCACACCCATCTTACTAACACCCTCAAACCTCACGTGATACTTTGTCGAAGACGCAGCCGATTTAGCGGTCTTCATCACTCAAGTATCGGACTAAAATTCCTATTAACTTCCCCGTGTCTTACCACTGGTCGTGGCCGGCGCTGTGATTGACTAGCATGATAGGGACATTTAATAGTTGTGGTCTTCATCTGTGGTCCACGGAGCAATTCTTGGAGGTCCTGGTCAATAACAGAGTAGCAACTACGGGTAGACACCAATGCTATGCTATAATTTTATTTTTATTTTTTGGAGAGGCAAACTTCAATGAATGTTTGCAATGGCCCGAATAATGTTAACAAAAATCGAAAAAAGCCCGTTCACAATTTAGCAATTCAAAAACCGCCGATTTTGTGCATTTTTATTTCCTCTTTGGTTTGGCCAGAACTTTGTGAGGGCCTTCCCTAAGACCAAAGAAGCAGTTTTGTGTCATTTTGTCACCCATACAAGTCTCCAAACAATTTGTTTAGCTGTATATACAAAAATGGTACGGAAATATTCGAAAATCGGCATCTTTTGAATGAAACTTTCTGATATATTTGGTGTTTTCGGCAAAGTTTTAGGTTTTGATAAGGACTATTCAGGCAAAAATATTTATTTACAAAAATGCAACTTTCTGTGGGGTCCTAGCGTAACGGACGCAGCTCGTAATCGCTGCCGATCGTCCACCCGTCCGCCCTCTGACCGAAGTCCGTACGCTGGCCGTCCCGGAACACACATCCGGTTCACCCGGAACCACTCGCGTCGTGCGGCAGCTCGTCGCTGCATCCGCTCCTATCCACTGTCCGCATAAGACTAACTCTCTCGCGTCCTTTCCCTCTCTCACACAACTACTCTCCCACAACTTGTGCCAAAGGGCAGCACACTCGGAGGGTCAGACCCTACAATCCCCCCTTGGTTTTATTTGACCATAAAGCTTAATGAAGTTTCTGGTACTCATACCAGCGCACCTCAATACAACTACACTTATTCATATTCGTAGAAACCATACATTCAAACGTAGTTTATCATTTTCTCATTGTTAACGTTTAAAGTAAACTCTACTCTAAATCGATGTTTTTCAAAACAAGACTAAATAAAATAGACTCTTATTCGTTATGTTAAAAGTTCCTTCTCAAATGTCTGAGATATTAGCAGTTTATCGAGTTAAATACTTGTGATGTATATTTTAGCTACTACATTTGAATTACTCTGCAAATATTCCAAATACTTCAATTGAGCTCCAATAACACTACTTCCTCTCTCCGTTTTTTTTAAATTATCTTGAATATAACATCTTCATTCGATCATGTTGTTTATAATCATATAGGGAACCAGCATCTAAGTCCATCGTGCCTCTAATGTTGGCATATCAGCACTTTGACGTTCAATCAAACAAGTTTCTATAAGTGTTGCAAAATAATTTGCTTACACAGCGAACATCAGTTAATTGGATAGATTCAGGAGCTAGTGCCTAACCTGCCAAACATATGAGGATTTCCCTACAATTTTCAAAGATAACTTATACTTGCTATCTTGCTTCTTTTCGGTTTATTCTGAATTTATCCTATTGTGATAAGAAACGTGACGCCTACTAGTTATTTGTCAAAGTTGTTTAATCCCGCACTCAATCTAAACATCTTATTCCTTCTTGAACAAGAACATCTCAAATAATAAAATCAAACATAGTAACAACGGAGGCTTTGAGTATGATTTCCAATGCAATATTTATATTCTAAGCTTTACACTTTCTGTCAACTGGTACATGATTCTTAAATATTCCTTTGTTATATCTGCTATAAAAGAACGATCTACACATTCAATAAATAATAATAGAATTTAAAATTCTACTAAATAACAAAACAATCCTATATGCTAAATCCGTTACCGAATCCGCTTTATGCTTTTCCAATATGACATTGACATTATTTATACGTATTGTATTTTGGTTCAACTACAAACAAATTAAAATGTTTTACGGATTTAAAACATAGCTACGCGTGTTTATCTTCTTCAACTAACGTAGAAATTTTAGTTACACTCGTGATACAGAATTATAGTATTTAATAAACGATCAAATGGCAAAACAATATTACCGACTTAATTTTCAAAAGGTCCTATCTGCATAGGAAACCCATGACTCATAGGTTGTTTTGAAAATTTGCTCTAGATTTATTTCCTTTTTATATCAACGTAAGTTCAGAAACTTATCTATTCATTTCCTGAATTCGACTATATTTCAAACAACACATTGCCAGTGTATTTTTCACAAGAGCATCCACAGTTTCTGTAGCGGTTACGTTTAATCCTAAAACTGGTTATTTTAATACTTATATTAAATATTTAAACTAACAACTACCTAAAAACCCCAAACATCTACATATACGTTCTTTCAAGTGTAACTTTCCTAATACGTTATTGTACAACAAAAACATCGAACATGGATGTGGATCACTTTTAAAGCCATTCTACACTAAGTGCTTCCATAAGTCAATTCATTATTTTGTACTCTTCAACAATAAATCATCAATCATTAAACATTAATTCGCCTTCATCCTTAAATTCACCATACAATAACATTCATAGTGTTCTTATAATTGTACAAAACAGGGTTAACGAATCATACAACTGTTCTCAAACCAACATGGCTAAAGATGGCTGAATAGCTTAAGTTTTTACGAATCGATGTCCCTTAAATCCACTAACTTTTGCAATCACAGCTATATTACTTAACTCAACTGAATACCATGCCATCCTAAAATGTTAAACAACTGATCCTTGCAACCTTCTGATACTATCCCTAAAGAACTGATAAGCGATCTCACCCAATGTTACTCCAGTCACATAAGTTAGGGATAGGTACATTCCCTTTAACATTCCGAGGAGTATTAACTAAATCATGTTACTTATTCTCCAAACATAATAAAGTGTATTGATTACTGACTTTTATTCAAATTGTGTTTTCAGAACCTCCTAACAATGTTTAAATAAAGTGAGAAAATCTCCAACAACTTAAACGCTGAATACATCCTTAAATTTGATCTTCTTTGACTTCCCATTGAATACAGTTACTATACTGCCCCTGATCGCATAAATGTCCCATATGCATTTTCATCGATTTTGAGTTATAGATGCCGTTTGGTTCAAAATCGTGTGCTCTTTCAAAAGAGCCTATAACATCCAGTACTTTGTTCTAAAAATCAGGAGGAAATCCAGTTTTTTCGCGAAAATTTAACACGTAGCCTTATGTATGGGACAAACTTCAAATGCGTTTTTCTCTGCTTGCTGTTTTTGCATATGGGACATTTATGCGAACATGGGCAGTATAGTTAGGCATCAGTTGGAACTGAATATTTTACTAAACATGTGATTCATTCAAATCTTCCAAATGCTTATGCATAAAATTAGATTAACCGCTCCAAATCTAAAATCAAAATCATTTTCCACAGTATAATTTCAAAAACAAAAATGATAAAAAATGAGCATTCGATTTCAACTGAACCCCGCAATTATGTTATCATTTACAAACATTTCGCTACTTTTTCACTATTAAGCATTTCAAGCTGTTTCATCCAGAGAACACTGGATCACAATGATCGATACCATCATCCACTGTCAGTTATTTCTCGACCTGTAACACCCGGAACAATTGATTCTCTACCATCTGAAACCACACTTACTATGACACCCGTGGACAGTATATTTGTCCACCACCTGTAACGACAACTACAGGGACGATTCAATTTGAGTTTGATTGTAGCTAGACATCTGATTACCTTCCGTATCGGTTACAAACAACTCAATTTCTATCCGTATTCAGCTAGACGACGTAATACTTTACCCGTGAACATCCATTTGTTCACCACCTATAATAACTATAGGAATAATTCCAATCAATTCGTGAACAGCTAGACAACTGAACACTTTACCCGTGAACAACCATTTGTTCACCACCTATACAAACTATAGGGACAGTTCTCATCAATTCGTGAACAGCTAGACAACTGAACACTTTACCCGTGAACAACCACTTGCTCACCACCTATAATAACTATAGGGACAGTTCTCATCAATTCGTGAACAGCTAGACAACTGAACACTTTACCCGTGAACAACCATTTGTTCACCACCTATAATAACTATAGGGACAGTTCCAATCAATTCGTGAACAGCTAGACAACTGAACACTTTACCCGTGAACAACCATTTGTTCACCACCTATAATAACTATAGGGACAGTTCTCATCAATTCGTGAACAGCTAGACAACTGAACACTTTACCCGTGAACAACCATTTGTTCACCACCTGTTCAACAACAGGGACATTCCACCCGTGAACAACTTTATGTTCACCACCTGTTTAGTTACAGGGACATTCACCCGGAAAGATTGCACCCGTGAACAACTTCATGTTCACCACCTGTTCATCTACAGGGACATTTACCCGTGAACAACTACATGTTCACCACCTGTTTAATCACAGGGACATTCCACCCGGAAACATTCCACCCGTGAACAGCTTTCTGTTCACCACCTGCAACCAATGTTACAGGGACATTATCTTGGTGCCTGACTTACCAACGACTGTCTAAACACGGAATAAAACGTCATCAATCCTTCCACGCTCCACACGTAAGCTTGTCCTTTTCACGCATCAACTGCTACTGAAATCCAAATTTTTAAAGAAAATCGTTTCCTTCCTCAATCGTTGAAAAGCCGCAACTTCCTACGTCAAAACTATTGGAGTTCTTCGTCAAACTATTTTAGTCGAAATTCTACGTCAAACCCTATGTAGTCTTTCGTTAAAATAATCGAAGTTCTACGTCACATTAACTGTTGTCCTACGTTATACAATCATTGTTAAAGTCAAATTAATTTAAGTCTTAAGTTAAAAGATTTGAAATTCTACGTCAAATTTATTGTAGTTCTACGTTAAAATAATCGAATCCTGCGTCAAAATTATTGTAATCCTACGTTGAAATAATTTAAGTATTACGACAAAATTATTGTAATCCTACGTTAACCGCCGAATCCTACGCCAAACCAATCTGTCATCTATTCTTCTTGAACATGCATGGGCCACAAAACGCACCCGACCATATGACGTTTCTTTTATGTGTGTGTCAAGAAAATCCAAACAGCTCATCGTGAATTCATAAACACAACACTCCAGGCATCATTTCAATCGCCACGATCCTTCTTGCCTTCCTTTTCAAAACATTCCGATCAAAAGAGAGAGGGAGAGAGAAAGCCTCACTTTTCCTCCAATTTAAAAAAAAACTTGAAAACAGCACAACTGTCTTCAAAACAATGGCCCGACTTAACACCTGCTGCGCTTCAAATACCTCTTGTTAATCCTCGTCGCCAACTTTGTGGGGTCCTAGCGTAACGGACGCAGCTCGTAATCGCTGCCGATCGTCCACCCGTCCGCCCTCTGACCGAAGTCCGTACGCTGGCCGTCCCGGAACACACATCCGGTTCACCCGGAACCACTCGCGTCATGCGGCAGCTCGTCGCTGCATCCGCTCCTATCCACTGTCCGCATAAGACTAACTCTCTCGCGTCCTTTCCCTCTCTCACACAACTACTCTCCCACATCTTGTGCCAAAGGGCAGCACACTCGGAGGGTCAGACCCTACACTTTCCAAAATCCGTGTTTTTAATTTTTATTTTAGGGAACAAAAGCCCGCAACTTTAGAGCGATAGAGAAGTAAGGGCAAACATGTTGCCACCGCGTAATAATCTTTAAGTAAAACTAGATTTCTTTTTACCCATTTTTTTAAATGACAGTTTTAAAGTAAAATCAAATTTGCAATCAAAAAGTACTTTACAGAAATTTTGAGTGCACCGTTTTAAAGATATGGCCACTAAAAGTTTGATTTAAAAAAAATCCGGATTCTAGACTAAAATTTCAAGTGGGCCGAATATTTAATATTACGCCCTTTTTAAATGTAAGTCTCGCTTTAAAAAAAAATGATGAATTTATTTAGAAAAGAATCAGAAAATTTTATCGAGTTTTCATTTATTAGCATTGAAAATTGGAAAATTGGATGCTGAAATATTGGGATTTAAATATTCCACACAGTGTATTTTTCCGAGAACATGCCTGATACAGAGAAACATATTTTTACGCGATGCGTTACGTTTTTCTAATTTGACGATTTTTCTGGAACGACGCAACATTTTTGCAATCCATTAAAAGCAAATTGTAGGTTTTGTTCAGATCTACAAAATGCTTTTAAAAGCTTGGAAAAATATTGTGTGGTTTAAGAGGAATCGACGAAATAAAAAGCGTAACGCCACCGTGTAAAAAGAGGTTTCACTGTATTTGGCACCATGAAATAAGTGCTCTTTCCCGACATTTTGCGGGGTATACCCAAAGATTTCGTCGGGGGGTCTAGAGCAATTTTTTTTAAGATTTTTATTTGATTTAAGATTTGCTCATGAAAGACGCTGATATCTATCAAATTTCTTATGCCTTGGGAGACCCTAACTAACATATTTAGCTGATTTTAGTGTGACGTATGTTATGGATGAAGCTATACCTAATTTGTTATCTCAAGTTTGTTCCACGGAACACCTTACTGGCCTATTGGGTGAGACTTTGAAAACTTCAATTTACCTGTCTGTTTTTCTTCAATTCGCTGTATCTCAGCAACCAGAGATCCAATCTGCAATGTTTCTGAGACGAAATTTTTAAAACATTTTCTGAACTTTCCGAAAAAATATTTTCAGATATGGTCACTATTTTGAAAATTAGAAATATCAGCCAATTTCACTTGTCACTTTTCAAATAAAACTGAAGGTGATCAGATCATGAAAACGGCGCTTTTTATAAAAATGTGTGTAAAGTACTTTTCGATCGTCAAACTTAACATTAAAATCTGCAGAAAAAAAATTGGATGAGATTTATTTTTTTTAAATCGTAACTCGATGTCAAATGTTTGCCCCTACTTCTCTATGGCCTAAAAGTTGCGGTATTTTGTTGTCTAAACATATTAAAAAACGTGTACATATACAACTTTGTCGAAGACACCAAATCGATCAAATTCCTTCAAAAGATACAGATTTTCGCATATTTACGTATCATTTTTGTATGGACAGCTGCCAAAATTGTATGCAGACATGTATTGGTGAATCAATGACACACAATTGCTTCTTCGGTCTTAAAAAAGGCCCCCCTAAAGTTCGAGCCAGATTGAAAAAAAAAAACAAAATAAAAATCCAATACATTTCCGGAATTTTGAGAGAGTTGCTCAAGTGTGTTTTTAAAAGTTGAAAACATTACTTAAACCACCTCAGTGATTGGTGCCTTCCTCATTGGGCATGAATACGGGAGAAGGAAGCGAATTTCCAGTATCTTGGAGTGTTTGAGTTTGAGTTTAAATTGAATTAATCGAAACGTTATAATAATCTCATTTTCGACCAAAATTTTCGTTGTCACTAGATAGCACACCAGCGACTTTTTGCCTTTCTCTCCTTACTGAGGAAAGGCTATAAAATCACTCTTAAAATGAACTTCTTAAATAGACCTCGTAGACCCACTTTCACGTATACCTATCGACTCAGAATCAAAAACTGAACAAATGTCGGTGTTTGTGTTTGGATGTGGACGTGTGCACCAACATATTCTCACTCAATTATCTTAGCACTGGGTGAACCGTTTTGGTCTCATTCGATTCATCTTTGGGTCCCATAAGTCCCTATTTAAAATTATGAAGTTTAGTAAAGTAGTTCAAAAGTTATGCTAAATTTTTTTTTAAAGAATGTCCGGAAGATCGTAAAAAGGGTGGTTTTTGTAAGAAAATCCGTCTTGCTAAACATGTTTAGAAAGGAACGAGCCCAATACATTGGAGATCTGATAACCCTATCAAAAGTTTTGAGCACTTAAGTGTTATTCATACACTTTTTTGAGGCCGGATCTCAGATATTTTGATAAAAAAACGGATCCATCAAGCGACCCATCGTAAGATGTGTAATCCGAAGAACTTTCCGTTGAGCCTAAAAGATAGAAGATTTGATAACCCTATCAGAAGTATATCAATGTGAGGAAGGCATCAACCACCTTAAGGTGGATAAAGTAACATTTTTTTGTAAAATGTTAAAGCCTAAACCATTTTTATAAGACATCAAGTTTGTCTAGGGTGGGAAACGAATTCCCTCTGTCCACCATCAGCCACGTTCTTCCCTCACAAACTCCCCCACTGAACCACGCCACGCCGTGGAAAGCCACGGAAGGGACAATAAATCACGGCACAAAACTATAAATAATAACCAGTTTATAAAACCAAAGTTGCTTTCAAAACACTAAAGGTGAAGGTGCTTCTTCGGGAAGAAACTTCGCCCAGCCAGCGGTGTTTATGGAGTTGCATGTACAAGTTTCCCGGAGGAAAAACCAGGTGAGGAAAACAGGCAGTGAAGAAGCGGTGCAGCAGTTTTGCATAATAATTTAATATTTCACCGCCGAGTAACATCAAGGGTGGGGTGCGCGTCGAACGTGTCGATTCGGGAGGATCTTTTCTCACTCCCCCTCAGGGGCTTCTCTTTTACATTTCTGGTTGCATTTTGCAGACGGAGGGGGAATCAAGTCTGCGAGACTCGTTTTCGATTTCGATTTCACACCGAGTTGAGTTGGGTACAACTGTAACGGGGGGAAGTTTTGTCGCTGTTGTTGTTTGGTGCAACTACTATAAATTATAATGTTTCAATGTTGCTTTGAATGGGGGGGACTTTTCTTTCAAAGTTTGGGGAACATTACATTGTGTCTCTTAGCTCGAAGGGAAAATCTATTTCCTTTTGTGTCAAGCTTCTGTACAAACTTTAAGTCTTTAAGAGGTTGAGTTATTTTGAAAGTAAGTTTGAAAGTTTTTCGGATATGATTTCAAAATGTCAAAATCACAACCCTGATTAACTTTACCAAATAGAACTTCGTAGGTTCTTTCTCCTTAAATTATTAATTAGCTGATAATTGAATCGCACGGATTACTGCTTGTCACTCGGAAGTGATCCCGAGGCGTCACATTTCTGGTGTGGCGTCTAGCAGCTTGTAATTAGCTCAGCTTCTTGTCTCGAAGGGCACAGACAATTTCTTCAACTTTGCGACCCGCGCGGTGGAAGGGAGGTTATGTTTTGGTGGTTTAAATTATCCTGTCAAACTTTGGTGGGGAACACACGCTTTTCAGCAACAACATCGCGTACATCGACACCAGACAACTAATTTTCCGGTTAATTAATTATTGAGTTGATTTGAGACTTGCTGGAGAAAATCACATGTTGCGAAAGGGGGAAGTAACTTGTATGTAGTTCAAGCGAAAGTGAAAAATTCTTGAAGAATTAAAGTATTCAAACACGTCGATTTTGGACCAAATTGAGTTAAGGACGCAATTTTGTGCAGCTTTCAATGCCTCACCTTTTGACCATCACAGATCCCTAATCCCGATTCATATTCATATATATTCCCTTCATATCAAAGCAGTTTCGATCTGATCGTGCTATCTTGACACACCCTGCTAATTGCTGTAAATGCGACAACTAGCCAAAGGGAATTTAGCCAGAGGACGTTTTGTCACACGTACATGCCTGATACTGTAATCATTTTTAGTAATAATTCTAGACTTCGACAACCAATTTCACCACACTGCGGGACAATGTACAGAACGTCAGCTCAACAAAACGGGTTTGTTATTGTTTACATTGCGTAATATATGTTTATTCAAGGTCAATCATTATAAAGGATTTTTCTCAAAACGTCGAAATGGCGTTTGCGACAAGATAGCACGATCTCATCAAAATCTTCTCCAAAGTCTTCTCTGCAGTATTCTCTAATCTACAAGAGACCAATGAACATCAAAAAGTCCACCCCCAGATACGACATTGACGCAGGAAGAAGTCAAAACAACCCTAACACACATTCACCAACCCACCCACACAAACCCCCCGGTCGCTTCATTGGCCATTTGTCAATTCCATTGATAAACTCTAATTTGCTGCCCATTAAATGAAAATTGACGCGTCAGTTTGATTAGTCCCGTGGGCGTTAATAATTTATTTATACACCCACACACTCTGGACCAGCTCTGCTACGACGAAGACCGGACGAACAGCGTCCGAAATCCTGGTCCTTGGGCATCGACAGACAGCGAATCGATTCCGACCCAGCTGTGGAAAGGGCGGTTAGGTGCGAAAGGATTTTAGCAATTTGTGTGTATTGCTGCTGAGAGGGAGATGAACCACATTGTTTGTAATGTTTAGATAGGGCGAAATGCGGGTACAAGTGGGTCGAAAATAGGTGCACTCACCTGCTTTTCAACGGTTAGACCCACAGAATGCAACTATTTCAATGTTGAGTTTGATGAAAATTGGAACCGGCTAGACCAACCATCCTATAACCGAGCTACTCTGCACAGCACTGTTGGTACGGGTGAATCGGGACACGTGGATTGGATGCTAGCAGTTTTGCTTGTTCACCTCACCGTACGGTAACTAGACTAGCTGCAACTGCTGGTGCAGCAGGTCGATTAGTTTGGTTTATCTGGTCTGGCCGGCTGTCTGTCTGATTGTCTGACTGGTTGCGTTTTCGATATCTAAATTCGTAAACAAAGTTCTCGCCTTCGAGTGCGGGTTCAAGATCGATAAGATCTTTGTTCGAATTTGTTGAATGAAATGCTTCGAAAACTTATCATAACTTTAGAATAATGAGAAGAATTATCCAATTTTGTATTTTGTAAAAAGTATTATTAGAAAAACCATTTAAAATATAAGAAACCGGGGCATTTTGAGGCTAAGTAACTCCAGTTTGTAATATTTGATTTAACTTTCAAAAAAAAAATGGGTTAAAGAACATATTTGGAAAGATTAATTGAAGGGTGCAGAGCAACCAAGGAAGTTGTTGCCTTCTAATCCCAAAATTATCTAAGTGACGAACCAAATCCTCCGACAATGTGATTGTAAAAATATTTAAAATTTGTTATAATTTATTTTGTAGACAGTACTTTAAGGGATGAATGAAAATATCGATGGATCCCGAAGTTTTCAAGATACTAAAATGTAACAAAAATCTTGGTTCAAAAGCTCTGGTTGATGAGCACCCTTGAATTTTGAAAGCAAGAATTTTTTTTTTAATGCTCTTAATTTTCACAAAGCTATTTTTTTAAAGACTAAAAAATTTAGTTTTGTACAATATGGGTATCAATTGCTCGAGAATGTTATAATCATTTTGTTAGTATTAATACTTTAAAAAGTAGTTTTTATATTTTTACAATATGGGTGTTATATGATCGATATATGGGTCATTCCATCTCAACTGTGCACGAAAAAGTGCAAATTTGAAAATTACCCTCTCCGATCCTGCTCAAATTTGGCAGGGCTGTGGGTACCATCAAAACATGCAAGAATCCCGAATTTCATCCAAATCGGACCACCCCTCCATTTTTGTACCTCCCCAAAAAATCGACTTTTTGGCGATTTTTGAGCAAACCTCCTAGTTTCAAACGACGATAGCTAAGGAACCACAAATCATAGAAGGTCGGTCTTACACTCAATTTTGAAGGAAATTGGACGTAGAATCCATTTCCGTGATCTACCTGTATTGCGCAATTGAAAACTTCAAACGGCCGTATCTCAAAACACCCCAACTTATTAGTGCGTCCATCCCGGGAATTCCCGAATCCCGGGGTTTTCTATAATTTGTCCCAGGAATTCCTGAAATTGAAAAAAATAATAGTCATATTTTGGTCTGGAAATTCAGATTTGGTTGTGGAAATGTAATATACTATGTAATCGATAAGAAGCTTTAAAATAGAAGAACAGTTGAATACTTAGTAATCGATAAAATGCATTAAATGTTTTATTCGGCAAATATCAGCATTTATGCTTTATTAGGAAAAAAATATTATAATTTTAGTTCACAGGTCCGCAAAATGCCTAGCGTTTTAATTTTTTCTCCTTTTTTTTTTATTGACTGGATATATTTACGATTTTAAATTTGAAAAAAAAAATCTCATATTAAATTATTTTTAATCAAATACCGGCATCTGGGGCAAATAAGGACAAATGTAACGAATAAAGACAGCTATTTAAGCACAAAAAACGCATAATGTTTTGGATGACTTCAGTTAAAACAGGAACAGAACACAACAATTAGTACACCGACTTCCATTACCCTCGAGGTCTTGGCGGGAGTGTTGCCTCTGCGAACTCGTTACTACGAACTGTCTTACCGGTTCCTGATCCGGTGTGATTACAGGAATAAACTGGTAATTGACAACTTTGAAACGTTGCTGAACCTTCACGTTGAGTCTCGGCGCATGCTTCTATATTATGACTTTATGTCATCGTGGGAGTGGAGCCCGAGCACAACGGTACAGCGCACGCCTCCGTTAACCAGCAGCACCCTGATTGGCTTCGACACGTCCATGAAAGCCGATACTCGCGGTATCCCAAACCATCTTCTGCGGGGAGTTGTACCGTCGATCTTCGCATCAAAGTACAACCATGTTCCTCCAAACAACGCCAAGAAGGGTGCTGAGAGTGGAGACATTTTTGAAAGGCCAATTAGCCTACAAGAATGCTACGGTTTTCCGAGGCAGCGTGCGCTTCTGGATTGGCAAACACAATGGGACGGCGACACCAAGGGACGTTGGATGTATTCCATACGACCTAAGGTGCAAAGAAAAGCCTGGTTCAAGGGAATGGACTTGACGCGTGGATTCATCAGAACGATGTCCCGCCTTATGTCGAACCATTACTCGTCCAAGGCTCATCTGTACCGTATCAACATGAGTGATACGAACCTTTGCGACTGTGGGCAGGGTTATCAGGACATCGACCATCTCGTATGGGCGTGTCCAGATCACCATGTTCACAGAATTAAGCTGAAAGATACCCTCAGGGCCCGAGGAAGACCACCAGAAATCCCGATGCGAGACGCGTTATCTCAACTAGACCTTGATGTTCTCTATCCGATCTATCAGTTCCTCTTAGATTCCAAAATATCCATTTAGTTTTTCTTCAGTTAGTTTTCCTTCAGTTAGTTTTCCTTCTGTTAGTATAACTCGCCTTCGCACAAAGCCGTCGTTTCTGGTTTGCACCGGAAGCAAAGCAAGAACGCCCCAGCAGCTGGACACCGAGTTGCGGCTGAGGACAAAAGCAAAGGCCAGCAGAGCCAACCAAGACCCCTACACAATCCCCCTTCCCTTCCCACGCCTTGTCTTTAACATCAATCCCTTCCCTACTAACCCCGAGTAGGCCGCGGGTAATCGGCTCCCCTCCCACTAACATTTACACACAAGATCCTCTGTAATTATTAAGCCAAATGTAATTACAAAAGCCGACTCGGTCCTAACCAGGTCCCAGTACCGAAAAGGACCTAATAAAAATAATTTTATGAGGAAAAAATACACCGACTTCCAAATGTATTGCTCCAAAATCTCCTGTACCTCTTCAGACTTTAGTCCAGATTTTCCCCCGGATGGCGCTAGTAACTTAAAGTTAATTTATAAAATATGTTTTATATAAAACAATGAATTCAAAACATATCTAAAATTTTACATTGACTGGTATCATTTTATTTGGTGTCGTTTTTTTTTGTTTTTAAGACTTATAAAAGGAATATTTTAAGCTGTTTTACTCATGTCACATTAAAAAAAATATGTACAAAAAGAAATATTTTTATACAAGGGTCCTGATTGCACCAAAAAGACTCAGTCACTCGCGAGCACAAATTTAGAGCAACGAAAAACTGCTCTGAGGTATTTCTACCGTTTGTCTCTTCCAACCCAATCGCTACCGAACACTCTCTCTTTGCTCTCCCTCTCATTCCAATCGGATAGTACAGCGAATGGTTAGAGAGACCGATTTCGTTAAGTCGCTTAAAGTTGATTGGGCCTGCCTTGATCATTTAAGAAATTGCTTAAAAACAATAATATAAATAATATTTTGCAGTTTTGTTGTTTACACAACATCAAAGACACATTTGGCATCAATTTCCACTATACCCAATTCAAATTGACGGCAAATTGTGGTAGTGCAGGCCAAATGAGCTCCGCGCTTGTATTTTTTTGGCTCTCTCCTCTCTGAACATATTCGTTTGTGACTCGGGTTGACGGCTGGAGTGGGAAAAGAAATTCAAGAAGTAGGTATTAGTTTCGCTGAGTGAAGCGATTGAGCAAACTGCTGGCCGCCAGCCTGTTGTGTTCGCTTTCGAATGGATGTGCGCTCCGGTCGGCAAAGATTCGTTCGGTGATGAGTGAGTGATTTCTGATCTTTGAACTGAAAATCAGAACCCTTGTTTTTAAAAAGACTATTGTAATTTGAATCGCAAATAAAAAAAATATCATATTGGAATTAATAATTGTAGTTGATTTAAAATCCAAAACACCACAATAAACATAACTGATTTCTATCAATTTTTCATTTCTTTTAGGCTATTTGAAAACTTTTGTCCTTGTATGGTTAAAGTGTAGATTATCACCAAATAATATTATTAAGCTACTTCTATGATTTTAAGCTTGAAAACATAACAAATATAATGAAAACATAGATATAATTACTGATACAAAAATTTCCCGGGATCCCGGGAATTCCCGGGATTCCAAAAATATTTTTCCCGTTTCCCGGGAAATTCAAAACCCGGGTAAATTGGACGCCCTAGTTTTGCTACATTTTTGAATCAAATTGTTGCTGTTAAATTCTATGAAAAAGTCCCGATAAAAACAACCAATTTTGAGTAACTTTATAAAAAAAAGTTAAGCATTCACAAAAAAAATGTGTTATTATCCTCGAAATGTGTGACAATTTTCCGATCATTTGATACCCATAATGCAATTACTCAAATTTTGAGTATTTTTTTTTTCGAAAATACGAAGTTTTGTGAAAATATTGAATGTTGTCAAAAAAGAATTCTTTTTTTCCGAAATGTATGAAAAATCTTCGATTATTGGATAGCCATCTTGTAAATAAAAGTTTTTGAAATTTAGTAGTTTTGCTAAGTTATTTATGATTTCTAAAATTTATGAGAGCTTTTAAATTCAAGTGATTGATGATAAGTTTAGTTTCGATTATGAATATAGACTAGAATCCAATGATGATGCTCAAGAATCATTGCAATTTTTAAATACAGAAAAATACGTTTTTTTTTGTAAAAAAAATAATGAAATTTTTATTTCAATGGATAGCTGACATCATTCCAATTACAAAACACTATAATGATTTGAAAATTGAATGATTTTTCATAGTGTTATACGCTTCTGTGCTTCAGTTAAGCATTGGAGACGTGCAAAACCGGGGCATGGCTGTATTCTAAAATAGTATCTTGAGGATAAGTTTTCTGATCGTTTTGGTAATTTGGACAATCGATAATTTGGTAGGTTATGATTAAGACTATGCAGAAAAAAAGATACACGGTACACTTTTGATGATTTTTTGAATTCTCAAAATAAGCAATGTTTCAAATTTTCGAAAATTCGAAAATACTGTCAAAAATTTTGATAAATCATTTTCATTTACGTTGTACATTTTTTGACAAAGTTTAGAGATTTCAAGTATAGATTTTTTTAAGTAATTCTTTTCGAAAAGAGTTATTTTTTTTGCAATGATGTAAAAATTTGGTTTTTCCAGTGTCATCTAATAAGCTCTCTTTTTACAATTCGCTTTATCCCGGAAATTGTTCATTCGATTCATAACGCTTAAAAATGAAATACTAGTGAAATTTTCTGGCTTTTTCTATTAGACATAATTTAGAAATTTTAGAATCAATATTAAGCCGGGACCGTGGTGTAGGGGTAAGCGTGATTGCCTCTCACCCAGTCGGCCTGGATTCGATCCCAGACGGTCCCGGTGGCATTTTTCGAGACGAGATTTGTCTGATCACGCCTTCCGTCGGACGGGAAGCAAATGTTGGCCCCGGACTAACCTAAAAGGTTAGGTCGTTAGCTCAGTCCAGGTGTAAGAGTCATCTCCCTGGGTCCTGCCTCGGTGGAGTCGCTGGTAGGCAGTTGGACTAACAATCCAAAGGTCGTCAGTTCGAATCCCGGGGTGGATGGAAGCTTAGGTGTAAAAAGAGGTTTGCAATTGCCTCAACAATCAAGCCTTCGGACACCTAGTTTCGAGTAGGAATCTCGCAATCGAGAACGCCAAGGCAATGCTGTAGAGCGAACAATTTGATTTGATTTTAGAATCAATATTCCCCTTTTGAAAAAGCCAGAAACACTTATTATGGACATTTTAAGTCATCTTAGATTCCAAATAAATCGCTTCATCGAGAAATGATTTTTGAAGTGTTGCTTGACAATATTTTTTTTGATTTATTTTGAAATATCTCCGGTACAAGATTTTGCACAACAATAAAATCTAGCGCAAAATAGAGGAAAACTACTCTGATACAAAAAATAAACAAATAATAATGAATTTGGATTAAAGCTACTGTTGTTCATGCATTGTACAAGACATACTATTTCCACTATTTAATGAACTTTGGATTACCCTTACACAACTTCACTGCTCAGCTTCAGTCTTTAACTTTTCTCATTTCCACGACCTCGCTTTAATCACACAAACACTCTGTGACAGCTGACCCTCACTATCTTCAGAGCCATAAATCACATTTCACCTTCAGCATTTAATCCACGCTTTACACCGTGAAACTCGCCAGCAGCAAGAAGTGAAAGAAAGCGTTGGAAAACGTATTGCACGTGTGCGAATTCCAACCTCCCCTCTTCCTCCATGAATCATACAAACCGGTCAGAAATCTTTATGAATGGCGCTTTTCCAGAAAGAAAAGGTGTGAGAAAAGAAAATTTCACCCTGACCATATCGTCACCGTCCTCTAGACCACTTTGTTAAGGTCCGACCTCTTAAAGGGTCGAACGACCAAACCACAAAGTAGCCATCATGGTCCCACCGGGAAGAACGAGGGAGACGCACCGGATCCTGGGCCCAGCTCACAAAGGACGAATAAGGAAAATCAGCAAAAGTGTGCGGAAAATCTTCCACCCACACCACCACCATACAGAGGAGGACACGATGGAAGGTGGTAAAAGTAGTTCTCCTCGAGGGGCCATTCTTCCCGGAACGAGTCCTGGGCTCTGGTGGCGAATGGTGAAGAAGCTACTTACCGGTTTGTGTGGTTAGGAGTGGTAAAAGGTTAAATATCGAATTTTGCTTTCTTGGACACATGAGATTATGGAGGCCAGAATGTGGCGACACTTTAAGCTGAGGCTCTGGTTTGATTTGATACATTGTTCAAACGCTTGTAATTTTAAACAAACATGTTCTTTTTCAAACTTTCGCAAAGTCAAGTTTAAATTAGTTTATTTTATGATATTATTTTTCTCTGACATTCTTCTCTTCTTTCAACAGATTTAATCAAGAATTTTCAGATAAAATAAACTGAAAAATTTCTTTCGAAAAACATAAAGTTGAATTCTGAAAAATATCATTTGACAAGTTGTTGGAATTACAAAAATATAAAAAAAAATTATTATCTAAAGTTCACAAAATCATCGAATTATGAATCATTTTAAATCATGCACGAAATTCAACTCGTTTCGATTGGGTAATAATTATTCACTCACGCACCAACCAAATGTCCCCCTTTTGTGCCATTTCCCACCCCCTCCCTAGCAACCATTAAACATTTCAATTACGCATTCCCCCGCACATCCAAAGCTTACCTTCAGTGGCTTTATCAGGCCCGAGGAAAAACTTTACCACCACCCACCGTCAACCCTTAATTTTCAACTACGCGGACCCAAACACTCACACACACACTCACAACCGTTTAACACTCGTTATCGCTCATTATCGTCTCAATTATTTAATTTGTTTTCATTTGTTTTCCACGCCCTCTGGCTCACTCCACCCTTGGAGGGTGAGATTGGAGGGGGGTGGTTAACCCATTTTATTTTCAGTGCCCTTTGAACAGTAAAAAATACAAAAAAAAATACATTCAATAGTTTCGAGAAACAATTTTTAGTTAAAAACATAATTTTAAACATGTCAAAACTTTACTACCAAATAAAATATTTTTACCGTGTAGCCCATGGCATTTCCAGGGAGTGACTTCATGACTTTTCGTGACGGGTGGGGTTGCGTGACACTTGGTAACCGTCACGGACGAGTGGTGGCAGCCGGGACTACCCTTTTGTGTTATTTGTTGTCATTGTTGCTGTTGTTGCTGTCTTTCTGAGACATTCTGACACAAACACGTGTAGCTATGGGGTAACCTTCCTCCGTCTGCCTGTCTGTTTTTCTGTTCAGTTCAGTTGTCTCCGGTTGACAGAAATGGTAACCAGTGAGCCAGCCAGCAAGCGATGTTACCGCGTAATGATAATGCTGATATAATCACTGTCTGCGTGCCCTCCGGGACGGATTGTTGTGGAGCAGGGTGGCAACTTGATTCATTTTTGTTTTTAACAAATGAAGCATTTTTTCTCGGTTCCTGGCTTAAAAGAAACTTTGTTCAATTTGTTCATTTGATGAAAAAGAGACCTGGTTGGTCTTCGATTAAATTCCAGTTTATCCAGCTAAATAACGTGTAGAAGTTTTCGTGCTATCTTGTCGCACATCATTTTTGACGTTTTTTCAGTTTTTAGTGAATATCAATGGATTGAAATCAAATTTTAAGGATCTGTGAAAGTCAAAAGGTGAGCATTGAAACCTTAACAAAATTGCGTTCTTAACTCAATTTGGTCTGAAATGCATGTGCGACAAGATAGCTCGACAACGATTTTAGCGTGCCATAC
The DNA here is from genome assembly GCF_016801865.2 of Culex pipiens pallens. Classification (NCBI taxonomy): domain Eukaryota; kingdom Metazoa; phylum Arthropoda; class Insecta; order Diptera; family Culicidae; genus Culex; species Culex pipiens. The sequence goes on along the minus strand of NC_068937.1, from coordinate 43,533,747 downwards.
TTTATGGATGAAGCTAATTCAGCTTATTGTTACTAAATTTCAGAGAAATCTACCCATTCAGCAAAGCGCGAGGCACATTCAACGTTCTATAGTTAAATAATATGTGATATGTGTTGAATTTTCCGCTACCATAAATAAATAGCCAAATATCAATGAATTTATGCAAAGCAAAACATTTCCTGAACTTTTACGTCTCTTCTTCTGTGGTCCCAAAATTCTAAATTTGTTAAAATACTACAAAATATTTGATTGAATGTATTTTTTTATCAATGCAAATTTAATTCATTAATGGTATACGTCAACTAGAGCATTACGCATCAAGATTGTTGTTACAAGCATCTTCAAAACTAACGGGAACTTTGTTCATACCTTTTCTTAAATTTTTTTTTCTAAAAAATTACCAGTTTTTGTTCTAAAATTCAAAATTATCATTTTATAAAGTTGAAAGTTAATTGTTCAAGGGGTTTTAATGAAAAATTATAAATATTAGCAATGATTTTGTGCTGCCCCCTGATTTTTTGGAAAAACAGCGGGGACAAAAAAAAGTCAAAATTCTTCAATTTTTTTTTTAGAAATAGACGTACAACTAACTGACTGAACTGACGTGCAATTAACTTAACTGCATCATGTTCATTTGAGCACCGCAAACAGCCTTTGAAAAGGATTTGGAGGTATGCAATATTGTGTCCCAAAAAAAGGCGATATGTCGGAAACCTTCGGGCTAACTTGGATTTCGATAGGTTTTTGCCCCATGAACAATGTGTTCATAGTGCAGCGACCTCAAATTTAAATCATTAAATTTGTCCATTTTTCGAACCTCACCACAGTTCTGACCATGCGCGCTTACGCAAGCATAAATAATTTTACCCGTCGACTCGCGTTGCGCGAAAAATAATTAAGCTTATGTACAGGTGTGGATCATGAGTCATCCTCACCTGAAAAGCCCTTTATTAAATTTCGCCAATTGTTAGGCAATCAAAAAAATGGTTAAGCTTTCAATTATGAATGTGCGATGTTTTTCCACAGGGGAAATTGAGGGTGTGGCTTAACCAAATTCATTGGCATGTTCGTTCAATGGAGAATTCGACCTTCTCATTATTGACCAACATTTTTGAAAATGTTTTAGGAACATAATTTTGATATTCCAATAACATAATTTAAAGTTTCACGACAATGGTTCGAACCCATGATTCCGATTTTGAGGTGTACTCACTACACCATACGGAAAGTCATGAAGAATTGCAGAGGTCTGCATAATTTAATTCATGAGGTTCATCGATGCTTCTCATCGAAACGGACCACTTTTAGTAGAACAAAATTTAGTAGAGTTTTCGGGGACTGACTATAAAAACCCCAAAATTCTTGAGGAGGGCACTTAGTTCCAATTAGTTCCAGTCAGTTCCAGTCCAGTTCCGGAAGACGCCCCAGACCAGCCGGACCCGCCAGCAGCCACCAGCAGCAGAGGCCCCAGTCCAGCCGGACTTAGCGGTGGAGGCCGCAGTCCGCCGGGACTTAGCCGCTGTGAAGAGTCCGCCGGGACTTAGCCGCTGTGAAGAGTCCGCCGGGACTTAGCCGCTGTGAAGAGTCCGCCGGGACTTAGCCGCCGTGAGGAGTCCACCCGGGACTTAGGAGTTCGGGGTCTGGCATGGCTCGGCGAAGAGGTCTGGAGGACAAGTCTGGCTTCAACATAGAGAACTGGCTCGACGAAGATCTTAATGCAAAGTGATGTGATCGTGCGCGTAAAAGTTGAGAGTGTTACCGCAAAAATGTAATCTTTAAAAAGTGTAATATACAAATAAGTGAAGTTTACTGATCTGTTTTGACTCTACAAGTAAATATCACAAAAATCCTGAAAGCCTAAACCGCTCGGGCCGTTCAATAGAACGAAAAATTCCCAAAAATCGTTTACAACTCGCGATTTGCGATTTACTGAAAATTGTCTGTTTTCATAAAGAATAACATATTATGTTCGAAAACCTTGAAAAATGTGTTCAAATTGCCCCATATTAAACTTTAAATCATAGTTGAGCAGTTCTCTACGAAATCGGTATTTTTTCTTTAATTTTAATTTTTGTATTTTTTAATCCGACTGAAACTTTTTTGGTGCCTTCGGTATGCCCAAAGAAGCCATTTTTCATCATTCGTTTGTCCATATAATTTTCCATACAAATTTGGCAGCTGTCCAGTCCATACAAAAATGATGTATGAAAATTCAAAAATCTGTATCTTTTGAAGGAATTTTTTGATCGATTTGGTGTCTTCGACAAAGTTGTAGGTATGGATACGGACTACACTGGAAAAAAATGATACACGTTAAAAAAAATTGGTGATTTTTTTATTTAACTATTTAACACTAAAACTTGATTTGCAAATAAACACTATTTTTAATTTTTTTTATTTTTTGATATGTTTTATAGGACATCAAATGCCAACTTTTCAGAAATTTCCAGGTTGTGCAAAAAATCATTGACCGAGTTATGAATTTTTGAATCAATACTGATTTTTTCTAAAATCTAAATTTTGGTTGCAACAATTTTTCAATTGCATTTTACGATGTAAAATCAAATTTGCAATCAAAAAGTACTTTACTGAAATTTTGATAATGTGCACCGTTTTCAAGGTAAATCCATATTTAGGTGACTTTTTTGAAAATAGTCGAAGTTTTTCATTTTTTTAAATTAGTGCGCATGTTTGCACACTTTTAGAAAAAATATTTTTGAAAAGCTGAGAAAATTCTCTATATTTTGCTTCTTGGAACTTTGTTGATACGACCCTTAGTTGCTGAGATATTGCAATGCAAAGGTTTAAACACAGGAAAATTTATGTTTTCTAAGTCTCACCCAAACAACCCACTATTTTTCAATGTCGATATCTCAGCAACTAATGTTCCGATTTTCAATGTTAAAATATGAAATATTTGTGAAATTTTCCGATCTTTTCGAAATGAATATTTTCAAAATTTTCAAATCAAGACTAATATTTCAAAAGGGCCATACATTCAATATTACGCCCTTTTAAAATGTTAGTCTTGATTTGAAAATTTGGAAATATTGTTTTCGAAAAGATCGGAAAATTTCACAAATGTTTCATATTTTAACATTGAAAATCGGACCATTAGTTGCTGAGATATCGACATTAGAAAATGGAGGGCTGTTTGGGTGAGACTAAGAAAACATCAATTTTCCTGTTTTTAAACCTTTGCATGGCAATATCTCAGCAACTAAAGGTCGTATGAACAAAGTCCGAAGAAACAAAATATAGAGAATTTTCTCAGCTTTTCAAAAATATATTTTTCAAAAGTGGGCAAACATGTGCACTAATTTAAAAAAATATAAACTGCGACTATTTCCAAAAAAGTTACATAAAAATGGCTATAACTTGAAAACGGTGCACTTTATCAAAATTTAAGTAAAGTACTTTTTGATTGCAAATTTAATTTTACATCGAAAAATGAAGTTAAAAAATTTTTGCGACCAATTTTTCGATTTTTGAAAAAATCAGTATTGATTCCAAAATTCATAACTCGCTCAAAGATTTTTTGCACAACCTGGAAATTTCTGAAAAGTTGGCATTTGATGTCCTATAAAACATATCAAAAACTAAAAAAAAAATAAAATTAGTGTTTTTTTGCAAATTGAGTTTTAGTAATAAAAAGTTAAATAAAAAATCACCAATTTTTTTTTTACCATGTATCATTTTATTCCAGTGTAGTCCGTATCCATACCTACAACTTTGCCGAAGACACCAAATCGATCAAAAAATTCTTTCAAAAGATGAAGATTTTTGAATTTTCATACATAATTTTTCTATGGACAGCTGCCAAATTTGTATGGAAAATTATATGGACAAACTAATGATGCAAAATGGCTTCTTTGGGCATACCGAAGGCACCAAAAAAGTTTCAGTCGGATTCAAAAATACAAAAAAAAATCGAATGAACGAAATCCTAGAGAACTGCTCAAGTATAGGAAAAGCGTGACAAAGGGGGGGAGGGGGGGTAAATTTTGGCTGATTTTTGCGTGACGTACTTTATGGATGAAGCCTTAATATTGGTCCAGGAAGTCCCATTTTTCATTGGCAACATGTTATAGTTGGAATATTTAAATTTTTTGCCTGAAATTTTCATGATTGTCTCTCAAAAATCCATATAAAAAAAATTGCCGCAAAAACCAATACCATCATCTTGTAGTTATCAATTTTCTGAACAATTTTGCCTTTTTAACAATTAATTTTCGTCACTTCAGGGACTAGGTACAGCCATGTTAGTAAAAAAATGACGATTTTTCTAAATTCCCTATAAAAACTTGATTTTATTATTTATTTCAGCTTCTGACAGCATTTGATATGTTTTCAAACCTTTTGCATTGTTCTATAACAAAAATTAACATGCAAAATCTATAGTTTTCATTTTGACTAAGTGACGTAAGCGCCATGACGAAGAAAAGTATTTAAATTACCAGCCTTCAGTACAACAAAATCACATTTTTTAATGATTTTGATGAAAATTGCATTTTAATGAAAAAAATACACTGGATTACAAAACATTAATCACAATTTTCATCAAAATCTTGTGATTTTGTTGTACTAAAGGCAGATGATGGTATTGGTTTTGGTGTCAATTTGTTTTGAGATGGAATTTTGAGAGAAATTTCAGGCAAACAATTTCATTTTTCCAACTATAATATGTTGCCAATGAAAAATATCAACTTCCTGGACCCATATTAATACAGAACATTATTGATAGGATTCCTAACTATGGTTTAAAGGTTTTTTTTCGAACATAATATGTTATTTTTTTATGAAAACAGACCATTTCTGAACGATTTTTGTGAATTTTTCGTTGTATGAAAACATTGTTCCTGAGTAAAAACATATCGAAATCCAGGTGAGCCCGAAGGTTTCCGACACATCGCTTTTTTTGGGACACACTAGTTTGCAATGCCTAAGTCAGAGTTGAGGTACATAAACCTTAACCTTAATAAAAATGTTTTATTTTTTTCAAGGCTGCTTCTTGACATTGAAAAGAATAAATAATACTAAATATTCAATACAATTTCCATGATTTCAAGTTTTTATAATAGCCTAAGCCAACACAATAAAAATGTTTAATGGGGGTTTTAAGGGCGCACTTTATGCGACAATTTTTCTTTTCGAAAATTGGGATAAAACATTTTTTTTAAATGATCTTAAATTTTGTTCAAACGTTAAACAAGTTATTTTACATTATTTCCAGATAATTAAAAAATTTCTTCTAAGAAAATCTTACCAACACTAGTTTTCTTTGATTTGCATGAGATAGTTTTTAAATTAAATGTTTGTCATAAAATGCTTTTAATTTCAGGAAACCTTTGAGAATTCCTTATGTATCCTGGTTCAGAGTCGTCGATGAAATATTAATGAATTAAGAATAATTTAAAAATATTGTCGACGTTTAAGACACCCTGTAAATGATCAGAATATTGTTGCATGAAAAGAAAATGTACGTGGCATCATTATTCTATGTATGTAAGAAAAGGTCGCGCAGCCAATTGAACGAATTCCAGCACACTGCTCGTACACCATGAAGATCCCTTTTATTTTCAAAGGGAAACGCACAACATGTGTTTTCGTTCTCATTTTAATATCATCTTCCTCAATTCTACACCGTGGTGGGACGCCTCCCCCTGAAACCACCCCATTAGCATAAGCAGAACATACATAAAACAAGTCAGCAGTCACAATTGTACTGGAGGAAGAAGAAAAAAAAGAAGGTATAGAATTCATGCGGGGGTGGAGAGCGACGACTAACCAAACAAACATCATCATTATGAGCCACCAAGCGGCTTGTTGAGTCAAGTAGGGGTTTCCCCTTTCCCAGTGGAATTCCTCTCCACAATCCTTTCGCGTGCTCTCGCCGGTGGTTCTTGTTCGCCACCTGTTGGGGTCATTCCGGGAACCAGAAAGGGGTTGTGACTTTTTTTTTTTGTAAATTTTTGGTTAGTCATCTTTTTGAGCACCCTTAACCCTCTTCGGTTTGAACTTTTTTTTTTGATTGATTGTTTGTTTTTTTAAGTTATACGTTTAAGTATTTCTTCCTTTTTTTGTTTTAATTTATCGTTATTCTTTCAAGAAGATGTTTGTTGAGGGTTAAGCTCAACAACGTTACAAAAATAGTCCAAATGTATGTGATTTGAATTTCAGATTTTTTCTCCTCATATTCAAAAACATGTTATTGATTGCAATTGGAAACCGGCAGGGATCGCTCAGAATATTTAAGAAGCTTTTGGAGAGGCATATGTTTCCTGAGGGAATGTCCCAGGTTCCAGTGTCTCTCTCTCTCTAATGTGAGTGTTTGATGGTGATGCGTTCCGGAATGCCAGCGAGCATGAATATTCAACCCGTGGACCTGCGGCCATTAATTATCACATTAGGACCGACCCGCCAACCCCCCACAAACCGGAGTAGTGTATAATTTGACAGGTGTTTTGGGGGTTTGGAAAAGGGTGGGTTTGAATAAATAATTTGCAGGTTTGAACCTTTACCATGGTAAACCGGGAGAATAAATAGCTTCACTACCACTAATGAGTGATGGAATGTTAGCTGGGCTGAGTTTATTTTGGATTTTAAGGAACTTCAAATAACAGATAATTGGACCACAATTGTAATGGGTAATCATAATTTTGGTGAGCTCTATTTGGTTGAAAAGTGGTCCTTCTACGGTGATTTATGTTGAGTTAAAGTTATAATTATTTTGATGATTACAGCTTAGCATAGTTGGGGTAAAATAATAATTTGATTAGGAAAATTTCAACATGGTCGTCTGGTAACACCGTGCAAAAGTTCTTTGCACTTCAAGGACATTCAGATGACATAAAATGAGTAAATTTTGCGTGCATTTTAGGGTATAATCCCATAAGAATACTTAATCCAAACTGAAAATATCAGCATGATTAGTCTCTTTTTCAGTTTCCAAATGGTTTTTGGATTTTTCTCAAACATCTGTGATTTTTCCGCAAAGAAGGCCTGCATCGTTGTTTCACGCGGGTGAAAAGAAGAAAAAAGTGATTTTGGAAGAAGCTGGCCAGTCTCGCCGCTGCTCTTTGCGAGCGAAGGCCTGCTTCGATCGTGTTTGGCCTGCGTCGTTGTTTCGCGGGGGAAAAGAGGAAGAAAAAGTGTTTTTACCCAAATGCCACTTATTTATCATTATATACGCGCTGATCCCTGTTTAGCCTGATGGGATTGGAAGTTTAAGGATAGTTCGAGGATCCGTCTGGTTCTTGTTCTATGTTTAGGCGGGGCCAGACAATGCCCAATAACCTCGGAATTGGGCCGCTAGGATCTCTGCCATTCTGAAATGGGTCATTGGAAGCAGCGCGAGGGCTGTCACCACCTAATACCCGGGACTGAGATAAGCTGTATCAGCATAACCCAAGTCTGATACAAATTCCCATAATTTCGCTGCCGGCCAGCGGGTATTGGATTGGACCACACACACACACACACACACACACACACACACACACACACACACACACACACAACATCCATGATTTTTTCGCAAAAAAATATATTTTTTGAGGGCACTATAATTTCAACACAAAAAATTATGGAGATTTCACCGAACTTGATAAGTGTAAAAATATCCTGAAAATAACAGAAAGTTATTAATACATTATATAATATTATTTTCAATCTACTTAAAAATTTACCCACCAATTTTTAACGTTTATTATTTATTATTTAAAAACTTATTTAACCTTCTCCTAGTGGAAAATTGTCCAAAGAATCCAAAAATGCATTCCGTTTTCCGATTCAAAATCATGTTCAATGAGAAAATCATGACACTTTGAGAAGTTTAAAATAATGACTTTCATCAACATTTTCTTAACTATAGTTAACTAACTTTTTAAACTTTTCAAAATTTTATAAAAAGTTCTTTTTGGGGTACTTTGAACACTTCTCTACCACGATTCTATGATTCTAAACAATTCCGTACGTATTTTAATTGTACTTTTCATTTTGCGGAAAAATAGCAAACCTATCAAAGTCACCCCGGCTAACAAAGTCACCCCGTTTTACGGTATTTAAAAGTTAAATTTAAATGACAATATCCAGTTTTTTTTATTTTTTTAAATGGTGACTATCACCTGCTATAAAAACCTTTTCAAAAAAAATAAACTCTAACATTTCAAATGAGCGTAATATTCAATATTTGACCTTTTTGAAATGTTAGTCTTGATTCCATAATTTAAAAAAAAATTGCGAAAGGGTCAAAAAAATTCAGAGAGGATTATGGACACTACTCAAAAAAAAAAAAACTGGAATTTTTCAGTAAAATTTTACTGAAAGTTTTCTTCGATTGCAAATTAATTTTTACATTAAAAACTGAAGTTAAAAAAAAAATGAGTGTACATTATTGTTCATACTTTTAATGGTTCAAAGGTTGCGGTTTGTTGTCCTCCAAAACATATCGATGCCGGTGGATTCTTTTGTACTAAGCTTGCTGCGATTCCTATCTAGCACAACGGCATCAATATCAAAAAATTTATTTCAAAAAAAATATTTTAATTTAATAATCGCCGTGAGCAATTCTCCACCAAAACCGAAAATGGATTTTATTTACGTTTTTTTTCGCTGACTCAAAGTTTTAGAGGGTCTTCCCTATGATCACTCTGATAGAAATCCTGTAAGCTGATCCGGTTACTCTATGTTTTTTTTTTATGTTGTTGAATCTATAAACAATGCAAAGATTACAAAATCGTCAACATTTTTTCCGATTTTGAACAACAATGCTGTCGATTTTGAGAACATTTACAGCGAAATCGTAAGAAACTGTTGAAGATTTTGGAAACATTTCATTGTTTATGAATTCAACAACAAAGAGTTACCGGATTCCTTCGTGTGATCATAGGGAAGACCCTCAAAAAGTTTGAGCCAGCTAAAAAAAAGTAAATAAAATCTATTTTCGGTTTTGGTGGAGAGTTGCTGATTAATTTAAATCACCAAATATCGTGAAAATATCACGGGTAGCACAAAAAAATGCTTAATGCATATTCTGAAAAAGCCTGATATTGAAAAAAATGTACATGAAACATTAAAAACCAAAAACCCTTCGCATTTTGGGATAACTTGATGATTCAGAAAGTAGTTTTTTTTTTTTAAATATTTGAACCATTCATATTTGCTTCACTTATAATATTCATAGCATTTCTTACTAAATTTGGTAACAATTTTGTTTTAATATTTTTATTCCAAAACGTTCAGAAATTTACTAGCTTGCTCACTTCCTACTGATTTAGATCTTGGTTTAAAGGGCCAATATTTTAACAATTTGTGTGGGCCCACGGGTCGGATACTTGATACTATTTTTCCATGTGTCACTACACTTTAGCACCAAGGTTATCGAACTGAATCGTGAACACACACATGTGCCGCCAGGAAAATTAATCTTTTTGATGTTTCCATTCCGGTCAAAAGCTCCCCCAAAATCAGTGCAGTGCAGACTCCTCCAACACCCCTTCCCTTCTTTCAGAATTTCCCAAGTGCATTTCCCAGAGACCGGAAATGCGACCACCTCCCCGTCCCCCTCAAGTTTCGAAAATGTTTCGACTGTTAAAACAAATTTTATATGTATTATTGGCACGTCGATCAGCGTCGTGATAAATTTGTTTTGCAAACGCAAATAAATACTCTCACCCTCTCAGGGGAAGGGGGTTTGAGGAAGACCTGATCAAGTGGGAAGCCCTCTGGGGTGGTGGTCAGGTCTGTTGGGAAAATTGGTTGGTTGGCTGGGGGTGGTTGGTAGTTGACATGAGGGATGTGATTGCGTGAAAGATTGATGGCCTACCAGCTGGCTTTTTCGGTTTTTTGGTTTTGGCGAGGTGGTCCTGCTGCTGCTGCTTTCGTGGTTCAGTGGCGCTGAGGGTTGGCCAGGAATGGGAAACGTTTTTAGTGAAAATTGGAAACTTTTTAAAAATGTTGCTTGTTTCATGATATGCTAGCAAAAACAAAACAAAATAAGTCATCTAGGCTCCGAAAAAAAATGGTATTTTTACACAAAATGCAAAAAATGCAACTTAAAATTGCCATCACTGCTAGTTTTTAGCAAAAAAACCAAATAAATACAATTTCCCAACCCACTTTCAAAGTGTTGCATTTCCCTCTGCCACTCCGATGCTCGGTTCGTTTTAAAAAGTGCCCTGATGCTGAATCACAGTTTTGATGTTTTCACTATATTTTTATCGTGCATTTATTTATTTGTTTGCCCCAAACAAATGGACTCGACAGTGAGGGGTGAGGGGGGTCGTCGAATTTGTTGCACTGTGCGATTATTATTTAAGGGTGATTGACGCCGATATTCACCCCACCACCCCCGAAACTGCAACGCATGAATGGCGTTAATTATGGATTGTTCTTGAGAGAATGGGGTTGATAAATGGTTAAATTGTTGTATTGGATTTGAATGAGCCAATTATGTCGGTTGTGAGGTTGATGCATTGTGATTGCATTTTAATAGCTGTGAGCTAATTGAAAATTTAACTCATTAAGAGTTACTCAATTGCAAGCAAAATTAAAATAGTCAGTTTAAATTTAAAATTTCTACACTCATCGACAAATAAAAAATAGGTCCTTTTCAAATCACAATATAGACAGAACTTTATGCTACAACGATCCTCAAGAAGACCACTAGAGGATGGTCGGTCCGAACGGGACAAGGGACATAATTTGCACCTTCACAAACTGTCAGCAGAGTGGTCGTAAAGTTCCACCTTGCCAAAATGAACCACAAACTGGCACAGTCCAGGCCAAGCGAACAGATCTGGTTGCAGGCAACAGCTAGCAAGAAGACGGCAACAAACAACCTTGCCTTCCGGCAGTCTACCAGAGAACTGCCCCCGGCACTGGTGGCGATTTACACTGAAACTGAAAATTGTTATGTAAATTTAATAAATTGGTTGATTTTCTGATAATATTTCTTAATTTTGAACTTATCAATAATAAACTTTTTTTTATCAAAAAAAGAACAATCAACAATATGAGTTTAAAATTTTAGAGAACATGTATGTTATTAGTTGTTGTTGTTAATTTATTTATTTTGGGCAGCTTTAACCTTCTTGGTCATTCGCTGCCCTATATGTTATTAGTGTTCAGAAACAAATGCAGGTATTGTCAGTGGCATACAGTTTTGTTAGTTTTATAGGTTGTGTTTGAAGAAACTTGGATGGACCGATTTACTTTGTTCTGCACTTTTTTACAAATGACTTCTGATGATTTTTGACTCTCGACGATTCTGGGAAGATTATTCAAACGCAATATTTTCTACAAAATAAATAATTTTGCTAAAATATTAAAAAATCAATACAAAATTGCAACTTTAATAACATTGATTCGTCTGCCTTTTTTTTTTTAATTTACATTTATTCAGATTTTCTTTTTCATGTACATTCATTCAGTTAAAATAATATTGAGTGTCCAATCACAATCGATGACTTTTCACCTCAATTTTAAATACTAGCAACTTTCATTTATTCATGAAATATTGTAGCTTTCGCTATTCAGTGATTTCAAATGTAGGAGGTCCTACATGTACAAAAGGGAAAAGGGATACCTTAAAACTAACTTATAAACTATATAAAGAGCGGATCAATGCAGCCGAAGACTGCAATGATTTTTGTCGAAATGCATCAATTATCTTATTGGACATAACATCCAAAGTGTCAACTAATTGTGTCGGCTAATTGATGAAATTCACTGGTGCTGAACCAGGGAGAAAGTTTCAGAATCATTTTCAGAATTTTGTTCTGAATCCTCTGAAGTTTTTTTCTTCCTGGTTAAACAACAGCTTGTCCAGATCGGCACAGCATAAAGCATGGCAGGTCTGAAAATTTGTTTATAAATTAACAGTTTATTCTTGAGACAAAGTCTAGAATTCCTGTTTATAAGTGGATACAAACATTTAATATATTTGTTACATTTAACCTGGATACTCTCAATGTGATCCTTGTAAGTAAGGTTTTTGTCAAAAGCAAGTCCAAGATATTTCACTTGATCCTCCCACTTTAAATTTACCTCATTCATCTTTATAATGTGATGACTTTTTGGTTTAAGAAAATCAGCCCTTGGTTTGTGAGGGAAAATAATAAGTTGAGTTTTTGCAGCATTAGGAGTAATTTTCCATTCTTTCAAATAAGAATTGAAAATATCCAAGCTTTTTTGTAATCTTCTTGTGATGACACGAAGGCTTCTACCTTTGGCGGAGATGCTTGTATCATCAGCAAAAAGTGATTTCTGACATCCTGAGGGCAAATCAGGCAAGTCAGAAGTAAAAATATTGTATAAAATTGGACCCAAAATGCTTCCTTGAGGGACGCCAGCACGTACAGGTAGTTGATCAGATTTGCTGTTCTGATAACATACCTGCAGAGTACGATCCGTCAAATAATTTTGAATAATTTTCACGATATAAATCGGAAAATTAAACCTTTTCAATTTAGCAATCAAACCTTTATGCCAAACACTGTCAAATGCTTTTTCTATGTCTAGAAGAGCAGCGCCAGTAGAATAGCCCTCAGATTTGTTGCTTCGAATCAAATTTGAAACTCTCAACAACTGATGAGTAGTTGAATGCTCAAGGCGAATTTTCATTAATGTGCGTCATCATTCTATTAAGAATTATTCTTTCGAATAATTTACTAATAGATGAAAGCAAACTAATGGGCCGATAGCTTGAGGCTTCAGCAGGATTTTTATCCGGTTTCAAAATCGGAACTACTTTGGCATTTTTCCAACTACTGGGAAAATATGCCAAATCAAAACATTTGTTGCAAATTTTGACCAAGCTACTCAAAGTTGCTTCAGGTAATTTTTTAATTAAAATGTAAAAAATGCCATCCTCACCAGGGGCTTTCATATTTTTAAATTTTTTGATATTGATTCGTCTGCCTGTGTGGATCAATTGGACCGCGCACTGGACTCACAATCCAGAGGTCGCAGGTTCGATGCAGACGCAAAAATTCTCAGTGTTAATATAGTTATTCGGCGCCCTCTCCCCGTGCCATACCTTCACACTTAGGAGACCCGGGAGGCGGAGTCTTGTCGCAAAAAGAACGATCCACGCCTGTGGATCCGTTGACGAAACCGCAAGGTTTAAGAGGGCCACATTATAAAGGTGTTACGTCGATTCCGTTCTTTTCCGATTCGAAACAAATCAATACAATAATCCATACAAAATTTTTTTGAGCATTTTGATTTTTTACCAGATTTTCTAAAAAACTTTATTAAACTGCTCGCCGATTTTTTTTTATTTATTTCGGAATCTGCATGATGCTCGCTCATCAATTTTTCCCACTGCAAAACATGTCAGCGATTTACATTCCTCACCAATACACATATCTGCTGGCAAGTACTCGAACACCTGTTCAGATTTTTTATATGATTCAGGGTAGGGGAAAGTGGGGCAAGTGTAACAAGCTAAGGAAATGCTCGTTATAACCCATTAAAAACGTTAAAAAATCTGTCGGATTTATTAGAATCATCTTATTCCAGGTCTTGACTGAGACTTTGATAGAACAAGTTTAAAAAAAAAATCAGTTTTTAATGTAAAAAAATTATTTTATTTTTTTGATTTTTCGTACGTTTTACTAAACTAGTGGGGCAAGACGAACAACCCGTTGGGGCAAGAGGAACAATGCATGAAAAAACATGCTAATTTACTAACATTTGAACTAATATCACTTAGATACATCAGATTAGGATGTATTTGAAACGTTTCTTTCATTTTTAGATTCAAAAATAATATTTTACTAAAAATTTGACCGTTTTTACGAAAAAAAAAATATTACTTATATGATAAATAGTAAATTTTCATGATATTATCATATCGTGTATGGACAATTTTTTAAACAATTGATTATCAGTTTTTAATCTAATCTAATCTAATCTAATCGAACACAAGCGCAGCCAGTCCGAAGAAAGCATCCTGGAAGAACTTTTGGTTAGATTACGCCCCAAGTCCTTTCTTGTCAATATTAATGATTGCATTACATCCGAGAGCACCCGAAAATGTATTGCAAAAATTAAAGCGGCCAGGCCTACTGCGTTGCATTAACCGCAGAGACAGATTCTGAGAACGGATCACATTTCACAGAATCAACAGGGGAGGAAGGATGCGTGGACATACCGTACCAAACGCTCCGAATGAGTTGTAGTTGGGTGTGTCAGTGTAAATTTGGCAAGTAATTATTATTATTTTAGGAGGGAGAAGAGGGAGGAGAGGGGGGGGTGGAATTTGGATTTAGGACATGGAGGATGGGGTGGGGTAGGAAGGATATTTCATTTGATAAATAGAATAGAATATAATATGAATTATCTAGCAAAAAAACGTATGGAAAGATCTCACCAAGGATCTCCAATGCATTCGACAAACCGAATATACATCGAATACGATGCTGTTGCTTCACTAGAACATCATCGAATCCAGGCATCCACGGGTTGTGAACAACTTCTGGCCTTGCCGGAACGGCTGGAACTAAACGGAAATCCTTTCCGTTAGGCCACACAAAAAAAAAACTCGCAGAGCTTCACTTTTAAACAATTGATAATCAGTTTTTAAGAACTTTTATGTATTTTTTTCACAATAAAATATGTTGCTGCAGCAATCGTATTTTTTCCATACTAAAAATCAGGGCTGTGGAGTTGGAGTCGGAGTCGGAGCCGGAGTCGTAAATTTCTGATAGACCTGGAGTCGGAGCTGGAGTCGGAGTTGTCAAAAAATTCAATATTATTTATGAACCTATTTATTGTTCAATATTTGTTATAATTCAGGTTAATTCTCATTTTTTTTTAAATATTTTAAATTTATTTATTGAATTGCGTGCACTGCGTTAACATTTTTTCATTTAATTTATTTTTTGGTTCAAGATATTAATCAGAAACCATGATGTTTTCGAAGCATATTTATTGTGACTGGAATGCTCTTATTGTGTTATTTCACTAAGATCACTGAATGATAACCTGTTAATCCTCTCTTGTCAATGGTTGTATACACTGTACAATAGTGTCATAACTCATAAAATAGTAAACAATTGTCGCTGTGTTGTCATTAAATTAAAACATATTAAAATGATTCTTTACTGTCTCTATTTGCTTGTATTTATGTCAAAATCAAAAATCAAATTATTCGCTCTACAGCATTGCCTTGGCGTTCTCGATTGCAAGATTCCTACTCGAAACTAGGTGTCCGAAGGCTTGATTGTTGAGGCAATTGTAAACCTCTTTTTACACACCTTAGCTTCCATCCATCCCGGGATCCGAACTGACGACCTTTGGATTGTTAGTCCAACTGCCTACCAGCGACTCCACCGAGACAGGACCCAGGGAGACGACTCATACACCTAGACTGAGCTAACGACCTAATACCTCTAGGTTAGGCCGGGGCCAATACCCTAGTAACATTTTTAAACTTACAGGTTTTATCATGGTTCTGGAAACCCTCATACGGCCTAAATAGGCTTTTATGGCCTACTTAAAACCTAAAATGTTCATAGGGTATTTACTTCCCCATCCGACGGAAGGCATGATCAGACAAATCTCGTCTCGAAAAATGCCACCGGGACCGTCTGGGATCGAACCCAGGCCGACTGGGTGAGAGGCAATCACGCTCACCCCTACACCACGGTCCCGGCTGTGTATTCTTTCAATTAAAATTAGCGAACTTCTTGGAGGTTTAAAGTAGATCATTTTTTTAATAGCAAAAATAAAGGTTCACTATCAGTATTTAACAAAAATAATTATGTTTTTAAAACATTATCAACTATTATATCAATCTTCTACTTGGAACGCAACATGCTCATTTGGTATGAAAATAAAAAATAAATCAAAGTGTTCTGCTGAAAACATTTCAAACTGACAAAAAATATCGAAAATAAGTTGCAACTAATTTTGAAATACACTTTTGTGATATTTTTTCAATAGCATTCTTAATGCATCTTTTCTGTCGACCCTACTATTTTTAGGACCTTTATTTGGACATTCTCTTGCTATTTCACTTGTTAAAGTAGTACTTTTAAAACAAAAAACTGCGTATCAAGACTATTTCATTCAGAGCAGCAAAACACTGCCTTAAAATTGCATGTATCATAATTGTGGGATGTTATTGTGCCTCCCACAATTGTGGAACACTTTAACTGATATTTTCACACAAAAAAAGTTACCAGACCATTTTTAAAACATAACTTAGCTTGAATTACGTTGGTTTCAGTGCGTTATGTCATTATTTTGTAAAAATTATGTACTCATGGAGAGAACCAAAGTTTGTTTACATCCGTAAGAAAAAAGTGTTCCGAATTTGTGGATTTCAAGGGTCAAAGTTTTTCTTCAAAAACTTGATATAAAAGTCATTAAGTTCAATGATCGATTTGCTATGGTTTTCTGAACATTGGCCGATATGTAAACTGTTCCGAATATGAGGGATGACTGTAAGTGTAGGAGTCGGAGCCGGAGTCAACAATTTGTGGAAAGCTGGAGTCGGAGTCGGAGTCGGCTAGAGTTGGTAGGCCGGAGTCGGAGTCAGAGCCGGTGTCAACAATTTGTGGAAAGCCGGAGCCGGAGTCGGAGTCGGAGTCGGCTTAACTCAGAAAGTCGGAGTCGGAGTCGGAGTCAGAGTCGCTTGAAATATGACCCGACTCCGCAGCCCTGCTAAAAATCCACGTGGTACACTTGCCCCACCTAAACAAATAGGAAAAATATCATTTTGATAAAATGAGCCTTAAAACGAACCCTAAGCCTTATTTAGTACTTTCCAAATATTATAAAAAAACAAAGGTTTTGAAAAAAACTTCATTCAATATTATGCCCCGTGGTGGTTATGTGGTAGTAGAATCAGCTAATTGCATTGCTAGCAACAATTCCTTATACTGGAAATAATCAAAATTGTAAAAATTACGGCCTTACTAGCGATTGTTCCTCTTGCCCCATATGGTCGTCTTGCCCCACCTTCCCCTACTAAAAAATGCATCTTTTGCGCTAGATTACAGTTTGGTGCAAAATCTGGAACCAGAGATATCTCTATATATGTTTTGTTCTTCAAAAAAAATTAATAAAATTGATAAACAACATTTCAAAAATAAATTTTAAATGCAAATTAAATTTTAAATCCAAAATTACTTTACACATGTGTTGGTGTGTTTAATACATTTTAAGGTGAAATTTTTCAAAAATGTTTACTTTTTACTTAATGAAAAAGAAGCACCACTGACAAAAATATTGTCGATAAGCTTGAAAAATTGCATGTAAATTTTTGTGTTGACTTTGTTGAAGAGAATGCTGGATGTTGAGGTTAATCCAAATTCAAAATTTTAAAATCAAGCATAACTTATGAAATGGTCTAAAAATAGATAATTTCCCTTTTTTCATATTTTAGACCAAATACTTTTTTACTTTTGATTGAAAAGGACAAAACATTTCGAAAAAGTTTCAATTTTAACATTGAAACTTGACAGTCTTCGAGATATCGTAAATTCAAAATAACAGGCTTATTAGTTGACCTTTAAAATTATCATTTTCAACGATTCAAATTATTTGTGGGGCTTTATGTCAGAAACAAATCACTCTATTTCCACTGTTCCAAAGAGAAAATTGTAGAAAATTTCTCAGCGTTTTCAAAAATATTTTTTTAGAGGTGCTGTTAACTTTTAATGCTCATATTTTCCGATTTTTTATTTTTCCCATGTTTAGGAGGCCATTTTGAACAACTATTGTTCTACGAAAAACTTTACTTCTCTTGTTTTATGTTTTTCTTGTTAATTTTTAGTATTTTACTTTTTAGTTATCTTGTTTAGTTTATGTTTGTTTTTGGTAGTATTTGGCCTATTCTAACACCTCCTATTATAACCTTTTGTCTATCTTGTTTTTACATGTTCAAGTTTTTGCTAGTCTGGAACACTATAAAAATTACTGCATACTTCTTTTAACTTAAAATATAGGAAATGCTAGTAAAAAACACAGCCAAAGTTGGCTCCAAAAAAATTACATTTTTAACAACATTGACTAAGTCACATAAAACAAGTCAAACTTCCAACTCTAAAATTTTCTAAAATTTTAAGAGTTCTTCTTTCCAATAATTTTTAAGGATCTAAATTAATTGGTAGAAAAATGGATTTTTGATGGATTTTTAGATCGATGCCCGTCTAGAGACGTTGTAGGGTTGTAGAGGGTTTAAAAATTTTACTCGAAATACCTTAATAAAAACAATATTTTATACCTAAAAAAGTAGTTATAACTTGAAAACGTTGCAATTTATCAAAAAAATGGAAAGTGTTTTCCGATTGCAAATCTGATTTTGCTTTAAAAAAATATTTTTGATGAATTTTTTGCCAAGATTTTTGATATTTAAAAAAAACTCTATTTAAAAATAAAGTATAGCTCATAAACCAGATGTTGCACCATCACGCAGTATGGTTCAAGAGATGTCTTTTTAATTACCCCCAAAAATATAAAAAAAATAAAAATAGTCGTATTTTGATAATTCTAGATTAAATTTTCAAAACAACCTATCACTCATGGGTTTCCTATGTAGATAGGGCCTTTTGAAAATTTAATCGAGAATTCATCTTTTAATGATAAAAAGCTAAATAAAAAATTACGAATAACCTTAAACTTTTCTTACAGTAAAAATCTCCTATTTTCCGTGTAGAAACCTCACCGTCACTAAAACAGCTTGGTCCCAGCCACTGGCTTCCTTCCTTCCCGGAGGAAGGTGATGCTTTTCGGTTGGCCGCTGGCGGCCATCGTCTACCTACCTCCTGGCGATATACAGCTAGTAGCTATGGTGGAACCCAAGGATCCACTAATAGTCGTTAGTTACAAACTGTTGACTTTCGCGCGACTGTCCTCCTTCCCTCTTATTCCCCTCGAAGGGTTGGCCAAAGCGTCACCCTAATTGCGGAATCAAGTGTCACCCTTCCTCGAGAGGGTGGTAGCAGAAGGTCCCTCGAGTAGAGTTGAGTAAATAATTCTAATTTGATAATATCACTGACTTTTGTCACGAAACATGATGACGATAATTGCCTGCCGGGGTGTCCCCGCACCGCCATTCTGACCAGGTTGCTGTTTTAGATAAACTCTCTTTGCTGCTCGGGGGGACGTATAGAATGGCCTTGTTGCTTCTGCTAATAACAGTTTGTAATGTAATTATAAAGTTGACGTGTCGGAAGTTGCACCTTTGCGGGAGGGGGATTTTAGAAACTGTAGCCATTTTGTGGTTTATTTACAAATTTTTGCCCTTCATATTACTTTATGGATAAACTCATTAAAGATATTGCAATTTATTGATCTCTTCAAATCAAACCACTTTTCTTTTTATTCCAAATTGCTCGTTGCCAATATCCATTGCTGGCACATTTGGATTGTGGTACGACCTTCGCAAGTGGTTTCCATCTCATCAAACCGTATCGATTGCGATTCCTCCTTTTCCCATCAATATGTTAATTTTTGCTCCACCAACCGATACTGGTTGCGCCTTTTTTTCTTTCTTTCTTTCTGCCTTCTAGTAACCTTGCAATATTTCGAATTTTATTTTGCGCTTTCGGTGCAACTCCAGCAAGAAGTCAGCGAATGTTGAAATGTTTTTTTTTTCTCTCGTTGATGATGCTGCTGCTAGTGAAATGTTTGACGGTGCTTTCTGTGAAATGTGGCCTTAAATAAGGGTATCGGAAAAAATGCGGAATCTATTACACAGTTCAACAAAAAATCAAATGTTTCTTGTCTCTGAGACAAGAATATGTGTTCCTAGTAGATTGTTGCCTGCTGAATCCGAATCCGGGTCCAGAATTGCTCCAAATGGTCCCAATTTTGAGGTACACCCGTTTGAAATATTAGTTTAGGCCAAAATTAGCTACTTTGTCGACTATTTTACAAAAGAACTATTGAATAAACAAATAAACCAATACATGTATCTTAAAGTTCGCGTTCTCCCTTTTCTGAAACACCCCTGGTTTTTAAAATTTGATTGTTTCTACGCATATTTATAGCCATTTTAAAATTATATTTTCAGTTGGTTCTCATTCAAGTTTTTCCAACTTGCATGCAAGTAAAATTCTAATTTTAAAATGGCTATAAATATGCGTAGAAACAATCAAATTTTAAAAACCAGGGGTGTTTCAGAAAGGGGAGAACGTGAACTTTAAGATACATGTATTGGTTTATTTGTTTATTCAATAGTTCTTTTGTAAAATAGTCGACAAAGTAGCTAATTTTGGTCTAAACTAAAATTTCAAACGGGTGTATCTCAAAATTGGGACCATTTGGAGCAATTCTGGACCCGGATTCGGATTCAGCAGGCAAAATTCTACTAGGAACACATATACTCGTCTCAGAGACAAAATCTTGTTGGACTGTATTATTTGTATGATTTTATTTGAATTATAAAAATAAGCTCATATTTGGCACGGGTGCTATTTTTGTCCTAAAAACAAAGAATCCCAAGTTTGTGGACAATTGGATCACCCCTTTTTTTGAGATTTTTTGATAACTTCATTTTTATAATGAATTTTCTTAAGAGAAAACTTTACAAAAAGTCTACTTTTGGGTAAGTAAATTTAAAGATTTTTTGACGTAGAATCCAATGCACAGTGGTCCAGATCGCAAAATTAAGTGGAAAATGGATTTTCCGAAAAATGGTGAAGTTTTGGAGCTTTGGTGTCTTCAAAAGAGTTTTGTAAATGAAAAGGGGCATCTTTTGGTTTGGTTGAAAATTAGGGTGGTTCACGATTAGGGTGATTTTGAAAATCTAAATTTAGGAATATTTTTGGAAATTTTTTCGTCTTCTAGAAAGTTGTTAGGCTTGCCAATCCAAGCAATTTTGTGAAGGCCTACTGTGCTCTAACGCAATATATTGTAGAAAATGGTTGGGCAAGTAAAACATTTGCTAAACCAGGGGTGACCAATGTATGGCCCGCGGGCCAAACGTGGCTCGCGAGGTGATTTTTTGTGGCCCGTGGACCCATTTTGAATGATCATGTGAAATGGCCCGTTGACCACTTGTGAAGTGATTTTATACTTTTTCGAAATTCAGGTTTATTTCAAATTTTTCTTTGCTTATCTTTTTTTTTATAAAAAACTGAGCATGAGCATGAGAGAGCTTTTTTATTTATAAAAAAAAAACTTGTGATTTATTAATATTTTGATCGCCAATTTACTAGACAAATATTTTGATAAAAAATCTTATTAATTAAAAAAAAATCGTTTCTATGTTAGTGAAACTAGTAAATATCGTCAAAACTTTCATCAAACAATTTTAGAAAAAAATAAAAATTGTTCAAACCAGGTTCAAACTTAACTTAGGTATAAATCTGTAATAATTACAAAAATATAAGTATTTCATATTCCAGTTTGAAAACCTTCAACCCTGACCCTCAAACTTAAAAAAAATATTAAAAATGCATTCCTCTGCGTTAGAATCATTTTGAGCATTTTTTTTTATTTGGTGAATTTTCGATGAACTGTAAGGCTGTAAGTGTTTTTTCGCTAAAATGTTGTTTCCGTCGTTTCTTACATTTAAAAAAAAAACTAAAACAGCTTAAAAAAATTCTCACATTTTTTACATTGAACGGCTGAAATTCTGGCTCTCAACGATTATTGGCTGAAAAAAAAAAATAAATTTTGCACCGAGTTTTATGCAACATTTTTTGCAATTCAGAAAATGCATTTTTTTAAATAACCTATTTTGTAAATTTGGCCCACAGCCTCATTTGAGCTTCAAATTTGGCCCGGATTCAAAAAACTTTGAGCAACCCTGTGCTAAACAATACAAAAAACGTGATATCTCACGAAAAAATCAATTTACCCTGAGGTTTTGATTGACTTAATGTGCAAAACTTTCATATCTGGCAACACTGTATGTGAATGTTGAGTACGCTATTGGATTCTACGTCAAAAAACCCTAAAAGTTGCTTACCCAAAAGTGGACTTTTTGTTAAGTTTTCTCTCAAGAAAAAGCATTTTAAAAATGAGGCTATCAAAAAATTTCAAAAAAGGGGTGGTCCAAATATCACCAATCTTGGGATTCTTAGTTTATACGACAAAAATAGCCACCGTGCCGAATATGAGCAGATTTGGTGAAGGTCGATGTCAGAGGCGTGGTCGCATGGAAAGGAATGACCCACATAAAAAATGTCTTTTTTGAGTTATGACTCAAGATGGTCAAAATATTTATCAACTAGTCAAAATAATTACCGCTCTACTGCCCATTTTTTATACTTTTATATTTTCCCGTGCTCAGGAAGTCATTTTGAGCAATTTAGTTCCAAAAAAAATCACTAGTTAAATGAGCAAAAAGTAAGTTTGATCCACGAGAACAAAAATTACGAAATTTCATACATTTTTGGCAGGTTGCTCAAACGAAACCATAACAACGTTTTTACCTAGGTATTTAAAAACGTGGGTTTTATAGAAAACCAAGATGTTTAGGTATCAAAAGATCGGAAATTTTATGCCCTTTCCGATGCCACATAGGTTGACTAATGAATCGTGGACCGGTTCGGATGCCGGCAGATTTTCCGACGACGTAATTCCGGGTTGGTACGAAATTCCAACGAAAAATCTATTCTAGCAATACAAAGACCCGCAAACGGTGTTATACCCACTCCAAAATGTTTATTTAGCAATTCTATGGTAATTTATTGACATTTGGTTAAATTAAAAGTTTGCAAAATTAAGTTTAGATAAGTTTTATAAAGAATTTCCAGAGTTATATAAACTTTTATACTAAGTAGTTAGTAAACTTTATATTCAATCCAAATTATTTTTTTAATCAGTCAAGGATGCTTATTTGGAGTTGGGAGGCTGGATTCATGGTGATTTGTCAACTAATAACATTATTTATGTTAATTTTTCGAAAGGTCTACAAACTTTTTTTGCACCTTTTTTTAGTTTTGTAATAGTATGTGTTATATAACTTTTTATAGAAATCATCTTTTCATGCGCTTTTTGTAGCAAAATGTTCAGCATGAGTTGCTGAACAAAACGAAGTACTAGGTTTCTGTCAAACTTTAAATTGATTGCATGTTTCATCACAAAATGTGCATTGTGCCCAAGGGGTGTAAATACTTTTTTTACATACTGTAGACTTTGGTTGCTGAGATGTGGTCACGCAAAGATAAAAATATCGAAAAAATGAGGGTTTTCTTAGTGTTGCCCAGTTATCCTTCGCGTTAACTCGGAAACAAATAATCAGATTGGAAATGCATTTTTATTTAATTTTTTGGCTTTAATTAAAAATTATTTAAAATGTGTTAATAAGTCATTTTTCTGACATAACTTTCTTTTAACGTATTCTGAAATATTCTTAACCGATGGTTTTTTATGTTTCCTAACCATATCAAAAAATATTAAAAAAATGAAGATAGCATTTTTAGTAGCTCAATGTGATTTCCAAAATATTTTAACAAAATATCCGTTTACATTTTTTTTAAGTGTAATCCTACAACTCTGCTGATATTTTGTTATACCAATAACTTTGGCGAAGACTCCAAGTGGATAAAATACAAAATACAAAAGATACAGATTTTAAAATTTGCTCACACAATTTTTGTGTGGACAGCTGTCAAATTTATATTGAAAATGATATGGGGGTAATTCTCCACTAGCTCACACGGAATCGAAAAAAATGTCCCGAACCCCCTTCAATGGTCGTGAAACTTTGCTCTAAGGAGGTCCATTTTTCGATATCTCGTGACAGTGGGGCGTTACGACCCCTTTCATTTTTCTGGACTTTTGCTTAGACGCGTTTTTTCAGTGATTTGTAGCTCGAAACCGTAAAGAGATATTTTTCATGAAAAAAAGCTAAAAAAGTTTTAAAATTTGAGACATTGAATTTTATAGGAAATTTAATGTTCTTTTGAAATCTACAATAACCCAGAAGGGTCATTTTATCATTTAGAACAAAAAAAAATATTTTAAAACTTGTTGTTTTTGTTGCTTTGCAGGGTTAATTTTTAAAGTGAAACAATGTTTTACAAAGATGTAGAACAGTAGGTATATTAACATTTATGCCCAAACCCATGGACAAACTGATTTCCTTTTTTTTTACTTCATTGTTTGAAATAAACAGGGCTGCAGAGTTGGGTCATATTGTGAACGACTACGATCTTGAGATTTGTATCAACACAGCTATTGAAACCATTCTATTTTTCAGCGGATCCGGCTTCATAAAGAAAACTTTCTCGTACAAAATGTACTGGAAACTTGTTGTTATTAGCAGCATGGTGCTCACTTGAATGTGTTAGTTCATACTGAAATAAGTTTCAATATCTCAAAAAATTGAATTTGTTGAAAAAACTAAATTAAAATTGGTTCACCTAAGTGTTCAAAGTCGTAGCTGCTGCAGCTCAGCGCTTTCATAAATGGGTTATGGTCTCGCTCTCTCTAAAATTGCAGCCACATAACTCAACTAATAGCGAATGAGATGGCACTATATCGGCATCAAATGCATAGCCAGGCGACTGGAAAAGGCAATAAATAAATCAAATATGTTTGAAAAGAGGAGGGTGACATCGAACCTCAACCCAACCCCCCTTCCCGAACCCAGCATTTTTCATGATTTTCACTAGTTCAGTGCCTGATTGAGTGTCACGCTGCGATGTCCTCCCCGTTTGCTTCACTCGTCGAGGAGTCGAGTATGAAATTCCAATTTCATTTGGAATATTTTTATAAACATTGCTCGCTATCGGAAAGAAATTTGAAATCTCATTCGAGCATTCAAGCGTTTGCTCACTATCGCGGTTCGTGTCTGTTTTTTTTCTTGCTTCTGTCAGCTACTCAAGAGAAATGCCATGATTCGGTCGAGATTTGGCTCAAGTCTCACGTAAACCTCGTCCAAATTTGCATAAATGCTTTCTTTTGCCCAGAGGGCTCGGAACATGACACAGCGTCGCGTGGCCGGTCTGGGCTGACAGTCTGAGCCAATCTAATATTTACTTTGATAATGATTATCAATATTTTTATTTCTTTGCTGGTGATTTTTGTGTGTTTTTGAATTCTTAAACTGGCAACCAAGACGATAACAAAGTTTTGGAGAGATTCTCTTGGAAACATTTAATTTCATATTAGAGAATAAATATGAACTGTTTCACTTTTTTTCAAATCACTTGACATTTTTTTTAATTTAACTCAGTGTTTTTACCCTTAAACTTCAAACGTTTGAAAAAAACATTGTTCTCAGACTCCAGCTTGTTAAAATTTGACGACTATGAATCTGACCTTAGGTCACCCAAAAAATCCAACTTTTATTCACCTTTAGAATACTTTATCATAAAAATTCACATTATCAGGCCTTAAAATTAAAAAAAAAACACTGAGGTCAAGGTTGTTGAATCTTCACTGAACATAACTTTTTTAAATGGTTGGCCATCAACATTTTGGTGAATCCCTCATCAGTTTATCATATCATGACAGAGTTGCCAGCAATATGATGTTTTTGACAAAAACCTATCCATCAATGTAGTAATATCGGATTTGAAATTATTTTTTATCCACAGTTCACACTGTGGATAAAAAATAATTTCAAATCCGATTTTACTTTTAAAATTTAATTTAAGTACTCATTATTTTTAACAGGGTTGCCAGAACTTCACTTATTTTTTTCCCATATTGTTTTGGTCACAAGTAAGTTGTCTCTGTACATTTACTGTGTGTTTCGCTCAGTACTTGTACAGAGCCAAATTAGAAGGCTAAAAGACTTGATCACACACACATACTTCCTCAAATGGCCCTTCACTGACTTAGTTTTCCGTCCTTTATATCTTCTTCTATGACTCTTAGTCGATCTATCCACCTAAAATTTAATTATCTTTCTTCTCAAATTTGCGTCAGCTTTCACCGATAAAGACCGATAAAAATCAACATAACAACAGTTATTTTTTTTAAACAAAATTGTTATAATCAGTAAAACATTTTGTGATGCGTTTTGTTTCAAAATTTTGAAGTTCTGCTTGAAACTTGTCATTTTTCTGTCATTTAAAAAGTATCCATCTTTTTGAAATTGCTCATTTTTGGAAGAATCTCTCATTTTGTTCCTGAAGAGCTTTCCTCAAGTACCATTCGGCTAAGGCGCTCTCTGATCCAAAAATCAAACGACAGAGGGCGACAGTGTAAACACAAAAGAAAACCGGGCGTGAAAATAAGACGTGACATAAAATTTAAATGCTTATTCAAAAGAAGAAACAGAAAAAATCTCTGCCACGTGGCTCAGAGGGGGCACGTCGCGGCTTGTCTTTTTTTGCTCTCTCTATCTTTTCTTCCTAGATATACGTATTCAGAAGAACAATTGAAGGTGACTACCGGAAATCTCCAGCGTGAAGTATTTCAGCTGAAAAATATGCAAAGGACTTGTGCCCTAGCGCGCTATCTCAAGCAAGGGAAGAATACTCTGTTAGACAGGTGTGATCGAGATTACCTTGCGGCACAGACCGGGCGGTGTGGCACGTGGTTCTTTTTGGGGAGCTGAGATTTTTGTTAAACCGAGCTGCCAGATGAGACTAAATTTAAGCCCCGGGAAATCCCACGCGGTCCACCAACGTCAATCCGGTTCCTCTACCAACGGAAATGAAACAGGATGAATTTCCATCCTTTGCTCAACCCACGAACCACGTCATCAAACCGCTCGATCTTAATCGTAGTTTCATCCCCCCAAACACCAACTCCAACCCCAGCTGGCAACCCTGCAATCCTCGGAAACGCAAGCCGGAAAAAGTCCCCCTTCGGGAAATAAAACAATTTTTCTTCATTGTATTTCCGGCGACTTCCTTCCTCACTTTTCTTCACTCTCTCGCGTTCATTTTCGTCTTCACTATTCTGTCATGGAACGTTGACACTCACCAACCCCGGGTCTGGATGTTGTTGATAATCCTGCCTCGCAGTAGAGGGAGGAGGGCAGCTTTTTTCCGTTTGACAGGATTTCCCACCGACATCATTCTCCACCCAGCTTCTGATTGCTGAGAATTTTCTGGGTTTTGGATTCGTTAACAGTTGTTTTCTTTATTATTTTTTTTAAAATAGACGTTGTTAAGTTTAGATAATGAAACTGAAAATTGTGTCTGCATTTTTTTAGTAATGGAACAGATAACTTAGGTACTTGTACTCTTTGAAATGACAAAAAAATAATGAAATGATAACAAGTGCTATTAGTTCTTCGTAACGTATATCGTTTGTTCAAAGAGATCATAAAATTTCTGAAATGTTTCATTTTTCAACATTGAAAATTGGATCATTAGTTGTTGAAATATTGGCACTAGAAAATGTGGGACTGTTTGGATAATACTTTAAAAATACTGCTATTTTCTTGTTTCATTTATTTGCTGTAATTCAGAAACCAAAAGGTCAAATATTCATTGTCTATTGGGCAAATTTATTTAAAATTTTCTGAAATTTTTGAAAAAATGTAGAGGGCAGTATTAAAAAAATCGAAAAAAATTGCAAATATAATTTTTCTTTAAAAACTGAATTCAATTTTTTTTGACAAAAAATTAAAGAATATAAGAAAGATTTTTCCTTCAAAAAGTTCTTACTCTGTGAAAAATTTTTGGTTCAAACTTCTCTATCTAATCTTATCTTATCTAATCTAATCAGACCAAACTTCTCTATAGCTAAAAAGGTTTTTTTTGTCCTTTGAAACATATAAAAAAAATCAAAAAATAAGAAATAAAAATTTTAGGTACCGTAAAACGGGGTGACTTTGATAGCTTTGAGGTTTGAGATTTTTTCACAAAATGAAGAGTACAAATAAAATATGTACGGAATTGTATGGAAACATACTGATAGCCATTTTCAGTAGAACAAATTTCAATCAAAATGTAAAAACTTTTGATTCGTGCTTCAAATTCTGATAAAAATCCAATATGAATCGATAATTTTATAAACAAAACTATTTTTAACAAATTTCAGGCAAAATTCTGACTTTTTAACAATTTTACCTAAAATTTATATGAATTTTGTTAAAAAGCTTATAAACATAGTTAACTTAATATAAAAATTGATTTTTTTGTTAAAAACTATATCAGCAATCTTAGCAATGGACGTAAAAATAACATTTGAACACCTTTAACCTGATTTGCACAACAAAAACTATGACTATCAAAGTCACCCCGGTATTCAAAATAAGAATTTTCAACGCAACTATTTTTATAATCACTATTGAAAAAACCTTTTTTCAAAAATAGTGCATGGACCTTGTGTGGCCTACCCTAGTACATGTTTTAAAAATAAAAGTGTTGAGAAAACCCTTACCAGTTGGAAAATATTCCAAAAATAAATTAAAATCCTATCAATGTCACCCCGGTTTACAGTACTTGAATCTTTGTGAAAAAAATCGGCAAACACTTTTTTCCGTGTACCTTGTTTTATTAATTGTCCTCATCAATACCTACAAAGCCAAGTAAGTTTCCAAATCTAATCTAATCAAACCCTAGCGCAGCCAATCTTTCGAAAAGATCCTGGAGAGTGCCTTAGGTTAGATGACGCCTAGCACACTTCTTGTCATTTATTAACATTTGTAGTGCGCCATTACATTAGAATGCATTGAAATATCACAAGCGTTAAAGCGGCCAGGCCTACTGCATAAAGCCGTATCGCAGAGATGACTCGTAATTGGATTGAGTTTGAGCACTGAGTGTTCGAACAACAACACAATTCTGAATCGACAGGGGAGGAAGAAGCGTGGGGACACACCACCATACGCTCCGAGATTTTTGGTTGTATTCGTTGGGAGCACCATGCTACATCCAGAACTGGGCATCGGCATAGGAGAGGATAAAGAGCACGGTTCGGTAGTGAAATGGTACTGTGTGCGGACGGAGAGGATAAATCCCGAAATTACCGAGAATACTTTACTCATGGGTTCATCTTCAAAAAAAGTTCATCTATCAAAAAAAAGTACCGGTACCGAGACTCGAACCCAAGACCTTCGGCATATTGAACCGCGCCTTTGCCGAATGGGCCATCATGGTTCGGTGACTAAGGGTCGGTCATTTGTCCATATAAGCCACTCAATAGGATGAACTGTTCCAATGAACGAAAAATGGTCACAATAGGTCGATTTTGTACAGAATTGCTCAAATTTAACTTGTTATTACTTCTTTAGTCAAATCGGCTAATATGTGGGTAAAAGTCTTGGTATGGTCCAGTATGCATGACGAAGACTGAGTTTAAATATTAATATTTTTTAATCATCGAATCTTGAGAGTATTCTGTGAATATTTTAACCGAGCAAGTCCGTCCACTTTTTAAAAATAGTGGTATTCGTAAATGAACTTCGTTTTTGTCCATCTTCACTATGAAATGGCTTTAAATCACTCGAAAAATGATTTTTTTATTTAGACCTCATAGACCGAGCCGGGACCCGTGGTGTAGGGGTAAGCGTGGTTGCCTCTCAACCCAGTCGGCCTGGGTTCGATCCCAAAAGGTCCCGGTGACATTTTTCGAGACGAGACTTGTCAGATCACGCCTTCCGTCGGACGGGGAAGTAAATGTTGGCCCCGGTCTAACCAAGAGGTTAGGTCGTTAGCTCAGTCCCAGGTGTAGGAGTCGTCTCCCTGGGTCCTGTCTCGGTCGAGTCGCTGGTAGGCAGTTGGACTCACAATCCAAAGGTCCCGAATTTGAATCCCGGAGTGGAAGGAAGCTTAGGTGTAAAAAGAGGTTTGCAATTGCCTAAACAATCAAGCCCTCGTACACTAAGTTTTGAGTAGGAATCTCGAAATCGAGAAGGCTGAACGTGCCCGAGCGGTTTAGGCTTTCAGGATTTTTGTGATATTTACTTGTAGAGTCAAAACAGATCAGAAAACATCACTTATTTGTATATTACACTTTTTAAAGATTACATTTTTGCGGTAACACTCTCAACTTTTACGCGCACGATTACATCACTCAACTTTTTGTTGCTAATTTCATTAAGACCTTCGTCGAGCCAATTCTCTACGTTGAAGCCAGACTTGTCCTTCAGACCTCTTCGCCGAGCCATGCCAGACCCCGAACTCCTAAGTCCCGGCGGACTCTTCACAGCGGCTAAGTCCCGGCGGACTGCGGCCTCTGCTACTGGTGGCTGCTGGTGGGTCCGGCTGGTCTGGGGCGTCTTCAGGATCTGGAACTGGACTGGGCTTGAACTGGCTGGAACTGACTGGAACTAACTAACCTCCTCAAGAATGTTGGGTTTTTATAGTCAGTCCCCGAAAACTCTACTAAATTTTGTTCTGCTAAAAGTGGTCCGTTTCGATGAGAAGCATCGATGAACCTCATGAATGAAATTATGCAGACCTCTGCAATTCTTCATGACTTTTCGTATGGTGTCGTGAGTACACCTCAAAATCGGAAGTCATGAGTTCGAACCCTTGTCGTGAAACTTTAAATTATGTTATAGGAATATCAAAATTATGTTCCTCAAACATTCTCAAAAATGTAGGTCAATAATGAGAAGGTCGAATCCTCCATTGAACAAACATACCAATGAATTTGGTTAAGCCACTCCCTCAATTTCCCCTGTGGAATAACATCGCACATTCATAATTGAAAGCTTAACCATTTTTTGATTGCCTAACAATTGGCGAAATTTAATAAAGGGCTTTTCAGGTGAGGATGACTCATGATCCACACCTGTACATTAGGGTGCCCAGAAAAAATGACCCCCTGCTCCACAAGCGGAAAATGGCTTTTTGGGTTATTTTAAGCATCTGTGTAAATTTTGAGCGAAATTGGGTGAGATTAACCCATTGATACCCGAGCCTAAAGTTGGTGAAAAAAATGTTTTTCATACAAAAATGACTTTTTTAAATCGCTAATAACTTTTCAGGATCGAGTTTTACAGCTTTGGTGTGTTCTACAAAGTTGTGGAACATTAAATTTTCAATGAGAATCTCACATTTGGAAATATTTGGATGGAAGCAGCGCACCGTGCAGACCAAACCGTAAAAAACTTGGGTTTTCCATACATTTTTTCGATTTTTCCCATACAAACTTCACCTCCAAGTATCAATGGGTAAATGATGACCGATTTTGCTCATATTTGGCCCAGAGTCCTAAAATTGGTCAAGGAACAATATTCAGCTTGTGGAGCGAGGTTTTGAGAAAAAGTCCCATATTCTGGGCACCCTACTGTACATAAGCTTAATTATTTGTCGTGCAACGCGAGTCGACGGGTAAAATTATTTATGCTTGCGTAAGCGCGCATGGTCAGAACTGTGGTGAGGTTCGAAAAATGGACAAATTTAATGATTTAAATTTGAGGTCGCTGCAACGCCAAGGCAATGCTGTAGAGCGAATAATTTTATTTTTTGATTTGAATTTATCTTATGTAAAATGTTTTTTTTTTTGTTGAATTACTCGCTATTTTTAGGAAAATACTTGAAAAAGAATACAGTCCTTGTAAAGTGCAAAAACAGACGAACACAAATAGAAAAAAAATAACAGCAAAACACGAGAAAAGAATTTCCACCCGACGTGTCTTGATTTGCTATACTGCCAGTGACAATTATAAGAGCACTGTGTGGGTGTTTGTTCTCACTGTCAGCAGCGAGGGAAGAAGGAGCACCACCTGAATTGATGTCGTCGCATGCCGAGCATTGTCGTGTGAGCAAGTGTTTGTGTGAGGTAAGTGACAGAGAGCGCCATTTATGGCTGTTTGCTGTGTTTGCTCGTCTGATATGGCTCAGTTCCAGTAAAGCTGCGTAAAATCCCTGGGAATTACTTTTATTTGGTGACGAACAGGCTTTTTTATTTCTGCTGTTTTTGTTTTGTTTTTCCTAGGAAAGAATGTATTCAATTGGCGTGGAGAAGGTATCGAGGGGTCTTTAAATTGAATTTGAAGTTTTTCTTTTTAAAATTGTTGAAATATCATGGCTACATCATAGCAGATTGTTGAAAACAAATTTAAGATTTTTTTCAGAATTTTATCATTATTCCACCCCTTGTTCAATCTTATAAGAGAACCTTTCACTCTTTATTAGATCAGGTGGGTTAACTTTGGCTTCATTCAGAACAAGCTCCCTAAGGTGTGCTTTCTTTGTGACATCCTACTAAAGCCAACAGGATTCACTTTGATTAGCCAAAACCCAGGTACAAGATTGATGAGATTTAGTGATTTTCATCTGCCTTACACCAATAAGCTTGATGAATTTGTTCCTCCTAACTCAGAATTAGTTCAAGCCATCAGATATCTTTCCCTTCGAGTTCATAGGTCAACTTTTGATTGTGGCAATTCAAGGCTAAACTTTTTTAATTCCCAGACAAACCAAAGCCGGAACGGAAACGGAAGCAACAGTCCCTTAAGGAGAGACCACCGCACACGTGTGTGAGTTTCTGTCTGTGTGTGTGTTAAGGAGGAAAAACTTTCCCAATCGAGCCCACACCAATTACATTCGATTGATCTGGTGGGCAGGCTGAAACTGAGAGCAAAAGTTTGTCCCAGTTTATCCGGTGTGTGGTGGTCGAATGAGATGGTCGTTTAATTTCCCGCTCTGTCCAATTGCGTGTCGAGAAGAACAACCACGGGAAGTGTTGAAGATGGAAAAAGTTTTCCCTTTTCCCTGGGTGGTGGTGCGTAATCAGAATTCTGATGATAGTCGTTCGCCACCCTCTTGGGAAAATTTGTCTGGTTTTATTGGTTCGCACCAGGCGGAAATTACTTGCACAATGTGGTGTTTTTTGTCTAGTTTTGCGGATTCTCTGAAATTCGTTTGAACTTTCAAGATTTTCAGAATGTCCATTATTTTTCGTGTCTGAACTATCCGTTCTCAACAGCAGTTGAAGTTTTATTTTAAAGTTACCTTTAATACCCAAATAACTTTTAAGTTGTGTTATTTGAACTAAACAAGCCTAAAGTCTGATCTACATCGGGAAACTGCTGCGATCCTACGCTGCGCCGCGATGACAGATCGTCAGCTGTGTGCTATCTTGTGACATTGACCATTTTGGTCGAAAATGAGTTAATGATGACGTTTTGCTATACTTAACAAACACTACAAGATGCTTTAACCCGATTTTGGAAACTTGCTTCCGTTTCCCGGATATCGCAATACACACTTGTGACATAGACCAATTTATCATCAATATGATTGTGCACACTTGTGACACGTCATACATGTTGTAGGAAAATGTGGAAATTTTTTCTTGTTTTTCATAAATTTATGTTGATACACATTTTCTGAAGGCAATGCAATCTTTTGTTTTTGAAAATATACTGATTAAGTCGGTTAAACTATTGATTTAAGTCTATTTTAGTTTGTATGGAAATTCTGTGCACACTTGTGACACGTAGTACAATTTTACTTTCGAAACACACTTGTGACACGTGCTTTTCAGATTTTTGATTACATAATTTACTGTATCTATTAACTGGTGTAACCAAATTAGTTGAAACTTGGAGCGTTTGTTAAGCGATAGTATACGAACCGATTGCTTCAAAAAGTTTGGCTCTACCATTCATAGTTTTGAAAATATTTATCATCAAACTTTAAAAATAGATTTTCTCGAAAAGTACTAAATGGTCGTTGTCACAAGATAGCACACAGCTGACGAGATGTGAAAAATTTTCGTTCTAAATACGCAGACTTTCCTGCGAGTATCTACAATGGGCTGCGTTGATTGCTGTGATTTCCCATTTGGAACTGTCAACGCAGAATTCCTGCGAATATTTTCATTTATTTCAAAATTTAGAACTTGCCACCTGCGGTCTGCGATTTTAGTACATAATCGCTGCACCGCAGTATTGTCATTGTAGAAGATCAGATTGATTTGAATGAGTTTAAAACTTGCGGTTGTATCTGCGATCCTGCGAGTTTCTTATTGTAGACCAGGCTTAACCCGACAAACTTCGTTCTGCCTTTTTTCGTTTGTTGACGTTTTAGCCTTTTTGCTTATTCAGCCTCCTGTGATCAAAATTTGATTTTACGTAACTTTTTCCATACAATTTGACGATACTCCGGAATCGGTTCCAGAGTAGCCAAATTGTCAATTAGTTAGCCTATAAACCTTCCTTGGGCTTATACGAACCCAATGCAGTAAAAAGCGCACCGATCCGTTGTTCCGTATTGAACTGATTCGCGTTCGAAAAAACCATCGACATTTTTTATATATAGGGTAAGGTGGGGCAAGACGACCATATGGGGCAAGAGGAACAATCACTCGTATGGTCGTAATTTTTACAATTTTGATTATTTCCAGTATAAGGAATAGTTGCTAGCAATGCAATTAGTTGATTCTACTACCACATAACCGACAAAACTACGTAAACACCAAGGGGTATAATATTGAATGACGTTTTTTTCAAAACCTCTGTTTTCTTATAATATTTGGAAAGTACAAAATAAGGCTTAGGGTTCGTTTTAAGGATCATTTTATCAAAATGCTTTTTTTCCTAGATCAGTAGTGTCTTACCAATGACTTGCACCCATTATAAAGTATGATTTAACTTTTGGTTATTTTTGTTGGGAGCTTTTGAAAAACTTTGTTCACTTGGGGTAAGTGTACCATAAGTATTTTTAGTATGTTAAAAAATTCGAATTGCTGCAAAATGACAGGATTTATTTTAGAAACAAGATTTTTTCAGCAAGGTTTTCTTAAGATGTCCCCTACACAACCCTTTAAACAGAATGAAGTTTTATTGAGAAGAACTTAAGAAACTTCATAATCCTTTAAAAATCACATTGACCCAATCTCACCCCCCACTGACAGTATTACAATGCAGAGGCGTACTAAGGCCGGGTGTCACCCGGGGCGGGCTGCCCGGTGTCACCCCTCACCCCCCCCCCCCCCTTCTCACACCCCCCCTTTCTAGGTTTAATCCCACCAAACTTATGTCACATGGTATTCTTCTTACAAACTGGAATTCTAAACAATACTCTGCAATGAGCAAAAATCTTGCAATATAAAAAAATACAAATATTTTTAATAATGAAAATAAAACTTTTTATATTAAAACAAAGACTTTTTCAAAAAGTGTTTATAATTTGATTTTTTTCTCATATTCAAATACACGTATTATAATTATCGAAATAATTATATCGAAGAACTAGTTCAAAAAAGAAAATATCATTCAGCTCGGCAATTTTCCTTATAAATAACAGATTTTTTTTAAATGAAAAATTTTCAAATATATATGTTGTGTCATCAAATACACAATACATTATTTTTATCGTTTGATAGTGTTTACACAGAATATTCTTTTCATCAAAATCATTTTCCTTAAAATTTAGAAAGATTAAAAATTCATATACGCTCAACAATCGATACGTAAATTCGATTTTTGTAAATTTTGAATGCTGATTTAAATTCAAATATTTATTTTGAAAAAAATGCGCGGTATTAGTATTCTCTAGAAATTTTGTTAAGATAAATATTTTTTTAATAATTATAAGACATGACATTTGTTCAAGCTTTATACATCTTTTTCCAAAGGCAACAAATTTAATAAAGCAAACTGATTTGATTTAATATACATAATGTATAGCCGTATTTAAAAAACCATCTATTCCATATTTTCCAAAATCTTTGGAAGCTAAAATAATTGTCAGTTTAAACTTAAAAAGAATTAGAATAAATTAAAGCTAAGCAAAATATTTTAAGCGGTTAAGGGTAGGATATTTTGAAACGTAAATTTCCCTGTGTTTTTTTTAGAAAAGACACTTTTAAGTTTTTGCCTTCCTCACCTCACTGAGGCAAGGCTATAAAATCACTCGAAAAATGAACTTCTTAAATACGACTCCTAGATATACCTTCACGTATACCTATCGACTCAGAATCAAATTCTGAACAAATGTCTGTGGGGATGTGTGTAGACATGATTTTTTTTCCACACGATTATCTCAGAACTGGCTGAACCGATTTTCGCCGGATCCGCCTTATTCTGTTCGTTTTGGGGTCCCCTAAGACCCTATTAAATTTTATTCTGTTTAATGAAGTACTTTTCAAGTTATGCCATGAAAAAGTTTTTTTGTAGCTACAAAAAAGGGTGATTTTTGCATAACCTCCAAGGCCGGGTCTTTTTGCTTACGCGCGAGAGTCGCAGCATGCGTAGGAATTTTGGTCTGAGCGGGGGATTGGCAGCCACACCCCCTTGCATGCATATCGCCCGGTTGCCACATTGCTTAAGCAGTGTCTGCGTCTCTTCTGGAAAAAATCTGTATAAATTATGCTGCTGAATACATCATTTTGTCTCGACCAAGCTTCCCTGCACCGTGCGGTACACGCGGTTCACTTGCACCTCGGGTTTGCTTTGCGCCTGCTTTGTTCGGTTTACACCCGTACCCGACTCACACGAACCGAGGGTATTTTGGTTCATCGTACCAGCGCACCACGACACTCTCGGTTCGCCGCGTCGGTTTTGTGTCTGGCACTCACCCATGGCATGAACCCGGTGTATGATCCAAGGTGCTTCACTCGATACGAGCCGAGGTACGTGCCGTGGTACGCGCTGGCGGTACAAAACGGGTTCAATACCACGGCGCGTACCACGGCACACTGGGTTCATGCCATGGGTGAGTGCCAGACACAAAACCGATGGGGCGAGCCGAGAGTGTCGTGGTGCGCTGGTACGATGTACCAAGATACCAATACATAAATGGGTTCAGGCACGTACCGAAGCTAGAAAACCAAACCCGCGGTGTGCGTTGGCACTGGCGCATGGGAAGCTTGTGGTACGTTCGTTTGATGGCTAGTTCGGCACTGAGTGCCGCACTCAGAGCTGTCAAAGTGTTTCTTTGAAGAAACTCGCGCTAGTTCCGCACGAGTTTCGCCGCCATCTTGGAACTGAAACTCTAGTGCCGCACTCGATATTTTTTCAGTTTCATGCGAGTTCCATGCACACTGAAAAAGAATGTTCGTTTGAACTAAAACTGGCACCGACGAGTGCGGCACTCAGTGCCACACTGGCTGTTCAAACGAACGTACCATTGGTCTCGACAAAGATTTACACGAACTTTTTACTGAAATATATAACTCATGAGACTTTTCTCCTTTATTTTGGAGAGTTGGTAAAAAAAAGAATTGAAAATTGCTGTTCAAGTAAAATCAATAATTATAAAAAAAATGAAAAAAATAAATAAAAAAAAACTCTTTAATTAATTTGTAAATACAACCTAAATACAACATGAATGCGAGGAAGGCACCAACCACCTTAAGGTGGATTAAGTAACGTTTTTTTTTCTAAGAACTCCAGATCAAAAAAAAACATTTTTGGACTTAGGGGAACAGCATCTAATTCCAGCGTGCCTCTAATGTTGCCATGTCAGCACTTTGACATTCAATTACAGCTCATTAAAAGCGTTTTCAACAGAAATCGAGTGATAAATAGTAAACATACGAGAATTTCCCCTACTTCAAATTTCTAGGATCATTTAGACATTCTTACAAATCAAAAAAGAAAAAAAAGAATCGTCCAAATTGATTGAATTATGCACAAGAACCAGCGAGTAGAAGTTGCCGTTGGGCGTCCGTGTAAGTTTGACATGCGTTGGGTGTTCCAGTGTTAACATAAAACTTCAAATTGTAAAATTTGTTAATCAAATAAAAATGCTCAATAATTTTCTATAAAGTTATCAAAATAATGAAAACGGAAAAAACAAAAAGAGTAATTTTTTTCAACTATCAATGAATTTTATTTCAACCAATAATTTTATTTTATTTTTTTTTTTGCTTTAAATATATTTGTTCATTTAAAAAAAACAGTTTGTTCAAAAAATCTTGAAATGGTTTAACTTTTTAAAATACATATTTAAAAGTTTGTGAAAATATTTTTGATGCATGTTTTCCCATCAATCAAAACATCAGAATTTAAAAAAGTGGTTAACACTGAATCCAAATACTTGAGACATTTTGCCTTGAATTTTCCTTGAAAAGCGTTAATTAGTTTCATTCATAATTTGTTTAATTTTGCTGAAACATTATATAGAATCATTCCGAGGACCCCAGACAAATCATAAGTATTGATGAGGGAAGTTTAGAAAATTAGTTTCCCTTTTTTAAAAAGCATATTTTCAAAATTAAAATATGAATGAACTCATTTCTGATTTTCATGGAAAATTCGAGAAAAAATGTCTGAAGTATTTTTTCAGTGTTAAGTGCATTTTTGGTAGATATTCAGATTTTTTGATTTATTGATATCTTGCCTAACTTGGTGCGTGCTAGTTCACATAAAATCAAAACAACTAACAACCTAGTTCGATATTTAAATTTGAAACTCTTAAATGATCTAAAAAGTGTTGTCCCTGTTGAGAATGAAGTCTACATTTTCCCCAGACGACGGTTCCTATTCAGTGATGGAGTAGTGTCGTGACCCATGAGCTGGTTCTCACAGTGATGTTCTCCTGGAGATTCGATAAGTGTAACTCGCACTCGAGGCGTTTACAATTTTCGTCCAATGGCCCGTAACTATTCAACCTTGAATGAATGGACATGGTCTTCTGAATCCTGCTACTTAATCTGGAACTTAACACCGGTCGTGGTTCTTTTTTAAGATTTTGTGTATCTGGACACCAGACCCAAATCAAACTGGATAGGAGTTAAAATGTTTTGGAAATAGAAAAAGAGGTAATCTTCAAAACAATACTATGAAAATAATTTTTCATGAGCGTAGACTTGGCCCCGCCTAGTGAGTAACACTGGGTACACCAACTTGCCATCGGGCATCGCTATCACAAAGGTTGAGGTCTACTCGGTCGTAACACGGATGTCCGCTCCGGATGTGAGTAATTCTGATGAAGCCATACCCGATTGTGTTGCCGATGAAGATCGGCCGGTAACTGCAACGAGCGCAAGGAGAAAAAGTTCAAACATTCGCGCGGGGACCATCGCCGGCACTCAGAAACATCCAGCGGTCTTCGGGACCATCACAACTCGTTGAGTTCGTCCTCGCAGTCGTCATCGGGAGTAGTGGTGGGAGTAGCAGCAGGTACGGAAAGGGTGGACGGCAAAGGACAACGTGAATATGCCCAAGAGCACCGATGCCACCGGATGCTTGAATTTGTCAATTTTGGCTTGACTCACTTCTTGTTTAGTTTGCTGCTACTTCGATGTTGCTACATCCTTGTCCAATCGATCGCGCCTAACTGCCCCTGTTCTAGCACCGGCCGCCACCTTAAACCTCCAGGAACTTATCATTGAACTCGTTAAGCAAGCCGCCAAATGTGATGCGCCTTCCAGCAGATGCAAGTTGATACCGCAATAGTCTTCTCGGGACACAGCTTGGCCCAGATTTCCTGAGCTAGGCTGGCCATAACTTTGAATTTGTTTTCCAATCCGAGTTCGCCTCAGCCTGCTGCAGCTTGGATATTATTTCTGTCGTGCTCTTTGTTTTCGTTCAACTTGTTTGTAAACAAG
Source organism: Culex pipiens pallens (assembly GCF_016801865.2). Classification (NCBI taxonomy): domain Eukaryota; kingdom Metazoa; phylum Arthropoda; class Insecta; order Diptera; family Culicidae; genus Culex; species Culex pipiens. Next base: position 43,494,417 of record NC_068937.1, on the reverse strand, counting down.
GGCAGTCTGCTATGACAACTGAGAAAAACACTGAAACAAAAATCATGTAGGATTCGTACATGCGCGTAAATATGGATGCACATACGGATGAACGTATGCTATAAATGACATATATTTCAAGTGACCACCTCGTGGATCCACCGTAAAACGATGGAATATAAACTCAGGATTCTTCACCCACGTCAAACCGCAAATTTTAACAGCCAAATTAAAAAAAAATGCGAGGAAAAACTAAACAACATTTCAACCAACGAAAAAGTCATCCACATGCTTGAGCACTGAGTTGAAAAACATCATCAAGAAAATTTGAATTGTCAAGCTATCTGAATCACAGATTGCTTGATATTTGTATTCGAACACGAATTTTCTTGCAAAAAAACAGAAGAAGAATACAAACGTAAACACTCAAAAAGAAAACTATATCCAGCCGTCCCGTCCCAGGTGTTGGACTGTTGTAGTGTTATCAGTGGGGGGAGGTGGGGCAAGACGACCATATGGGGCAAAAGGAACAATCGCTCGTACAGCCGTAATTTTTAACAATTTTGATATTTCCAGTTTGAGGAATTGTTGCTAGCAATGCAATTAGCTGATTCTACTACCACATAACCGCCAAAACGACGTAAACACCACGGGGTATAAGATTGAATGACGTTTTTTTCAAAACCTTTGTTTGCTTATAAAGTACAAAATAAGGCTTAGGGTTCGTTTTAAGGCTCATTTTATTAAAATGGGAAAAAATACGCATCGTTGCAAAAACATATTTTATTGGGATATTAATGCATAAAAGCACTTAAAAACTGATAATAAGTTATTTAAAATGTTCATACAAAATATAGCGGTAAGCGTCTGTACTCCATGTTAGGGGCGGCTTACTGCAGGTAGAGTAAGGACCCTCTCCCCCCTCCTCCCCCCCCCAGCGTCTGTGCCCCAGGTTAGGGGCGGCTGACTAACAGTCCCAGTGCCAGGGTGGGACCGACGACAGTGCCAGGGTGGGACTCTAAACAGTCCTGGTACGACGGTCCTCCGGCGAGACAGGGGGTTGGTGATGGCTACACGCACCCGCCGTAAAACAGTAGTGCAGAGAGCTCCAGATGCGAGCCTATCCAATCGCCGACCCAATTTTCAGTCTCTCTGCAGGTCTCTCAACTTCGATGGGAGCAACCGCATTCTTCACAACGAATAATTCCTTTGTGGATCATCGATCAGTGAGGTACTCCTGGATATTAGCTCCTGAAAAGTGCTTAAAAAGTGCTAAAATGCCTCACGGCAAGAAAAAGAGGCGGTCCTCACCAGCAGGATCGGCAGATTTGAAGAAGCTAAAGAATGCCGAAGCGCTACCTGCAAAGCCAGGCAGTTTGAGCAAGGACGCTCAAAATTCGTCTGGAAACCAGTTCGCTACCCTCCCTGTGGACGTGAGCGAGAAGGAAGAATTTGAACGACGGGAAAAGTTGCTACCCATTTTTGTGAAAACATCGTCTTCGGATACGGTGCGAAAGTGGCTGACCGGGTTTATCAAATCTGGTGCTTTATGAGCTTCCATTCGCTTGTGTGCTGATGGACTCAAAATTCTGCTACCTACCAGAAAGGTTTACAACTACGTTCGGGATTTCTTGAACAACACAAAGGTTGAATACTACAGCCATGACGATCCAGGTAAACGCCCCATGAAACAGGTCCTCCGAGGCCTGTACGACATGGATGTGAGTGTGCTGAAAGAAGAGCTCAAAACTCTTAAGTCGAACGTGATCGAAGTCTTCAAGATGACGAGACACAACAAGGACATCAAGTATCGTGATCAACTGTACCTGGTTCATCTCGAGAAAGGATCGACAACGCCGTCTGAGCTGAAAGCAGTTCGGGCAATTTTCAACATCATAGTGACTTGGGAACGTTATCGTCCAGTGCACCGTGACGTGACACAATGTTCGAACTGCTTGCAGTTTGGCCATGGAGGAAGGAACTGTTTCATCAAGAGTCGTTGTGCAACCTGCGGAGGTGAGCACAAAACTCAAGCTTGCGAAACAATTAACGAGAACATCGAAGCGAAATGCTTCAATTGCGGCGGCGACCATTCTACCAAGAATCGGAGCAGCCCAAAACGTGCTGAGTTTTTAAAAACTCGGCAGCAAGCGACGACGAGGCACCAACCAAATCGTCGCAAAACACCACCAGCATACACGGACGTGGATTTTCCTGCTTTGGCATCACCAGGAGCAGGATCTGTTCGAGTGGTTCCAAATCTGCAGCCATAGAGTTATTTACGTGCGCATGTACTGTGTGTACGTACACGAACAAAAGTGAGGTTAAATTTTGTCCGACCAGCAAAATCAAATGGTGCGCTAGTGTGCGTACGCGAAACGTCATAAAGCTCTATTGCCGTTGAATCAGCGGCAAAAAGTTGCAGAGAATACAACACCTCCAGGCTTCAGTCAGCAACCGAGGGAAAACCAACCAGCATCAACGGGAGAAGGCAGCAGTGACCTGTTTTCACCGAAAGAACTTCTGAACATTTTCATCGAGATGACAACAACACTGCGTGGTTGCAAAACTCGCCAGGAACAAGTAAGAACGCTTGGAGCATTCATCTTAAAATACAGTTCGTAGTTTACTCGTTCTAGTGATTTTGAATATTTCAATGCTGGGTGAAATGGCGAAGCGCGTGATTGGGTGGTGGCCAGTCAACGACAGAATGTGCCGGTTGAGAATCAAGGGCCGATTCTTCAACCTGGGCATCATCAACGTGCACAGCCCGCACATGGGAAGCGACGCCGATGACAAGGATGCTTTCTACGAGCTTCTTGACCGCGAGTACAGGAAGTGTCCAAAACACGACGTCAACATTGTCATCGGTGACTTAAACGCTCAAGTCGGCCAGGAGGAGGAGTTTAGACCGGTTATTGGGAGGTTCAGCGCCCACCAGCAGACGAACGAGAACGGCCTACGACTCATAAATTTCGCTACCTCCCGAAACATGGCCATACGTAGTACCTTCTTCCAGCACACCTCCCTATACAAGTACACCTGGAGATCACCAAACGACACGGAGACGCAAATCGACCATGTTCTCATTGATGGTCGGCACTTCTCGGACATAATCGACGTCAGAACCTACCGTGGTGCGGACATCGACTCGGACCACTACCTGGTGGTGGCGCTAACGCCCAGGAGTTGGACACTCAGCACGCCGTGCGTGCTCCGAAAAAAACAGCCGCGCACTGTTCGCGCACCCTTCGCGCACTCTCGCGCATCATCACGCATCATTATCGAGAAAGAATGGCTAAAAACTTGGCAACACTTCTACAAACGTCATATTAAGTGATGTTTACAAACAAACTTGAGCGTGATTGGAGTAACTCCACTGTTCCTCGTGGGACGGAGCGGTCCCGCCGTTTACTTTATTTACTAGCGTCGTACGAGGTCTTGGCCAGGCCCGAAACGCTGTCCTTCGGCGCACCCAAACTGGACGGAATCGTGGGCAGTTTGAACTGTTTGTCGCCGGGCTTAGCGTCATATAAAAGTTCAACCCGATGGTGGTGTCTTTACCGGTTCCTAACGCCAGTTCCTCTTCCTTCAGCGGACTTCCAAACCCGGAACATTTTTTTTCGGATCGACAAGCTCAGCTCAATGTTAGTAAACAATCTCGACTTTTTCCTCTTTTGACATTTCAAAATTAAGTGGTGCCAGTTTGGGAGAAAAAGTGTTGTGACAGTTCAGGGCGTGAGTTGTGTGCGCGCACACCGCCAGCACCGTCACGCACCATGTTTCACTCTGAACACAAACCCTCTTTCCGAAAACCGTGTAGAAAGTCTAACCCCTTGCTAACGCCTGTCTTAGGTCAACAAGATCCGGTACCGTCGCCCGCAGCGGTATAATCTGGAGCGGCTCAAGGATCCTGAGTTCGCTACCCAGTACGCGCGGGAACTCGAAGCCGCGTTGCCTGACGAGGGTGAGCTCGCCGAAGCCCCTCTGAAGGCCTGCTGGAGCCATATGGAAGCAGCCATCAACGCAGCGGCATCGAGCGCCATCGGGTACGTGGACCGAGTTCGACGGAACGGCTGGTTCGACGAGGAATGTCAGACGATTTGGGACGAGAAGAAAGCAGCGCGGGGCAAGTGGCTGCTGCACAACACCCGTGGGAACAAGGAGTCGTACAAACAGTTGCGAAGACAGCAAATCCATCTCTTTCGGGAAAAGAAGCGCCGCCTGGAAGAGTTGGAGTTCCAGGATATGGAGCAGCTGTATCGCTCCAACGAAACGCGTAAGTTCTAGAAGAAACTCAGTCAATCCCGGACTGGCTTCATGCCGCGAGCCGAAATGTGCCGGGATAAGGACGGAGGAAACTTGACGGACGAGCGTGAGGTGATCGAAAGGTTGAAGCAGCACTTCGACGAGCACCTGAACGGCCCAGAGGTGGAGTACGGGGGAAAACGACGTCAGCGGTATGGTGGACGGCGAGGACGAGCCAGCACCCACGATGAGGGAAATTAAGGATGCCATCAAGAAGCTCAAGAACAACAAAGCAGCGGGTAAGGATGGTATCGGTGCTGAACTCATCAAGATGGGCCCGGACAAGCTGGCGGCCTGTCTACACCGGCTGATAGTCAAGGTCTGGGACACAGAACAGCTACCGGAGGAGTGGAAAGAGGGAGTAATATGCCCGATCTACAAGAAAGTTGGAATGTGAATGTCGCGAGTACCAGATCCCGACGCACTCCCTGTTCATCGATTTCAAAGCCGCGTACGACTCGGTCGATCGCGAAGAGCTATGGAAGATCATGTACGAGAACGACTTTCCCGGGAAGCTGATCAGACTGGTGAAATCAACGATGGACGGGGCACGGTGCAGCGTGAAGATTTCGGGGTGATGCCCGACCCGATCGAATCACGCAAGGGACTGCGACAAGGCGACGGTATCTCCGGCCTTTGTTTCAACATTGGGCTTGAAGGTGTCATGAGACGGGCGGGCTTCAACATGCGGGGCACGATTATCAACCGGTTCAGACAGTTCATCTGCTATGCCGACGACATGGATATTGTCGGCAGGACGTTCGAGGAGGTGGCCAGGAGGTACACCGAATTGAAGCGGGAAGCAGAGAAGGTTGGATTGAATGGTGAATGTGGCGAAGACGAAGTATCTGCTGGCAGGAGGAACCGAGTCCCTTAGGGCTCGCATAGGACCGAGCGTGACGATTTCGAGGTCGTGGAGGAGTTTGTGTACCTCGGATCGTTGGTGACGTCGGACAACAACTGCAGCAGGGAAATTCTGAGGCGCATCATCACCGGTAGTCGTGCCTACTACAGACTCCACAAGACCTTACGGTCTGGTACCCTTTCCCGACGTGCAAAGTGTACCATGTACGAAACGCTGATAAGACCCGTTGTCCTCTACGGGCACGAGACGTGGACGATGCTCGAGGAGGACATGCAAGCGCTTGAAGTTTTTGAACGACGAGTGCTCAGGACGATCTTTGGTGGTGTACGTGAGAACAACGCATGGAGGAGAAGGATGAACCACGAGCTGCCGCAACTCTACGGCAAGCCAAGCATTCGGAAAGTCACCAAGGCTGGCCGGATCAGGTGGGCCGGACACGTCGCGAGAATGCCGGACGCGCCAATCGAACCAGACTATCAATCCGGTGAAGTTGGTGTTTTATTCAGAGCCGGTTGGAACGCGGCGGAGGGGGCGCAACGTGCGAGATGGTTAGACCAAGTGGAGGAAGATCTTCGAAGTGTGGGAGTTCCGAGTCGGAATTGGAGAGTAGCAGCCCGAGACCGAGTTCAGTGGCAGCGCATCTGGAGACAGTTCATGACCCGGGGGTAGTCTGAGCAGTAAAAGTAAAGAGACGAGTTGTTCCTTTTAATTCCGCTATATATTTTTAATATCTTGACAGATAAGTATTTCGTCTACTACTTGCAGACTTCATCAGTGTATTTGACATTAATGACAATTGTGCAGGGTTGGATCGCAAACAGTAGGAGCCCAGCTGTAAAACAGAAATATAAAGTCCAAAAACAGCTGCAAATCGGTTGTAAAAGCGCTTTTGGTGCAATTTTGAAAACTGTTTAGCTGTTATGCGTTGCACTAAATGCGCTTATAGTGCTGAATAATTTCCTGTTTTAGTGCTGTTTGGTTACTTGGGCAGTCACAGCGAAGGAGAAACGTGATTTTATCTCGCAATAAGCAATACCAAAAGCTGCGCAAAGATCTGGCCTACACACCACTGATGTTTGTTATAATCGCATTAGTGGCGAAAATGCCTCAAAAAGTTAAATATGTAAAAAAAAAAACTTTTCACGGGTTAAATCCCATTTAAACTTATTCCTGCTACCGGCATGCCAGTTTTCAACCAAATTGGCTGAAATTTGGGCTGGAGGCTCTATTTTTAGTACTCTTCCGGGCAATCTCATATACCTTTTGATCTTAGCATTTTTTTATTTTGACCCGGGCTAATGCAGAGTTTTAGAGATCTTCATATTTGGCTTTTCAGTCCGTCGAATAAAAGTAACAACCGTTTCCCTTCGTTTTCCTTGGTAACGAAGAGAAACGGTTGTTACTTTTATTCGACGGACTGAAAAGCCAAATATGAAGAAAATTTAAATTTGACAGTCGTTGCGAAAAAGTTTTAGAGATCCTTACAAAAAAAACTTTCTAAAACAATCGCTACTATTACTAGGGAAAGCGAAGGAGGATAGGAAAGCTTAAATATATATCTCATTATCTTGAACCTATGATAAACGATTTTTTTTCATTGAATCATCATTGGAATCAACCCTTGAATTTTTTTTTTCTTATCATATATTTTGTTTGTGTTCAGCTTGTTAGGCTGGTACCGAGGCTGGTACCGAGGCTGGTACAAATGTTATTGAAAGTTTTTGAAATCACATATTGCTCGAAGTAATTTTCAACAAACTTTTCATACGAAAGGGCTTTGTAGAAAATATAGAGTTGCTTTGGAGAATTTGAACGGTTCGCGTCGCGGTCAACAAGCCGGATTTTCGTTGCCGTTTCCGTCTTTGTTTCCCCCCCGATTGTGTGTATATTTCGACCCGGGTGATTTCGCGATGGTTTGACAGTTGCTTTGGAGAATTTGAACGGTTCGCGTCGCGGTCAACAAGCCGGATTTCCGTTGCCGTTTCCGTCTTTGTTTCCCCCCCGATTGTGTGTATATTTCGACCCGGGTGATTTCGCGATGGTTTGACAGTTGCTTTGGAGAATTTGAACGGTTCGCGTCGCGGTCAACAAGCCGGATTTTCGTTGCCGTTTCCGTCTTTGTTTTCCCCCCGATTGTGTGTGTTTTTCGGTCCGTGCGGTTTCGCGTTTTATTTGGTTTTATCTTTCCACAGCCGGCTGTCTAAGATTGAATCATTTATGCTAAACTTAACACCAAATAACCGGGAATAATCTCATCCGCATCCTCCGACTGTTTGCCTTGAGAATGCATAATACATCACATCATTAAACAAAATTTATTGATTATTGGGTCGCATCATCATCCTCTATGATGAATCCTGGCCATTACCCTTTCCCACTAACAAAATCCCAAGTAGAAGTAGTTTTCCGGCACACGTGGGGGTGTGGATATCGTATAGAACCCACCCTTGGTAGCAACCTGTGCTAACTAACATTCCCGTCCCAATCCCCCCGAGATCTACAAACTGACATGGCGGGCGCCGTTGGTGGCCAATGACTGTTACCTATTTGCTTCAGATCTAGTTTTAATGACCTTGATGTTTTATCTTTTCAACGCATTCATACATGCTGTTGATAAGGGAAACACCATTAGATCGTTTAAGCGTATGGTCAGTTGTATTGATAGGATATTACGGTCCTGTTCAGCAACGGAGAAGGACAACCATGGGTGGTCTCTCATGCTCATGCTCATGCTCATATTCAGATTTTTTGATTTATTGATGGGAAATCATACATCAGTAATATTTGCACAATTTAAAACAAAACAAACATCTAAAGACATTTACGAGATCTGAATCTTTTTGTAATAAATTTTTATTTTATGAAATAATTTAAAAAAACTTTTGAAGAAGTATTAAAAAATAAATCAATCCACTTTAATTTTTTTTATCAAGCTGTTTTTTTTAGAATCTATTATAATGGATTTCAATTCAAGAACAGAATGTTGAAAAAATCACTGATTTTTCAAAAATTATCTTACTGTTTTCAGAAAACTTTTTTTTTGTTCTTAAGACTGAAGGTAGAGGTAGATTCACCTTTCAATATTTGTCAATATATCAATGTTGCCTTGACTTGAAAACATTCACAAAAAGAATTTAATCAACTTAGTTTTTTTAATTGCTCTCCTCAGGTATTGAAAGGATTTTCACGCATCTTTGTATTTGTAACTTTAATATTGTAAAAAATCTGATTTTCAAATGAACAAATATATAAATTTAATATTTAAAGCTTTATTTTAACACTGGAACACCCATTGCATGTCAAACAACTTAATTCATTTTATTTATTTAATTTCAGAAAAATAAGTATTTTTTTCATTTTTCAAGAGAGTGCCCATTAATGGGAACACTTGCAGAATTTGAAAAAAATAGACAAATAATAGTTGAGATATAACCTTGCTGACAAAAAACATTGAGAAAAAACTTCTGTTGAAAAATGAAAGGTACCGTCAGTGGGGTGACATTGGGTCTGGGGGGTGAAATTGGGTCAAAGTGATTTTTTACGGATTTTACTATTTCTCAGGTTCTTCTCAATGAAAATGAATTCTGTTGAAACGGTTGTGTAGGGGACATCTTAAGATGACTTCGCTGAAAAAATCTCGTTCCTAGAACAAATCCTGTTATTTTGGCAGCTGTCTTAATTTAAGGTACGTTTTTGGCAAAAAATGACCTCTCGAAAAATCATTTTTCTAATATTTTTGATAGAATTGCTCGAAAACTTCCCAAATGTTTGAAAATCTCCACTTCAAACATTGTAGCGTGTCAATACGATTCCCTCGAACAAGAAACACTGTTGGATGACTTGTTTTTACCATATCGTTGTATTTGAGCATCATTTTCGTTTCATTTGACCCAATGTCACCCCCTCTAAGGGGTTAGATTGGGTCAATTTTCAAACAATTGGCATTTAAGGTAGTGTTCATCAAAATCCACCATATTTTGGGAAAATGTTAGTAAACTATCTAAAAACAAATCTACGTTGAAAGATTTTCGATGTTATTTAAATTGTTTTTGTTATTAAGAAAATACGAGAGGTGTATCGTTTTTTGACACATAGTCACTCCCACTGACGGTATTTGTAAAAAACATGAAAATACCTTTGTTATTTTGAATTTTAAAATTTCCAAAATCTTAAGTAAGAGAATTTCATATCTTTTCAAATCAACAAAAATGTACATACTTGGGACTACTTTAAAAAAAATGCATTGGTCCTTTATTGCCTTTAACTTAAAAATAATGCTGTTTTTAGTAAATTTCTTAAAACTTTACAATAGCTAAGTTTACTATATAATTATTTTGAAAATAAAAACAACAAAAAAATGCTCTTGAAAGTGCTATGAGTACATCCTAATATTTTTTTAAAATCGCATTTTGTATCATACCGCCATGACATTTTTTGACTATCTCTTTCATAAAATCATGTGTTTTTGATTATCTTAAATTTACTATAATCTAAAACAAAAAAAATCGAATACAAGGATTTTCATATAATCTAGAAGCACGGCAACAATACGAGCAAAGATTGCGCATTCTGTATTTTAATGTAATTGCCGATTACTCTACCTTTTTTGATTTACGGTGTTGTTTTTCAACTAAATTGCATGTGAAAATATCAAAATGGTTTTTGTGACAAGTAGTTTAATGATTCGTTAGTTTATATTTTTAATTGATCATAATTTAGGATATTTGTTCAAATATCCAACGTTTTTGTCATGGATGCTTTTTTTGTTTATTTCAATTATAATAGGGTTTGAAAAGGTCTTACTCTACTTACAATTTTTGTAAGGACAGTTGCTAAAATTATACAGAGACTTGCAGGCTGGTCTTAAGATTACTGTGGAATCCGGCCCATTTAGGATTCTTCTTATGAAGTTGTTTAGGAAAATGACGAATAAGTGCTTTTATAAACAAGAATAATAAAAAAATATGAAATTTAATAAAAAAAAATGAGAAACTACAATTACATTTTAATACCTAATATATATATATGAGTATTCGGAAAATATTGAATAAGCATTAGCACATTTTCCAAAAAGATTTATTAAACGTTAAAAACTAAAAATATAAGTGAAGGGAAGATAATGGAAAAAATGTATTTCCTTTGTTGAAACATAGATTCTAACTATATTCAAAAAGTAAATTTTATTATTTTAAAATCATAATTCTGTGGACCCCTTCGGATCTGCCTGACAATTTTTAAAATTAAATTTAAAACATGACCGTTAGTGCTCAGTCGAAGGAAAGTTCGATAGAACAATTTCATTGAAACAAAAATAATAAACAAATTTAAATTAACCTGACAAATGGCGATATTTTTAAATCTATATTTTGCAAATAATATCTCGAATCATGTGTATCTATCTGAAATCAAAACTATCTAACAAGTAGGAGTTACAAATTTTAATCATTATAAACAAAAAAAAATCATAATCCTAATAAATGTTGTTTAGGAAACGAATTCGGATTTTTCGTACCTATTCGAAATTGTCGTTAAATTTCCCATCAAAATGATTATTTTCATGTTAAATTCTACTACCCGAATAACAAAAAAAAGATGATACAATTATATTTCATTTAATTTGTATGTTTATTCCTTATCTTTTTTATCTTTTATTAATAATTATGAAATGATAAAATTTGGTACAAAAAATAGTCAAAAATCTAATTAAATACATTTTTTAAGAATTTTCAATTTTAAATACTCTCTGTCAATTTAATGAAAAAGAAAAACAATGGTAACGTTAATATTGTTTTGTATCTCTCATTATTGCCTAGTAAAGATTTAGCTGGAATATTTATTTATTGAAAAAGCGTGTGTTTTCTTCCAGTCAGATCGTTTAGATTTAGAAAAAAAATATTTGGATCTTTTTCTACAATTAAACACTGAATTTCGAAAAACATCATAATATGCATTGTTTTGCAAAACATAAATTTCTCTGATGTAATTTTTGATTAAATTATTTTTTTAGATTTTGTTGTTGAAATGTATGTTTCAATATTCATTCAAATTGAAAAGAGTTGTAAATAAAATGTTTCTTTACAAAAGGGATTTCTGTACAAACATATTTGTAAAATTGAAAAAAAGATTACTTTCCAAACATCTTTAATTCGGTGAAACAAACCTTAACCTTAAATGAATTTAAGTATCGAATTGAATAACAATTAATTTTTGCACAGGAAATTTTATTAGAAGGAAATTTATGAAAAGGGATTGAGACGGACGTAAATCTTGTTAAATATTAAAATTTAAAACATTTAATTAAATCTAAAAATCATATCAAAGGTTGTGCAAAATGTAAATACTAAAGAATAATAAATATAATCAAATATTGTTCAAAATGTTAAACACATTTTTAAACGCTTTTCTTAATCGTGCACGAAAGATCGGTAAAATGTAACCAAAAAAACATCAGTCCGTTCGGTGAAACACCGATTTCATTTCTACACTTTCAGATGTAACTTCATACGTCGAAAAATGGCTTGTCTCATTTCGTAGAGTAACAATGTATGTAAGCAAAACGATATAAAATAATTTAAGTGTTGCTAACAATCAAACTCACAAAAAAATCTTCAACTGATTATTTTTTTTAAGTTCAAGGGCAATTTTCTCTTGCGTGTTTCGGCTCTGGGTGATGAAAGTTCGCAAGCGAAAAAGTTTTTTTGGCGATTACTCCATCCCTGATTGTCATTAAAATAATTTGCCGTTTTCTGCACCCTTTTATTAGCTTCCAGTCTTGATAGCAAACAGTTGTTTTATAAATTTATCAATTCAAAGTGTTTTTTTTTTATTATTTTTGCTTTCAATTGAAACATTGCCGAAGATAACAAAAATAAACCCACATTCCGAGAAAATTTAAAAAAAATCAAACTCAAGAGTGGTTTGTCAAAAGAACATTTTTATGAGAAAACATTTTCCATTTAACTCTTTTTATAAGCTTGTACATTAATAATATAGGGGTGACACCCCTTACATATTAGTATCTTTATCAAAATTTCTTTATTTGATGATTGGGTGTCACCCCTGAAAATTAAATTTTTGAAGTATTTAGTCTTCATATAAACATGCACTTTTACTAACTGTGAATACTTAACTTCATCATTATAAGTATACTATGTAAACATATTCTAAAACATGAGTATTACTTTTGGGTGTCACCCCCATCTAAAATGAATGTTTCAGAAAATTTAACTTGTATGTTTTGTTTATATTAGTTAGATACTTGATGATTTTTTTATGAACATATTTTAGGTCAATTATATTTTTTTCTTCGTCCGAGTCAGGTGTCACCCCATCAGCTCGGGTGTCACCCCAAGATGGGTGACACCGGGGCGGGCCGCCCCCGCCGCCCCCCCCTTAGTACGCCACTGTTACAATGCATCGTATATAGTTTGTTTCTGCATTTTTGGTCAAAACGGCTTTTTAATCTTAAAAAAATTGACCGACCTTGAGCAGAGTTGACGGAATAAATCTTTTAATAAAAAATTACTACAAATTAATTAAAAATTGTAATATTACATCTAGAAATGGGTACATTTTTTATGTCAGATTTTTTTTTACTTTTAAAACTTTTCCAGGGGTTTGCCACTTTTTCACTTTAAATTGAAGTAATATTACATCATAAAAATGGTTTTATTACAGCTACAAATTTTATACCTTAAAAATTTACACAACTTTTAACTGTGTAGTCATACGAGATGAATATTTTTCATCTTCAAACTAAATCGTCATACACAAAAATCTTCACATAATTGTCCATTTAAATATTAATGACAAACTAAAGTGTCAAGCTAAAAAATTGTTTAAGTTATGAAAGAAAATAATTTTATAGGTTGCTCAAATGGATACTAATGATGCAAACGATGCACACAAATTAAAACAAAAATATCAAATGGTTGATTCGCTTACAGATATGTTGTAACTAAGTTCAAAGGATTACAGAATATTATGACAGTGGACAATTTGTTTTTATTTTCATTCTTAGATGCAACATTGTTTTTCACGAAATATTTTTTTTTCTAAATACTTATATTCTTATAAATTGCAACATTCGTGTATTTTCAAAATATAGCATATTGTGTAAAAAATTGCGTCTTTTTTACTAATAATTTTAACACAGTGAAAATCTTTACAAAATATTGCGTCGCTTGACACCAATGTTGCAAATAAGCAAAACGATTATTTGGAAAATAATTTCGTAGAAATGACTGGATTTATCACTAAAATTATAATGCAGTGATAATCTTAACAAAATTTCGCATTGTTAAAAAATTGTTTAATTTGAGCAATTTTCAAGAAATAAGATATTTTGAAAAATGTTGTGTTAAAGACTAGAAATTGTTGATTAGCAAAAATCCATTCGATATAACGCGTCGTTTAAAACCATTTTTGCGAATTAAAAATAAAGCATTTTTGTTCAAGGTACGGTATTTTGTCATTATTTTTTTTCAAGTCATCCTAAACCTGCCTAATTTTCAAAAAAATATGGTAAAGCAATTCTTTTAAGTTTATGAAGATTTTTATTGGTTATCTTATTTTTATCGTCGGATAACAAAACCATCGACGATAGTATTAAGTTTGTGATGTTTTTTTTTTGGTTTTGTAGTGTATTTCCGAATTGGAAACACTCTTTACAATATTGCATGAATTGATATTAAAAGAAAAAAAAACTCAATGTGTTGGCATTTAATTTCACTTCCGAGAAGGGGTGACAAAACTCTCTGCAACGTTTTCCTAATCTAATCTAATCTAATCTAATCTAATCGAACACAAGCGCAGCCAGTCCGAAGAAAGCATCCGGGAAGAACTTATGGTTAGATTACGCCTCAAGTTCTTTCTTGTCATTATTAATGATTGCAGTACTTTCGAGAACCCCCGAAATGTATTACACTCACTAAAGCGGCCCGGCCTACTGCGTTGCATTAACCGCAAGAGACAGATTCTATGAACGGAACCCACATTTCATGGAATCATCAGGGGAAGAAGAAGAAGTGAGGACATACCGTACCAATCACTTCGAGTTATTTATAGAATATGGTGTGTAGTGTGTGTAGGGGAATCGTTGGGAAAGGGATTGTTGTATTATATAGTAAATGACCTTGTGACATTATTTCACCACTACGGATTAATTCACTCAAGGGGTTTCAACCACTCGGTGGCCGAGTGGCTAGAGCATCTGACTACCAATCCAAAGGTGTGAGTTCGAATCCCACCTGATTCCATGCGTTTTTTGTTGTTCATATTCAAAGTTCAATTATAGTCGAATAATTTCAAGGAGACCGGTCGGGAATCGAACCCGGAACCTTCCGCTTATGAGGCGGGAGCCGTAGCCATTAAGCCACGGACCGGTAAAAAAAAAAACTCTCTGCAACGTTTTCCTACTTTTTAAAGATAAATTTAAGAAAATCTTTTAATTCGTATTTTGAAAAACATTGATTTTAATAAATCACATTTTGGGCGTGGTTTGTCGAACGACAACAGCTTTGTTTGAAGGACTTAATTTATACCGCAAAATGTTAGAAGTTTTAATAAAATTAATAAATATTTTTATATTAGTAAGAACATGAAAACCACCAGTATGGATAACATCTCCTATTCTCTCACACAGAAAAAATGTATCATAAGATTTATTCACGAAGAATTAATAGAGACTCTTATCCCATTTCCTAATCCTACCCTTCATATCTCTACAAATTTTGCATACTTTACACACCCAAAATTCCACACTTTGGTCAGAGAATACAACACACACACAATACCCTCACTGATTCACAACACAGTCTCCTACAATTTACGTCCAGCCCAGCAACGGTCAGCTAGCGAAATTTATTAAAAGCGAGAAAATGTTCAATTTCCACGGTCATGGCTGCCCTTAAAATGGGCCGAACCTCAAGAAAAGCTCGGCTTTGGAAATTCCAACAGCTGAGAAAAGTGAAAAGGCTCGGGCTTCAAATTTGGGTGGGTGGGAAAATATTTCTGGTGTGAATATGCCAAGCGAAGGAGATCCTACCCCAACGAGGTGGGCTGAGGGGTTGGCCACATGGCTTGTGGAAGAGGGGGTAGGCCGGAAACAGCAGCAGCAGCAGCTGTGGGTGGCGGAAAAATAATAACAAATTCTCCGTTGGTCGAAAAACTTCGGGCGGAAAAGTTAGGCCGTGAGAGTGGGAGAGGAGAGGCGGGGAGTTCGGGTTCTTCGGGTGGTGCGATTTTCTGAGAGAGAGCATTTTGAGAAGAGAGAATTGTTTTGAGAAAAACATAGAATTTTGTTTGGATACCATAAGAACAGCTGATTCTCAGTTTCACTCAATATTGCGTTTATAAATAAAAATATTTCGTTCGTTTTATAAACATAAATAATTTTAGATATCTTTTTTAACATAAATAACCATTTCAAAACAAAAAAAGCAAAAAGCAAAAAGCAAAAAGCAAAAAGCAAAAAGCAAAAAGCAAAAAGCAAAAAGCAAAAAGCAAAAAGCAAAAAGCAAAAAGCAAAAAGCAAAAAGCAAAAAGCAAAAAGCAAAAAGCAAAAAGCAAAAAGCAAAAAGCAAAAAGCAAAAAAACTTAAAAAGCCCCAGAATTCTACCATTTTCCCTCCGTGCCCATCGTGCGACGTTTTCCCGGAGTTCCTCTCTCTCCTTCGGAACTCTCCGCTCATTTTCCCGAACCTAGCTCGCATCTTCGGCCAGTTTTCGTCGTTGCGCTTCCGACGGTAGTAAACATTTTGCAACTCTTCTGCTGGCAGTCGGTTTGGATTTAGGGAAATTTGTTTTAGTTTACGCTTAGCTTCGCAGCTGGTCGGACGTGAAATTCGGGGATTTCTGGGGGAAAACCGCGCGCGATTTCGGTTTTTCGGCTTGCCGGTTCTGTGGGGACATTTTTGAAAGAAGGGGGACTAAGTGATTTTTGAGGCTTAAGGGTAATCGTTGAGTTGAGGCCAATACGAGATAGTTTAATTAAATTATTTGAAAATTTGATAAAGTGAATTAACTCAAATTGTGACCTCACAGTTTACTTAAAATTTACATGATGACAAAAATTGAGAAAATCACTTGAAGCAACCTCAAACTTCAAAAGTGAGTGCTAGTTACACGAAGTAAAGCAATTTAAAAGCTAAATTACGAAAATACAACAAAAAAGTCTCAAAAAAACCCGCGAAACGTGCCACGGGTGACGATGATGGAGTTGTGATGAAGTGATGAAATCCTCCAGCTTTTTTTCATCCTCCCCCTCTCATGATGTCCTTTTGAGTCGTTGTCGGTTTCGCCGTAAGTTGTTTACCACATGTGGGAAGCACTCGCGGGGGATGACCGGAAGATGATGGTGATGACGATATAGTGCGGAGATGATGAAAAGTTGGCAGACGTGAGCCAAAAAAGTGTGTGTGTGTGGGTGTGTTGAAAAAATAAAAATATGCTGAAAATTTATACTGTTAACGGTGGTGACGAGCTTTAGTTGGTTAGTTTTGGTGAAAGTGTTTCCAGTTGGCGACGAAAAGGGACGACACGAGTGAAGAGATTTTTGAGTGGATATTCTCAACGAGGACGGGACAGCAGTTCTACAGGATGATGTAATTATGTGACGAGTTAAAGTGAGTTTTTTTTAAATTTATTTCTTGTGAGAAATATTTTGGAGAGTGTATAAATGGGTGCTTGTTGTTAATTTTTCAGTTGTCATTCATCTCAAAATTCCTAACATAACTTTATGATTGATAATACGTGAGTTTATGACAACTTATGTTAAATGTAAAATTTTTTAGCAAAATTTAAAATATTTACAAATTAAAAAGAAACCGAACGATTTGGAATCATACGAAGCTTAGCATAGAAGTGATCAAAATCAAAAATATCTTCGGATTTAAAAGCATTTTCAGTAGATTTGGAAACTGTAATAATCTTGCCAGAAAATTGGTTTTGGTGGCATCAAAAAATGATGCTTTTTATGAAAAGTACAATTTCTATTATTTTTTTTATAAATTGGAAAACATTTAATGTAGGGGAGAGTGGGGAGAATTGATCCTCTTTTTTTGTATTTCTAATAACTCTGTCAGTTTCTCACAAAACTATGAATGTTTTGCATGAATTAAAAGCTTCAACTATTTTTGGCTGATAAGTTTATCAAACAATTCAAGTATATTTTTTTTTAAATGAATTTTAATTTTTTTTCTATACATATCAAAACAAAGAAAAAAGATCTCGTAGAGGTTTTTTGCAGCACTTTTTAGAAATATGTGTGTAACTCATTCCAAACATTTTTTTAAATTTTTTCTTTGTTTTTTAAAATGAGTTTGAGTCGATTTTGTACAACTTTCTAGAACAAAGCTATTTTTTTACCCACATGCTGAAGAGATAAAGGCTTGAGATCAAGTTCCCCGAGGATCAAGTCACCCCACTCTCCCCTACTTATAAAAAAACATAATTTTTATTTAAAAAAATAATATATCAAGTTGAACAAATATTTTATTGTGAACTATTAAAAATAATAAAACATTGATAGCAACCTTACTAATGGTCCATTTGACGTCATAACAGATACACAGTGAAAGTCAAAGTCACCCCGGGTATATTTAATTCATTTAAATAAGTGTTTTGGTAGAATCTAGCAGTTCTCCTCCAGAATGTTACATTTGCAATTCAGAGATTTGGAGAACCTATCAGCTGAGAGGGTAGGGTATAGATATCTAAGTTTGTATTTTGCTAGCTAAGTGCTTAGGGAGATAAAATTTTGAGAAAAAATAGTGATAGTGATTGCAGAAATAGTTTCATTAAAAATATTTATTTCAAGACTAGGCCTAGGAATGAAAAAAACCAATGAAACTATTATTTATTGGGAATAAAGCGTACATGAACTATGTGGGCCTACTCGAGTACATGTTTTGAAAATATAAATGTTGAGACTAGTCTTATCGTTTGAATAATATTTGAAAAATCAATTAAAATCCTATCAACGTCACCCCTGTTTGTGGTATAAAAAAAAGTTGCGGGGATGCAAGGAGTTTTCAGTCCTGAATATCGATGGACGTAACATTTGAACAACCCCTTGCCCGTGGGATTCGCTCAACCTGCATTCCTGTCACACATGAGGTCTGCACAGCTGATTCCACGTAGATTTTTCCCATGAGTAATGACAGGAAACGCTGACAAACGATATGTGCCAAAATCATAAGTGGTTTTTAACATATGAAGGGAAATCATCGTGAACTGGAACTGCCGGTCGTTAGCCCGGGTAAAGTGGAAACGTTGAGATGATTGTTGTCCTCTGCTCTCATATAGCAAAAATCCATACAGAGAACCACGTCCCATTCAACCGGCTCCGTGGCTTAATGGTTACGGCTTCTGTCTCACAGGCAGAAGGTTTAGGGATCTAATCCCGGTCGGTACCTTTGAAATTTGGAATCAGGAATTTGAATATGAATAAAAACTAAAATGAAATCAGGTGGGATTCGAACTCACACCTTTGGATTGGTGGTCTGGGACGCTAAGCAGTCGGCCATCAGAAGGTTTACACTCTAGCAGTGAATTGATCCGTAGTGTTGAAACATGTTATCTTCTCATATTAAATACGCGCTGATCCCTGATTTGCCTGAGGGGATTGGAAGTCTAAATATAGATCGAGTTTCCTTCAGATGCTTGCTTCTATGTTTAGGCGGGGCCGAACAATGCCCAGCGACCTCGGAATTGGACCGCAAGGAGCTCTGTCATTCTGAAATGGGTCGTTGGAAGCAGCGCGAGGGCTATCACCACCTAATACCCGGGACTGAGATAAGCTGTATCAGCATTCGGCGGCATATACACAGTCTGATACAAATTATACTTTCCCATAATTTCGCTACCGGTTAGCGGGTATTGGATTGGACCACACACACGTAACATTTGTACAACCCCTTGGTTGACTTTTGAATATTCCTGTATTTCCTTATTCGTTATGAAATTTTATATTGATCCCTCTAATTCCAACTTAGGAAACTTTTTGTTACAACATATACGACATTAAAACTTGAAAATGCGAAACCTTAAAAATGGCTCGAGATTTTAAGTGAAAAAGAAAAAAAAAATAAAAAAAAATGTTTTACATGGTTTTAACATTTAAAACAAAAAAATTACATTCCTGACAAAATTTAACCCATTGTCAAAAATCATTCAAAAATGCAATGTTTTCTCTTTCGAAAAATGACGATTTTGAGTACCGTCATCAGGGGTGACATTGGGTCTGGGGAGTGAAATTGGGTCATACAAATTTCTGCATTTTTGTATGACCCAATCTCACCTCCCAGACCCACAGTCACCCCTGATTACGGTATGGATTCTTTGTTTTTGGACTTACTTCCTGAGCAGGGGTAAATAACACGGGAATACCAAATTTTGGTATTACTTGGGCAAATAGCAGGGACCAAAATGTGCCCTTGGTTGCCCAGTAATAGATGCTAAAATACTATAAAATCATACCAAAGTCTTGTATGTGGAAGGGCACAACAATACCAAACCATGTTATTCCAAAGGTAAAATAATACCACAAAATAAAACCATTTCAATACCAAGTTGAGGTCTTTTGGATTTTTGAATATTGCTTGAATAGCAAAACTTGGTTCACACGTGCGGGACAGCCTCCACAATAACCTTGATTAAAATTTGTACGCATTTGAATTCAAAACACAATTTCAATTATGTTTATATAAATAAATCTAAATTGAATATTTCTAATAGATTTGCAAAGTTATATGATTTTCAAAGCTTTTATAAGTTATAAGTTAAACATTGTCAAATAAAATAATATATATGATCTTTAAAAAACTCTGGAAGTGTACTTAATTTATTTGAAGAAAAGAACAAATGGTTGCTTATTTGAATATTTTTAGATTTCATACGTTTTTAATAAGGAACTTTTTATTATTCAAATGGATTGTACGGACTGGTCTGGAGATGGTTTGAGTAGCAAAATTCAAAATATTAACAAAAATATATTCTTGATCAAAATAATAATGTTGGCATACAACACATATGACAGTTAACAGCTGAACGTTTTTTTACTGCATATGATAATTTGTATTTTTCTGGTTTTCAGTTTTCAATCAAATCAATATAAAAACAACTTAACTTAAGTTTCTACGGAAGCAATAAGTAAGATTGTTGGGTTTCAATCAATCATCTTGCCCAGTTTGCTACGATATTTTGGTACCGTGAAACGGGGTGACTTTGATAGGTTTGCGATTTTTCCACAAAATGAAGAGTACAGTTAAAATACGTAAGGAATGGTTTAGAAACATACTGACCGTGGTAGAGAAGTGTTCAAAGTATCTCGAGAAGAATTTTTCATAAAATTTTAAAAAGTTTATAAAGTTAGTTAATTATAGTTAAGAAAATGTTGATGAAAGTCATTATTTTAAACTTCTCAAAGTGTCATAATTTTCTCAATGAACATGATTTTTAATCGGAAAACTGAATGCATTTTCGGATTCTTTGGACAATTTTTCACTAGGAGAAGATTAAATAAGTTTGTAAATAATAAATAATATGTGTTTTTGAAACACAATTAAAAAATATCTCCAAATTTAAAGGCAATTTCAGTTGAACAAATTTCATGTAAAATGTGTTAACTTGTGATTCGTACTTCGAATTCAGTATAAAATGCAATATAAATCAATAATTTTATAAACAAAACTAGTTTTAACAAATTTTAGACAAAATTCCGACTTTATAGCAATTTTACCTATGTATTTTGTTAAAAAGCTTATAAACTTAGTTAACTAAATATAAACATAGATTTTTTTCTTAAAAACTCATCAGCTACTTTAGTGATGGTACATTTAACGTACAAATAAAGTTTGAACATCTTAAATATGATTTTAACAAGAAAACCTATGAATGTCAAAGTCACCCCGGAATTAAAACTAAGAATTTTTAACGTAACTATTTTTCTAAATACTATTGAAAAAACTTTTTTTCCAAAATAGTGCATGGACTTTGTGTGGCCTACCCCAGTACACGTTTTAAAAATAATAATCTTGAGAAAAACCTTACCTGTTGGAAAATATTCCAAAAAAAAATTGAAATCCTATCAAAGTCACCCCGGTTTACGGTACATCATATTGACAATCTTGGCAGGGTCCTAAGTGACAGTTGCGTAGGCTGATTGTAGTTAGGCCAGCAGATGTTTTAGCGGTCTTTAGATAGGCCTGGTGAACATTTCTGTGAAATCGCGGAAGATTTGACAAATTTAGCGATATTTTAGCTGAAATTATAAAATTTTGATTTGTTTTGTTCTTAATTTTTTTTAACAGAATTGCATTTGTCTATAGAATTAATGGTCAGTTCAGTTCACGAAACACTATTAATATTTATCTAACAGCTTATAATTGTTTTTTACTTTGTATCTGAAATCCTTTCCAATTTATATTCAATGGTTTGAAAATAATGAAGAAAAAGTTCCATAACTATTTTCCTACACACATTGTCTCCACAATCAATCAGCCCCCTTCACCATAATCCAATATCATCGCAATTGTCACCCGAAACCGTCTCTCGCAAATCCCCACTCAATATTCTCTCAGTCAGTCCTCAGTCTCATAAATTTCACGATTGGTCACATTTCTCAGCAGCACGGAATCGTCATTCTTCGTCGTCGTCGTCGTTGTTAGAGGTCCTCCCCAGCGGATTTCTTGTCCTCCTCCGTCTCAACTCACTCACTGTGAAAACGACATCATTTTCTTCTTCTTGGTATTGCTCTTCTTCCACGACCGACCGACGGTTTTCCTGGTGTTCTCTCGCTTGGGCGCGCTGCTCCGCCTTCGCTCCTTGCTCTACAATAACATGAAATTCCCTTTTGGGTTGGGGAGTGAGGGGAGGGGGATTGTTGGTGTGGTGGGCGATGAGTTTTTGTCGGAATTTCAACGAGACAGGAAGGGAACCTGGTTTATGTTGAAAGGAAACCATCATTATATTTATATATTTTTAGTAAATCATTTCAATTGATGGAAATACTTTAATTGTTATCATTATACGATGATACATATTTTTATTATTTATTGTACTTCAATGTAAATCATGGGGATTACACATTTTTAACCTAAATTATTCCTAAATCATATTCCAAAAATCCTATGAAACGAACTTTGCGATATTCCCCGTGTCAAAACCTAACAAAAAAATCATAAAGAATAAATCTGGCTTATTTTTTTCTTTTCTTTGTCTAGTAGATAGTTTTGGGTCCAGATAACGAATTTAGAGTTCATTTTGTGATATCTGGTAACAAAGGGGAAGAACGATCCATTCTATTTTTCTTGGCATTCACTAAGACACGACGTGTTCCATCTATTTGTAGCTCAATACTCTAATATGATAGAAAAGTGAAATGACGACTATTTTTTTGTGAAGGTAGAAAAACTTTCCATGCAGTGTTTAACATTAAGTGTCTTTTTTCACAAAGGTTTTTTTGGCCAATTTCAAAGGGGGTTTTAGGCTTGACTACGGGGTAGGGGAAATAAAAAAATTGAATAATTTTTTGCAACCCTAATTTTTCTGAAGTATTCGCATGGTGGAAGAGACAAAACCTCTATTAAAATTTGTATTTGCCAAAGTGAGAAAGATACATAAGCAATTCTCTACCAAAACCGGAAATGGATTTTATTTGTATTTTTTATTTGGCTCAAACTTTATGGAGGCCTTCCCTATGACCAAAGAAGCTATTTTGTGTCATTGGTTCACCCATACAAGTCTCCATACAATTTTGGCAGCTATCCATACAAAAATGGTACGTACATTTTCAAACAGCTGTAACTTTTAAGTGAATTTTCTGATCAATTTGGTGTCTTGGGCAAAGTTGTAGGCATTGTTTAGGACTATTGAGAAAAAATAGGTACACGGAAAAAAATATTTGCCGATTTTTTTTATTAACTTTTTATCTACAAAAACTCAATGTGTGTGTGTGTGTGCAACCAACCAAACGGGACCACGCGGTCACTTCTTACAAATTGAGTTGTTTCCGTGTATTTTTAGATCTACATTATATACATGCAAATAACTCGCATAGGCATTTGGAAGGTGTTAGCTCTGCCGAGCTTCAGTGACCCATTTCTACGCTGGCTAGCCGAGCGCGAGGTACTTCAGCTTTATCGACAAGCCCCGCCCTGAAGAACGTTTGCACCAATCGGGTTCAAACGTTATTTAGAACTTCCGAACCCTTGTCAAATGGACAAGGACCCAGCGCGTATATAGTTGATAGTAACAGTATTCCTAATTCCAATAACAGCTCACCAAGCCGTGATGGCCTAGAGGTTAGCATTTTTGCTTACCAATCCAAAGGACGGGGGATCGAACCCCGACTCGAGCGAGTTTTGATTTTTCGTTCATGTTCAGAGTTTCAAGATTTATACTTCCTGTACTTTCTCGTTGGGAGCAGATGGGAATCGAACCCATGACCATTCGCTTACAAAGCGAACACCGTGACCAGTCAGCCACGGCCGCTCGCTTTTTATCTACAAAAACTCAATTTCCCAAAATACGTATTTTTTGGTTTTCGAAATTTTTTTATATGCTTTAGGGGACAGCATTCCGCAACTTTTGAGCCATAGAGAAGTATGGTCAAAAAATCAGCCGCTGAGTGATGATTTTTTTGAAAAAAATAGTGATTTTTGAAAAATAAATCGAACTTTCATAATTTTTTTTTGACGTAACTTTTTTATGTAAAATTGAATTTGCAATCGAAAAGTACTTTATAGAGTTTTTGATAATGAGCTCTGTTTTCAAGATATAGCCACCGAAAGTTTGATTTTAGCGAAATATTTGCAGTTTTTCGATTTTTAAAAATAGTGACCATGAGTGACCATTTCCAAAAATATTTTTTTGAATGGTTCAGAAAATTTGCTATACAATTGTAGGGGAGAGTGGGGAGACTTGATCCCCGGGGACACTTGATCCCAAGCCTGTATCTCGTCACCATGTGGGTAAAACAATTAGCTTTGTTCTAGAAAGTTGTGCGAAATTAACCAAAACTCATTGTAGAAAACAAAGATGTTAAATTTATCGTCATACTATTTTTACAATCAATTGTTTATAAAAGTGCGTTTAGGGAGACTTGATCCCTGCAGTCACTGGAATCAGCCTCAAGATTAATTAATTGGGCTGGGTTTTCATACATAGTTTCCTTTAGTATAGTTGTACATAACTTACTGCAGTTTGAACCTTTTTTCAAAAGTTTTGTAAACAAAAATTTCCAGCTTTTGTAAACATGCTTAATTTTGGCCTAAAAAATAATATTATAAGTTTTTAAATATTTTACATACTAATTTTGTTATATTTTGAACACAAACGTACAGGTTTTATGTGAAATTGCTGTAACTTATAGAAAATTAAAAGTTTGGATGAATAAGAAACATTTTGCTTAAGATTTCTTCAAAATGTTGAAAGGGGGATCAAGTTACCCCTAACATTTTTAAAATGCCGGTTTAAAATATTTTTTTAAAACGCTTGGCATGATTTGAAGAGTTCATCTGATAAAATACCCTTATTAGCCAAACATAGATGAATGTTTAAGCTTTTAATTCATGCAAAAAGTTTATAGTTTTGTGAGAAATTGACAAAGTTATGTGCGATACAAAAAAAGGGGATCAAGTCTCCCCACTCTCCCCTATAAGAGACATTGAAGATTGGACTTCTGGTTGCTGAGATACAGCGGCTCAAAGAAAAAGAAACAGGAAAATTAAGTTCAAGTATGGACAGCTGCCAAAATTGTATGACTTGTATGGGTGAACCAATGACACATGCTTCTTTGGTCATAGGGAAGGCCCCCACAAAGTTTGAGCCAGATCAAAAAATACAAAAAATAAAAATGGTCGAAATCGGCCGATTCCGTAGAGAATTGCTCACATATATTTTTAAATTTTTTAATTTTAATTCATTGCTGATTTTATTATTTATTATTTATTTAAATAAATCCCAATTCAATTTAAGTCAGATTTTGCTCTTTGTTTAGGCTAATACTTCACCTATCTTAACACGAAAACTGTTTTTTTATTTAGATTTAATAAATTTTAAAGCAACTGGAAATCGCTTAAATCATTTTGGAATTAACCAGTGTCTTCTCAGTGACAATCAATTTAATTTAATTTAATAAATATTTAATTAAAACTTTCACAATCCGTACATCACGATGATCACATACGACCCACCTTCATCGGACCCAGGTTCTTGACCTATTTGAAGGCAACAACAACGCCATCGTTTCACTGGACCACATCGTCGTCGGCAGTCGGCTAAACCTTTAGCCAAACATAGTTATCTAGCAATAGAGGCGTCCAAGCGGAAAATAAACCATCAACCGGAAATAGCCACCGGCTTCATGCAAAATGCGTATTTGTCTACTCACAGGGACTTCCCCGAGACCGTGTATAATTAGAGCCCCAACAAGGGTTTCCCACTCCCGCGGGAAAAGCCCCAGACCTTCGTCCGGAAGGAAAAACTTCTCCCCCACCTCCGGTCATAATTTAGCACCAAATTTAGTCTGCATTTAATTTAAGCTAGTTTTATTTTTAGTTTCTGTCTCTGTTGCCACCCTCCAGCACTTCTGAAGCATTCGTTTGAAGTTTTCCTGGGGAAAAACTTGGCTTTCCCGGCAAAATGCAAAACCGAAAAAGGTGGTAAAGTTTTAATCGCCATAGATTAAAAACTGGAAGCTTTCTCAGCCCAAACACTTTCTGCAAAAGATTAGTGATAAGGGCATCCAGCTAATGAGCAGTGGTCGAGGGAGAAGAAAGTTCAAGCTTTTCGGTTCCAGTTCCGGCGATGTGGTCTTGGTGGTCCTGGGGCCCGACGGGGCCCTGCAGTGAAACCGAGGTCGAAGTTTTTTGGGAAATTTATTTAAGAAGTTTTTCGGGTTGCACTTTTCAAGCTTGGGGGAGGATACTCAGTTGAGCACTTTGTGGGGAAAGAATATTTGTGGGCGTGGAATTTAAATTTGGCAATACTTAACAGTGAATCTCTTAAGGTAAAATTGGTAACAATTTCAATTATAAAATTACTTAAAATGTTGAAAAAGCACACAAGATTTATTCAGCACCAGTTGAACATTTTCAAAAATGGTTATCTTGCGCTTGTACCTGATTTTGAGATGTGTGACAAAAGGTCGAAGGACATAAGGTCATAAGGGGGTAATTCTCTACCAACTCACACGAAATCGGGAAAAGTTGCCCCGACCCCTCTTCGATTTGCGTGAAACTTTGTCCTAAGGGGTAACTTTTGTCCCTGATCTCGAAACCGAGGTCCGTTTTTTGATATCTCGTGACGGAGGGGCGATACGACCCCTTCCATTTTTGAACATGCGAAAAAAGAGGTGTTTTTCAATAATTTGCAGCCTGAAACGGTGATGAGATAGACATTTGGTGATCATGGCCGTTCATGTCACCCGCGACAGACACGACGACGAAACAAAGAGAATCGCAAAAAGTAACTTTTTCAAAACTTTTTTTCGTAAAATCACGATAACTCGTGATGTTTATAAGCAAACCCCTTATGTCTATACAGCAATTCCCCACGAAAACAGCATGGAAAAAAACAAAAGTGCTCGGATCGGGCTCAAAATTTTTCTGGGGGTTCCCTGGCCGAAATAATTAGACCCGTATTTTTTTGTTTGGCCATTAGGGTGACCTACGCCGTGTTAGGGTGTTCTGAAAAATGGCCATTTTCGTCGATTTTCGCAAAAACCACTTTTTTCGAAAAATCATAACTCCTCGCCATTTTAACCGATTTCAATTGTCTTATACGCAAATGAAAGGTGATAAGTTGGCCTTTCAAAGAAAAATAATAAGAAGTTTCAAAAATCTAGCCTAACATATGAAAAGGGCGTATGAAACTTTAAAATGTCGTTTTGACAGTGTCTAGACCGAAGAGCCTATGTCTGGAAATATTTTTATCGGATTCTCCGGACATTTTTACATAACATACTAAAAAATGGGAGGAGTTCATTAACAGGATTCCGAGATATGATTTTTTGAAAATAAAATCCGTGTTTTTTGACGCGCCGCGCGCAAAAACCGGAGAATGACGAAATTGGCAAAAAATCAACTTTTCTCACTAAAACTGCGATAACTTTAAAATTTCAGCGATGACCTATAGATGTCTGGGTACCAAAATTTTCGTAATTAAAAGACGCAACTTTTGGTACCCAGACATGTATAGGTTACGCTGAAATTTTTAAGTTATCGCAGTTTTTGTGAAAAAAGTTGATTTTTTGCCAATTTCGTCATTCTCCGGATTTTGCGCGCGGCGCGTCAGAAAACACGGATTTTATTTTCAAAAAATCATATCTCGGAATCCTGTAAATGAACTCCTCCCATTTTTTAGTATGTTATGTAAAAATGTCCGGAGAATCCGATAAAAATATTTCCAGACATAGGCTCTTCGGTCTAGACACTGTCAAAACGACATTTTAAAGTTTCATACGCCCTTTTCATATGTTAGGCTAGATTTTTGAAACTTCTTATTATTTTTCTTTGAAAGGCCAACTTATCACCTTTCATTTGCGTATAAGACAATTGAAATCGGTTAAAATGGCGAGGAGTTATGATTTTTCGAAAAAAGTGGTTTTTGCGAAAATCGACGAAAATGGCCATTTTTCAGAACACCCTAACACGGCGTAGGTCACCCTAATGGCCAAACAAAAAAATACGGGTCTAATTATTTCGGCCAGGGAACTCCCACAAAAATTTTGAGCCCGATCCGAGCACTTTTGTTTTTTTCCATGCTGTTTTCGTGGGGAATTGCTGTATATATCATTTTTTTGTAATTTTCTGCTCTACAACTTTGTACAACATTGTTACACTCTAAAAAATAACCCTGCAAAGTTAGAAAAAAAACACGAAATTTTAAAATGAAAAAATTTGTTCTAAATGAAAAAATGACCCTTCTGGGTCAATGTAGATTCGAAAGTACATTAAATTTCCCATTAAATGACATGTTCCAAAATTTTTTACAGTCGAGTAACGAAAAATGGGAGAATTTTTAAAACTTTTTTAGTGTTTTTTTCGATGAAAAATACGTTTTTTCGGAATTCTGAGTACGCCATCAAATCGGGCGTCTAATTTTACATAAAAGTCCCTTTGACACCAAATTTCTATCTCATCACCGTTTCAGGCTGCAAATTATTGAAAAACACCTCTTTTTTCGCATGTTCAAAAATGGAAGGGGTCGTACCGCCCCTCCGTCACGAGATATAAAAAAACGGACCTCGGATTCGTGATCAGGGACAATAGTTACCCCTAAGGACAAAGTTTCACGCAAATCGAAGAGGGGTCGGGGCAACTGCTGTGTGAGTTGGCGGAGAATTACCCAAGGACATAAGCAATTCTCTACAAAATCGGCCAATTTCGACAATTTTTTTTTATTTGGCTCAAACTTTGTGGGGTCCTTCTCTATGACCTAAGAAGCTATTTTGTGTCATTGGTACACCCATACAAGTCTCCATACAATTTTGGCAGCTGTCCATACAAAAATGGTACGTAAATATTCAAACAGCTGCACAAGGGTTTCCAGAAGCATTTATTACTTGCCAACCTACCAATTAATTACTAAAATTACTAGGTCAAAATGATTAATTACTTTAATTACTTTTCACGTTGATAAAAAATATTGATATATATTAAATGAATGGCTCTAAACGGAGTTTGATTATGAATTTTTGAATTGCTCATCCGATAGTTCTTTCAAAAATTTAACTATAAATTCAAAACACATTGGCAATCAAGAGAAGAACTGAAAGTATATATTTTTGTTCAAAATTGTGCTAGTTTAATTTTGTTTTACAAATATGGATTATGTGAATTTAAAATTTTATTTTTATTAAAAAGAGCAGAATGCTTCACAAAAATTTGAAGTTTATACATTTAAAAATGGAGCCAACATTTTCCGATACATCGTAGGTTGAGAAATGAGACCAAATTTCAGTATTTTCCACAATTTTAACTTGAAAGAAAGCAAGAAAAAAATCTTGTCATGATTTGAACAATTCAATAAAAAGACTGTTGCTAAAAGCATTATATACCAGTACAGTTATTTTGCAGTCAATAGTTTTTTAAAACTTAGTTTTTACATGAAACAATTTGCGCAAAAAAAATCTTTTTATGATAGTGTACAACGAAACTTAACCAAAAATCTTTTTTTTTAATTGGTTCAATCTTGATCAAAATGATTATCAAAGCAGTGAAATGAATTTTATATTGTTTTCAGGTAATAGCAAGTCAAATTCCATAGAATGGTGAAGGTTTTAAAAAAATGGTCTCTAAATTTTTGGAGCCAAACATAAAAGTAAAAAAATATTCGCAACGGCCTTACTTCAAAACGGCGAAATGTTTTTAAATTCATAGCTTTTGTACAAGATATTTTGTAAATTTACTTTGAGTGATAAAAATCCAATAAAAAAATCTGATTTTTTTCCGTGTGCCGTACATAAGGAACGTATAGACAATGTTTCATCAAAATAAAAAAAAATCTTCAAAAAAGTTAATTTAAAAATGTGAAAAAAGCGGGATTTTTTTAAGCTCATTTTAAATACAGCTTCTGAATATAAGCTAATTTTAACAGCGGACTTGAACGATAAAAAATATTTTCAAAAACTGTGTTCAACTGTTTAAATAATGTATGTGTTAATTTAAAAGTTTAAAAATTGTTTTCGAATCGTTGCAAATTTCAATAAGTTTCACTTTTAGCATTGATCAATTAAACTTTTTTATTTAGCAACATATTGGGTCATTGGATTATTGCGAAGTTGACTTTATAGCTGCCGGCCACCATTGCTAGTACCAACCACTAGTGTCTTCCTTTTTATCTACAAGGACTTCACCGCCCTGGGCTCCTAAGTGTACGAGAGTATGGCACGGAGCGACGGCGCCGAATACCCATATTTACACAAAGAATTTTAGAGCGCCCACCGCGGGATTCTAACCGGCGACCTCTGGATTGTGAGTCCAGTGCGCGGTCCGATTGATCCACATAGGCGGGATTATTGCAATCTTATATATGACTGGAAATTTGTTTAATGCTTTTTTATGATGAAACATTGATATTGATTACAAAGTCAGTTTATTTATCTTTATCATTCATCTCTCAACATCTAGAAGAGTAAACCGAATTGATTGTCAATGAAAATTGAAAAGATTCGTTTAACAAGTACAATTTTGAAAATATTAAATTACTTTAACTACACAATAATTGCTTTAATTACCCAATAATTACTTTTAATTACTCTAATTACCATTTATTACAAAATAAATAATTAATTACTGAATTACCAGCTTAAAATCAAAGTAATTAATAATTATTTGCCAGTCTAAGGCTTTTCTGGAAACCCTTGCAGCTGCACTTTTGAGTGAATTTTATGAACAATTCGGTGTCTTCGGCAAATTTGTAGGTATTGTTGAGGAACATTTAGAAACAAAAAATTGGACAACGGAAAAAATAGAAGATTTTTAAATTATCTTTTTTTCACAAAAACTCAAAAAAATGGGGAGCTGTCAAAAGCTTGCAAATAAAAAAACAATAATTTTTGATGAAAAACCTAATAATTTTTTTCCGAACATCAAGAAACTCGGCAATTATATTAAAAGTCGCACTTTTAATTAAATAACTGGTCTTGTTTGAAAGAATGGAAAAACTCACAAATTTTTTACAACAGGCAAGAATACATTATTTTTCAAAGTTAAAAAAAAACTTTAAACAAAAAATTTGGAGTCAGATTTTAAAACAGAATTACTTATGTTTGAAAGAATGGATAAACTCACTAATACCAAAACAACAAGCAAGAATATGTAGTTTTTAATAATTAGACAAATAAATTAGAAATATTCTAGAAGATAGATATTTTTTTAAACTATTCTGCCCCTGATCGCATAAATGTCTCTTATGCATTTCCATCGTTTTTGAGTTATTGATGCAGTTTTGTTAAAAATCGTCTGATCTTTCAGGAAATCGTATAACATCCAGTATCTCAGAGGTATATTTCTTTAAACTCGAGATATCTTTATTTGAAAATGTATAATTTTCAAGGGAAAAGTGTATCGGACCATCCTGATGAAATTCAAAAAATATCCAACTATATGTTTTCGATGTAATTTTGCCCGCTGAATCTGCATCTGCCCTCAGAATGGAGCCAAAGTGTAAAAAACATTATTTTGGGTTTTTTATGATAATTTTACAGAGATTGCGATATAAACTTTTGGTGCCATTAACAAAGTTGCTTGGATTGGCAAGCCCAATAAATTGGTTTTCATCAAAAAAAAACATAACTTCGCGCGGAAACAATATTTCCTTTTTATACAATTTTAAAAACAAAGCCAGTAAAAAGACTACATAATTTTTCAATTACCTATTGAAAAACCTTCCTACAGAAGACCACCCATGCATATCATCACCCAAAAAACCACCACCCAAGCAAAATAAAAATCACAAACTTTTCTCTGCACCACTCCCTCCTTCCCTCTTCATCAGCACCAGAAACGAATGGCCCCAAGCAGAGAGGTATAAATTTGGTGAAATAAATTGCTAAATTGATATTTAGAGGATCCCACCAGTCTCACCGCAGACTCTCACCATTCGTCGTTCCAGCCACTTTCGTTTGTTGGTTTCACCTAGCGGATTGTTTGAATCTTTCTAAGGTTTTTGCTTTTTAAAGGTTGATGGAAAAAATAATTTTGGGATCTCTTTTTAATTTAAATAAATTTAATTGATTTTTATAAAGAAATTTTAGGGATTTTAACAAATTTAATGTCAGTGTACAAATTAAATTAAGAAAAAAAAATGCTTTAAGGCTTTTCAACTGACCGAAATGACAATAGAGGCATCTCCACCCTTTCCCACTCTAACTTTTCCGGAAACCGTCGTGATGTTCTGAAATGCAAGGACGTCCTTTCCGATGGCAAGGCCACAACGCTGAAAAAGGAAAGAGAAAACGAGAGGTTTTTCATAATTTATCTTCCCCGGAATTGTATTTCGGCTCATTTTTCTCCCGGCTTTCCCACCTCTTGTATTTGTGCCAGGAAAAATCACAGAAAAGTACATGTGTGCAAGTGTGTGTGTGTGTGTGCGAGGGCTCGAGACATTCTCAAATCAGAATCCAAATAATGAGATGATGAAAAAACGACACAATCTGCAAGCGAAACTGACGAAAGGCGTCAAACCTGGGACTCAGGAATACGAGAGCTGTGAAACGTCGACACGAGGCTGAACTGACTTTTGACGTCGTTGGTGGGGAGGGATAGAATGAGATTTAAGCCCACCATCATTTCCTCGTTTGTGAATAAAATATTGGTGGGGTACTTGGGATATTGTAGATTTTTTACAATAATTCATTGAAACCC
Organism: Culex pipiens pallens; assembly: GCF_016801865.2. Taxonomy (NCBI): domain Eukaryota; kingdom Metazoa; phylum Arthropoda; class Insecta; order Diptera; family Culicidae; genus Culex; species Culex pipiens. The sequence continues at coordinate 43,461,895 of NC_068937.1, read as the reverse complement.
GAAATATTTTCAGAAATCATAATGCAATAAAAAGTTATTTTGAATAGATTTTTTCAGTTTTTTTTTTTCAAACAAAAATAGAAGTACATGATACCAAAAATCAATGTCCAACTGACCCCACTGCTCCCCTTTTAGGAAAAGCTCACAACTCAACACAAAAGCTCACCCTCTTTAAGCTGTGACAACGAGTCAAATCTCCTCACATTCAGGCAAAGGAGGCCGCCGCCGTCGGTTGGCCATGTTATTGTTGTTCTGGCCATCGTCAGACGGAGGAGGCTTGGCCCTTTTTCACATCCCTGAGAAGAGAGCAGGATGACGTCGGGGCCTCGAAACAAATGGAATGAAATTTGTTATTTGTGTTATAATAATATGAAAATGAGCACCCTCAATATGTTGTTGTTTGAGAGCGCCAGTTTCCCTGTCGGGGAAAAACGGGGGAGGAAAAGTTTTGCCTTTTCGGTGCCAGGTGATTGTGTGAGTTTATCTGAGTGGGAGTGTGTGTTTTAGAGGATGTGATTCAATGTGTGTTAAATTGGCAGTTTTGGAATTCCTGAGGTGGAAAATATTTAATCAAAATAATTTAAGACCATAATAAACTCATTTGAGATGAATTGCAGCATTATTTAAAGCTAATAGCAAAAATTAAGTATCTTTTTGGAGTTTTTTGAAAGGTCCAATAAATCATTTAATTGGCGGTTTCAAAACACACAGAAAACAGAAAAAAATGGTTTATTGGACCTTTTCAAAAAATACTCCAACTCTTTTTCTTTTCTGAATAAATTGGGACATTTATGACTTATGATAATTATAACAGCCTCAGACATGAATCTGATGATTTTCTTTTTTTTTATATTCATAATAAAATTACATTAAGATAACTGTGTCAGCATCGTGTTGTGATATTTGATTGTATTTTAAAGAATTTCAAGCCAAATTTTAAAATTCAAATTTTAATTTTATTTTATGCCCACTCCTTTCTTGCATCTGGGTACACTTGAGAAACAAAAAGATGATTATTTTTTAATAACATGATTGGTAAAAATAAGATTTTAATATCATACTTTCACATCAACTATTACTAATTGCATGGTTTATGATTTAAAATAAAACATCGTTTCATTAATCTAAAGAAATTTACACAGGCTCGTTTTGAAATTGTAATGAAATATGATTTTTATGATTTTTTTTTCAGTGATACCTTTTTTAATCAAGAAATGACTATTTTAGTCATTCTCTGCAATTTCGTATTTTATTCGAGATGTTTTTTTATTTTTTTATTTAGATGAAACTATGTCCATGCCCAGTATCAAAACAAAGTATTTAAGGGAGCGTTCTTTTATTACGTAACGCAAAATTTTGTATGGAGCGTAACACCGCCTCCGAACACATGATCGAACAATGGAGTTAGGAGCGAGTGCTTATTGTCAGTTTCTCTCAAAGGTACACGCCGCGCGGCATTTCAGAATGCGCCGCAGACATTGTTGCCAGCGATTTTCTGCACTTTTGGTGCAGTAAAAAACATACCCGGCAACAATGCCAGGCGATTCGAAGAAGAAGAAGATCAACAAAAACAAAACGCACAGTATTGGATTTGACAGCGCGCATTTGCCGAAAGTGCGGCGCGTCGTTTCGAGGCTGGTTTGCCGCGTGTCTTTTTCGGGAATACGCGCAATAACCTGTCAAACATACGAGAATTTCCCATATTTATCACTCGATTTCAGTTGAAAACACATTTAATGAGTTGGAATTGAACGTCAAACTGCTTATATGGCAACATTAAAGGCACGATGAAGTTACACAGAAAAAAATATGTGAATTTACTCGACACGGAAAAAATTAATCACATGTAAACTCAGTTGATGTTAACTTGAGTTTGACTTGTTAGTTACATGCTCGGCAAATATGGAGGAAAATGAGCATCTTTTCGTAATGAACTTATTCTAAATTATTTTGAACTGTCCATCGTTCCAAACCTGGTCACAGCACCTAAACGGACCTAATAAAAATAAGCTAAGAATAAAAAAAACATGAGATTCGACGTAAACGGTTTAATCACACGTAAAATCATGTTTTAACGTATAATTTGTTGCAAATTTACATCAAATTGCATTTAAAATTAAATGTTTAATGACGTGCAAAAGTGTTCCATAATAAATGATGTAACATTCGGTAATATTATGTTTGTGTGTAGATGATTTTCCCCTATTTTTAGATGAAAAACTAAATTTACAATCAATCAAGTTGGTATTTTTAAGGTGGAATTTTCAAAAAAAAAAGTAGATTGTTTTGTATTCAAAAGATGCTTCCTGAATTAAAAGAAAACCTGCACTTTATAAATTATGAAATGGCTGAGAAAATTTCTCACATTTGATGGCTGCTGAGGTACTGCTTCTATAAGTTAGATTTTTGTGATAAATTAGTTATTCTTAATGCCATCAACTTAGCTCTTCTTTTTCAGTATCATACCATATCTCGGAAACCATTGGTTTAATTTTTAATGATAAAATGTGAATGTATTGTGGTCTGTATTATTTTCCTTCCAACCAAAATAATTTCAAGATTTTTTCCTTTTAAGCCTAACATTCGATTATGTCATTTCAAGTTTTTCAAAATGTTAGGCTTGATTTTTAAAATGATTATTGTCTTAAAAAGCAGCAGACTTCACAAAAGTTTTATTTTATGACTCTAAAAATTAAACCGTTCGGTTCCAATGCATCGTCATTTGACAATCAGGTGACACTGAGCCAAACACATTTTTCACAAATTTTTTTTTTTCAGCAACTTGCAATTCGATGAAACTCAATTCGGAAAATTGATGAAATTTTGTCCAGCCTTCGAAAACTTTTTTTGCGGTGATGTGTTTGGTTTATTATTCATTTTTCAATTGCAATAAATGAGCCTTTCTTTCGAAAATGTTAACCAAGTTATGCCTACAACTGGGCACTTAATCGAAAAAGTTATATTCATTTTTAGTTGCTACTTTTGTGAATGTGAAATAGTTATATCAGTAATTTTTTTTTGTGTAACTATTTTCTTCTAAAAAGTTTCAATCATAAATTACAATTTGCCAAAATTTTAAATAAAATTTGCAATAGCCCAAGAAAGTTTTAAACATCTGAAACCAATTCGAGAAATAGTTAAGTCATTTCAAAATAGTTTTAAATATGCTTTTAAAGTAGAAGGTTTGTAGCAAATAGATTGAAATATATCATAACAGACGTAAATTATTTCCCAATTAATTTGTTTAAAGTCACAAAAAAAATTATAGAAAGTGTGTCACGATTGCCAACTTCATTCCAAAACTGTTGCAAATAAAAAATCCAGCATCAAACTTCTACGCAAAAACAAAAATCAAAAAACACACAAACGTCAACCCCCAGCAGTGGCACCTTGCTCGAGAAGTTGACTCGCAAAACACAGTCACCCAGCCAGCCAGCCTCACCACCTCAATGCAACAGCAAATGTGCAACATTTATTAAAATTGCAAATCACAACCGAAACTTGGCAGACTACGCTCGCGCCAATTCGGCAGACTTTTTCGATTTTTTTTTGTTAGAGCTCTTGGAAATCGATTCCTCGCTGTCGCGATATTGGAAAACGGTCTTCAAAATCGAAACTGTGCACCATGCTGGGTGACATTTCTACCCTAACGCCACGCCACGTGGCGGCAAGTTGAACGAATAGGACGATGAGTGCGGATCACTTTCGTCACGAGTAATCATAAATTCGCTTTTTGATGCATAATGCATTTTTGACTGGACCTTGCTGCGAATCGGGGGGAGTTGTCCCTGAAAAAAAGTGGTTGCATTTGCATGAATTTAAAGTTGGAGGGTTTTGAAAATTTAAAGGGTTTTGGAACGTTTTATGAAACCTAATTTCATTTTTAAACAAATATTAAAGCAAATTTATTCAACCATCTTATCTTCAACACACGATTACCCACAAGTCATCGACCGTTCGGGAAATATTAAATAGTACAACATCCAAAGTTTCGAGTCGGCATAAACAAACAATGGAGGTTCCAACGAAAATACCGGAAACATATTTCCCACAAACAGTGAGAGTCTCCCCCAAACAAAGCAAATCCTTCCAGCAGAGGCAACATATGATTCACATTCTCCCACCCCAGCCAGACACCCACACAAATTTACATACAAACACGAGTACCAACATAACACCCATATACGAAGGTACACACCTCATAAATTTCCTTCTTCGTTTCGTCTTTACCACCTTCCTCATTCGATTACCTTGGCAAAAATTCTCACTTCTCGTTGCTCACCAGCAAACGAATGCTTTCCCACAATTCCATCCTCACTTCCTCAACTTTCCTTTCTCACACCCCCAATTGATCCCCCGAGAAAAACGCTCCGGAAACCACCCACTCCAGCTAATCAGGTATATGAAGGCATAAATTCTTCGGATATTCATACCCACTTGAAAGCCGATGTGTGTCTGTGCCGGAAAAACCTCCGGCCCTCTTCACTCTATCATATTGCCCTAAACCATTTCGTCTCACTGCTCTTACCCTTATCCGGCTTGGTATACCCTTATTGCAAGGGGAGTTGAAAAAACATTCTGGAGAATAAACCACCGAAAAGCAAACATTTGGAATCGTTAACTGAGTAATTTTGAAATTAAACAATATTTTCTCATTTTTTCATCTCTCATCTCTCATCTCTCATCTCTCATCTCTCATCTCTCATCTCTCATCTCTCATCTCTCATCTCTCATCTCTCATCTCTCATCTCTCATCTCTCATCTCTCATCTCTCATCTCTCATCTCTCATCTCTCATCTCTCATCTCTCATCTCTCATCTCTCATCTCTCATCTCTCATCTCTCATCTCTCATCTCTCATCTCTCATCTCTCATTTATTATTTTGCTCTTCTACTCTTCTGTTCTTCTGCTCTTCTGTTTTTTTCTGTTCTTCTGTTCTTCTGTTCTTCTTTTCTTCTGTTCTTCTGTTCTTCTGTTCTTATGTTCTTCTGTTCTTCTGTTCTTCTGTTCTTCTGTTCTTCTGTTCTTCTGTTCTTCTGTTCTTCTGTTCTTCTGTTCTTCTGTTCTTCTGTTCTTCTGTTCTTCTGTTCTTCTGTTCTTCTGTTCTTCTGTTCTTCTGTTCTTCTGTTCTTCTGTTCTTCTGTTCTTCTGTTCTTCTGTTCTTCTGTTCTTCTGTGCTTCTGTTCTTCTGTTCTTCTGTTCTTCTGTTCTTCTGTTCTTCTGTTCTTCTGTTCTTCTGTTCTTCTGTTCTTCTGTTCTTCTGTTCTTCTGTTCTTCTGTTCTTCTGTTCTTCTGTTCTCCTCTTCTTCACAGTTCTTTTTTAGGTTTTTTTTTATATTCTTATCAACCTTTCTCAAAGAGTTACCCAATTTCACGGTCAGCAACTTTTGCCGGGACGGGGGAAAACCACTCGAAAGAAGCGCTTCAAGAAGTGGAGCTCGAGGAGGTCGTGAAGGACGCGCTCGAAATATATATGTGGCAACGAAATGTGTGAATCTTTGTCGGTTACACCGTGAGATTTGAGAGAACGAGGGCGGGAAAGGGTTTTCCACACGTGAACACGTGAAAGCTCTGGAGGGAAGGCGAAGAGCAGAAAGGAGCACCCGAAATTGGTACAACTATATTTTTGCCAGTGTAAATAAATTCAATTCAGGATTTAAGGGGCACCCACATGCCAGCTGAGCTCGTTGCGCTCCACACCAGACCAGACTGATGCTGCTGGGGCGAGGATTAGCGGGAAAGTAGGACTGGATAGAAGAAGGCAGTTTTGGAAAGGGTTGTTGTTGTTGCAAATATGTGGAAAACAGGAGTGGGAATAATTGTGGATTAGAATTGTTGCATTTATCGCTGCATGCAGCGAAATGAATGGGATTTCCAGTGTTTGAGTTGTGTTGAAGCAAAGAAATTTAATAAAATCAATAAACTATAATAACTTACAATTAATAGAAAATCACTTCACTTGTGATGACTCAGAACAGTAATCCTAGATTATCAACTAAGAGACTTTGTGAACAAATTCAGTAAAATGTAACTCGAAGAAGAGTTCTTAAGTGTTGAAAGCGATTTTCATTAAAAGTTCATATCATTAAATTTTGAAAAAATCAAAAAATTCACGACTCGGAATTTTGGGTGAACATTGATGTGACGATTCCATCTTTGGCAACATTCAAAAATATACTTTCTGCTTCGATAAGACATCAGATCTCACTAATTTCAATGAATATAATCCTAAGATACATCATTTTTAGAGATTTTTAAAGGATCCTATAAACATATCTTGACTTTTTTTGATAAGGTCCTATAAACAAATGTAAACAATGAATGTATCCCGCTTACTCCGATGGACTTTGACATAAGGTGTGAAAGGGATACACTCAATGTTTACATTTGTTTATAGGACCTTATCAAAAAAAAGTCAAGATATAAAACACAAAAGCTCATAAGACATTTTTTTTAAACTCTAAAGTTTACCTATCAATGAATTGATAATAGAGTGGCCCATCCCTTGAATCACTGAAAAGTTTGTCTTTTATTCACGGAGATATTATTTGAATAAAATATTTTTTTCTCAAAAATATCAAAATTTAAATCGATAAAATTCAAAAATCTAAACTGAAAACATATATTTTCAAACACAGCAGATTTTCAAACAAAAATATCTGTATGAAAACATTATTGTTCATACTTTTCAGTCACTCAAAAGTTGCCATTTATGTCCCACGGAAACATAATTTAAAAACACGGTTTATAAGAATTTCACTTTTTGTGGATAAATTAGTATAATTTAGAATGCTTTTTTTTCAGACATTTACCCATCATGAAAGGCTAAAAAAATAAATCCTTCCTGTAGATACTGAGTTTCGAATATTTTCAAACCAATTCTGTATGGGGAACTGTCAAAATTAAATAGAGACTTGTATGGGCGAACAAATGCATAATGTTTCGGTCATAAGCAGGGATGCCACATGGTTTTTTTTTTAAATCTGTGAAAAATTCTGCGTATGTCTTGTAACGTTTGGATTAATTAAAGAAAATTTGATATGTATTTAATTGTTAAAAGTTGGAACACCCTATCGAATGAGAAAATTAGTACCTAAGAACGTACCCCACTAGGTTGAAAACAAAGCAGGCAGCAAAACTACTGCACGACGAGAACTTGACAGTTCTTGGGAGAAGAAAGGAAGATTTCCGGGAGAGAGGGAGAAGAGAGATTTTGTGGGGTGAACCGCAAGAAAAAAGTACGGCGAGAGGAGAAGTTGTTCAGCTATAGAGGAGAAAAGCAACACGCGACAAAATTTTGAGGCTAGGAATTTTGACAGGTATGATTTACATAAAGTATTCGCCTCCTTTTCTCTCCTCTATAGAGGAGAAAATCGTGACGTCAGAAATGAACTCAAATCACTCAAAGTTCATTTTGTGAGTGACTTTAACATTTTGGCCTAGTTTGACAGCTACCTCGTTCCCAGGTTTTCTGTGGGAGAGAAAAGGAGGCGAATACTTTATGAAAATCATAACTGTCAAAATTCCTAGCCTAAAATTTTTTTCGTGAGTTGCTTTTCTCCTCTATAGAGGAGAAAATCGTGATGTCAGAAATGAACTCAAATCACTCAAAGTTCATTTTGTGAGTGACTTTAACATTTTGGCCTAGTTTGACAGCTACCTCGTTCCCAGGTTTTCTGTGGGAGAGAAAAGGAGGCGAATACTTTATGAAAATCATACCTGTCAAAATTCCTAGCCTCAAAATTTTGTCGCGAGTTGCTTTTCTCCTCTATTGAAGAAGAAAGTCTCACGGAACGTTTTGTCCGGAACCCGGACGCGGGCCGATGGCCGTAGCGGCCGCGCTGTGGATCGAAGGGAGACCGGGTCCAGGAGCCCAAGCGAAGGCGCCACGAAGGCGATGGAGTTGGCGCGTCGACGGGTGGCGGCAGAACATCCACCAGGTGGTTTACGACCGGGGAAAAACCTGCAGAGAACGAAACGGCATCGGCTGGAATTTCCTCGAACGCGCGCGCTGAAGAGCAGAAGGAACTCGGCACGGGGATTGGCGCCGGGAAGAGGAAAAGGTGCGTTGGGGCAACAACCGGAAGGCCAATGGTGGAAAGCCTACCCCCCCTCGTTCTGGCGAGGGAATCCGCCAAGCTCGTGGGAGACTGGGGCAAAGCGGGTCGTGAGTATTGTGTGCACGGAAAATGAGGCCCAAGGGCTGAAGAACACGACATTTTGTAGAGCACGGCTAGGCACACACACACACTCCTTGTTCGATGGTGGTCAATAGAAAGTGTTAAAACTCGAACAAATTGTTTTATTTATGGGCTAGGGAGCGTTCTTTTATTGCAAAATTTGGGATTTTTGACCCCCCTCCCCCCCCTTTGTAACAAATCGTAACAGATGAGCCATCCCCCCTACCCCCCCTGTAACGCGTAATGCAAGGTCTTTTTGCAAATTTTTATGAGTGCTTATATGAAAATTTTGCGTTACGTAACAGAATTTTTCAGCACACCCCCCCTCCCCCAATTTTCGTAACATTTCGTAACAGACACCGACACCCCCTCCCCCCCTAACTGCGTTACGTAATAAAAGAACGCTCCCCTAGCTAGTCTGAGCGGCCTACTTTGATGACGCTATAGGATGATTTGCAACAGTCTGTGCATTTGTATGAAATTCAAATATATCAATTCACATTCATGGAAATCCACTAGAAATAGCATTTTTAAGCATTTGAAGACTAACGAAATAAGGTTCGGTTGGTATTTTTACAAAATGTTAATTTGATGAAGTTTTTAAAAAGTCTGTGTACCTAAAAAAATGTCTGGCACAAGCTCAAATGTCTGTGAAACACAGACAAATCTGTGTATCTGGCATCCTTGGTCATCAGAGACCCTTTCAAAAGATTCAGCTCTTTTTCAAGGTCTGGTCATAGTAATACACCAATGAAAAAACGGCTAGTATCAACTTTTGGCAAAAAAACGAGATATTAGCACCAGTGAACGGCCCGAGCGGTTTAGGCTTTCAGGATTTTTGTGATATTTACTTGCAGAGTCAAAACAGATCAGTAAACTTCACTTATTTGTATATTACACTTTTTTAAAGATTACATTTTTGCGGTAACACTCTTAACTTTTTTACGCGCACGATCACATCACTTTGCATTAAGATCTTCGTCAAGCCAGTTCTCTATGTTGAAGCCAGACTTGTCCTCCAGACCTCTGCGCCGAGCCATGCCAGACCCGAAATCTGCTACGTCCCTGGTTGACTCCACGGCGGCTAAGTCCCGGCGGACTCTTCGCGGCGGCTAAGTCCCGGCGGACTCTTCCCGGTGGCTAAGTCCCGGCGGACTCTTCACAGCGGCTAAGTCCCGGCGGACTGCGGCCTCCACCGCTAAGTCCGGCTGGACTGGGGCCTCTGCTACTGGTGGCTGCTGGCGGGTCCGGCTGGTCTGGGGCTTCTTCAGGATCTGGAACTGGACTGGTCTTGAACTGGCTGGAACTGACTGGAACTAACTGGAACTAACTGCCCTCCTCAAGAATTTTGGGGTTTTTATAGTCAGTCCCCGAAAACTCTACTAAATTTTGTTCTACTAAAAGTGGTCCGTTTCGATGAGAAGCATCGATGAACCTCATGAATTAAATTATGCAGACCTCTGCAATTCTTCATGACTTTCCGTATGGTGTAGTGAGTACACCTCAAAATCGGAAGTCATGGGTTCGAACCATTGTCGTGAAACTTTAAATTATGTTATTGGAATATCAAAATTATGTTCCTAAAACATTCTCAAAAATGTTGGTCAATAATGAGAAGGTCGAATTCTCCATTGAACAAACATGCCAATGAATTTGGTTAAGCCACACCCTCAATTTCCCCTGTGTAATAACATCGCACATTCATAATTGAAAGCTTAACCATTTTTTTTGATTGCCTAACAATTGGCGAAATTTAATAAAGGGCTTTTCAGGTGAGGATGACTCATGATCCACACCTGTACATAAGCTTAATTATTTGTCGCGCAACGCGAGCCGACGGGTAAAATTATTTATGCTTGCGTAAGCGCGCATGGTCAGAACTGTGGTGAGGATCGAAAAATGGACAAATTTAATGATTTAAATTTGAGGTCGCTGCATTCCCCCACACTTACCAGCTAGATGTTTGTATTCTTGAAAAGCATTAAGAACATCTACCGAAAGTTATTTGTAGGTTGAAATATGATACCCAAAGTTAATAATTTAAATTGTGAAAAATAATTACTTTGCAAAAAATCATAAAAAAACTTAAATGGCTGGCTATAAAAAAATTGATTTAAAAAAATGGTTTGGTTAATCTCCCCCACACTTATCAGCTAGATGATCGTCTGAAAGAAATGATCATCTCTGGAAAGAATATTGTCGGGTGTAGTGATCATGCGGTTTACAATTTGTTCTTCTTGTGCTTTCTTGTAGATTGCTTTATAATATAATTGTTCTTTTGATTTTTCTCCTGTAAAAATTATTTGCGTTACTTTTTTGATCTTCTGTCCTGTTAAATTACTTGAACTACTATTTTGAACTTCTCTTGTAAAAATATTTTCGTTGAAACTGATTTAAATAAACTTGCATTTGAAATTAATTTTCATTATCTCTCCTAAAAAAAATCATTGCATTTTTCCCACTGTAAGCTAAATTTGTTGTTGTAGAACTGTGTTGATCGGCTGGTTATTATCGTCGTCGTCTTCCATCAAAATCGTCTCTATCGTGAGGCTATTCATTCCACAGTGACTTGGTCAATTGATCAGTTTTCGAGGCTAAGGTGTTGAATTTCGTCGATTAGTGCAATTGTCGTTTCCATCATGAATTATGCTTCATAACTCAACTGTGAGTTGACTGTGGTCAATTTTGAGAGTGCATTGACTTCTCACTTGCTGAGTATTGTGAATTGTTCGTAAATCCAGTATTTTTTTGTCCAAAATTGACTTTTCCAGTTGCTTTGTATCTTTGACAATCTCAAATTATTGACATCGGTTGATGTAATTCTTTTTTCAAATGTTTAGGAAATGTTGTTTGTCCAAAATTGTCTTTTCGTTTAATTTGCAACTTTGGCTTTTGTAAATTAATGACATCGGATGATGTTATCATTTGTTTATCATGATCTTCTCCTTTTCAATAGTTTCAGACGTGCAGTATGATCTCAACTTGCATTTTTGTTCCATAATTGATGTTTCAATCATCTTTACTTCGCTTAATTCCACATTTCGATTTAGTAATTTGTTTTACGTGAATGTCTCGTTACAAAAAATGCGATTTAATTTGACTTGATCCTCATTGATATGACCTTTTACAACAACATCAACACCGTTACCTGTCCAACCTCCCGCATGACTTTGCCACTCACCATCTTGCCATCACAAACTTCTGCATACGAACGCGTAGAACTTCTCAGCATACGAACGCGTCGATCGTCTCAAGTCGTCTCGTCTCTCGTCTCTGCCATATTTTACTTCAGTTTCTACTTTTGTTTCTCCCACAAAAATGTCTTACTTGTTTTCTTTGTATGAACAATATTTTATAATTTTCAGGAATCTATTATTAAATTTCTGTGCAAAATTTGAGCTCAAATTTACTTACAATCTTATAAATCTTGTTGATATTTTTATATGAAATCAGTTCTATTTTTTTAATACTTAAAAAAAATCAGTTCTAATTGACTATTATTTTTATACTTTAATAAAAAAAATTACTCTATAAAGTTTTTCATTGATCTATACGTCCTATCATCTTGTCATTGCAAAACTGCGTATGTTAAAATATCCTTTCTGTTATTCCAACTTTTTATGAAATCTGTATGTCATTCAGTGTTTTCAAATCTGTTACACTCATTCAGTCAATTTGTTTATTTGAGCAATTCGCAATAAAATGTTGATTTTGCAAGAAAATTTGTTGGTTCAATTTTCAGTCTAATAATAATGTTCTGTTTTTTCCCCTCTGAATTTTATCAGTTTAAAGGTGTTCTTCCCTTGAAGCATTATTTTATCCCTTAAAAATCCCTTGAAGCATTATTTATCCCTTGATTTTCCCTTGAAGCATTTTTTTATCCATTCCCTTTAATTATCATTTGACTATCCCCGTAAAGTGCAAATGTTTTGAAATGTTATTAACATATTGAATCCCCCCATGGATTACAACTGTTTTGAAGCTTTATTCGACATAAAAACTTTCCCCATAGAGTACAATTGTCTACTTTTTAATCCCTTTGGCGTTGCTTTATCAGTTTATGTATCCCTAGATCGGAACTTTTACCGTCCTTTTCGATCTTTTTTGATTCCCCACGATATACTTACAAATTTTACCTTTCCTTGAGCTGTAGTTCATATTCGTTCTTGTTGAAATTGTTGTCTTCTTGATCGTCTTCCAATGGTTTCCTGTAAATCCTTCGTATAAGCATATAACATTCTGAAAATAAATTCTTAATACTTTGTTAAGTAAATTATAAAACACATGTTTACATTCAACATTCATTCTGGGGCGCGCCTCCCTTGTCCAATTATTCTCACACACATTCTTACTTGCATACATGTTGTTTTGAAACATTTAATAATCACACCATCTTCATTTGCTTGTCGTTGAAATTTCGTTATTGTTCAGTCCGTTTGATTTGTTTTTATTTGTAGTTAAAAATTGCGTCATTGTTTTTCCAATACCCTGTTAACCCATTTTAGCTCAATTAAATATATTCCCAAAATTGCAACCCAACAGCTTCTTAATTGTTTTAACGTGTTTCATCACTGCTTCATTATTATGTTTATATTTGATCATAATCGCTTCATCTGAAAAAAAATAAACTCAGTACTCGTACTTTTCAGAATCTATTCCTTGATTAAACCCCATCAATTCACTCATTTATAAAAATATCTTTCATCCCCAATTCAAAACATTTATCTTGTTTGCGCATTTCTTTTTTTGATAATAATCATTCATATTTTGTTTAACTCAACATAAATTCATTTATCATATCAAATCAATCATATATTCTTTTTTCATGTTTATTTTTCTATATAAAAAAAAGTATTTGTAACACATTTGTTTGATTCATTTAGTTCTCTTTATGACAATCGTTTTTTTCAATTTCATCAATCATATCAATTCAATAAGTTTTTTATTATTATTATTTTTTTTTTGTTCAATATACATAAATAATCCCGTGTGTTAAAAATAAATATTTTCCTTCATTGTAGTCTTTTGATATTAATCGTTTATGATACTATGTCATTCATTGCATAAATCGCTTATTTTTTTACTTTATTTTATTTGTACTGTAATTGTCATTTCAAAATATTTTTCTTGTATTGGAGCATTTGATTTTAAATTATGTTAAATGTATGTTAATACGGGTACATTGTGAACTATCATTTAGTGTTATGTTAATCATTATATTTTCTAAGTCTATTATTATGTACATCTTCAAATTTGTTTCCATTTTTAATAGTGGTCGTTTGATCGCTGTTAAATTTAACGATATCATAAGGGCCTCGCCACTTATTTTGTAACTTTTGACCAATTCCTGTCTGTACCATTTGTACCAAAACTCTATCTCCCCACATTGGTACCCAATCATTTGTCTTTTTGTCATAAATTTCCTTTCTCTTTTCTTTTGACAATATTAAGTTGTTTCTAGCAGTTTCATGAGCATCCTTGAATATATCTTTCATTGAACAAATATAGTCGTCATAATTTAAATCTGAATCATTGATTTTATAAATTGTGCTTGGTATAGTAGCTTTTCTTCCATACAAAAGTTCATAGGGAGAATATCCAGTTGATGAATTTTCTGTAGTATTGTATTCAAACATAAAATATGGTATCAATTCATCCCAACATTGTGGATCTTTGCCAATAAAATTTCGTAAATAAATTTTTAACTCTCTATTTGATCTCTCAACTAAATTAGCTTGAGGATGATATGCACTTGTAACGATCTTTTTAATGTGTAATATTTTGCATGTATGTTGCAATAATTTGCTTACAAAGTTTGTACCTCGATCGGTTACAACTTCTTTAGGAGCACCAAATTTACAAACAAATTTTTCAACAAAAGTTCTAGCAACAGTAGTACTTTCTTGGTTTTCCATGGGAGCTACAATCAAAAATCTTGTTAAATCATCTTGTATCACAAGTCCACAATTGTTTCCATTATTAGAAATTGGTAACATAACCACATCCATATAAATTTTATCAAAGGGTTCATACGATGTTGTCGTAATTTTCATTGGCATCTTATTTGCTGGCCATATTTTATTCTTTTGACAAGAATCACATTGCTTTACATAATTCAAAACATCTCTTCGCATATTTTCCCATGTAAAAAGAGGACTCATTCTTTTAATCATTCGTTTACCTCCGACATGACCACCCAACGGTGCGTCGTGAAAATCTTTAAGCACTTGATCTCTGTCTTCTGGCTTTACATAAATTCGTTCATTTTCTGTTGCATATAGTGTAAATGACTTTGAAAGTTTCATTGCAAAAAATCGTAATAAGTTTAGTTCCAACTCTGTTTTAAATATTCTATGAGAAATAATTTGTATAACTGATGCATCTTTAGCAAAATCAGGATAATCTTCAAAGCTTTTAAATAAACCATCGAAAAATTCTTCATTTTTAACTGCTGAACGATATGTTCCATTCAAAATTAAACCCCAAATTTTCTTTTGCGGGAATACAATTATATTTTCATTGGTGTAATCCTTAATACCATGTGGAAGGTCAATGTATTTACTCAATTCTTTGTGTACCGTAACACTGTTTAATATCATAAATGTAGCTTCGGCCTGTTCAAATGGTATAATATTTTTAGAAAATTTTAAAACGTTAAAATCGATATCTGTATCTTTGAAATCCTTGTAGGTAAATGTTTTATCGTTGCTATCATCGTCATTTTCTAAATTTATGTCAATGTTTTGAAGTCCATTCATATTATTATTCCAGTTAGTAATGTTTCTAGATGAATTCTGTCTGTTTGGAGTATTTGTTGAGTTTTGATTATCTGAATCATACTGTCTATTTTGTTTCGCTTGTTGACGAGTTGTAATTGCTACTAATTTTGATGCTTGTTTATCATCTGCATGATCTTCATCATTATTTAAACGTGAGAGAAAATCTGCAACCACATTTTCCTTTCCTTGCTTGTAACGAATTTCACATCCAATGCCTTGGATTTTTAAACGAAGCTTTGTCAACGTTGGTGAAGTTTCCTTCAAATGCCATAGAGCTACCAATGGTCTATGATCTGTGTAAACGATAAAATCTTGGTTATAAATAAAATGTTTGAAGTGGTCTACTGCCCAAACAATAGCTAGTAGTTCCTTCTCAATGGTGAAATAATTTCTTTCAGCCCCGATAAGCGCACGACTTGCGTAAGCGATGGGGTGATCATTTGACTTCTCATTAGTAAGAACTGCTCCGATAGCATAATCGCTAGCATCAGTTGTCAAAACAAATTTGTCATTATAGTTCGGTCTTACTAAAACTGGTTCTGAAATTAAATAGTTTTTTAATTCTTCAAATGCATGTTCACATTCTTCTGTCCAAATAAATTTCACATTTTTCTTTAATAATGCATTAAGTGGCTTACGTTTATCTGCAATGTTTGGAATAAATTTTCCATAAAAATTAACAGTTCCCAAAAATGATCTCACATTTTTAATCGTCTGCGGCCTTTTCATGTTTTTGATCGTATCAATATTTTCACTAGTTGGTCGAATACCTTCTTCATTAATAATATGACCCAAATATCTGACTTCTTTGTGTAAAATTTTACATTTTGATGGTTCAACTTTTAAATTATGTTCATGTAATGCATTCAAAACTTTATATAAATTATTATTGTGTTCTTCTATAGTTCTTCCAAATATAATAATATCATCCAAGTATACAAACGCATTAACAGGTTGTATTTCATAAATAAGTGTGAATGTAAATTTTTGAAATGTTGATGGACTATTTTTCAGTCCCATTGGCATTCTTAAAAATTCATAATGTCCTAGAAATGTTGAAAAAGCGGTTTTCGCAGCATCCTTTGGGTTAATTGGGATTTGATAAAATCCTGATTTCAAGTCAATGGTTGAGAAATATCGAGCTTCTCCAATACTGTCCAAAATTTCGCTAATAAGCGGTATAGGGTACACAAATGGTTTAGTTATTGTATTTAGGTCTCGAAAATCCACTACAATTCTGTAGCGTTTGTTGCCTTCGGCGTCTAAGTCTTTCTTTGGGATGCATAATACCGGTGCATTCCACGGACTTTTACTTGGGCGTATTATCCCTAATTTTAACATTTCTTCCACTTGTTCTTCTACGTGTTTCTTGGTAGCTTCAGGAAATCTATATTGTCTTTTATTAATTGGAATTTCAGTTGTTGTCTCTATATCGTGCATGGTTAAATTGGTATAAGTCAACTCGTCACCCTCTAAATAAAATATTTCATTAAAATCATTCAAAATATTATTAATTTCTTGATTGATTTCACCTTTCAAGTGGTCTGTTTTAACCAATTCATAAATTTTTCTCATTCTGTCGTTGCCTGTAAGTTTCTCATGCTTCATGTTTTCAATCACATCATAATCTCGATCGTTTTCTAAATTCATCTCTTTTGGGTAATCTTGGTTATCATCATCAATTTCAATTTGATCGTCATAATACTCTTCAATGCACGGTTGGATTCTGCCATTGCAGCCATTGTCATTATCATAATTATTTCCATTATTTTCATCATAATTTGTATTAAAATTGTCATAACTGTTTGCTCCAATACCTGTCATATTTACTTTGTTTATATTTTCAATGTCATTGTTGCTAAATAAATTGGTCATTGCATGATTATGATATTGCATATTTTTTGTATCAGGCGTTCGTAAAACTATGTAGTCGAAACTTTGACTAATATATAAGGTGTATTTCTTTAGAAAATGTGCTCCAAGAATTGCATCATCAGCGAAATGCTTCAAAATGTAGAACTTTTCCTCGTATTTTGAATTTCCTATCAATAAAATCATATTTACAGATCCTACTGTATCTTCTGCTATTCCATGAACCCCTCTAATGGAAATTCTATCGTTGAAATCAATGTTAGTTAAACGCATATTACTAACCACATCCCATCTTACAAAATTGTTACATGATGCGGAGTCAATTATAAATTTGTGAAATTTTGTTGGCCTTGCCAAGGTAGCAATATTTGCATAAAATATTGAATCATTATTGAAATTGATTTTTAATGTTTCATGTGGTGGAATGTATTCTTTAAATTGCATTTTAAAATTATTTGGAATTTGATTTTTATTGCGTCGACTATTTGTATAAGTTCGTTTTAAAGTGCTCTTTGCAGTATTCGTTTTATAAAATTCATAAAATTTGTTAGCTTGATAATTATTTCTTTGATTAAAATTTGTATTTTTATTGTACCTGAAATTTCTGAATTTTCTGTCAAAATTAAGGTTTGAATTTTCAGTACTAGCAAGTAACCTTTGTTCGAGAGTTCTTAAAGACTCTCTGTCAATTCGTTCATTTTCTAAAAATTCTAGCAAATTTTCCAACTTCATATGACGGTTATTAGTGGCAATTGCTTTGATTTCATTATTTATAATTCCAACTATAAAGTGGCTTTTTAAGCAATAAGCTGTAAATGAATTTTCGTTGTAACTTTGATCAATTTTTATGATTTCGTATTTTATGTCAAGAACTCTTCCTGCATATGATTTAAATGATTCATCCCGTCCTTGTTTCAGAGTTTCAATTTGTTCAATTATACTACCAAAAGTAGTTTTGATACCAAACTCTCTAATTAAATTTGCCTTGGTTTCTTCCCAAGTGCTTGCATAAATTCGGTTAATACGTGCTGCTGCTTTAAATTTTAGTTTCATAAAAACAATATTTAAAAATTTACTCTGATCTTCGCCTTCAGGAATTTGATCAGCATAATAATCTATTAATATTAAAAATTGCTCCAGTGAGTCTAATGACCCATCAAATTCTGGAATAAGCTGGATTAAATCCGTCATCTCCAAATTCGCCATCTTTAACGGTGCACATCAACAAGAGCTTTTGCACCAAGATTTTTGTTACAGATATTTTAGTATTTTCGAAACTACGGGAACTATCGATATAATGTTTTATTCATCCCCTAAAGTACTGTCTACTAAGTGATTTACAACAAAATTTGCCTGTTTTTACAATCAGATTTGTGCAGGATTGGGTCCGTAAGTTTGTCAATTTTGGCATAAGAAGACAACAACTTCCTTGGTTGCTGTGCACCCTTTTAAGCGTGTTTTTAACTATTTACATCAAATTTCGGTATAACTTTTGTTTACTCACCCTAAACTGCCAGATTTCCATGGTCGTCTTCTTGGGTGTCCGATGTGGCTGATTTTCGTCTCCAGTTGGTCCAGATGATCTCGTCATTGTTGAATCCCTAATGCTGTCCATCGTTGGCCGGTTTCGAAATTTTCGATGCTTCTGTCATTGGTCGATCTCGTTTTGGTTCCATCTCGTACTGCTGCACATTTGCTTCCATCTTAGAACTCCTTACATAACATTTTCTTCAATTTAACGTTTTTTTTTTTACTATTTTAACTGTTTGTTACTTCGCGAAATCATTTTGTTCATTAACTTTCACACATAGTCACATTTTCAACTCTCGGTTTTGTCCAATCATAATGGCGTGTCCAAACACACACAGCGTTGCTTTCCGCTAGTCACCACCTGAACGGCCCGAGCGGTTTAGGCTTTCAGGATTTTTGTGATATTTACTTGCAGAGTCAAAACAGATCAGTAAACTTCACTTATTTGTATATTACACTTTTTTAAAGATTACATTTTTGCGGTAACACTCTTAACTTTTTTACGCGCACGATCACATCACTTTGCATTAAGATCTTCGTCAAGCCAGTTCTCTATGTTGAAGCCAGACTTGTCCTCCAGACCTCTGCGCCGAGCCATGCCAGACCCGAAATCTGCTACGTCCCTGGTTGACTCCACGGCGGCTAAGTCCCGGCGGACTCTTCGCGGCGGCTAAGTCCCGGCGGACTCTTCCCGGTGGCTAAGTCCCGGCGGACTCTTCACAGCGGCTAAGTCCCGGCGGACTGCGGCCTCCACCGCTAAGTCCGGCTGGACTGGGGCCTCTGCTACTGGTGGCTGCTGGCGGGTCCGGCTGGTCTGGGGCTTCTTCAGGATCTGGAACTGGACTGGTCTTGAACTGGCTGGAACTGACTGGAACTAACTGGAACTAACTGCCCTCCTCAAGAATTTTGGGGTTTTTATAGTCAGTCCCCGAAAACTCTACTAAATTTTGTTCTACTAAAAGTGGTCCGTTTCGATGAGAAGCATCGATGAACCTCATGAATTAAATTATGCAGACCTCTGCAATTCTTCATGACTTTCCGTATGGTGTAGTGAGTACACCTCAAAATCGGAAGTCATGGGTTCGAACCATTGTCGTGAAACTTTAAATTATGTTATTGGAATATCAAAATTATGTTCCTAAAACATTCTCAAAAATGTTGGTCAATAATGAGAAGGTCGAATTCTCCATTGAACAAACATGCCAATGAATTTGGTTAAGCCACACCCTCAATTTCCCCTGTGTAATAACATCGCACATTCATAATTGAAAGCTTAACCATTTTTTTTGATTGCCTAACAATTGGCGAAATTTAATAAAGGGCTTTTCAGGTGAGGATGACTCATGATCCACACCTGTACATAAGCTTAATTATTTGTCGCGCAACGCGAGCCGACGGGTAAAATTATTTATGCTTGCGTAAGCGCGCATGGTCAGAACTGTGGTGAGGATCGAAAAATGGACAAATTTAATGATTTAAATTTGAGGTCGCTGCACCAGGAAGTAGTAGATGTTCCAACGCATCTTCTGCAACTTGAATTTTACTGAAATAGTGCTCAGACTTGGCTGCCGATGCGAAAACCCAAATTGCCTTGACGGAGATTTGGTGACAAACTCGGAATACTTGTACAGCTCAATATTATCATTTTGTAATAAAGAATGCATACAAATCAAGCATAAATGAATTATTCAATTTTTTTGAATTCCAAATGCTATTCAAGTTTTGCTCATCATATATTCTAAAATATGAAAAATCTTCAAAACAACAACCAAACATATAAAAAAAACTAAACCCAACTTCAAAAGTGCACCCACATCGAAATGATTGATGAGGTTGAGATAGTTCTGGCTCGGAATAGTTCATTTTAAAATTCTCACATCCCCCCGCAGAACCGTTCCAATGCTGCGTCCCCCAAAGTTCCAATGTGCGCGCTGCTGTTGTTTGAACGTTTGCCGAAGCTTGCATTTTTTTTTGGAGGCAAAAATAGTTGAACAGCACAATTTTCACCCAGAACTGCATCATTTTTGAGGAGAGAGCCCTAATGGATTGAGTCCCTCTGCGCTCACACACTTGTTTGACGGTGAGTGTGTGTGTGTATTTGCACTGTTTGAGGTACGGCAAGTATTTTTCGAAACGGTCCATTTTTTCCCCACCCGATCCTCCAAAGCCAAAGTTTTTCACGAGAGCCACAAAAACACACACGAGTCGAAGAGTGCAGTCCCGGAAAGGCAAAAGCTTTTAAAATTTCCATCAAACTTTAGTGCAAACAACCGCCCCCGCGCTCGTAGCTTTTTTCGACGTCATTCTATTGGCACTCATACATAAACCAAAAAAATGTGGGTGGGAGGAGGGAGGAGGGACTCATGTGGTGCATTTCGCGGCCTCCGAAAGCAGCTTCCACTCCACCAGGGGTAGGAGACAGCAGCGAATCCAAACAAGATCGTAAACTTGCAAGCCAGAAATGCATCATCATCAGCTTCGGCGGACATCGTCGGAACTGCGGTCAAAACTGGTTCGACAGACAGGAACAGGAATAATGGTAAGGGAAGGGCAATGAATAATGGCACTTGCCAATTTCATCAAATGGTGGATTTTTAAGCGGAGGAAAACAACTTTGATGGGTCATTTCTGGAAGTTATAGTGCCGATTGGGTTCGTACAGAACTGCTCAGGTCATTAAATGGATCGATGAATAGCTGATTTATTAGGAACTTTATTCACTTGACTCTAATCAAACTGGAAAACGTTATCAATTTAATATTGAAGCGGAAATATATTCTTGACAAGTTTCAGAAGGTTAAGAATTGATGTTAATTTAGCAGCCTTCAGCAAAGTTTTGCATTTTGCATTTTTTAGTTTAAATATTTTCAAAAAAAAACTTTTTTTCAGAACTTCTCATTTAGACCAAAGCAAACTTTGTTTCAAAAATACTTACGTTAAACTACATACGAATTTGATAGTTATAGTCTTTCTTTAAAAATCCAGCCCAAAAGTGTGTAAATTGAGTTGATTACGTCAAATTGAGCATAAGTAAGGTTATATTGGTTATTTGATTGTAATATGGAAAATTTACAGCTTAATGAATAGTTGTATTAGTATTTCGTCACTTGTGTGCTATATTGTGACATGTCTGCTGTAAAAAGATAGGACGTGTCACAAGATAGTTTTTTCTTTTATAAATTCGAATTTTTGCTGCGACCATAACAACTATTGTAAACAAAACGAAGTTGACTTTATAGCTGTCGGCCACCATTGCTAGTACTAACCACTAGTGTCTTCCTTTTTATCTACAAGGACTTCGCCGCCCTGGGCTCCTAAGTGTATGAAAGTATGGCACGGAGCGACGGCGCCGAATACCCATATTTACACAAAGAATTTTAGAGCGCCCGCCACGGGATTCGAACCGGCGACCTCTGGATTGGAGTCCAGTGCGCGGTCTGATTGATCCACACGGGCGGGACTAACTATTGTACCATGATTAATAATCGAATCTAAAGATTCTTAAAAATTCTGGTTTAGACCATTAGAAAATTGAAACCAATTTTAACTTTTCTAAGTGCACAATTGTGCAAAGGCTCCCCTTCCAAATTGGTCCTGAAAATCAGGGGTCAAATTTCAAAAGAAACTTATGTGAAATCAGCTGAAATCAATTTAAAAAGAAGTCCCCTGCGTTTAGAATCATTTTAAGCATGTTTGGGTTGCTTTAAAAATCTTTGGAATTTTGTAAGATTTTCGATTTAAGAGGTTTTTTGCGCTAATATTATTGTTATCGTCATATCTTACATTTCTTTTGAAAACTAATGATTGCAAAACAACAAAACTAGTGTAAAATGCATTTTAAAACACTTTTAGAATTCAAATGTTGAGACTTTGGCTTGTTATTATAGAGCCGAGGGACAAAAACTTAGAAAAATATTTGCATCGGCCTAATGTTTGCTAGGTTTTTTATTTCCCTTTTCATAGATCTTAAGATTAAAAAAAAACAAAAAAAATACCAGGTTAGTATTCAGAAACAATCATAGTTGAAATGAAAATTCGAATCTCTATACAAGCACAAAAGAAACAAAAATGTAACGTGTTATCTCGAAAAATAAAATTGAATTGAGAAAAATGTAAATCGGCCTAATGCAAAATTAATATTACACTTTGAGAGTATTTTAATAATCGGATGTGCGACGAAAGGTCGAATGAACAAAAGGTTGAAAGGACAAAAGGTCGAATGCAATAAAAAAAACTTTTTTTTACATTGTTGTTAATTTTCTAGCATAGAACTTATTCTAACATTAAACATGTGCAGAAAAAGTAAAATATCCAAAAAGTTTTTGTTTTTGCAAAAAAAATACGATTTTCGTGCTTTTTTAAGAATTTTTTATTCCTTTAAAAACAAGTTTTTAATAATATTCAGCATTTCTCCACGAAAACCCCACGATTCGGAAAAAAAGTTGTCCGAATGGGCCCAGAATTGGTGTAGGATAAATAGACTTGCTTTTTTTTTTACCTACGCCGAATTGGAGTGGTCAAAAAAGAATATTAAAAAAGTCATAATTCCGCGCCATTTCAACCTTATTTTCCTCTTTTAGACGGAAATGAAAGGTGATTGATCCAGCCTTATGTTTGAAAAAGTCGTATGAAAACTTGAAAATGGTTGGATGTCTTGGGACCAAAGAGCCTATATTTGAAAATATTTTTATCGGATTTCTCGGGTTTTTTCCATAAAAATCCCGAAATGGTTAAGTTTCACTCATAGAATTTTGAGATATGATATGACCCTCTATTTTCTAATGCCGATGTCTCAGCAACTAATGGTCCGATTTTCAATGTTAAAAAATGAGGAGCGGTCGTGGCTGAATGGTTACGATGTTCGCTTTATAAGCGAATGGTTCTGGGTTCGATACCCATCTGCTCCCAACGAGAAAGTTCTGGACTCATTAAATTTGGAATTGATGGAAAATCATGAAAAAGCTCACGGCGGGGTTCGATCCCCTGTCCTTAGGATTGGCAAGCAAAAATGCTTTCCACTTAACCGTGGAGCATTGGTAGCTTGAGGAGGAATTAGACTGGTATAGTTGAATCCAAGAATCGGACAAAGAATCAAAATTGAATGCAAGTTGAACATCAGAACTCAAACAAGATTGCATGCAAGATTGCAAGCGCAGTTGAAATTGAATCTAAAAATACCTCGCTATGAATAGCCTGGGCGACTGATAGAATTCATCCAATAAGAGATGAGAAGAATTGAAAGCTTTCCCATTAGAAATGAGAACACACGAAGAATTCGAACAACAATGCAAACGGTCGTTACCACTCGCATAGGGTGGCTCCTCAGACCATTCACCTTCCCAAAAACCGTCCAACTCCAAGCGAAACTTACTTGAGGATACCGTGGAGATTTTCCCTTAATACTCTGAAAAAAGTGGAGCATCAACACTTCCCGTCTTCCAAAATCCCCTATCCTTGTCCCTGGTGCGGGGTGGAGACGGCTGCCATGGTGGTGAGAATCTGGTTCAGGTGGAATTGGTTCTATTCCCAATTATCGATTCCTAGGCAACTTGGGCTTAGACAATCATCACATCACATGGCGAAAATCCAGTCTGCAATCCGCTAAAATCACCGTCTCCTAGCGAAGCGAAGTGAAGCGATTTTCAATGTTAAAAAATGAAACATTCGTGAAATTTTCCAATCTATTAGAAACATTGTTTTCATTTTCTTTAATCAAGACTAACTTTCAATTTTCCTGTTTCTTTTTCTTTTAGTCGCAAGTCGCAGCAAGCAGAAGTCCAACCTCCAATGTCTCTAAGACAATTTTATAGCAAATTTTCTTAAATTAAAAAAAAAACATACTTTCAGAATTGGTCACTCATTTCTGCAAACTGCAAATATTTCGCTGAAATCAAACTTTCGGAGGCTATATCTTGAAAACGGTGCACTCAATCAAAAAATCTATAAAGTACTTTCCGAATGCAAATTCAATTTTACATAACCAAATAGGACATAATTGTTTGTGTGAATTTTCAAAAATCACTTTTCTTTCGTAAAATCTTAACTTGGTTGTAACATTTTTGACCATACTTCTCTAAAGCTCAAAAGTTGCGGGTTTTGCTACCAAAATTGTATTTAGACTTGTATGGTCGAACCAATAACATAAAATGGCTTCTTTGGTCACAAGAAAGGCCCTCACAATGTTTTAGCTAAATAAAAAAATACAAATAAAGTCCATATCCTGGTTTGGTAGACAATACAATTATTGCTCATTTGTGAGATTTTCCATTTTTTCAAACATGAGCTGTTCTTTCAATAAAAAGTCGTACTTTGAACAACATTTGCAAGTTTTTTTCATTATTTAAAATACTATTCTTGTTTGTTGTAATATTTTTGTGAGCTTTTCCATTCTTTCGAACATGAGCTTTTTAAATAAAACCTCTAAAATAAGTTTTGAAAAAAATTACGTTATCTTGATTTTCGTTATATTTTTTGTGAGTTTTTTTCCATTCTATAGTACATAATCAGAGGCAAATTTTATTTCCATTTTTATTCAAAGAAAATATAACGGCCATTCCATCTGAAGTGTGCAAGAAAAAAATCAAACTTGAAAATTAATTTCTCCGATCCTGCTCAAATTTGGTTCCTCAATTTTAGTACCATGATTTTTTATAAATTTCCGATGTACAGAACCGAAAAAAAAATAAAATTAAAATTTTTAATTTTAAATGAAATTTTTTTTTCCTCAATGGGTAATTCTCAACCAACTCACACGAAATCGGGAAAAGTTGCCCAGACCCCTCTTCGATTTGCGTGAAACTTTGTCCTAAGGGGTAACTTTTGTCCCTGATCACGAATCCGAGGTCCGTTTTTTGATATCTCGTGACGGAGGGGCGGTACGACCCCTTCCATTTTTGAACATGCGAAAAAAGAGGTGTTTTTCGATAATTTGCAGCCTGAAACGGTGATGAGATAGAAATTTGGTGTCAAAGGGACTTTTATGTAAAATTAGACGCCCGATTTGATGGCGTACTCAGAATTCCGAAAAAACGTATTTTTCATCGAAAAAAACACTAAAAAAGTTTTAAAAATTCTCCCATTTTCCGTTACTCGACTGTAAAAAATTTTGGAACATGTCATTTTATGGGAAATTTAATGTACTTTTCGAATCTACATTGACCCAGAAGGGTAATTTTTTCATTTAGAACGAAATTTTTCATTTTAAAATTTCGTGTTTTTTCTAGCTTTCCATGTTTATTTTTCAAAGTGTAACAATGTTCTACAAAGTTGTAGAGCAGACAATTACAAAAATTTTGATATATAGACATAAGGGGTTTGCTTATAAACATCACGAGTTATCGCGGTTTTACGAAAAAAAGTTTTGAAAAAGTTGGTCGTCATCGATCATGGCCGTTCATGGTCACCCGCGACAGACACGGACGACGAAACAAAAGGAAACGCAAAATAGTAGTTTATGCAACAAGTTGCAAAAAGAGGATTTTTTCAGCACGAGTCGTACATTTATCCAACGAGGTTCACCGAGTTGGATAAATACGAAGAGTGCTGAAAAAATCAAGTTTTGCAACGAGTTCCATACAACATTTTTTGCAATTTCGAAAAACACCTATTGAGTGAAATTTTAAGTTGAATTTTCATGTATTATTGTCAATAAATCGTTTAAATCAAAAAAAATTTGAAAAGTGTTGCTTTTCTAAACATGTGCTGAAAAGTTCAACTTTTCAGCACCCATTTAAGTGCTGAAAAGTAGAACTTTTCAGCATTTATTTTGAAAAGTGTTGCTATTCGATTCTGTTATTTTTGGTACAGAAAAGTAGGCTATTTCGTCGTTCAAGAATGACAGGAAAAGTAAGTAGTTTCACGACGGAATTGCAAAAAGTAACTTTTTCAAAACTTTTTTTCGTAAAATCGCGATAACTCGTGATGTTTATAAGCAAACCCCTTATGTCTATATATCAAAATTTTTGTAATTGTCTGCTCTACAACTTTGTAGAACATTGTTACACTTTGAAAAATAAACCTGGAAAGCTAGAAAAAACACGAAATTTTAAAATGAAAAATTTCGTTCTAAATGAAAAAATTACCCTTCTGGGTCAATGTAGATTCGAAAAGTACATTAAATTTCCCATAAAATGACATGTTCCAAAATTTTTTACAGTCGAGTAACGGAAAATGGGAGAATTTTTAAAACTTTTTTAGTGTTTTTTTCGATGAAAAATACGTTTTTTCGGAATTCTGAGTACGCCATCAAATCGGGCGTCTAATTTTACATAAAAGTCCCTTTGACACCAAATTTCTATCTCATCACCGTTTCAGGCTGCAAATTATCGAAAAACACCTCTTTTTTCGCATGTTCAAAAATGGAAGGGGTCGTACCGCCCCTCCGTCACGAGATATCAAAAAACGGACCTCGGATTCGTGATCAGGGACAAAAGTTACCCCTTAGGACAAAGTTTCACGCAAATCGAAGAGGGGTCGGGGCAACTGCTGTGTGAGTTGGCGGAGAATTACCCCGATACTTTGATATTTTGAAAACCAACGATTGCAAAATATCTAATCTGGTTTACTGAAAATGCACTTTTTTTCATCTAAATGTTGATGGCATGGCTTTAAATTTAAATTTTTATATAACTTTAAATATTTTTTTTGCCTTTTCACCTCCTCCCCTCGGCTTTAGTTATAGTCGAGGGACATAAACTATTTTCACCTCATTCAAAAAGGAGCAACATTTTGAAACACTATTTTCACCAATAAACTATAGGTATCAAAATTTTGTAATATCTCAGGATTATAAATCACGTAAAAAAAATTCTAGGTAGTTTTCAGGAGTACCCATGGACAATAGGAAGTGGATTTTTTATGCAGCAAACGCAAACACACTCTTAATAAACAAAAATCCCTACCTTTTGACAATTGCCATAAAAAATCTTCGCCACAAATTTGCTTTCAAAAGTCAGCGCCTTCATTCCGGCTACAGTCGGGGCCACTTAACCAGCTCAACCGTGGTGACCTTTTACAGCCATGACCTCGGCATCAGTTGGAGATGTCAATTCAGTGCGAGGTGAAATTGTTACCTTAATTTAGCCACCCACCCCACTTGACACACATCTCTCCCAAGAGCTTGTGGCGGTGGTGGTTGCCACATACTGCGGATAATGATGTCGGTGTCAAGTATTTCGTCATCATCCTATTCAAAAGGGCGCAGCATATCATTATGGGTGAAGACTTAATTTCACGCTAAATTTGCGCCCGAGCAAAATCCACTTGAATTCCACTGGCAACTACCGAACTGGCTGCTGTTCAATCGAATTCCCGTGATGCAGATACCGTAAATTTTCAACACCCCGTCGAAGGTTCGATCCAGTCCCTTCTGCTCTGGAAGTTGGATGTTAGGGAAGAGCCAGAAGCGCATCGAGATAACAAGCATTCCCGGAAAAGTTGGGGAGCACAGGTTTGGGGGAGGATGGATGGGGTATTGAACTAACTCTATGATTGTGTTTCAAGTACAAACAAACCTATAGTATCTCTAAGTTGAATCTTTGTAGTGGGGAAGGGTGTGATAAGAATATTGAATCAAATCAATTCGAAAAAGGTGAATTTTGAAGGGCAAGTGATTTATAATTCTTACAACAGTGACTTAAGAGAAAGTTGAAAATTTACGAAGTTTAAAAAGTTCCAACAATCACCAACTTACCCTAAAAATGGCTTCTACAATAAGAGAAAGAGGAGCATCCGCAGTCAGATAGAAGTGTGTGTGTGTGTTTTATAAACTTGTGGCTTTGCTAAGTGCAGGAAGGAACTAATTCAAAACGAAATTAATTTCGTTATGGATACCGATGAAATCCTGCTTGAGATTGGAAAGTTTCTCCACCCTGAAAATGCATAATAAACTTGCAATTTTCGTACGGTATTGTAACCATTGTTTATCAGCTCTATCGTGATTAGTTTTGATTGCGCTTTTTAAACTTTTGTTTAAGGATGTTGGTTTTCTGTTTTCTGTTGTTCATTTGATCATTTGTTCATTTATTCATTTGTTCATTTGTTCATTTGTTCATTAGTTCATTAGTTCATTTGTTCATTTGTTCAGTTGTTCATTTGTTCATTTGTTCATTTGTTCATTTGTTCATTTGTTCATTTGTTCATTTTTTCATTTGTTCATTTGTTCATTTGTTCATTTGTTCATTTGTTCATTTGTTCATTTGTTCATTTGTTCATTTGTTCATTTGTTCATTTGTTCATTTGTTCATTTGTTCATTTGTTCATTTGTTCATTTGTTCATTTGTTCATTTGTTCATTTGTTCATTTGTTCATTTGTTCATTTGTTCATTTGTTCATTTGTTCATTTGTTCATTTGTTCATTTGTTCATTTGTTCATTTGTTCATTTGTTCATTTGTTCATTTGTTCATTTGTTCATTTGTTCATTTGTTCATTTGTTCATTTGTTCATTTGTTCATTTGTTCATTTGTTCATTTGTTCATTTGTTCATTTGTTCATTTGTTCATTTGTTCATTTGTTCATTTGTTCATTTGTTAATGCTTTGTAAGATTCACGAACGCAATAGAGGAGAAAATCGTGACGTCAGGAATGAACTCAAATCACTCAAAGTTCATTTTGTGAGTGACTTTAACAGTTTGGCCTAGTTTGACAGCTACATTGTCCCCAGTTTTTTTGTGGGAGAGAAAAGGAGGCGAATACTTTATGAAAATCATACCTGTCAAAATTCCTAGCCTCAAAATTTTGTCGCGAGTTGTTTTTCTCCTCTATAGAGGAGAA
This sequence comes from Culex pipiens pallens, assembly GCF_016801865.2. Classification (NCBI taxonomy): domain Eukaryota; kingdom Metazoa; phylum Arthropoda; class Insecta; order Diptera; family Culicidae; genus Culex; species Culex pipiens. The sequence continues at coordinate 43,432,764 of NC_068937.1, read as the reverse complement.
AATCATGACGTCAGGAATGAACTCAAATCACTCAAAGTTCATTTTGTGAGTGACTTTAACAGTTTGGCCTAGTTTGACAGCTACATTGTCCCCAGTTTTCTTTGGGAGAGAAAAGGAGGCGAATACTTTATGAAAATCAAACCTGTCAAAATTCCTAGCCTCAAAATTTTGTCGCGAGTTGCTTTTCTCCTCTATTTGTTCAAATCTGAAATTTTTCATTTTTGAATTCCACGAATCTCTTTTTTTCCGTTTAACAGATACGTTCACTGCATTATCGATTACCGAAAGTCTCCGTTCTGCCCAACCACAAATCCGCATAATATTGCTCTCGTAGGCTCATTTCACGCCAGCCTAGTGCATCCCACTAATCTCAATCAAAAACTGGCAGTTTCCTCATCAGACAGCTGCGGCAGTGTGTTTATCACCGAATCCCTTCGAGGGAAAAGCCAGCGGGATCCGCTCCTCCTCCGTATGCTAAAACTTTGCCCCTTTTTCCCAAAAACTGTGTCGAACAACTCTCATATGAATCATCATCAGCATCGACGTCATATCGGAACTTCCATCCATCGGAAAAGGGGTTGAGTTGAAAATTGGGACTGTGTACCTATTTTCGACCTAAATTGAGGTTATCTTCCTTTTCGAGATAACTTCTCAAAACGTCAACTTCAACCCTAGTGGAAACCGATAAAAAAAAACAAACCCTTCGCCAAGCTTCAGAAAGTGAGAACGTGAGACGTGAGAATCGTCGGCTTTCTGGCTTCCGTCCCCGGATCCGGATCAATATCCTGGATAATTGCTTTCCCAGCCGCGCTTCTGGCTTCTTCATGGCTCTTGAATATGGCGAACACTCTTCAAATCGATACACACGTGGTGGCGTGGTGCATTCCACGTGTGAAAACGCCGTCGTCTGCTACTTATCTGCTGTCTATTGAGGTCGATTGCGGACGGTGGGAATCATGGCAGGAAGTCAAGGACCTGGTACGATGGGACGTTTTAAGGGTTGGGATCTATCTTGATCGATTAATGTGGCTCGGTTTAAGGACTCTGCGAAGGTGGGTTAGTGGGATTTTTTCGATTTATTGAATCCAGCAAGTAGAACAAAAAAATAAGATATAATTACGGAAAATCGGTAAAAGAAAAAAAAATAGTGAATGAAAATACAAAAAAAAATTCTCAAAAAAAATGTACTTCCTAACCACATTAGCGTGTCTATTTTCGGAGCTCTGGTCTGAAGAAAGCTTATCGCCCCTTTTATGGTCGTCAGCTGAAGTGTGATGACCCCTTTTGCTCCCACCTCGTTGGGACTTCATCTGCTCGGCACCCTTTTTGACCGGTCAAAGTGGTGAAAATAGGACACACTCAACTGGCTAAGAAAGCTAGCGGAAAATTGCCACACTTACAACTGGAGCTGGAGGAGCAAACAGAAGGAACGCTCAAATGTTTGTTTGGAACGAGTTTCAGCTGACTAGAGAAGATCATAAGAAATGACCAAATCAATTGTAGAAATGACCTTATAAAGTGAAGTGACCAAAATCGATTGTATTTTTCTGAAAATTTCAAATTATAATTAAGGATTTTAAAAACAAAAACAAGAATCCTGAAATTAAAAACGTCAAACTTGTGAGATGAGAGATGAGAGATGAGTGATGAGAGATGAGAGATGAGAGATGAGAGTTGAGAGATGAGAGATGAGAGATGAGAGATGAGAGATGAGAGATGAGAGATGAGAGATGAGAGATGAGAGATGAGAGATGAGAGATGAGAGATGAGAGATGAGAGATGAGAGATGAGAGATGAGAGATGAGAGATGAGAGATGAGAGATGAGAGATGAGAGATGAGAGATGAGAGATGAGAGATGAGAGATGAGAGATGAGAGATGAGAGATGAGAGATGAGAGATGAGAGATGAGAGATGAGAGATGAGAGATGAGAGATGAGAGATGAGAGATGAGAGATGAGAGATGAGAGATGAGAGATGAGAGATGAGAGATGAGAGATGAGAGATGAGAGATGAGAGATGAGAGATGAGAGATGAGAGATGAGAGATGAGAGATGAGAGATGAGAGATGAGAGATGAGAGATGAGAGATGAGAGATGAGAGGTGAGAGATGAGAGATGAGAGATGAGAGATGAGAGATGAGAGATGAGAGATGAGAGATGAGAGATGAGAGATGAGAGATGAGAGATGAGAGATGAGAGATGAGAGATGAGAGATGAGAGATGAGAGATGAGAGATGTAACTTTTAATGTCTCGGATGTGCAGTTGTAATGAGATTCAAAATAGATGAGAGATGGCGTTTCTTTCCGACTGATTTCATAAAAGAATCTTCAAAGTTAGTTCAACTTATTATTCCAACTGCATCGGATTCAAAGTTCGCCCAATCGATTTCCCAAAAAAACTTCTCCAACCGTAAAAACAGCTGCCCCCGACACGGCAGTAGTGTTTATTGATTTTTGCTAGCCAAAATATCGCATAAGAAATCCGAAACCCGAATCAGTCGTGACCCAATCGAACTAATAGCTCGTCGTCGTCGTCTGTGGGATTGGCTTTTTCTACGCCCGAAAAGTTCATCTGAAAAAGTTGGAAAAACAGCAACAGACTTTTCGATAGTGAGGAGGGAAAAACTTTAACTCCTCACATCGCAATGTGGCGCGTTTAATGCCGCCATCAGTATGTATGGGACCGGTGCCAAAATCGGGCGACGTGACACTTTTGGACAAATGGCGTGACCTTCTTATTCCCGTCTGCCAGTTGGAGCTTTTAATCCGATCCACGCAGGGGTGTGAAAATGTGACACTTTTCCGGAAGTGATTGGCAAACTTGGTGGTGTGAATTGAATTTGAATCAATTTTGTGAGGGGGAAATCAACAAACAAACAGATGGCTACGGAATTTGCGTCTCACCCCTCAGCCAAGTCAATAAATTGGTTGGCAAAACTTTTCACATTCAACAAGCATTCCAGCAACTATCCGGAACCCAGTTCGCATACGATTTATGCCCCGGAAGCACGGCAGCACTACAGACACTACTGTTCCATTTTCTCTCGTTTTCTCCGTTGATAGTAATTTATGTTGATTAAATTTCACCTTAACTAATCATTCGAAAACTATTCCCTGCTATACCCTTTCAGAGCGAAGTACTAACATTTTCTCAGTATGGATAAAATGAAAATGAAAAATTCAACTTTTAAAATTTATCGACCATGCACGGCATCCTTGCCGAGCTCATCGTCTACGGGTTTCTCCAAAGAGTTACTTCTTTTCTCGATGATCACAATTATAGGGATATAAATATCCTTTCAATACCCCTTCCTTCTTCGCACAACGAAGGTCCATCCGGTAGAATTCCAGTGCACTTCCGGTCTAGCAGACTGCTGCAATGCAATTGCTACACTTCGTCTACACCTGTTTATTTAAACTCCCCCTTCCGGTGCCGATCATGACAAGGCGCAATTACATTAGCTTCTGTTCCGTAGAGGAAAGACTTCTTTGAGTTGGGGGAAAATAAATAAAACAATTGCATTGAAGGTTGGGAATGTCATGAAGTTCAACAGTTTTATTTGTTTCGATTGTGTTTCTTGTTTTTCGTTCTAACTAAATTGGTTCTGTCAGGAAGGGAGTGCCAAATTGATTAAAATTCTCTCTTCTCTCTTTTCTCTCATTTTCCATGTCTCATCTCTCATTTCTCATTTCTCATTTCTGATTTCTCATTTCTCATTTCTCATTTCTCATTTCGCATTTCTCATTTCTCATTTCTCATTTCTCATTTCTCATTTCTCATTTCTCATTTCTCATTTCTCATTTCTTATTTCTCATTTCTCATTTCTCATCGCTGTTCTTCTGTTCTTCTGTTCTTCTGCTCTTCTGGTCTTCTGTTCTTCTGTTCTTCTGTTCTTCTGTTCTTCTGTTCTTCTGTTCTTTTGTTTTTTAGTTTTTAAAGGTTTTTTAATCTTTTTTTTTTTAATTTTTGGTTTCTGTTTTCAGTTTTAAGCTTCTGATTTTCATTTGTCAGCTCATACTGTTATGTTTTCTGTTTTTCTGCTCTTCTGTTCTTCTGCTCTTCTGTTCTTTTTTTCTTAAAAGTTTTTTAATCTTTTTTTTAATTTTTGGTTTCTGTTTTCAGTTTTAAGCTTCTGATTTTCATCTGTCAGCTCATACTGTTATGTTTTCATTTCGTTATCCTGCATCTCATTTCAACGCAAATTGATCGATCTACAGCGGAGTTAAAAAATATTCCAACAAAAACAAACAATACCCCGGGCCGGGACATCCTCTCGCCAATAAATTTAAAGTGCGCTTTTCCATTCATTGAAAAAGCTCTCCCTTTCCCAGTCAGTCCAGACAGGGCAACCAACCATGGTCGATCATACAGAGGGGGGACCCTCTCCCCAAATCCAATCTACTACCACTGGCATCGCTGACCGTGTGCTGCCAATAAGCCTTCGCCATAAATCAAACCAACAATTGTTGGATGCAACTTTTCCCGTCCTCCTCCGGTTGGAAAAATGTTCATTCAAACAATATGAATTATCGTCCTCCAGGGGGCGGGTGAGAAAAGTGGGGCGGATAAACAGGACAACACGACAACACTAGTCTTTTGTCTCCGAAAATACCCCCCTCACCCCTGCGAAAGGTATCGAATAATGAAAATATTAATATTCTCCCAGAAACAATTTTTAACTCAACTATTTACCACAGTTGCAGTGCGGTGCAGCTGGGACCCAATCGTGGCCGAACATCAAACCCTTTTTTGCTTGAACAATAACCTCTACAAAAAAAAAAGCATTGTTGCCAGTTACTGGGACATTGTGTTTTGTTTGGGTTATTTGTCAAAATGTTTTATGAGATAATATGGCCTGTTTGTGTGTGTTCGGGCTCGTATTTGTGTTTATTGACACGTGGCCATCGAAGCGTGGTCAACCGGAGACAATCGGTGGCTTTGAATTGTAAACAATTTTTTTAAAGAATCATGATACCCGTTTTTTTGTCCATTGAACGGAAAACACAAACACATGCACACATTTGCAAAACAATAACGCAATTGATTGCAAATGTGCAGAGTTTAATCGAGTTATGGAATTAACGCGGGGAGAGCAATAAAAATTAATTTGTGGTTGTGTTTGGGAAGTGCAGTGGAAGCGAGTTACGATTGTGTTAATGAAATCAATTAGAAATGTAAAACGGTTTGGGTTGACTTAACAATATGAATGACCGTTAACTTAATTTAACAATATTGATAAAGTTTCAGAGAAAAAAAATAATTGACAGATAAATTGATTGAGACAAGTGCAATTTCATTTCAAGTTATTGTCCCTCAGCTTCGGTTTTAACTTAAAAAGAAAATACAACAAATTTCCATCGCATAAGGACGATAAAATTTACTAAAACTGGCCAACAAAATCGCTGGGCATTTTTGCTGGAATCAGCTAATTTTAAGGCAGGATCTGGAAAACTTTACAGATTCAAAAATCTACAAGAGAATTTTTCTGTTGGTTTCGCTCGTTCAGCAGATATTTTACTAGATCATCGGATTATTTGCTGGTTCAGCGTTTTCTCGGATGGCTTTTAAATTGTCATTTCTCAGCAAGTGAAACTTTGCTGGAACAGTTTTCAAACCATAAGTCCCTCACAAGCCAAATATCAAATAAAAACAATTATAGTAAAGGCAACAAAAAATCTGTTAAATGAAACAATGCAACTTTTTCAAGTACTGCAATGTTTATGATACTTGTCGCTGTGAAACTTATTTCTTTTCCTGTCATTCTCAATTGACGAAACGGCAAACTTTTCACTGTCTTAAATAACAGTACTGAAAAGTAATTTCCAGCATCTCTTTGAGTGTTAAGAAGCTTAACTTTTCAGGACTTAATTGAAATATAATACTTTTTCATGCTGTTTTGGAGTTTCACATTTATCTTGATGGCAAATAACATTTCTGGGAGGAAGCAACCATGTTACTGAGGAAAATCAATCCAAGCTAGTTTCCGGAAGTACAAAAAAGTTGTATTAATCACCTAAATTGATCAAAGTTTGTTTATAGGAGTACTGTTCTAGCATGCAGTTACCTATGACCGAACACAATTTGTAACAAATAGATAATTTAAATAAATCTTAATGTAACTGCAAGTAAATTGAAAAATAAACTACATTTTTGCAATCCCGCTGTGAAACTGTCAACTTTTCCTGTCCTTCTGGAGAAACGAAACGGCCTACCAAAAATAACTGACTGGAAAGTTAATACGTTTCAACACCAGTGCTGAAAAAGTTGTACTTTTCATCTCTGAAATGGGTGCTGAAAAGTTGAACTTTACAACACTAGTATCGAAAAGTCACATTTTTCAATATTTTTTGTTTTGAACGGTGAGTTTACTAAGCACATGGATGTTTGCAAATAAATTTTCAAAATAAATGCTGAAAATTTCTACTTTTTAGCACTGAAATGGATGCTGAAAAGTTGAACTATTCAGAACTTGTTTTGAAAAGTAACACCTTTCAGCATTATTTTTATTCAAATAGTAGATTGACTAAACACATGGACATTTGACTTACAATTCCATTCAAAGAATGTTTTTCGGAATTGCAAGCAATGTTGTGTGGAACTCGTGGCAAAAAGATGATTTTTTCAGCACTCGCCGTGTTTATCCGACTCGGTGAACCTGAAAAAATCGTGCTGAAAAGATTTTCTTTTTGCAACTTGTTGCATCCCGGGCAGACGGTAATAACTAAATTCATGCCATTTCCATAACAAATACTGTTAAAATAACTGAAAGTGTTATGGAATCTTCTTTGAAAATCCATTTTTGCATAAGAGTTTAATAACAGTTTATGGTATCATAACCAAATTTGTTATTGGTCTGATATTGATTGAAATCCAAAACAACTTTGGAATAACATTTTTTGTTATGGAAAAATATCTTCAAAAGTTATTGGGATGATCGGATTAGTTGTTAAAATAACAAAAAATAATAACAAAGATTTGTTCGAAGAATAACTAAAATGTTATTAGTCTGTTATTACAATAACAATCCAATAACAAAAAAAATCATAACGATGAATAACAAATCTTGTTATTAAAAACATAAAATGTTATTGACCTAGTATTTTCAAATATCAAAAAATGTTATTCCCAAGTTATTTCCGTCTGCTCGGGATGAACAACTAAATCAAACACAACAAAAATTATAGGCAAACTAAAGTTTACCAAATAAGAAAAAAACGGGTTGCACTGGGTATTTTTGGAAAGTTTATCATCATAACCTTTATGAAAAGTTCACAAAGTAAAACTAAAGCAAAATTGATTATATTTGTAGTATGATGTTGATTTTTAAATACAATTAAATTTAGGACACTACATTTTTAAAGTAATTCTTGAAAGAAAAACACAACTAAAAATAACATATTTTTGAAAAATTAAGAAAATTTCATACAGGTGTCTCTCTAATTTTTTTAAATCGGACAATTAGCTTCAGAGATACAGCCTAAAAAAAATCAAATCGATGAAAATGATTTTCTTTAAGTGTAACCTAATAAGCCTGTTATTTTCAACTGAAAATATCTGGAGAATTATAGGCACGATTTTCAATGTTAATAATTTGAACTTTTGTGAAATTTTCTGAAATTTTCAATATAAGTTTTTCAATATTATATAATTTGGGCTAAACTATAATATAAGAAAAAGTTTCTGTTTGTAGACCTTTCCCAAAGTAAAGCTTGAATTTAAAATTTTAATATTTTTTATTAAATTTCAAAAAAGTTTCATTCATTAACATTGAAAATCAGACCAATAGTTTTCGAGATATCGTTAGTTGAAAATTAAAGGCTGATTAGATGACACTTTGAAAAACTCATTTTCATCGATTCGAATTATTTGTGAGGCTGTATCTCAGAAACTAATTGCCAAATATTCAAAGTCTCAGAGAGACATTTGAAGTATATTTTCTCAGCTTTTCAAAAATATTTTTTTCAGGGATGCTTTTTTTTTTTAAAAATAGAATGCAAAAAACGAAAAGAAATCCAAAATGTATACGTAAGACTAGCTACATATAACTTGCAAACGGGTACATTGTATAAAAATTGAAAATTTGATTTTGCTTAAAAAATATTTTAAAAAAAATTTGTCCAACTTTTCCGTACTTTCAAAAAAAAAACACATTAAAAAAAACGTTACTTAATCCACCTTTAGGTTGTTGGTGCCTTCCTCTCAAAGTGTCCACATGGTTTATGTATTGCCCCTAACGTGATCGCAGCACCAAATAGGTCCTAACAAATATAAGTGATGAGTAAAAAACAGATTGCCTACAGACTTTTTGTCATACATTGTACATACACCGCAGTGGGGAAATAGATTGAGGTTATGTAATTTCAGAGCATTCTTTAAACTGCTTGTAATTTTAGATAGGTAATTCAGATCAAGAAAGTTCATTTCAGAACCTTTCTAAAAATATATGATATGGCAGGTTTCTCTTTTTTGCAAATTGTGAAATTTATATGCAGCAGTTTTTTAAGCATAACTTTTGATGTGCATTAAATCTCATGAATTTCAATAGGGACTTATGGGACCCCAAGACGAATCGAATGAGGCCAATACGGTCAAAATCGGTTCAGCCAGTGACGTGATATTCCAGTGACATTGCTTCGGTACACAAGTCTACATACAGCCAAACACACAGACATTTGCTCAGCTGGTTATTCTGAGTCGATATGTACAAATGAAGGTAGGTCTAGGAGGTCTAATTGAAAAGTTCATATTTCGAGTGATTTTTTAGCCTTTCCTCAGTAAGGTGAGGAAGGCAAAAATCATTTCTTCTAAACCCGATTTTGCTCCATCACGAACTATGGCTCAGAAGATGTCGTTTTTAGTCCCCTAAAACACATCAATAAATTTGGAAAAAAATTAATAAAATATTGAAAACCCATTTTCCTGTACATATTTTTTCCAAAAAGTTTTAAATACAACTATTCTGAAGTCACCAAATCGATCAGAAAATCCCTTCTCAAGATACAGAATTTCAAACATTTACATACTCATTATGTTTGATCAGCCCCCAACATTGTATGGAGACTTGTACGGAAAAACAAATGATGCAAAAGTTTCATCAAAATCAAAGCATGAAAATTTAAAAAATCACAAAAAAAAAATCGCGAAATCGCGCGAAGAACTACTCACAAATTTTGTTTATTCAAAATTACGTGTTTTCATAACTTTGAAGAATTGTTATAAGAGTGTAATAGTATTCTTTGAATTTACTAACAAGTCTACTCCTCGGTACTACAAAATATTAACTCAAACTTTAAACTTAGCACTGTGAGATTACTTTAAAGATGCTTAAAACTCTTCAAATTTCCCTGTTCAACCATCTGATATAAAGCTCTCGCGCCGAAGGCGTCAGCAGTCACTCAAAACCCCGGGGGCAATTGAATGTGTATTTTCCACCCACTAAAGTTTGAAAAAGCAACCGATCCCAGCTTCAGAAAAAAGCACTGGATTCCGTTTTTATGAAGTTTGCGAGCGCTTTTTTCCTTCCTTGTTCGTTTATGCTGCAACATATCCCTCCCTGAATCCATACCCATAAACTGCACATAAACATCATGTTTTTCGATCACTGGTACGTGTGGGAGTGTGTGTGTGTGTGTGTGTGTGTGTGTGTCTGCGGAAACGTGAGCTCCCCTTCCCCAGAAACCATCACCCACAGAATTCTATAGAATACCGGTGGCAATGGTATGCAACGAAACGTTCATTCATGCTTCGCTGTAAGGACTAAGGGATGTCACAAAAATGAATGGGATTATCGTGTGACAGAAACACGGCAATGGCGGGGAGGTAACGAAAAATAAACAATTATTATAAGCAGCTAAAATTTGCATTCAAGGAGTGGTGGTTTAAAGATATGAGGATTTGAAAGATTTGGAAAAATGTAGACTTGAAGATTTGCATGTGATTTGGAGACTTGAAAGAGGTTTAGAGACTTGCATGAGACTTGAATTTGTTCTTGATAAAGGTTTCATACCTTGGAGAAAACTTAGAAATTCACATGAAATATGGAGTTTTGTAGACTTGCAAGAAACTTGGAGACTCGTGAAATCAGGACTTGCAAGAGACATGGAGACTTTCAAGAGGCTTTAAGAGATCAATGGCTTAAAGACTAGTAAAAGACAAGAGAACTTGTAGAGTCTAGAAAAATCTTGGAGATTTGCTAAAAAATTGTAGACTTGCAAGAGACGTGGAGACTTGCAACAGACTTGAAAACTTGAAGAGACTTAAAGTCTTGCAAGAGAAATGGAGACTTGCAAAATACATGGAGACTAGAAAGAAGTATGAAGACTTACATGAGACATAGAGAATTCCAAGAGCCATGAAGACATGCTAGAGACTTAGAATTTGGAAGAGACGTTAAGACTTTCAAGAGAACTAGATACTTCAAAGAGACTTGGAGACTAAGAAGATACCAAATAACATAGCTATCAGAAAAAATTGAAGCCGTCCCGTACATCCTGATCATCCCTAGCCTCTCTCGCGGTTTAGTGCATTCCGATATGGCCAACTACAACAGTTTCGCCGTTATCGGATGGAACGTGGCAATTCCCAGAATCCACTACCACCGCCAGGCCTGATCCCTCGGGAGGCTAAGGTAGGATAGAAACACCACAGAACACGGTGCTTGCATGTAAGCAATTTTTTCCCTTCTCTGTGTAGAGTTCGAAGCCAGGGATGACCATGGCCGTCGAAGTCGGGCTTCTGTCCAAAGGCCAGCAGCGTGGCCAGAACTATAAAAGGCGGTTTGTTTGCGTTACGGTAACAACACTCTTCAGTGCACACATACACATGGCTTGAGGAGGTAGGAGGTCCCGCTGGATGACGAGACGCGATTGGTGTCAATCTTGCACCTGTACGTACCTCCGGTACTCTACTACCAACGCGTCAGGAATGTGCTCGTGTGTGTGTGTGACCTGGCCCATTCATCAAAAAGGCGGACAGGTGAAAGGGCGACCCCGCTCGTACTACAAGGGGGCAAGTTCAGCTGTACACGGAAATTAAAGATGCCTTGGAGAATACTTGGGTAGAGCTTGAAGAGCGATTGATCCGAGGTTTTGCCTAGCGATTCTCTGTTAAGTCAGAAGAGTTGTGGAAAAAATGGGACAGATTGTAACAATAACATTCAAGTTGACTCCATCTTGACATCAAGTTGGCTTCAAATTAAATCACATAAATACCAAATTGAACCCACATTGTAAACAAACTGACTGCACATTGAAATTTAAATTAACTCCAAGTTGACATCAAATAAATTTCACGTTTATTTCATGTTGACTCCACTTTGAAACTGCATTGACATACATTGACACCATTAATTCATGCTTTGACACCTCATTTAATTCAAGTTGACTCTTAAAATTGACCCCAATGTGACACCAAGTTGACTTCTCAGTGACATCAAGTTAACTCTCAATTTGACAACCAATTTGACTCCACTTCTGCATAGAAACGACTCCACGACTCAAATAAACTCCGGATTGACATCAAGGTAATTATTTAACATTACCAACAAGTTGACCCTCTATATGACACCAAATCGACTCAACATTTTCTTCAAGTTGACTCCACTTTGATACCTAATTGACTCCACCATTAAGCAGACTATCATTTGAACATCAAATTGACTCCATTATGATACAAAGTCGACTCTCGATTTGACACCTCTTTTGCAATGACGCCACACTGACAACAACATTTGCTTCGAAATTATTCCATATTTACACCAAATTGACTCCACTCTTATAAATCAGGTTGAATATTCATTTGACACCAAATAAAAACTCCACTTTGACTTAAAGTTAACTCTAGATTTGACTCCACATTTGCATCGAATTGCCATCAAAATGACTCCACTTTGACGTAAAGTTGGTTCTTAATTTGACTTCACATTTGACATCAAATTGACTCAACGGATTGACTCCATATTGACATCAAATTACTCTACTCTTAAATCAAGTTGAGTTGGACACCAAGTTGACACAATTTCGACATTTTCATCGAATTGGCATCAATTGACTCCACTTTGAACTAAAATTGGCTCACGATTTGACTCCACTTTTGGATCTACGCCAAAAAGTCATCAAATTGACTCAACATTTGCTTCGAATTGCCTATATGTTGACATCAAACTGATTCCATATCACAGAAAAAAAAAATCATGGTAATATTACATCTGGGAAGGGGTAAATCTTTTATGTCAGAAAAAAGGTGTAATTTTACCTCTGGAAATGTGTTATTTACTCCACTTTTCTGGTGTAATGTCACTTTGTCAGTCTAAATTGAGGTAAAATTACATCATAAAAGAGGTAATATTCAACCTTCCAAAATTAAAGCTTCCAAATTTACATTATTTTTTTCTGTGTATTGACACCGAATTGAGTTGACCATTATATCAAGATGATAAACAATAAACACCAATTTGACTCCACTTTGACAGAAAGTTGACTCCACTTTTGAATTGACGCCATATTAACATCAAATTAACTCTACATTTGCTTACAATTTAATCCATTATGACACCAAATTGACTCTAGTCTTATATCAAGTTGAATATTCATCTGACCCCAAGTTGACTCTACTTTGACGTAAAGTTGATACTAGATTTGACCGATTTGACTCCACATTTGCTTCGAATTGATATCAAATTGAGTCAAGATTTGCTTCGAATTAACTGCATATTGACACCAAATTGACTCCACTTTGTCGTGAAGTTGACTCTAGATTTGACTCCACATTTGACATCGAATTGACTCAATATTTGCTTCAGATTGACTCCATATTGACATCAAAATACTCCACTCTTAAATCGAGTTGGATATTCATTGGACACAAAATTGACACATTTTTTACATAAAGTTGACTTTTGACTTGACTCCACGTTTGCATCGAATTGGCATCAAATTGACCTACTTTGAAATAAAGTTCTGAACTCCACTTTTTCATCGAAATGACGTAACCTTGACATCAAATTGAATCAACATTTTCTTCGAATTGACTCCATTTTGACACCATCGGGTTAACTCCATATTGACATCAAAATGACTCCACTTCATTGGACACCAAATGAGTCCAGTTTGGCATGAAGCTGATTTTTGATTTGACTCTACAATTGCATCAAATTGACATCATATTGACTCAACATTTGCTTCGAATCGACTTCATACACCAAATTGACACCACTCCACTTATCAATTTGGCACCAAAATGACTCCATTTTAACATAAAAAAAACGAAGTTGACTTTATAGCTGTCGGCCACCATTGCTAGTACCAACCACTAGTGTCTTCCTTTTTTTTCCTTTTTTTTTCTACAAGGACTTCGCCGCCCCATTTTAACATAAAGCTGACTTATAATTTGACTCCACACTTGCATTGAGTTGGCAGCAAATTGACTCAATATTTGTTTAAAATTGACTCCACTCCACTCACCAGGTTGAATATTAATTTGACATCAAATTGAACCCACTTTGGCATAAAGTTGATATTCGATTTGACTCAACATTTGCACCAAATTGACATCAAATCGACTAAATATTTGCTTTGAATTGACTCCATATGAACACCAAATTGACTCCACTCCACTCATAAAGTTGAATATTCATTGGACACCAAATTGATTCCACTTTGCTTCCAATTGACATCAAATTGACTCCACTTTGAAATAAAGTTTACTCACGATTTGACTCCACTTTTTCATGGAAATGACGTTACATTGACATCATTTTTTTTTGCTTCGAATTGACTCCATTTTGATACCAAATTGGCTCTACTCTTGTATAAGGTTGAGTATTCATTTGACACCAACTTGACTCCACTTTGACGTAAAGTTGACTCTAGATTTGACTCCACATTTCCTTTGAAAAAATCAAATCATGATCAAAAAATAATTTGAATTGATATCAAATTGACTAAACATTTGCTCCGGGTTAACTCCATATTGACATTAAAATGACTCCACTTTAATATCAAGTTTAATATCTAGTGGGAATTGAATTGACTCCATCGAATTAGCATCAAATTGACTTATCATTTGCTTCGAATTGACTCCATATTAACTCAAAAATGACCCCATTGCACACCAAAATGACTCTTTTTGGACATAAAGTTAACTATTGATTTGAACCCACATTGACACTAAATTGACTCCTTAATGATACCTAGTTAGCTCCACATTAACCTCACAGTGTCATGAAATTGACTCCAGATTGACGATAAAAGTCTAAAAGTTGACCCCATTTTGACTCAAAATTGACTAAATTGACTAAAAAGAACAACTCAAGACTTCATTTTCCACAGAGAACCCCTCACGAAAGCTAGGTCAAGCACTGCTGGTATGTCACACCCGGCGATTGTGCTCTCTCTCTCGGTGTTCATCGCCAAAGACAAGGACCTTGTCTTATCGAGTGGGCGTGGATGACCCAACCTATGTCCTTTCCTGCAACCTGCAGCCACCCATGCGCCGCTTCCGTAAGCTATTGCCGCCCTCAACACTCGACCTCCTCGAGCAAGAAGTGAACGTGTGTGTTTAAGTTCAAAGGTTAATTGCTTCGACCGACCGAGTTTGTGCGTCGTCGTCGTCGTCCCATTCTGAAACGAGTGGCTGAGTGTAGAGTTGTGGAGAGAAGCAGCAACTTGGTCGGTCTAATGATACATCCCTTTGAAGTGACCAGCTCGACTCCGGTTCACACTCTCTGGAACTCAGCTGCAGCTGCAGTCGGCAAGAATTTCGCAATTTATATTCCACACATTCCCCGGGTAAACTTTGGTTCTGTTAAACTTTATCCTCAAATATGCGAGAGTTTGGATGTGTTTTCTGGCGTCTGGCTTTGATCCGATGGGAATGTTGTTGGCAGAAGGTTGTGCCATAAATTTTGACTCCGGTGTAGCAGATGAGATAATCTAATCAATACATGCAGAGTTTATTTGGTAGATTTTGAGAGTGATGCCGATTTTGTCGGAACTATAAGCTGTCTGACCTAATTCAATTGAAACAAACTAAAATGAATCCAAAATGGGGAAACGCACACAAAAGTCTTCTGGCTGAAAAGTTTGAATTTCAAGATTTAACGTCTTCAGCTGTTGCAGTCTGCTTCAACTTTAAATGTTTCTCAAGGTTAGACCGGGGCCAACATTTACTTCCTCGTCCGACGGAAGGCGTGATCAGACAAATTTCGTCTCGAAAAATGCCACCTGGATCGTCTGGGATCGAACCCAGACCAATTGAGATGCGAAGCAACCACGCTTACCACTACACCACCGGTCCCGACCGGTCCCAAATCTCTTGTATTTGCCCTAATTTTCTTGTATTATTGAAGTCTAATTTTTTGACCGGTCTCCATGTAAGGGAGCGTTATTTTATGACGCAACGCTCCCTAGGGTTTTGCTAAACTGCAAGTTTTTTGGATAACATCAACTCTTACAAAAAACAAGCCGTGTTGATGTCAACAGAGTAGTTCACTTGTGCTGTGTTGTGATTAAAACAATAAATTTTTAGTGTTAAAGTGCGAGTTGTGGGTGCAAAATTTGTCTATGTGTGAACGAAGTTGCCGTCAACTCAGATGAGTATAAGTTTTGAAACGAACGTTATTAGTTTATAAAATATAATCGATTTTATTTCCATCGGCTACAACGGTCTGCTATCGAATTCGGTGGCAGCTGCTGTTAGCTTCTTTCGTGTCTTTTGTACTCTGCTCTTGTATTGTTTGCCTGGCTCGGCCGAGCGCGCGAAATGAGCGTGTGTGGCAAGTGCGAGCAAAAAATTTGTTTTGAGGATGCCGTACCTTGTTCGGGGAAGTGTGGGGCCTTTTTTCACCGTTCCTGCACTACTCTGACCAAAACGACGGCGAAGGTAATTAATGAACAGCAAAATGTGCAGTTCAAGTGTGACCTATGTCTTGATAGTGGAATTGATATTGAGATCGCAGTGCTTCTCGCTGATGTCAAAGAGATAAAAGAAAAGTTGGAGAAATATTCTGACGTCTTCGATTCTATCTCTGGCATCAATGAAAGAATTGCTACTCAAATCGACGAAACTATCAAGAAAGGGATAGAAGATGTCATGAGTACGTGGGTTGAAACGTTTCAGAATAAAATCAAAACAGTTGTTGAAAACAGTGTGGCGAGTCAAATTGAAAAATTAAAAAAATTGAACTGTGAGAAAAATAATAAAGAAAAAAAAGTAAATGTTACAAGAAAAAGAGGAATTCATTCAGAATCAGATGGGCTCCCGGGTAGTAAAAAACGCGCCCTTGACTCTGAGCCAATGGTGGTTGACGATGAAGAAAATGATAATGTTTTTGAATCACCTTTTGCGACTTTTGCGGATATTTTGAAAGGAAATCTAGAAACTAAAAACAGCTCTAAAGAAAAAAAGCTAGCCTTTCGTCGACCAGTAATTGTGATTAAACCAAATGAGAATAACCAAAGTAACGAACAAACCAGGACTTTTTTGAAATCAAACCTTGACCCAAAATTGCATAAGATTAATAATTTCAAAAATGGTAGAGACGGCTCAATTATTGCTCAGTGTGCCCCAGGACAGAACCTTTCTAAAGTGAAAAGTGACATTGAAAACAAAATTGGACAAAATTATACTGCATTTGTCTCGAATGGACTTCCAAAATTGAAAATTGTAGGTATGAGTGAAAAGTATGCTCCTGAAGATTTTATTGATTTATTGACCACTCAAAATGACGAAATTTTTATTGAACAGGTTAAAGTTGTTTCTTCTTACGAAAATCCTCGCATAAAATACAACAAATTCAGTGTTATAGTTGAAGTTAACAATGATACTTTTGACGCATTAATAGAGGCCGGAAAGGTTAATATAGGGTTTGATAGATGTTCAGTGTTTGAAGCAATCAAAGTTCTGAGATGCTTCAAATGTGGAGAATTTGGACACATGAGCACTACATGTACTAAAAACGAAACGTGTTCGAAGTGTAGCGAGTCCCATAAAACCTCTGAGTGTACTTCAACAGTAATGAAATGTGTTAACTGTTTAAAAAAGAACAAAGAGCAAAAGATGAATCTTGACGTGAATCATGCAGCATTTAGCTCCAAATGTCCAGTTTTTCGACACTTACTGGCAATTAAAAAAGATCGAATGTATGAAAACGAATAGCAATCAAATACTGTGGGGAAAGTAAATGCTACAGAAATAATCTATTTGAATGTTGCAGGGCTGACCACAAACTACGTAGCATTACGACAGTTAGTGGAAAGTTCGCATCCTCTTTTAGTATTACTTTCTGAAACGCACATTACTCAACCAGAAGCATTTGATCAATATTCTATTCCAGGTTATAAAGTTGTTTTTTGTTTGTCACACTCTAGGCACACCGGAGGAGTTGCTATTTATTTTAAAGAGTCTATTCAAATTAAAGTTTGTTTGAACGAGTTTTCGGAAAATAACTGGTTTTTGGGAATTACTGTTGAAAAAGGCATGAAGACGGGTAAATATGGAGTTGTGTATCACTCGCCAAGCTCTAGTGACCAGCGGTTCATCCAAATTTTAGAAAATTGGCTAGAAAATTTTATAGATATGAGTATATTAAACCTAATAACTGGCGATTTCAACATTAATTGGCTTGATGAACATAATTCTGCACATCTAAAAAGTCTTACAGACTATTTAGGTCTAACACAAAAAGTAACTGATTTTACAAGAATTTCTAAAAACAGTAGAACGTTAATTGACTGTGTTTTCTCTAACATCGATAATGTTAAAGCTGTCGCTCAAAGTGATTGGAAAATAACAGACCACGAAACATTGGTTATTACAATTTCTAATTTTAATTTGGAATCTTCGAATGATCGGATCAAAATTAAGTCTTGGCAAAAATATACACCTTCAGTTTTCTGTGATCTTTTAGAGAGACAAGTTAATTTTAGAACTTTAACAGGAGAACTCAACTTAAAAACACAAATTTTGACAAATACCTTGAAAAATTGTACAAATGAATTAGTAACTACGGAGTACAAAAATATGAAAGATTCAAACAGTTGGTATAATGGTGAACTTTTAAGATTAAAACAGAAACGAGATCAACTTTACAAGAAATTTTGTCAAACGAATAATCCTAGACATTGGAATAAATACAAAATTGCAAGAAACAAATATACCAGAAGTTTAAAAACAACCAGAAGTACAGATATTCAAAGAAAGATAGAACAAAATAAAAATAATAGTAAAGAATTATGGAAAATATTGAAAAAATTAATGAAATCAAAAGATAGCCTTCCAAGAACCATTCTTTTTGGAGCTATTGAAGAATGTTCCGATGATGCTATTGCTAGTAAATTTAATAATTATTTTATTGACAGTGTTGTTAAAATTAATGAAAGTATAGATAGAACAGAAGAACCTGTTGAAATCAGAAATTTGTTAAATAGAAACTGTAAACTGGAAGTTTTCAATCCTATAACGTATGTTCAACTTAAAAAGATTTGTTTTGATTTAGGAAACTCATCAGGAATTGATAACGTAAATTCAAAAATTTTGAGAGATTGTTTTCATGTCATTGGTCACACTTTGCTTGAAATTATAAATGAATCCCTTTTGTCGGGTCAAGTTCCAACAGTCTGGAAAGAATCATTAGTTGTTCCGATTCAGAAAGTCGTTGGTACAAAAAATGCTGAGGAGTTTCGCCCTATCAATATGCTTCATACGCTGGAGAAAATTTTAGAACTTGTCGTGAAATCTCAGTTACTTGAATACTTGAAAGAAAATAAATTATTAATCCCAGAACAGTCCGGATACCGAGAAGGTCATTCTTGTGAAACTGCGTTGAATTTAGTTTTAGCAAAATGGAAAGAATTTTTCGAAAACAGAATTTCTACTTTGGCAGTATTTTTAGATTTAAAACGTGCATTTGAAACTATATCCAGGCCATTATTATTACAGACACTCCAGCATTTTGGTGTTGAGGGTTCAGTTTTCAAATGGTTTGATAACTATTTGAATTTTAGAACTCAGCGTACTATTTTTAATGAAACTATTTCAGAATCCAGGGAAAACAACCTCGGTGTTCCTCAGGGAAGTGTCTTAGGGCCCATATTGTTCATAATGTACATTAACGACATGAAATTAATTTTGAAACACTGTGATATCAATCTTTTTGCGGATGACACTGTTATTTTTGTTGCTGCTAAAAATCCAACTGACGCTATATTGCACTTGAATGAAGACTTAGATGCACTTTCGAAATGGCTAAAATTTAAACAGTTGAAATTGAATATAAATAAAACTAAATACATGATTATTTCACCGCGACATCAAAACCTTGAGAATGTGCAAATTTTAATTGATGGAGAACAAGTTGACCGGGTTAATTCAATAAAATATTTAGGGGTTACCATTGATGAAAACTTGAAATTTAACATACATATTGAAAACATAATTAAAAAGATAGCAAAAAAGTATGGAATTATGTGTCGTCTAAGAAATGAACTTAACCTTCAGAGTAAGATTCAGCTTTACAAATCTATAATCTCACCACACCTGGACTTTTGTTCATCGATATTATTTTTGGCAAATGAAACACAAGTATCTAGGCTTCAACGATTGCAAAATAAAATAATGCGATTAATTTTAAAATGTAACAGATTCACTTCACATTTGTTCATGCTAGATGCCCTGCAATGGCTGTCTGTGAAGCAAAGAATAATTTTTTCTACTATGATTTTTGTGTATAAGCTTATAAATGGTTTGCTGCCTAGATATTTGTGTGATCGAATTTTAAGGGGTAGTGATATTCATGATCATTTTACAAGAAGTGCAGGTGAGCCTCGCACTCCAAATTTTTTATTTGGGGCTGCTCAAAATTCCTTGTTTTATAAAGGTGTAAATATTTTCAATTCGATGCCCCGCCAGATTAAACAATCAACGACAATAGCAGAGTTCAAAAGACGGTGTTGCTCGCACATTAAATTAGTATTTTAAGTTTGACTTCATATAATTATATATTGACGGAATTCTAAAACGAATGCACAAGTAAATTGCTCTGTATGACCACATGATGATGATGGATTTTTTTTTGTTTTTTGAAATGTTTAAATTAGAGTTAAAAAAAAAAATGAGAAGTCTACAAAGGTTTGAGAATCGCGCGCGATATGCAAATATAATGTGCCTCTTAAGTTGACGATGATGAAAGTAAATGTTTTTTTTACTATGTATGATAAAAATTGGTAGTTGCTCTGAAGACAGGAGAGCTCGGAAGGCTATAGGGAAAACTAGTTTAGTAGGTTTTGGCGGTCGAAAGATAGGGTTTCGAAAAGTACAAGTCTTCAGGCAAAACTCGTTACGTACACTCTGTCAGGTAAAACAGTAGGGTGCGATTTCGGGCAATGTCGCTGTAAGCTTGGCACTTAGTAGCAACCCAGTTCAGATAGATACAAGTAAAACTATATGTGTTCCGAACAGTAGTTAGTACCAAATGCGATTCCTTGAAGCTGATACAGTTACAGGCCTACCAACTAGTAATCTACGAAAGTAAACTGTAATGACAGAGTTAATTGAAAGGCTAATTTATATTTGCTTAGAAAATCAGCTCGTTTTTTCATAACTGATTTTAATGTTAACCCATATTATCAAAACGATAACTCGTCCAGCTCAAACCTTTGTAGGGGTAAGAGGTGGGACCATCATCATCATCATCATCACATGTATCTTTCATGTTTGCTGGTCTGTTGTTCATTGAGACTACTGCAATTCTCCAAAGTCCTTCGCAAGTCTCCAAGTCGTTTCATGCAAGTTTCTAATTTTTCCGAAAGTCTGCCTGGCCACCTCGGGGAAAAAATCTGGAAAATAAGGAAAAAGTCGAGGATTGGATTCCACCAGGAGAAAACCAGGAAATGCTTAGAAAACCGACTAACTATCCGAAAAAAATATCAGAAGTTTATTTAAATTATTTTTTTTTAAATATACAATATTTTGTTTCTTAGTAAGAACATTATGATCAAAATATTCTAAATAAATAATTCGGAAAAAATAGACTCAAAATTGTAAAATACCGTCAAATACTCAGCTTGAGCTTGCCTGAGATTTTAGCTTTTGAGTAGGAATCCCATGATATTTTTATTTCTACAGAATCTGCTTTATATATTTCAGAAGAAAAGTTGCAAGTTAAAATGAAATTCAAAAATATTTCAAAGCTAAATTATTTTTACAGTGTTTATAATAAACTGAATAAACAACCGAAAGAATTCATCCATTCTATTTTAAAATGTATTTCAATAAAATTTTATTAATATGTAAGGCCGCAGCAAATATTTTTTGAAATTACAAGCCTAGGTTTCAATATTTGGATAAAAAACAGTGTTTCCAAATGCATTACACACGCGTCCAGTTACTTTCCAATCATAAGTTTTCAAAATATCGATGTACTGACGGATTTTTTTTTCGCGAAAAAAAACTTTTCGTGGGACTGTGCATTGGTATTTCATGGAAATTTAAAATGTTTTCAAAGGAGTTTAAACATGCTAAATATGGTTATAAACGTAAGAAAATGTTTTTTAACTAGTTTTCAGTTGATCAAACTTTCATTTTCATTAAAAATTTTAAGTTTTTCAAAAAAATATTTATTTGCCCCTGATTAGGGCCTCCAAATTTCCCGGGTTTTGAAATTCCCGGGAAACGGGAAAAATATTTTTGAAATCCCGGGAATTCCCGGGATCCCGGGAAATTTTTGAAGCAGTCATAAAATCTATGTTTTCATAATATTTGATACGTTTTCAAGCTTAAAATCATAAATTAGATCAATAATAATAATTGGCAACAGAATACACTTCATTCCAAACAAGGACGAAAGTTTTTAAATGACTTAAATTAAAAATTGTTTTTTTTTGTTCTTTGCTGTGCATTGAATTAAAAAAAAAACTATAATTTTCAATCTTAATGTAATTCAAATTAAACAAGTGTTTTAAAAATATATTTCTTTTATATATTTTTTGAATGCCATAACTAGAAAAGCTTGAAAATTTTCTTTAAAAATGTAAAAAACGAGAAGTGGCAACAAAACTAGAGTTTTTTTTAAGTCCTATAAGTCTTTCATATGTTTTTCGGACCCTTTAAAACAAAAACTCTAGAAATAAAATGATACCAGTCAATGTAAAATTTCAGATAAGTTTTGATTGTCTTATTTAACATAAAACATATTTTACTAATAATCTTTAAGTTACTACCGCCAACTTGGGAAAATCATAAACTTTGAAAAATATTTGCAACGGCCTAATTGCATAATACCATACACTTTTTATTGTAATGTATATAGTGCGCCCATCCCGGGAATTCCCGGGACAAAAATCCCGCGATTTTTCCAAAACCGGGAATTCCCGAATCCCGGGATTTTCTATAATTTGTCCCGGGAATTCCCGAAATTGAAAAAAAAATCATATTTTGGTCTGAAAATTCAGATTTGGTTGTGATAATAGTAGAACAATAAAATGAATTAAAATTTGTATTCAGCAAATCTCACAAGACTCACAAGACAGTCTTGCGAAAGCTGCTCCATCTATTTGAATCTCCCTCTCTTGAGACTCGATTCAACTCATATTGGAAGAGCAGCATGTTGAAGGATCTTGGTGAGGACTTTCCAATTATATCAAATTTTATTATTTTATTATATATTATATTTGCATATTATTAAATAACAGCACACTAGACACAACCTACAAAACAGCAATACAATCGTAAATCGGAGCGTTTGGTACGGTATGTCCACGCATCCTTCCTCCCCTGTAGATTCTGTGAAATGTGATCCGTTCTCAGAATCCTCTTTGCGGTAAACACAACGCAGTAGGGCTGGCCGCTTTAATTTTTGTAATACATTTTCGGGTGTTCTCGGGTGTACTGCAATTATTAATATTGACAAGAAAAGTGCTTGGGGCGTTATCTTATCACAAGACTTTCCAGCATGCTTTCACCAGACTGGCTGCGTCTGTGTTAGATAAGATTAGATTAGATTAAAATTTGTATTCAGCAAATCTCAGCATTAAATTGGCTTTTCAGGAAAAAATATAATAATTTTAATTAACAGGTCCGCAAAACGCCTAGTGCTTTAATTTTTTTTCTCTATTATTTTTTTATTTTTTAAAGACTGGATATATTTACGTATATTTTCGATTTTAAATTTGAAAAAAAAAACAATCTCATATCAAATTATTTATAATCAAACAACGGCATCTAGGGCAAATACGTACAAATGTAACGAATAAATACAGCTATTAAAGCAAAAAATAATTGCACGACGTTTTGGATGACTTCGGTTAAAACAGGATTAGAACAAAACAATTTGTACTTCCAAATGTATCGCTCTAAAATCTCCTGTACCTATTTAGACTGTAATTCTGATTTTCCCTCGGTTAGCGGTAGAAACATGAAGATAATTTGTAAAATATGTTTTATATGAAACAATGAACTCAAAACTTATCTAAAATTTTACATTGACTGGTATCATTTTATTTATTGTCGTTTTTTTGTTTTTTAGAGATATAAAATAAAATTTTTTAAGCTGTTTTAGTCATGTCATAAAAAATATATATAAAAGAAAAAAATATATAAAAGAATTCCAAAGTTTTTTTTGAATAGGTCCTATAAACATATGGAAGACAAAAGCTTATTGGACCTTTAAAAAAAAAACTTGTAATTTGATTCGCAAATAAAAAAAACAAATAATCATACTGGAATTAAAATAGTAGTTGATATAAAATCCTAAACACCACAAAGACAAAAAAAAAATTCTTTTAGGCTATTTAAAAACTGTCGTCTTTGTTTAGATTGAAGTGAGGATTATCACCATTTGATATTATTAAGCTAATTCTATAATTTTAAGCTTGAAAACACAACAAATATAATAAAACATTGATTTTATTACTGATTGAACAATTTCCCGGGATCCCGGCAAAAATATTTTTCCCGTTTTCCGGGAAATTCAAGACCCGGGAAAATTGGACGCCCTAAATGCATATGACGGAATTACAAAAAAAAATCGTCAATTAAAATTTTTGATAATTCATGGTGAATCCTGAATTTAAAGATATTTTTAGAAATTAATAGATTTTATTCAAGTATATTGTATTACTTTTATAATTTCTGAAATATATATAAATGTTTAAAAATATTTTCAAACAGATTTTTACGAAGCTATCTGCTGCAAATAACCTATTGAAGCGTTCTGAGCATTTTCATTTTAAACTCGAAAAATAAAAACAATGGTAACAACTGTTTAAATTAACAGTTGAACAAATATTTGGAATTAACAAAAAAAAAAACAAATATCATTAAAACAAAAATCTAGTTCTTGTTAGTTTAAAATTTGATTATTTTTTTTTTAATTTATGTAAAAAATGAACCTATTCAAATTTTGTTTCGAAAAAAATACATTTTGATGCCTCTGTGTACGCTTGTACTAAGCTTGCTGGTTTTCCTATCTAGTTAGCGTAAGAGAGCACAGGGGCATCGATTTTCTTAAAAAAATACAGTTCCACCACATAAATTTAAACTCAAAAGAAACAAATTAAACAAATAATAACATTCTGCAATGATTATTCCCAGCAATTGTTTTGAATGAAAAAAAAGTAAAAAAAAACGTTATTTTTAAGACTGTAATTTTTTTAAAGAAAATTCTTACAATTTTGCCGAAGATGTATAATCTTACTTAAAATATAGTTTCTAAGGTATCAACATTTAAATATTTTGACGAACTAATTGTGTAATATGGCTTTTATGGTCAAAAAAGGGCACGTAGATATCAAATCTTAATATTACGCCCTTTTATAACGTTAGTCTTGGTTTAAAAAATTTGAAAATATTTTTTTCGAAAAGATCGAAAAATTTCACGAATGTTTCATATTTTAACATTGTAAATCGGACCATTAGTTGCTAAAATATCGACATTAGAAAACGGTGGGTTGTTTGAGTGAGACTTTGAAAACATCAATTTTCCTGTTTTTAAACACTTGAATAGCAATATCTAAGCAACTAAGGGTCGTATCAACAAAGTTCAAAAAACCAAAATATAGAGAATTTTCTCAGCTTTTCAAAAATATTTTTTTCAAAAGTGGGGAAACATGTGCACTTATTGAAAAATAGAAAAATTGCGACTTTTTTAAAACCATAACCTAAAAATGGCTTTAACTTGAAAACGGTGCACTTTATTAAAATTTCACTAAAGTACTTTTTGATTGGATTTTACATCGAAAAATGAAGTTGAATTTTTTTTGCGACAGATATATCGATTTTTTGAAAAAATCAGCATTGATTAAAAAATTCATAACTCGGTCAAAGATTTTTTGCACAACCTGGAAATATATGAAAATTTGGCATTTGATGTCCTCTAAAACATATCAAAAAGTAAAAAAAAATAAAAATGGTGTTTTTTTTGCTAATCAAGTTTTAGTGAGAAAAAGTTAAATGAAAAATCACCAAAAATGTTTTACCGTGTATAATTTTTTTCCAGTGTAGTCCTTATCCATACCTACAACTTTGCTGAAGACACCAAATCGATCAAAAAATTCCTTTAAAAGATACAGATTTATGAATTTTCATACATCATTTGTGTATGGACAGCTGCCAAATTTGGCTGGATTAAAAAATGCGAAAAATAAAATTGAAGAAAAAAGACCGAATTCGTAGAGAATTACTCTATTGAATTCTCTCTTCATGTTTTCAAGACTTATACAAATATTAAGTTATCATGTTAGTTTCCGAATCTCATGAACTTATCTGTGTCGTCTAAAACAATTTTCAAAGTCTCGAAGCTTTTTTAAAGTCTACAAATTACTTACAGTCTTTTCTTCGCGTAGATTCAAGCCTCAAAAACACTAAATGTCTCCAAGTCACTTGCAGCTTCCAACATTGAAAACTTCAAATCTTGAAACTCTTCAAATTGTTGCTTGACGCTCTCTGACTTCATCCAATTCATAGCCAGCAACATTGTCTTCACATTCGCATATATGAGAATCATCGATAATCCTTATTGCTGACCAAACTTCTCACCGTATACCACCTTGAACTATCGCCAACCCCTTTTAAAAGGCTCCTTCCAGCAGCAGCATATCCCAGACACAGGCAACAGCAGCAATTGCCCTCCACTTTTATGGTTGTTTTCCAATTTAAATGTTTCCCCTGAGGGGCGAACTCCGCCGGTCCGAAAAACCCAGAAACAGATAGCACCGTAGAGATAACCAGCTCATACGAGAAACGGGCGTCCCGGAATGGCAAAACTTGTAACATTTCCATTTGTAATTGAACTCGAGAGTTAATAATGTTAAGTTTTTCGGCCACAGGCAGCTCCGTACACGGCATTGTCTGGAAATAGAGCTGGCTCGTGGAAAGGTTGAGGAGCATGTGCAACACTTTCGAGAGGGAGGTGCATACGTGAAGAACTTTGGGTAAACGTTGGATATCGTGAAAGCAATCCAGAGCAGTTGAAGAGCACCACCCCTCAAAGCTCAAACCCAACTTTGAAGCTTAATCAGATAAACTCCCGTACTCATCGAGAGGGCGTGCTGCTCTACCAGTTTTAACTCCATCGAGAATTGAAAACGTGTTGAGTGGTGTACTTATTACCACCGGGTAGACTTATGACCGCGACCATCGACCATTCTGTAACGCGCTAGTTGAGGGCTTGGAAATGTTAAACCATCCTTGAACTCCACAAGGGTTGCAGCTATAGGTCGCTGAAAGGTGGGTTGAGTCCCAGCTAATCGATAGATTTAATCGCTAATTGAGTGCATCAAGAAGGTACTTTCTTGAGGGTGATTGAATTTGTTAGGACGAGTTGTTAATTTTTTTTTCATGCTAAAATTAGTCTAAAACAAGTTCAGTTATCGATGCATATTCCCAAAATGACTAGAAAATACCCCAAAAGTAGGCTTCTTGCCTATCACCGTTTGCACAGAGCCAGTGGAAATCGAAACCTAGACGCAGTCGTCTGTGGCCTGAACCAAATCAGATTAAGTGTCGATTAGAATACGAGATCTGTGTACCTTTGGCACATACAATTGCACAAATGTCTACACGCAACACGCATGCATCATAACATTTGGACTTCGATGCCGTACTGGGGTTTGTGCTTCGGGGGTTGAACTCTGTGTGGCGGTGTCACAACAAGAGCAAACTCGATTGAGCAGGGATGACATTTTGGGATGATGCATTCCGAACTATTTGGGACGGTTCTAGATGGGACGGAAAAGGTTTGGCGTAGACTGTGCCAAAGCTTGAAAGTCTTCAAATTTCTCTCAACATGTTACTTTCCCAACATGTTGTTTGTCTCAACTTGTCACTTGTCTCAACACGTTGCTTGTCTCAAAATCTTACTTGTCTCAAACTCTTACTTGTCCCAAACTCTTACTTGTCCCAAAATCATACTTGTCTCAAGTTCTTACTTGTCTCATCATGTTGCTTGTCTCAACTAGTTGCTAGTCTCAATTAGTTGCTAGTCTCAATTAGTTGCTTGCCTCAATTAGTTGCTTGTCTCAATTAGTTGCTAGTTGCTTGTCTCAACTGGTTGCTTGTCTCAACTGGTTGCTTGTCTCAACTGGTTGCTTGTCTCAACTGGTTGCTTGTCTCAACTGGTTGCTTGTCTCAACTGGTTGCTTGTCTCAACTGGTTGCTTGTCTCAACTAGTTGCTTGTCTCAACTAGTTGCTTGTCTCAACTAGTTGCTTGCCTAAACTAGTTGCTAGTTGCTTGTCTCAACTGGTTGCTTGTCTCAACTGGTTGCTTGTCTAAACTGGTTGCTTGTCTCAACTAGTTGCTTGTCTCATCTAGTTGCTTGTCTCAACTAGTTGCTTGCCTAAACTAGTTGCTTGTCTCAACTAGTTGCTTGTCTCAGCTAGTTGCTTGTCTCAGCTAGTTGCTTATCTCAGCTAGTTGCTTGTCTCAACTAGTTTCTTGTCCCAACTAGTTGCTTGTCTCAACTGGTTGCTTGTCTCAACTGGTTGCTTGTCTCAACTGGTTGCTTGTCTCAACTAGTTGCTTGTCTCAGCTAGTTGCTTGTCTCAGCTAGTTGCTTATCTCAGCTAGTTGCTTGTCTCAACTGGTTGCTTGTCTCAACTAGTTGCTTGTCTCAACTAGTTGATTGTCCCAACTGGTTGCTTGTCTCAACTAGTTGCTTGTCTCAACTAGTTACCTGTCTCAACTAGTTGCTTGTCTCAACTGGTTGCTTGTCTCAACTAGTTGCTTGTCTCAGCTAGTTGCTTGTCTCAGCTAGTTGCTTATCTCAGCTAGTTGCTTGTCTCAACTAGTTGCTTGTCTCAACTAGTTGATTGTCCCAACTGGTTGCTTGTCTCAACTAGTTGCTTGTCTCAACTAGTTACCTGTTTCAACTGGTTGCTTGTCTCAACTGGTTGCTTGTCTCAACATGTTGGTTGTCTCAACATGTTGCTCGTCTCAACTGGTTGCTTGTCTCAACTAGTTTCTTGTCTCAACTAGTTTCTTGTCTCAACTGGTTGCTTGTCTCAACATGTTGTTTGTCTCAACATTTTGCTTGTCTCAGTCTCCAAGTCTCGTCACAGTCTACCCTACGTTTCCAATATCGACGAGCATCCGAAACCGGTAAGATGGTGTTTATTATTGCATCAATTTGCATCCCTTTACCAAAACTACCCCTTTTCCCCGATCAGCAATACATTGCAGCCTTCCCTGGTCTCACCCAAGACCCAGACACTCTCTCTCCCTCTGCTATTGACTTTTGACTGCGTTGTCTATCGGTTATACCCAGGTCGTCGTCGTCGTCTGGTTGATGGTTATCAGTTGATGCCGGTATTCTCCGGAACGTCAACCTCCTAAACTTCATCGTGTGGTGTGATTCTTGGAGTAGATTCCACACACACCAATGCGTCGACTTCCGGAGGACGCTCCGGGGTAGGTGTGTCATTTATACCGCCGCCACCTTCCTCTTCACAATCTCCGCAACAGTGGGATCTGCCGAAGTGAAGATTAGATCAGTAATTAACAACTGGTTATTGGAATAATTAAAACGCACGTTGCTGGTGAACTTTCCCGGCTCGGTTGGTTGTTGGTGCCTTAAGGCGGTCTATTCTATACAGGGTATGGTTTTTGGCACGGCAATTAAGTCTGATTGACGGGACTGATTTTGCGGGGTTGGAGGAGAAGCTCTGGTTGAGTGGCAGTTTGAAGCGGTTGAAGATTGAGATGGCTGTTTGAAGTTACAAGATGAACGTCTGGAGAAGTTTGATTTGGTGCAACAGGTGTCAGATTACTGGATTTGGTCAGTTCAAAATGTCTAGTTTTGGTTCTTTCAGAATTTTTCATTGTTCAACCTGTCTCAACTTGGTCAGTAAATTTGTCTCAATAGTCTCAAGTGTCTCAATGGTAACTAGACTTGTCTTAATTGTCTCATGTTTCTCAACGGTCCATAGACTTATCTCAAAATTTTTTTTTGGATCTCGAAATGTTTTATTTTTTGTCTCGATTGTCCTAAGTATCTTAAATATCCCAAGTGTCTTAATGTCTCAAGTGTCTCAATAGTCAATTGACTTGACTAAATAGAGTCATGTTTCTCTACGTTCAATTAACTTGTCCTGAACTTCTAGAGTGTTTTAAGGGTCAATTGAACTGTCTCAAATGTCTCAAGTGTCTCAAAGGTTACAATACATGTCTCATTTGTCTCATGTGTCTCAAAGGTGAATAGACTTGTCTTAAATGTAACAATTGTCTCGTTGACCAATTGGCTTGTCTCAAATGCCTCAAGTTTTTCGAAGGTTAATAGACTTGTTTCAGTTGTCTCATGCGTCTAAATAGTTAATTGTCATGTCTCAAATGTCTCAAGTGTCGATGGTCAGTTGAATTGTTTTAAATGTGTCAAGTGTCTCAAAGGTTAATAGACTTGTCTCATAAGGTTGTTTATCGATAGAATTATCGTCGATAATATTATCGTCTGACAATAACGATAATGGTTATCGTTATCGTCGGGACAATAACGTTATCTATCGTTATCGTTCTATCGGTGATACTTTTATAGCCGATAATGGACGATAACTAAAAAAAAAAACTTTTGAAATCTTTCTAAAATCGATTAATTCAACCATATCAAGTTAAATTTTCATTGCTTTCACTAATAATATATTTTTGAAAATCTAGTAAGTTTCAATGTAAAAATATGAACTCAAAATTGTTCACAAAAATACCGTATTTTTTCGAAAATACTCAAATTTTCATAATTTGCAATATGGGTATCAAACGAAGCGAATTTTTGTATGCTTTTTCAATTGATTAGAGTTTTTTTTAATACTAAAATTTTCACAAATTACCGTATTTTTTTCGAAAATGCTCCAATTTTCAAAATTTGCAATGTGGATATCAAACGAAGCAAAATGTTGTATGCTGCTTCTATAATAAGAGTTTTTTTGAAAATACAATAAATTTCAGAAATTGCGGTATTTTTTCTCGAAAATACTCAAATTTTCAGAATTTGCAATATGGGTATCAAACGAAGCGAAATTTTGTATGCTTTTTCACTGTATTAGAGTTTTTTGTATTAAAAATACAAAAAAATCACAAAATACCGTAGTTATTCGAAAATACGTAAAATTTCAAAATATTCAATACGGGTATCAAACGAAGTAAAATTTTGTATGCCTTTTCAATTAATGAGAGTTTTTTTTTTGGAAAATGCTAAAATTTTCATTAATCACCGTTTTTTTTAGAAAATACTCAAATCTTCTAAATTTGTAATATAGGTATCAAAAGAAGCGAAATTTTGTATGCTTTTCACTTAAGGCCGTTGCAAAATTGTTCACAAAATACCGTATTTTTCTAAAATACTCAAATTTTCATAATTTGCAATATGGGTATCAAACGAAGCGAATTTTTGTATACTTTTTCAATTGATTAGAGTTTTTTTAATACTAAATTTTTCACAAATTACCGTATTTTTTTCGAAAATGCTCCAATTTTCAAAATCTGCAACATGGATGTCAAACCAAGCGAAAAGTTGTATGCTGTTTCTATAATTAGAGTTTTTTTTTGAAAATACAAAAAATTTCAAAATTACCGTATTTTTTCTCGAAAACACTCAAATTGTGTATGCTTTTTCACTGTATTCGATTTTTTTTATTAAAAATACAAAAAAAGCACAAAATACCGTAGTTGTTCGAAAATACGTAAAATTTCAAAATATTCAATACGGGTATCAAACGAAGCATAATTTTATATGCCTTTTCAATGAATGAGAGTTTTTTTTTTTGAAAATGCTAAAATTTTCATTAATCACCGTTTTTTTTAGAAAATACTCAAATCTTCTAAATTTGTAATATAGGTATCAAAAGAAGCAAAATTTTTTATGCTTTTTCACTTAAGGCCGTTGCAAATATTTTTCAAAGTTTATGTCACCCCCCCTTCAAAATCGGTTCGAAAAATCAGGGGGCAAAAAAATATTTTTTTCAAAAAACTTAAAATTTTTAAAGGAAATATAAGTCTAACCAACTGAAAACAATTAGAAATGCATTTTTCTGTGTTTAAAATCATATTTAGCATGTCTGGGATCGATCAAAAATATTTTAAATTTTTGTGGAATTCCAATGTACAGCACCACAAAAAGTTTTTTTTTCGGCGAAAAAAAAAATCTCTTCAATACTTGGATATTTTGAAAACTAATGATTGCAAAACAACAGGGCAGGTGTAAAATGCACTTTAAAATACTTTTTTCATTCAAATGTTGCGACCATGCCTTGTTATTTCAATTATTATATTTTTTTATTTTTTTGCCCCCCCTCCCCCTCGACCCCGACCAGAGTCGAGGGACATAAACTTCAAAAAATATTTGCAACGGCCTAATTAGAGTTTTTTTATTTCATAATTTTCACTAAATACCGTATTTAAAAAAATTGTAAAATTTGCAATAGGGATATCAATTGAATTAAAATTTCGTATGCTTTTTCAATTTATTATAGTTTTTTTAATACTGAAATTTTCACAATTTACTTTTTTTTCGAAAATACTCAAATTTTCAAAATATGCGATATGGGTAATTAAACGAAGCGAAATTTTGCATGCTTCTTACATACATTTAAATTGTGAACGCTTCATAATAAATTTTGCGTCTTTTAATACCCATTGCAAATTTAAAAAAACAATTGAGTTTTTTCGAAAAAATACGGCATTTTGCGAAAAAAAGCAAAAAAAACACAAAATTACGTGGACGATTTCCATACAAACAAAATCTTTTTTGTATGGAACGTGGACAATCGTCTCATATGTCTCAAGTATTTCAACGGTAGTAATAAATGTCTCAAATGTCTCGAAGGTCAGTTGAATTGTCTCAGATGTCTCAAGTGTCCCAAGTCTCTCAAAGATTAATAAACTTTGGATGATCAATTGGCTTGTCTCAAAATTTCAAGTGTTTAAAAGGTTAAAACATTTATCTTAGTTGTCTCATGTGTCCAATGGTTGATATACTTGTCTCAAATGTCTTAAAAGTTTCAAGTCTTGTCTCAAATGTCTAAGCGTCTCAATGTCTCAATGTCTCAGCGTCTGACTTGTCTCAAAAGTCTCAAGTGTCTTGTCTTAACTGTCTCAAGCGCCTCAATGGTCAATTGACTTGTCTCAAAGATTAATTAACATCTCTCAAATGTCCCAAGTGTTAGGTAAAATATCCCCTTCCAATTTCTCGAATCATGTTTACAATTTTCACAACTAAAAACCTTCTCTCTTTTCTGTCTTTTTTCCCCAGGACACAACACAAACAACAACAACTTCCGCCAGATCAACGCCAGTGTTAGTCCACTATACTAGCGGTAGTAACAATGTGTGTAGCACCCCGCCGCTCATGAATGGCTTCCCCACGTTGGTAGGTTAGTGCCTGACGGCCGTGCCTAACCGCCGAAACCACCGACCGACGACGTGCTTCTGCGGGCATGTTTTGGCGTCCATAATGCCACCGTTCAACCGAGGCGCATCCTGCTCCGTCTATGGCACCGGAACGACAACGACGACGGCGACGATAGTCAATTTAATCAAATTAACTCGGCTGACCACGGTGGTGGCGGCGACGATGGGACGTGGTTTATGAAGGTTTGATTGGCGGAAAAAGTGAGGGTGATATTTTTTTTTGGAAGTGACAAAAACAAGAATAAACTGGTGGAAATCGATACTCTGCGAAGTGGAAGGAAAAATATCAACAACAACAACAAAACAAAACAAAGAGTGCATTACACAGTAGATAAAAGTTATTAAAAGTAGTAAAATAAGAAATTGAGGCAACGTCATGGGACTGATAAGCTATTTGGTGGCGGTTGCGCTGCTTAGTCTTCTACAAATACCAGGTGAGTCCATTTGTAGAATTATTAGATAAAATATAAAAAGGTTTTCAACCTTTCCAATTTTCAACTTTTCCAACTATTTAAGTGTTCTTGATGCTTTCAATAATTTTATATTTTATCTTAAGTTGAAAACATAAATACTTGAAAAGTTGAAAACATAAATACTTGAAAAGGTTGAAAAGTTGAAAACATAAATACTTTAAAAGGTTGAAAGGTTGAAAACAAAAATATTTTAAGAGGTTGAAAAGTTGAAAACATCTATAAAGGCTGAAAAGTTTAAAACATAAATACTTTAAAATGCTGAAAAATTGAAAACATAAATACTTTAAAATGTTGAAAAGATGAAAACATAAAACCTTTAAAAGGTTGAAGAGTTGAAAAGTTGAAAATTTTAAAAGTTGAAAAGGTAAATAGTTGAAAAGTTGAAAAGTTGAAAAATTGAAAAGTTGAAAAGTTGAAAAGTTGAAAAGTTGAAAAGTTGAAAAGTTGAAAAGTTGAAAAGTTGAAAAGTTGAAAAGTTGAAAAGTTGAAAAGTTGAAAAGTTGAAAAGTTGAAAAGTTGAAAAGTTGAAAAGTTGAAAAGTTGAAAAGTTGAAAAGTTGAAAAGTTGAAAAGTTGAAAAGTTGAAAAGTTGAAAAGTTGAAAAGTTGAAAAGTTGAAAAGTTGAAAAGTTGAAAAATTGAAAACATAAATTCTTTAAAATGTTGAAAAGATGAAAACATAAAACCTTTAAAAGGTTGAAGAGTTGAAAAGTTGAAAATTTTAAAAGTTGAAAAGGTAAATAGTTGAAAAGTTGAAAAGTTGAAAAGTTGAAAAGTTGAAAAGTTGAAAAGTTGAAAAGTTGAAAAGTTGAAAAGTTGAAAAGTTGAAAAGTTGAAAAGTTGAAAAGTTGAAAAGTTGAAAAGTTGAAAAGTTGAAAAGTTGAAAAGTTGAAAAGTTGAAAAGTTGAAAAGTTGAAAAGTTGAAAAGTTGAAAAGTTGAAAAGTTGAAAAGTTGAAAAATTGAAAAGTTGAAAAGATGAAAAGTTGAAAAGTTGAAAAGTTGAAAAGTTGAAAAGTTGAAAAGTTGAAAAGTTGGAAAGTTGAAAAGTTGAAAAGTTGAAAAGTTGAAAAGTTGAAAAGTTGAAAAGTTGAAAAGTTGAAAAGTTGAAAAGTTGAAAAATTGAAAAGTTGAAAAGTTGAAAAATTGAAAAGTTGAAAAGTTGAAAAGTTGAAAAGTTGAAAAGTTGAAAAGTTGAAAAGTTGAAAAGTTGAAAAGTTGGAAAGTTGAAAAGTTGAAAAGTTGAAAAGTTGAAAAGTTGAAAAGTTGAAAAGTTGAAAAGTTGAAAAGTTGAAAAGTTGAAAAGTTGAAAAGTTGAAAAGTTGAAAAGTTGAAAAGTTGAAAAGTTGAAAAGATGAAAAGTTGAAAAGGTAAAAGGTTTAAATTTTGTCGATTTCTGACTTCTTCAGTTGAGAGCATCCAGAAAACGCTAATAAGTGTAATTTTCGGCCAACAACCATAAAAAGAACATGTAGCACACACTCACAGAAACAAGTTAGTACTAACACACATTTCCCCCCGAATAATGTGGCATAAAACGTTTCTTGCATGAACCTCTCCGGTAATGCATAAAACCTTCGTAATTGCAACCTATTTCTTCGATTCGATAGTGACGAATCATCAGCAGTTCCTAGTTCAAGCAGGCAATTTCTAGAATACAATTATTGTAGTACTCCTATTTAGTCGCCAACATTTATAGGCCATTTCCAAATGTTACGTCAGCTGCTGCCGGTGCAATCTTGCAGGAACATCTTCTTCCGCTCGGTTCAGTCGATGATGGCAACACTGCCGTTAAGTTCAGCAGCCTCAGAAGGGGGAGGGAATGTTAGCAATAAACTAAGTCCTGCCGGTCTCCCGGTGTTGGTAGTCTATAAAGATGACTACCAGCGCGCGATAAAATGAGCATCTTCACAATGTCTTCTTCTTCTTTTTGTTGGTTCGCGGGTGGGAAGAAATGGCAAACATAAAATTTGTAGAGTGTGGATAGGCAGCAAGTATGCTGCTGTGAGGGGGAGGGAAGCATATTAACTCAAATGGAATATTGAGTGAGACAACACCAGCGGAAAACATCAACGTAAATTGCCTGGTGACCGAGTCGTTCGACGCTGGTCGTCGCGAAGGAATCGATGATGAGTGCAGCGGCCGTCGAGTCCCCGCAGACAAGATTAAGCCATTTAGGAAATTTGTTCAGGTACTAGGCCTTTGTGACAGAGCTGTTTCAAGGCATTGACTTTAAGTGAATAAAGAAACATCAGGAAAATAATTCTGAAGACCTACCAGGCCTTAGGATTTTGAGTAACAGAATAAAAATCTAAATTTAAGAATGACAAAACTTCAAAAAGGGCTCCGTTTACCCACAAAACTCCTCTGTGCCCAGGTCGTATACTTTTTACGTCCCTCACATGGCACTCGACAAAGTGACGTTCGGTTGAATAAACAAGCGTCTGCGTTGCTCTGCCAATTTCGAGCGATCTTGTCAGATTTAAAAGTGATTTAGTTATCGAACTAACTGCAAACTTAGCTAAGGACAGTACAGTGGTGTTTAAATAGTTTCGCAGTCCCAGTGGGCCACCAAAAAGGGCCCGGGCCGAAACCATCCGTGGTGTGCTCCGCAAAGGAGAATACCTAACCTAGAAGAGACAACAAACCAAAGTGTAAACAAGTGAAGAAGAACTGCAATTTTTGCCAAAGGAAGTACACAATCTCAGCCTTCTGAGTGAATTGTCCGCCAAAGAGGCGCCCTCCGAGGGAGAGGCGGTCAACATGGCTTCGAGTGGAGGGGGAATGTACGCATTCCCACCTACCCTTGACCCAAGTTGGAGCTTGAAAGGTTCATCTCGTTACGTGACAGTACAAGCACCGAACAAAGGATCTCTGGCCACTGTAAACATCTTCCTGGTTACCAAATCTATCCGGGCACGTGCCACCGTCGAGGACATCCGCAAGAACTTCAAAGCCGGAACGTACACAGTCAGAGTACCAAACGAAGCACAGGCTAAACAGCTGAAGGACAAGCTAACTGTACTTGGCGATCAAATAACAAAAGTAGAAGTTGTGGACGACGAGTTCCGAAACACATCAAGAGCAGTGATCTCATGCCGGGATCTAATTGGTGTAACGGAAGAGCAGATTGTTGAAGAACTGTCGGAACAAGGGATCAAAGCTGCACGACATCTGAAAAAAGGTGTGAATAAAGTTGAAACTGGATCGGTTGTGATAACCTTCAACAAACCCCACCCGCCGGAAAGAGTACAAGTAGCATGTCATTCGGTCGCGGTCCGTCCATACTACCCCCCACCAGCACTGTGCTACGGATGCTTTGAATATGGCCATATCAGCAAAAATTGTAGAGGTGCAAAGGCCTGTGCCAACTGCTCTGGGCCTTTCCACGGCGATAACATCGACTGCCCAAACCCAGCAAAATGTAAACACTGCGGAGAAGGCCACGCTGCAACAAATCGACAGTGCCCAAAAAGGAAAACCGAGGAGGAAATAGTGAGAATCAAAATCGACCGAAACATCCCTTACCACGAAGCGAGGAAACTCCTTGAGAGCAGGACGAACGCCGGAAACTACGCCAAAGTCGCTGCAGCCGGCTCTATGAACACGGCTGAGCAAGTGAACATTGAGGAAGAAAAAAACAAGTGGTTAAGTGAAATAAAGAAGAAGGAAGAATCGCTGAAAGTGTTAGAACTAAAATATGAACAGAAATTCGAAGAAATGCTAAAAAAGCAAAGTGAAGTGGACCAAAGTTACCTAAAACTACAGAAGTGCTTCGAAAAAAGCTCCATGCAAATCGAGTACCTGACCAAAGAGCTGGAGAACAAGCAGCACTACATCACCCTCCTGGAGCAGAAAGTGAAAACTCTCACCAGTAATAAGATGACCCCTAACGAAGAACGCCGCCCTATGCCCACCAAGCGAGATAGATCTTCGGAAGCCAAGAAAAACGACGAATTAGACTCTGACGACAGTAACCGATCCCGATCTCCAGCGCCGAAAACGCTGGCCATCGAGACAACAACGACCAGCAAGGACGATCTTATTTCTCTTTCCGAGACCATCTACGTGGAGGTTGAATCTTCCAGTTCTATGGAGTTCGACCCGAACTCCATCTCGCCAAATTCCTAATCCAGTGGAACTGCAACGGAGTGCGATCCAAACATGCAGAAATTCAACTTCTTATTAACAAACACAAACCAACTGTAATCGCACTGCAAGAAGTAAAACTACAACACCAAAACTACAGCATAAAAGGATTCAGCATCTTCTCTAAGCTGCGATCAAATCACGGCGGAGGAGTGATGCTGGCAGTAAGAGATGGAGTAGAAGCAGAACAAGTTACCCTGCAAACGACCCTAGAAGCAGTAGCAGTAAAAATTGACATCCCCGTCAAAGCCACAGTGTGTTCAATTTACATTCCACCGAACGAGGAGATCACCAGAACCGACATCGAGGACCTTCTAGAGCAGCTTCCAGGTCCAGTTATCTTGGCAGGGGATTTGAACGCAAAAAACGAACTCTGGAGCAATGACGACGACGCACGCGGGCGCACTTTGGCCAGCACCTTCGAAGAAATGAACCTGGTTGTGTTAAATGACGGAGCTGACACTTACCAACCTCATCAAGCCTGCCAAAGCCCTTCTACGCCAGATATCACAGCATGCAGTGCACCATTAGCCAGCCGACTAAACTGGAAGCTCGCCGAAGACGTGCACAGCAGTGACCATTTTCCAATACTTGTCGGTTTCTCAGGAGTGTCTGTCCCTGAAAAAAGAAGACAAAGTTGGATAATACCCTCGGCCGACTGGAACAAGTTCGAACTGGACGTATACAACAACATCAATCCAGAGCAGCAGTATACCATAGAAGAACTGACAGCAGTAATCATCAGCGCCGCCGAGGCCTCAATCCCAAAAACCAAAGAGGACATCCACCCCCGCTCCGTCCCGTGGTGGAACGAACGTGTAGCTGAGGCCGTCAAGCAAAGAAGACGTGCCCTACGTCAGCTCCAGAGCGTAAGGAAGCAAAGGCGCGTAAATGAAACTCTCATTCAAGCAGCACATGAAGAGTTTAAGCAGGCGAGGATGAAGGCAAGAAAAGTGATCGAAGAAGAGAAGTCTCGTTCGTGGCAAGAATATGTATCAACAATCAATGAAGACACGCCCCCATCGGAAATGTGGCGAAAAATTCGTTCAATATCGGGCAAAAGATCGTCCACTCGCACCTGGTCAGTCAAAGTCGGAGACCGACAAACATCCGACTCAAAAGAAATCGCAGAACATCTAGCAGAGTTCTTCGAACAAAGCTCGTCCGACTCGTCGTATCCTGATGACTTCCGTACCCGAAAAACCAGAGTCGAAAGGCGGCCGTTCTCATTTCCGGGAGATCGAGGTGCAAATTACTTACAAACATTCTCAAAGGACGAGCTACTAACTCAGCTGAACGACCTCTCTGGATCTTCTCCTGGACCCGATGGAGTGCACAACACAATGCTACAGCATCTGCCAGCAATCGGAAAGGATAAGCTTCTCGACGCTTATAACTCAATCTGGACGAGTAATACTTTCCCTGCCACGTGGAAGGAAACTATACTGGTGCCAATCCCAAAGCCCGGAAAAAATCCGAACATCCCTGGAAATCTCCGCCCGATTCACCTCTCTAGCTGCGTCCTGAAACTCTTCGAGCGAATGATAAATCGGAGGTTGATGGATACGCTAGAAGAGCGAAACGTCTTCGGCCAGCACCAGGCTGCGTTCCGAAAGGGAAGGCAGACATTGGACACGCTGGCAAGTATAGAAAGTTACGGCAAGAACGCGATCGCAACGAAAAAACACGCAGAATTTCTCTTTCTGGACATTGAAAAGGCGTATGATCGAACATGGCGTCGGCTCATCCTCGAAGGACTCGCTAAAGCTCGAATTGGCGGACACATGGCAAGTTTCTGTTCGAGATTCCTCGAAGACAGACGTTTCCGTGTGCACTTCAACGGTGAAGTATCTTCATTGAAGGTGCTTTAGAATGGCGTACCCCAAGGTTCAGTACTAGCCGTAACATTTTTCCTGCTTGCCATCGACAGCATTAGACAGTACATCGACAGAGACGTCTTCCTGGAACTGTTCGCCGACGACATCACGTTGGGAGTCTCGGATGTGAACGTACGTCGAGCTCGGCAAAAACTACAAACTGTAGTCAACGCGATCGCCCGTTGGAGTAAAGAAACTGGCTTCAAGGTAGCAATCTCCAAAACAGCTGCGATGCACGTGTGCTTCAAACGATTCCACGCGAAGAAACAACCAACCCTTAAGCTAGAGAACCAAGAAGTTGAGTTTGTTGGATCCCACAAAGTACTTGGCGTATGGCTAGACTACCGTTTATCGTTCAAAAGGCATCTAGCCAAAACGAAGGCTGAATGCAGGAGAGGCCTAAATCTAATGAGATGTCTTGGAAAAACAAAGTTCGGAGCTGACCGTGTCACCATGATTCACCTGATTCGAGCCACCCTTCTACCAAAACTTTTGTACGGTATTCCAATCACCAGCGGCGCCGGAGAGAGCGAGTACATGAAACTCGCACCAGTCTACCACGAAGCCATCCGTCTCGCAACTGGAGCCTACCGATCTAGCCCAATAGACAGCATCCTAGCTGACTCTGGGCTGCTACCTTTCAACTTCCTGGTTGATGAACATCTGATTCTCTACTCAACTCGTCAACTCGCTAGAAACAGGATTAACAGAAACTACCCGGTGGCCCTGCGGGCCAGGACCACCGCCACCAAGCTGAACGTCAACATGTCACAAGTCATCGTCGCTGACGCCCCGGCTCCAAACGACTGGGTCTTGAAGCGCGGTACCTGCAGAGCTGACCGTTTTGGATGTGAACCACCCGCGGTTCAACGAGCAGTGTTTCGCCAAACTGTCGGAGAGCTGTATCCGAACCACGCACAAATCTTCACTGACGGATCGTTGAACGAGACTGGCGGGGTAGGCTGCGGTGTCTACAGTTCGTCAACATCCAGAAGTATAACACTGCCTTCGCAACTGACTATATTCTCCGCTGAAGCCTACGCAATCCTGGAAGCCATCGAACTCGCCAAACGCAACCCGCATCAAACCGTTATATTCAGCGACAGTAAGAGCGTCATATCAGCAGTTAAGGGGAACAAAACGCATCACCCGTGGGTTGTCAAAATCCGTCGAGAACTCGCTAGGCTTCGTGACTCTGTCGAACTTTGCTGGGTCCCAGCACACTGTGATATTGACGGTAATGAAAAAGCGGACGAGCTAGCAAAGACCGGTGCCTCCTCGACACAAAACGCTGAACTTGAGGAAATACCATACCCGGACTTCAAGCTTTGCGTAAAACAGTTGCTGCGACAAAGATGGAATCAACTTTGGTACAGCTGCGACACAAAACTTCGCAGAATCAAAGAAAGCAGTACGGAATGGCTGTCCTCCAGAACACTAACCCGTCGAGACTCTAGAGCTATCACCAGACTACGTATTGGCCATACGCACCTCACCCATGGACATCTGATGGCAAACTGCGATCCAGAACCCTGTGAGACTTGTGGAGAAACAACTACAGTTCAACACATCCTAGTAGACTGCCGAAAGTTCGAACACCAAAGAGAAGAAAGTGGCATCGCAAACTCACTCTACGTCGCCCTAGGAGACAATCTCGACGAGATCGGAAAAACCCTGGAGTTTTTAAGGATATCAAATTTGTACTGCTCAATTTAACGCAAACCTCACTTCGGACCCGAATGACTCTTGAGTTAAGTGGTCCTTAAACGCAAATAAATAAATAAAAAAAACGTCCCTCACATTTTGCTGTCTTGCCCGTCATCCTGACGACTGCAAATAAATCCATTTCCCTCAAGCGGAGGCAGGATCTCCGGCTGAACGTCACAAAACTAGTGCGCGTGTGGGCTCTTGATGAAGCGAGCGCAAAATGTCCACTCACAAAAAAGAAAAGCTCGCGAACGATGACACTTTGTGGCATTATTTTGTGCCCGGATTTGTGGCAATCATTGCTGACAGCCGGCCGGGCAAGCTTGGATCAGCAGCTCGCGAGCCAAATGAAATAACAAACACACACTCACTTGAAATGCAATGTGACGTTGAGCCCCGACCTGGCCGGCATTGTCGGTTTTTGCGTGTGACCTTAGTGAGGAGAGGGAATGTTGTGAGGGCAGTGTTGCCAGTTAATTGTTTGTTTGTAGCAATTAATGTTTCACATTATTAGTCTATAAATGGACTTTATAACTATGAAATTCAAATTCTGGAATAGGAGTCTAAGTAAAAACCACATTTTAAAAGAATACACTTGTTCTAAGCAGTGAATAGCCAAAAAGTTTAAAATTGCAACATCAACAACAACACACTTGTTCTTTAGACCAGAAATGGCAAAAAACCACCGCGAAGCCCTCGTTGGATTTATTACCTTCCAGTTACAGAATTCACTATAATGATGTGCAATTGTAGATTTTGTACAAACGAACAATTTTGTAGAACATTGTTTTGTTCCAAAGTGAATTCTGTTGACACTAGAGCGTAAACAATGTCAAAAAATGTGCTCTAAAGTCAACAGCATTCAGTTTAGAAAAGAAAAAAAAAAACAAATGTTCTACAAATTTGTTCATTGGGTAATTCTCCACCAACTCACACGAAATCGGAAAAAGTTGCCCCGACCCCTCTTCGATTTTCGTGAAACTTTGCTCTAAGGGGTAATTTTGGTCCCTGATCACGAATCCGAGGTCCATTTTTTTGAGATCTCATGACGGTGGAGCAATACGACCCCTTTCATTTTTCTGGTTTTTTACTAAGGCAAGTTTTTCAGTGATTTATAGCTCGCAACCGTGAAGAGATAGAAATTTGGTGTCAAAGGAACTTTTGTGTGTAATTAGACAACCGATTTGATGGCGTACTAAAAATTCCGAAAAAAAACGTATTTTTCATCAAAAAAAGTTAAAAAATTGCTGCCATTTCCCGTTACTCAAATGTCAAACATCGTGAGACATGTCATGTTATGGGAAATTAAAGTACTTTTCGAATCTGAAATAACCCAGAAGGGCATTTTTTCATTTAGTACAAAATTTTTCATTTTAAAATTACGTGTTTTTTCTAACTTTGCAGGGTTACATTTTAGAGTGTAACAATGTTCTACAAAGTTGTAGAACAGACAAAAACAAAAAAATTGATATATAGACATTGCATGTATATTTCACGAGTTATCAGAATTTTACAAAAAAGTTTTTTGAAAAAGTTATGATTTTAACCATTTTTGACCAGTTTATCGAGTTTTTGACCCCTAAAACTCAATCGTGTGCTTTTGAAAGTATTTTTTCGGAATGTTCAGCTAATTTTGCATAAGAATGACCCCTTGGACGATTGTTGTGGCTTGTGCACTGCTTGTATGTGGGGATTTTTCGAAAATAAAAAAACAAACCGGATACACTCACTCATCACAAAAATATTTTTTTTGAAAAAAAAATCTGATTCTCGCAATGCACGAGTCACAACAATCGTCCAAGGGGTCATTCTTATGCAAAATTAGCTGAACTTTCCGAAAAAAATACTTTCAAAAGCACACGATTGAGTTTTTGGGGTCAAAAATTCGAAAAACTGGTAAAAAATGGTCAAAATCATAACTTTTTCAGAAAACTATTTTGTAAAATTCTGATAACTCGTGAAGAATACATGCAAATCCCTTATATCTATATATCAATATTTTGTTTCTGTCTGCTCTACAACTTTGTACAACATTGTTACACTCTAAAATGTAACCCTGCAAAGTTAGAAACAACGCGTAATCTTAAAATGAAAAATTTTGTTCTAAATGAAAAAATGACCCTCCTGGGTTATTTCAGATTCGAAAAGAACAATAAATTTCCCATAAAATGACATGTCTCACGATTTTTGACAATTAAGTAACGGGAAATGGCAGTGATTTTAAAACTATTTTTTATTTTATTTGTTTTGATGAAAGATACGTTTTTTCGGAATTTTGAGTACGCCATCAAATCGGGCGTCTAATTTTACACAAAAGTTCCTTTGATACCAAATTTCTATCTCTTCACGGTTGCGAGCTATAAATCACTGAAAAACGTGTCTTAGTGAAAAACCAGAAAAATGAAAGGGGTCGTACCGCTCCACCGTCACGAGATATCGAAAAATGGACCTCGTATTCGTGATCAGGAACCAAAACTACCCCTTAGAGCAAAGTTTCACGAAAATCGAAGAGGGGTCGGGGAAACTGCTGTGTGAGTTGGCGGAGAATGATCCCATTAGTAAATTATCTACAAGTGCTCCATTATCACATAATCATAGTAAATGCCTTAACTGGAAGGAAATAAATTAAAAAAGCTTTAGGAGCTTTGGATTATTAAATGTTCAACACACAATGGCATGATAGTAAACATAAGTTGACTCTTGGTTGCGATAGGCTTTTAACTTGTTTCAATACATATTCAAAATCTATTGAATAATTTAGCTTTAAAATGCTTTTTGAATTGTCAAAATTGTCGTGATCGGGGACTTTCTTTTGTAATAAAAACACAGATATTTTGCAATTAACAAACAACACGTCTTATTTCACAGAAATTAACCACAAAACTGATTTGACAATCTTCATTCTCTCTTTCGCCGGCCGCGCGCATCTCGTTGTTTTCTCGCTCGTTGTTCTCTCTCGCAGCTCGCTAGCGCGCTCTCGCACTCAATCCACAATCAGCTAACAAGGCAATATTCATGAAGGTGCGCACTTCTTGTTGCGCTCTTAACTCTTATTTATAAATTATATCAATCTTATAATAAATACTCATTTAATAATTTATTACATATTCAATCCTGCAACCCATAATCCCTACATTCTCCCTCTTTTCTACTCTCAAGATGACGAATATCAATCATAATTCCTAACAGAAAAATTGCATGAATGCTAAATCAATCAATGTTTTTTTTTTAAATTTCCTAAAAGATTTTCGTCGGGTTCCTCGACTTTGTTTTCATGCTGATCTAAATACGAAAGCGCAGTCTTCGAAATGTTTCATCTATGTTGTCCAAGAGACTGACATCCGATCGCAGGAGTTGTAGAAAATGGAAAGCGCTGATGAGGTTGAAAATTTAAAACACCTGAAAATATAAGAAAAAGAAAAAACGAAGAGAAAAACAAAAACCACAAATATTTCTCAAATAAACGAAGGTTTATCAATTTTTTATGCAATATGAGATTAGTGATTGTTTACCTGATTTTCTTTAAATTTTATGTAATTTAAAATTAAAAAGCAAATTTTACAAACATTGCTGAAACAACACAACACGATTTAAAAAAAAATTATAATTCAAATTCAAAAGCAATTTTTATTTTTTTAAACATTTCGAATTAAATGGAATCATATTATTTTTATTTATTATCATTTTG
Organism: Culex pipiens pallens; assembly: GCF_016801865.2. Lineage (NCBI taxonomy): Eukaryota > Metazoa > Arthropoda > Insecta > Diptera > Culicidae > Culex > Culex pipiens. Next base: position 43,387,988 of record NC_068937.1, on the reverse strand, counting down.
TGAATATGAAATATAAAACAATGTGTTCTAAATTCAAAAATCTATTATGTTGCTGACTTAAATAGCAAATGGAGCATAATCCTGGCGTTTTTAAAGTTTTAAATTTATGTGTACCATAAAAAACAAAGAATAAACATTTCTAAAAATATATACAATGTGGTAATTTATTTAACTTACTTAAAAAAAATCTGAAACAAAAACTATGACAGGCACAGATATTGTTTTTACTCAAATTTACACTTTGAATTTATGTGCGCCCGCCACGTAGTCCAAACCGATCTATGGATTAAGAGCCCAAGCCCAGTGCCACGTCCGATTGATCCACCAGACGGGACTTGAAGGTAAACATAAACTGATTTTAATATTTTAATATTTCAATCAAAACAACAACAATCAAATCTAAAGCAAAAAATGTGATTGTACAAAAATAATCAAATTTCAAGCAAATTATTTGCCTTCAAATTCCACCATAAACTTAGAATAAAACATTGGATTTCAATCATCAAAACGAAAAGCCAAACTTACTACTTCAAAACAAAACATTCGTTCCCAATATCACAACAACAAGCAAATCTTTCATTAAATTCAAGACCGTCAATTATCGCAGACAGTTTTATGCCTTTTATCAATTTCAAATAACAAGTTCAAGCAAAAATCTACCTGTTTCAAAACACAGGCAAAACAACAAAGCGAAACTTTGGACCTGCATCCTGGCAGGTAAACAAAACTGTTGGATTTCACAACACAAAAATTCAAGCAAAACAAATGATCTTTCATAAATCAAAAGGTTCGACTTACTGGACTGTGCCATTGTCGTGATCGGGGACTTTCTTTTATAATAAAAACACAGATATTTTGCAATTAACAAACAACACGTCTTATTCCACAGAAATTAACCACAAAACTGATTTGACAATCTTCATTCTCTCTTTCGCCGGCCGCGCGCATCTCGTTGTTTTCTCGCTCGTTGTTCTCTCTCGCAGCTCGCTAGCGCGCTCTCGCACTCAATCCACAATCAACTAACAAGGCAATATTCATGAAGGTGCGCACTTCTTGTTGCGCTCTTAACTCTTATTTATAAATTATATCAATCTTATAATAAATACTCATTTAATAATTTATTACATATTCAATCCTGCAACCCATAATCCCTACAAAAATCAGTTAAATTTTCGCAATTTTATGGACTTTTAAATTTTGTCAAAAATTTACCTGTCTCGATCATTTTGTCCAATCCCTGTACTGCCCCAGATTGCATAAATGTCCCATATGCATTTTCATCGTTTTTTGAGTTATTGATGCAGTTTGGTTCAAAATCGTGTGTTCCCCCCGTGGTTTGTCACTTTTTACACGGTGCTAACGTACACTATCAAAACAAACGTTTGGTAGTGTGTGTGAACTCCGTATAAAAGGGGTGTTAAACAAAAAAGTGACCCCGTTCGTTTGACAACAGTTGGTATAAACCATCGGGGTATGAGTGTACTTTGTTCTAGAATTCAGGAGGAAATCCAGGTTTTTCGCGAAAACTTAACACGTAGCCTTATGTGTGGGACAATTTTCAAATTATTCAGCATGGTTGAGGCGCGAATGACCAAGAAGGTTAAAGCTGCCAGAAATAAATGAATTAACAACAACAATGGTTGAGTCCGTGAGTCGAGTGACAGAAATAGCTTTGAAATTTAAAAATCAAGCTCAGCATTATTATATCTGAGATCTTTGAATAAAAAAAGTGTGTCTTTGGAAAAAAAAGAGATTTCACTCGAAAAAAAGGCGTATCATTTTTGTATCGACAGTTGCCAAAATTGTATGAGTAAACCAAAATGAAGTTTTTGGTCATAGGGAAGGCCCCCCAAAAGTTTGAGCCAAATTAAAAAATATAAATAAACTCCATTTTCGGTTTTGGTGGCGAATTGCTCTTCTATCTCCGGTACCAGATTTGGTTCCATTTTAAAATCTAGCGTAAAAAGTCCGTTCAGTCCCCTAAAACATGAAAAAATTCTAAAATTTAAAATTACTTATTTTGAGAGTTGTACTTCTAGTGGTAAAAAGTCAATTTAAAAGTCGGGAACCTTTTTTACGTGTACCTTTTGTCTGAATTGTCCTGAATTAATTCTTAAGGTACAGATTATCGAATATTCACAAGCCCCAGTTAAAAAAATGTATTTAGTCTTATACTGCCCACCATTGAAAAAACGGCTAATATCCACTTTTGGCAAAATCGAGATATTAGCACCAGGTTGTAGAGGATGTTCCAACGAATCTTCTGAAGCTTGAATTTCACTAAAATAGTGTTTAGTTTTTGTTGCCGATGCGAAAAACCAAACGGCTAATATCCCAATCCCCTTTGAAATTGCCGTGGCGAAGATTTGGTGACAAACACATAAACGAGTTTTTCTCGGAATACTTGATTTGGCATAATAGCCAAATTTTCAAATATGGGCAGTATATGGAAAACTAATGATACAATATGGCTTATTTTTGCACAGGGAATGCACAATTTCGTCTAATAAAAAAACACAAGATAAATCGATTTGCGAAAATGTTACAAATCACCCCAGCAGCATTTTTTTTTTCAATGAACAAAAGTATTAAATATATAAATTTCAACTATATGGCAACACTGCCCTCGAAACCAAACTACAAATGGTCAGCACGTGCCCTCCCGCGGCGTAGATTTTCCAACTTTTCCTGCATTCCTGTGCAGCAGCATCCGCAGCAAAAAAATTGAAAGCAACTAAACTATAAGGTCGTGTGACACGTGATCCTTGCACCGCAGTCCACTGAACTTTAGGTCTGTGATAGGTTTTAGGTATCTTGTTTTTGTTGTTGGTGACCAGAATGAAAGATATACTAAAATTAGGACGCCTCAACGCTGTGATTTTCGAGGGACGTGCCAGCGTGACTTGTCGCGTGTTTGCTTTTGGGATTGTAGGTTATGTTATCAGCTGTGGCAGTGACGGAAATAAGTGCATTGAAGACTGATTAAACCAAGGGTTAGCGCATGATTACGAGCAAATAATGTTGGCAGAGCGTCAACCAAACGTAAAGCAAACATAGCCTTCATAACTTTCTCAGCTTTCACTGCAAATTCACCTTTTCTCAATTGTTAAAACGGACATAAAACGGCCACTCAGCTCTTCCTTTTCCATCCAATCAACTCTCTACACTGGGTAGGATGTAAGGGTTCTGAATGAAAGAGTCGATCTACGTTAGGGAATATCTTGGACTGGATTTCGTTTCCTTTCCTGCAGATCCTCAGCCCAAACGATGAATTGCTCGAGTCAACAATGGGTACAGCTGCTGATGCGATTGCAGTTTATAACAATCAGGACCGTTTCTTGCCCCTCCCCGGACTGACTGACTGTGCTCCTTCCTGACCGGTTCCGGCTCGGATAAAGAGCATTATTCGATTACCTTCTGCAGCCAATCTCCGACGACGAGACGTTTGCTCTCCCTCCTCCAGTTGATACTGATATTGCACTTTTACGGGAAATTGCCAAGTGATTCGAACTTTGGGAGAGTTCCATTTCCGGGCTGACCTCCTTAAAATAAAAAAAGGGAAGTCGGAATGGCAAACAAAATTTACGATTTTGTTTGAGCAGACTGAATAAATGTGACTGCTTCGAATTGTTTGAACTTTTATGTTAAAGAAAATCGTTCCAACTGAATAAATACTTACACTAATCCACTCAAATTATCGCTCGAATTAGTCCGGAATTGCAGGGTAAAACCATCAGCGCCATGGCACACTTCTCGCTCATTAGCATGTTGGCTCGGGTTCCGGGAGGTTTTCCTCCGGAAAACAGATCTGCACTTAATTGCCCTTCTGTCCGCCGGTTTTTGCGGCCCCGCGGCTGCCACGAGGACAATTTTCCACACAATTTACCTCATTATCACCCCCTTTTGGCTCCGGGGTTGCCACGGGCAGTGGAAAAGGGTTGGTGGTCTTAAATTTGACAATTGATTTAAATTTATTTTGTATTGATTTAAAATAAAATATTTCATAAGCAAAAAGGAGATGATTTTTGTAATATTTCATAAAAAGGAATAAACAAATTTCATTTTTCAATGAGTTTAGTCAAATTTTAATAGATATTGTTCAAACATAGCCTCCCCAACCCTACATTTGGGTATTGACACAAAAAAAATCTCTTAGCTGGGTGCAACTGTTTGTTCTTAATTACTACTAAAGTGCCCGCGGAAAGAGAGCGGGCCTTTTTTTAGGGCAGCTCCATGCTGCAGCCAAGTGCAGGTCGGGCCTGCAGCCAAAAGATGGCACCACGACCCCCCTAAGTCAGCAGTCATTAAGAACTGCAACGACGACAAATAGACTACAGCAGCATCTTGAACTGTGTCTTCAGGTGGACCGCGGTAATTGTTCTGGGTTTAATTGCTCTGGTCATTATCTGCTAATCTGATTTTAAGCTGGAGAAAGGTTGAAGTGCTTTTTTGCAAGATTGTAATAATAAGGCTTATCACAATCCAAATAAAACATTTAAAAATCCCAAAGGGTGTTCTCTGAGTCGTCCAAATCCACTTTTTCCGACATAAACTTTCACTCGAATCTTTTCCATCTTGAAATCGCATGTTCAACCCGGACGACACATTTGGGAATTTCCCCTTAACCAACGCTGTCCCAGCGTGTAACGTGCATGTCCCTTTGTCCCGACCCCTCGGGCGATGTCCCGTACGTGGTCCTTCTTTTCCAGTAGTGACAACAACGGCAAACAAAAAAAGAACATCGCAGCTTGAACACACTACAAGACAGCTCGGAAAGTCCCACGCGGGATTTTACATAGTTTGTGCGGGGAGGGAAAAAAAGAGGTGGGACTGAACTTGAAATGTGCAGGCACCTCCACGGGGAGACATTGTCCAGGATCAGCGACGGGATATTTGCATTGTTGTGACACACTGAAAAGAGGTGTGGGTGAAAGGATAGTGCAGACTAACTGTTTTTTGCACGTGTTTTTGGATTTATGTGACAGTTTTTGCTGAATTATAGAAAAAAATGAGACTTATTTGAAATTGTTTTCTGTAATCTCATCAACAATTGAGATTTGTGTGAGTTTGCAACTATTTTTTTTTATTTATTCATTTATTCATTTATTCATTTATTCATTTATTCATTTATTCATTTATTCATTTATTCATTTATTCATTTATTCATTTATTCATTTATTCATTTATTCATTTATTCATTTATTCATTTATTCATTTATTCATTTATTCATTTATTCATTTATTCATTTATTCATTTATTCATTTATTCATTTATTCATTTATTCATTTATTCATTTATTCATTTATTCATTTATTCATTTATTCATTTATTCATTTATTCATTTATTCATTTATTCATTTATTCATTTATTCATTTATTCATTTATTCAATATTTGTCTAAAAATCATAACTTCGCGCCATTTCAACCGATTTGAGCTGTCTTGGACGCTTTTAGAGAAAATAGTATAGAGTTTCAAAAATCAAGCCCTGAATTTGTTTTTTTTTATCGTGCCGTTTTCGTGAGGAATTGCTGTTTATTATTTTCTAGAGTAAGTTTTAATACAAAAATTTCCAGCAACTGAAAAAAAACTGCTTCAACTTGGTCTTAAATCGGATGTTGAAAAAAAAACCTTTTGTTTAGTTGGACTTAATACACACACAAAAATAAATGCACAAATTTACTTTTTTGTGAATCCAATTGTTTTGATTTAGATAACAAATATGCAAAAATTTATTTGGCAGTGTTGCCAATTTCTCGAAAAAATTATAATTTTTTGAAAAACAAAATGCAAAATATAAGAAGTAAAACCAAATTTTTAAATCAAAAGGTTCAATAACTAATTTCAATATATTGCACAGTTTTTAAGTCACAGGCCAACTTTGAAATTACTTATATCGATTAAAAAAAATAATTGAAATTTGTTTCCATAAGAAAATTTCACAAGAAAAACGAGGATTTTCTACATCAGCAATATTGCGTCATATTTTTAAGGGACGATATTTAACGCAGCTAAAGAAATTATTGTGAAAATTTCCAATTATTTAAATAAAAATTCATTACAATTTTTCAAATCAACATTTTGTTTGGTTGAAAATATGTGTTTTTTGGACCCATTCAAATGTTTTGTTGACATTTTTTTTACGTTTTTCATAATATTTCTTTGAAAATTTATGTTCATGTAGTAAGCTTAAATTGCTTATTATTCACAATGATGAATTTAAATTTTACAATAGGGTGACAAGATAAATTAAAATTTTAGAAAATCTCAAGAGATCTGGCCCCTTAATTGATTCTTTAGGCAAAAATAAAATTATTTTTTCATGGTTCTTTTAAAGGAAACATATAAATAAACAAGTGTTGCAAAAATGATTGAAATACTTTAATTTTGCGAAAGAAGAACAAAGAAAACTTTCAAAAATGGGTTCATTTGATTAATTTATATTTTGCTTTGATAAAAATTGTATTGCAATTGTTTGTGAAAAAAATATATCTTTTGCTTTCTGATTTTTTGACTCATTTTGAGAAAAAATTCAGGTTGAAAAACTCTATAATAAAGAATTAAAAATGCTTTTTTTCAAACAAAATAACTTGTTCTAAACAAATACATTGTTAAAAAACCAATTTCAATCAAGTTTCTCAAAAAGAAAAGCTTCAATTTGGAGTAAACACATTAAAAAATGTAAGCAGTTTAAATTTAGTGTCTTATTTTGCATTTCTAGACAGCAATTCAAGTTTTTTTTTTTCATTTCACGTTTTTACGAATTGGTTAATTTTGTTATCTTGCGCCATTTCAATTAGAAATTGAAAGAAAAAAACATTTAAAAAATACAAAGGCAAAATCTAAACAATACGTTAAATTAGCAACAAAAACAAATATTTAAAAAACCATTCTCAAGATACAGATTTTTGAATATTTTACAAGCCTTTTTGTAAGAAAGGCTGAAAAAATTGTATAGAGACTTGTTTGGACGAACAAATAATGCAAAATAACAAAATTTGGTCATAGCAAAAATACAAAAAGTTTAACCCAAATTAAAAAAATGCAAAAAATATTCGTTTTCCAAAGTCTTAATGGATTGCTCTCCTTTTTATACTGGAAAATGTCAACAATTAATGGCACCGAAAAATGATATCGACTATTTTATTATTTAACTTTTCTCAAGGAAGCAAATTCCACAAATATTCTGCATTCTAGGTCAAAACAACACCTCCAAATGAACCCAGCTAAACAGGGCGTGCATTTGCCCACAGTCGTAAACATTTTTCCCGCCACATTTAGCCCCACGATGACGTTTTTGCCCGGAAAGGGATCGGCTCTTAAGAACCTGCTGCGTCCAAGGTGGTGTATCGATTTACGATAGACACGGCAGCACACCCCGTTCGAAGACGCAACACGAAGACCCATAATTTGGTCGCACTCCTAATGGGACAATCATTAAATCCGACACACCCTGGCTTTTCTGCAGGTCTTCCTGGTGTTGCCTTCCGGCCATCCTCGGAATGTCTTCGGTGGCCATTATGACGATGAGTGGGTAGGTTTGTCTTCGTTGATTAGACAGAAGCATGGTAGGAGCGGAGTTCCTTGTAGGCATCTCTGGTGACCCGTCGATCATCGGTGAAATGTTGACTCGTTGACGAGGTTGAGTAAATTGAATTTCAAGCTTTCAGAAAATTTAAACTTCCACCTTTGTTTTGATAATCATGTCTTCAAATGTCCCAAAACAGCCATTTTCATGCTTCCCAAACGACCTGGAGTCCTACCTTAACAGATCCTAACCTAGTACAAAATTTTAACCCGCGCTGCACCTGGAAAGCGGCGAAAATTGAGTGGAAAATGTACAAAGTTTTGTGTGCCAGCGTTTGCCACTTGCGAAAAGTTTTTTGTTTGCTTTTGTATTGTTTTGGCCATTGTGTTGTGCTTGTCAGCCACCACTACAAAAGCTGCAGATTAAATACCACAGACTAAGCTCCGAGACAGAGCTTTTGCTTTGGGTGACACCTTCGTAGTAACGACTCAGCAAGTTAGTGCTATCTTGCTACATAAACAAAAAGACAAAAAGACAAAAAGACAAAAAGACAAAAAGACAAAAAGACAAAAAGACAAAAAGACAAAAAGACAAAAAGACAAAAAGACAAAAAGACAAAAAGACAAAAAGACAAAAAGACAAAAAGACAAAAAGACAAAAAAACAAAAAGACAAAAAGACAAAAAGACAAAAAGACAAAAAGACAAAAAGACAAAAAGACAAAAAGACAAAAAGACAAAAAGACAAAAAGACAAAAAGACAAAAAGACAAAAAGACAAAAAGACAAAAAGACAAAAAGACAAAAAGACAAAAAGACAAAAAGACAAAAAGACAAAAAGACAAAAAGACAAAAAGACAAAAAGACAAAAAGACAAAAAGACAAAAAGACAAAAAGACAAAAAGACAAAAAGACAAAAAGACAAAAAGACAAAAAGACAAAAGACAAAAAGACAAAAATACAAAAAGACAAAAAGACAAAAAGACAAAAAGACAAAAAGACAAAAAGACAAAAAGACAAAAAGACAAAAAGACAAAAAGACAAAAAGACAAAAAGACAAAAAGACAAAAAGACAAAAAGACAAAAAGACAAAAAGACAAAAAGACAAAAAGACAAAAAGACAAAAAGACAAAAAGACAAAAAGACAAAAAGACAAAAAGACAAAAAGACAAAAAGACAAAAAGACAAAAAGACAAAAAGACAAAAAGACAAAAAGACAAAAAGACAAAAAGACAAAAAGACAAAAAGACAAAAACGACAAAAAGACAACATTTTAAACACTAAATTTACCTTATTGAGTCAAAATACCATGACAGCAACACGAGGTATGGTTCGGCCAACCAAGTTGAGGGCGCTAGCTGTCCAGAGTTGTTTAAATTCCCACCACGGTCCCCGAGGAGGCAGCGCCAGTGTGACACCAGGTGGCGTCGCAAACCGGAAGAGAAGATTTGCAGTGGAAGGACAGTTTGTTGGATTTGGCTGTTGAAAAATTTGAAAAGAACAAGTTTAACATGAAATGGACGACATTTTAAATTGAAAGTAAGGTAAGATAAGGTAAACAATTTTTTGAAAATTCCTGGTAATCTGAAGAATTTGCAACATATCAATAAATGTAACTACCAACAAAATTAGTCCATCCTTTGGCTGCCATAACATTTTTCATCGTGGGGCTGATGTTCAGTACCTGGAATATCTGAACACTCACTTTGTCGTGAAGATATTTTATTTTATTTCCTCGCAACATAGCCGCCATTCACCATCTTCCCGAAAGTCGTTGAAGTTGTTGCTTTTCGCAGTCATATCTTCGGCGGTTGTGAGCATATTTCAACAATTGCCATAAATGTGTATCATCATGAGGAACGCACCACAGCAGCCTGGCGGGGTTTGGTTGTGACACAATTTCCTGGCTTATTCATAACCGGCAATTTAGCTGTGTACGGACCGAACATTGTTGTCCTTTATGGTTTCTCACTGGTTGCATAATTCAGCTGGAAGAAAAGTGGCTTTTTGTAGCCCAGCGGAAACGTGTCTCATCGGGGGAATGACCAAAAGTGGGATACTTTAGATTTATTGGTTGCAAATTTTTAATCTTTTAACAAAAGGGATAAAAAATGTCATTTCATAAATCCACAAAGTCTTCAATTATTGGCAAGTTTTCAAGTTCTAATGTTTTCACTATCCTCTTGGAGTTCAACAAAAATTGAAAGTTGCCAGTCTTCATAAACAAATTATTATTATGTCACAAATCATTGAAACGTGCAAATTCCCACAGCCAAAACCCCGTTACTGTGTAGCAATGAAAGCCCCCCTCTAATCACAAATCCTAGATCACGTGATGGACATTTTGTACCCTGCGAACCCCGGCGCTAATCCCTGCCCCCCTAGGTCAGACACATTTATTGCCCCAGCGGGTTCGTCTGGGTCCCCGGACAGCGCGCAATTGATGGCCATAAACCGACGGGGTAATCCCAACGGCCAGGTTTCCAGGAATTACCGGCACCACCGGGCGTTGTATTTGTGTATTGTTCACACGCGCGACTGCCATTTGTAAATGGAGAAATTAAAACTGATTTAAAGTCATGCATCACCTTGCCAGGGTTGCCGGTTACACTACCACCATCGCCGGATGCAATTGCAATCTCCGTTCGGCCAACCCACCGGTCTGGTTCGTGTCTGGGTTCGCTACATTGAAACCAAATCCCGGTGACCACCGGCGCGACATCAAGCTCATCAAAGCGCGATTCCCATCGCGCTTGCGATGGAATGAAAACAGGGTGGCAGTGATGCCAGTTGTCTGGGATCCAAGTCTCAAGCTTTGTACCAATTTGAAACATTGGAAATTCTAGAGTTTTTTTTGATTAGGTCCTATAAACATATGAAAGACAATGGTTTATTGGTCCTTTTCAAAAAAAACTCTGGAATTGTTTTGTCGAGAAAGTATTCAATATCCAACAAATCAGCCTCCTTATTATTGAAGTCTTCAATTCAACCAAGTTTTGCAAATCTCTGAAACACATTAGCCTTATGATTTGCAAGTCTTAATCCATACATCTTTTTCTAAATTAATCAAAAACTGCCATCACTGACCGGGCCCCACCCGCACCGGGAAAACAATCTGTAGAGGTGCCCACGAAACGTCAGATGTAATGAAAGCAATAAAAAGATATTACGGGTAATATTTCACACCCGCCACCACCACTATCTGATGAGGTGCGAGACTCTACGCTCTAAGCCGGTAAAAGGCTGTAAAAGTTTACATTTTAAAAGCGTTTTCATGGAATGGGACTGGCAACACTGTTGAAAAGGTGATGTTTTTCATTAACATTTGGATTGTTTTTGTAAACTCTTTGATTACTAATCATTCCTTATTTTTTTTATTTTACAGTTAATAAAATATGAAATATCTGGATTTTGAAATTGAATTTTTAAATATTGGTTTGAAGAAAGTTGACATTAAAATGAAAACGTAGGTATTTTCTTATTGCGTACAGAAATTTAAGAACGTCTCTCCTCCAAGGATCTGACACGCATGCAGTTTTTTGAAGTCAGCGCCAGAGGCGCTGTCAATATGGTTTACGTGTGGTTTTTGAAAAGGTCGTATGAAATCATTATTTTTCCATACATAATTATTTTTCCAAATATTTTTTTTGTGAGTATCCACTATCTTTTGCAGATATATTTGAGATAATTACAAGTATTACGTAACGTAAATTAATCCACATTTAACAATTCTAATATCAAAATATTACAAAGTTTTACTTGACCATCCAAGCAATATATCACAATACAGTAAACTAAAAATGATAGATCCAATTTCCTTGAAACAACTTAAATTACGTTTGACTCTTCCTGGCCGTTGGTTTAGAATACATTGCGCTTTTAAAATACTCACTGAATTTCCATCGAAAATCTTTTAAACTAGTTTTTCATTGAACACCAAAAGGGTGATATGCTAACATTAGTTTCTCGATGGAATTAAATGCTGATCCCCAAGTTCAAGTCCGAGATTAAATGTAAATCTTTTTGAAGAAAAAAAATAAACTAAAAAAAGTTTTTTTTTTCTTTGGAAATTATGAACGATGCGCATACGACCTTTTCAAACGTTACGCGCTAAAAACTTGGTTCGATCTTGGTTCGATTTTGACTTCACTCGCCTTGTATGTGGATGACAGTCGTGACGTAGCCGTGCTTTCCTCGCTTTGAAAAAATGCAGATATCTAAAAAAAAATCACCAGTCTTCAAAAGAACTTAGTTTTATGTCACTAATCATAAAAAAAAGCGCAAATTTCTTACAGCTAAAACCCCGTTACTGTGTAGCAATGTCTGGAAATAAATAAAAGAAATCGAACTCAAGCAACATGAATACTGATTTTGATTAAATGTTCCAATGAATAGCGAAAATAAAGATCTGACAACCTTTTCGGAAGACATCAAAATTTCTGTAAAACAATGACAATTTTTAATGCCTAATGTTTGAAAATTTAAAAATGATTTAAATTAGTCAGGCACTAAACCCAAAATAAATTAATTGAAGCACCCGTTTTGCCAGTTTTTGATGAATCTTGGCTAAATTGACTTTCCTGAAATCGAAAGATTCTGTGGATTTTCCGATTCTCAAAGGGAACCGTGATATTCAAGATGGTGTCTAAAATGGCGGCGATTATGACTCCCAGAACGCTCCAAAGTAATCAGGTAATATGAAATCCAAGATGTCGTCCAATAAAGAGGTATTGTTTGTTTGTTTGTTTGTTTATATTTATTCCGAACTTAAGACATACATCTTATCTGTTCACGCCGTGACGTAGAATGAAATGCGCTGAGAAACAATTGGTAAACAACGAAAGAAAGAACTAGACAATCAAACTGAATTAATCTAAAAACTAACTATTATTAAAATGCTCTAAACATGCTTTCTTAAATCCTATACTCGAATTTAACAATTGTAGATTAGGCGGCAATTGATTCCATTCTGCAATACCTCTAACAAAAAAAGAATTGGCATAGTGAGATGATCTAAATCTTGGCAAGATGAATTTTCTTCCTCTTCGGCTTCTCATAGGAGTTATTTTTGAGGTGATGTATGGAGGGGACTGATAGACAATAAATTTATGTAAGAGTAGAACTGATCTAAGCACACCAAAACGAGAAAACGGACAACCAATTAGGATATTCTGTCTGTGAGTCACGCTTGCAAAACGATTTAAACCAAACACAAAACGTACACAACAGTTTAAAGCAACTTTTAATTTATTATAAGCAAAAGTGGACGATTGTTTCAACACAAAGTCACAGGTTATAAAGTGCGGTAAAATTAAAGCTTTAAATAATTTTAGTTTAATCTTAAAGTCGAGATGATTTGCTTTGAGACGAAGGGATCTTAAAGCAGCATAAACTTTTCCACATTGCATCAAAACAAATTCATCCCACTCGAATTTACTGGTAATTTTCACTCCTAAGCTGATAACTGTATCGTTATAATGAACTAATTGATTATTTAAAAATATGTCGGGTTTAAACACAGGTCTTTTTGATCTTGAAATACAAATAGCTTGCGTTTTTGATGCATTAAGTTTTAGATTGTTTGAAATAGCCCAATTGGCAACAATGGTCATATTTGTATTTATCATGTTAGATATTTCAAGTTGTGGTTTATTGGTACAGTCAAAATATATCTGTACGTCATCTGCGAACAAGTGAACACCACATCCTTGTAGGTGTGACGGTAGATCATTAATGTATAATGAGAAAAGTAATGGACCAAGAACGGATCCTTGTGGCACTCCTGAAAGAACCGGAAGCAACTGAGAAAATATTCCGTCGTTAAAAACAGTTTGAAATCTATTTGACAAATAAGATCGTACTAAACGTACTGCATCAGGACAAAAACCAAAAATCATTTTTAATTTATCACACAAAGTTTTATGACAAATAGTATCGAATGCTTTAGAATAGTCTAAAAGAATAAGCACAACGTATCCACCTGAGTCTATCACTAAACCAATATCATCACATATCTTTAGCATTGCTGTTTTAGTACTATGTCTTGGGCGATATCCCGACTGGCAAGGTGTTAATAAATCAAAACGAGAAACAAAATCCGTAATTTGTTTTTTAATAACTCTTTCAAAAGCTTTAGAAAGCGCAGATAAAATGCTAATTGGACGTAAATTGTCCAAACTAATTTTAGGACCTTTCTTTTTAATAGGTACAACTTTCGATATTTTCCAAACTTTGGGGTAAATACAAGTTTTAATTATTTTATTAAAAATATGTCGAATGGGTTCAACTATGAGGGGAATTATAGCTTTGCAAAATTTAATTGGAATTTCGTCCAGACCAACTGCATTAGATTTTATTTCATATATTGCATTAACAACATGATATGATTCAATAGGTTTAAAAGCAAAAGCCTCAGGTACAGGTGCGATAGCATTCAATGTTGTGGATGAACTGATCCCAGTTGAAAAATTACTTGCAAAGAAATGATTGATTTGATCTGCATTTAGGTTGTTTTTTTCGTTTTTATTTTTTTTCTTAAATCCAATAGCATTGAGTTTATTCCATAATTCTTTCGAGTTCAAATTTTGAGCAAACATTGTGCTGAAATAATTTTTCTTGGCATTGTTGATCATATTTGTTGCCTTATTTCTAAGCCTTTTATAAAGCGTGAGGTCATTATCATGTTTAAATTGTTTCCATTTAGAAAAAGCTAAATCTCTATCAACAATTACTTTAGACAAGTTTGCATTAAACCAAGGTTTATTATGGGGTTTTTGGATAAAATTCCGTAATGGAACGCAGTTATCATGCAGATTTTTAATGTTTGTATTGAAAAAATCTACTAAGATATCTGGATTGTCAAGGCTAAAAAAATAATTCCAATCGATCTGATCAAACATTGTTAAAAGCAGAGACGAATTCATGTGACCATAATCACGAAAACAAATATTTTCATTAACATTCGATACATCAACATCAACAGACGCAAAAATTAAATCATGATTGGACATAAACGGTACAGACACTTGGTTAAAACGCAAAATTAATTCTTTTTTGTTAGTTAATAGAAGATCTATCAAAGATGCTCCTGTTCTGTGAAAATGTGTGGGAATTTCTCCAACAGGTTTCAGAGACAAACTTTGTAAACACTGTAAAAAACGTCTTGTGTTAGAAGAGTTCAGGTCAAGAAGATTGGTATTGAAATCGCCCATGATAATCATGTGTTCATGCTGTAAATTACTACGGGAAAGCAAGTCGATCATCAACTGAGAGCAATCGGAATTTGGAGTATTGTAGATAAATCCCATGAGTAAACTTTCATGATTTACAGAAACTTCGACGAAAATAAATTCAGTTGGTGCATTGTCAATATCATGTGATGATATGATGACTTTACAATTTAAAAAGTTTTTAACATACAACAAGATACCACCTCCAATTCTTCCTTTACGATCACATCTTATAATTTTATAACCATCAATTTCAAGTACGTCGTTTGGTATTTCCATTTTCAACCATGACTCACAAACACACATGACGTCGACTTTGGAAATGTATGCAATATTGCGAAGTTCATCCAATTTAGTTAATTTTCGAGCACATATACTTTGGCTATTCATACAGCATACAGAAAGTTTGTTGTGAATGAGAGCAGATTTCATCACAATACCTGGAATACTCAAATTGTTAGAGTTATTGCTTCTTGAATCATCAACCGACATCGAACAGAAAACAGATAGGAACTAAGAAAACATGATTTAAGAGCATTTTAAAGTTGTTTAGAGAAAAACAAAAAATGACTACAATCTTCACGATCTGTACTTTAACCACAAATACTTTAAACAAAAGCGCATTCATCTACAAATGATTTTCGAATAACAATAATAATAATAAGAGAAATACTTGTATCATCTTCGACTTCGGCGACGACAGCGATTTGGCCACAGCAACATCACAGCAACACCAGCAGCAGTCATCCACAGCGGCACAGCAACACCAGCAGCAGGCATCCACAGCGGCACAGCAACATACAACTCCTTCTTCTCGAACAGCATAACTTTCAGGAGGGGAGTCAAAGGAAAAAAAGGATAGGATTGGAAGGACGAGAATAACTTGAATGGAAAGGTCTAGCTTGTTTAACTTTCAGGAGAGGAGATTGGAAAGGAATAAAAGGAATGGAAGATGAAGGAAAAGAAAAACTATTTGGAAAGGGGTAATTGACGTTGGAACCGTTGCAGATCTTCTGTTGTTTTGATCTGGAGACTCTGGTCGGAAGAAGCGGCTTTCACATGGATCACACCACTCCGGGAGAACACACTGGCCAGTTTTCCCTCCTTCTTCAGTTCCATAGCTTTGGCCTTGATTTTCCTCGCAGACGGAGTCAAGCTTTCATTGACGTAAACTCGACTGTCCGTTTGAAACCCGACTTGCCTCAGAGTGAGCGAATGCGAGCGTAAATATTTGCTGTAGAAATCGTTTTTCTGATTAGGGATGGCAAACTGCAGCAGAATCAAACAGTTGTTGCCATCGTTCAGAGGTACCCTGGTGAGGCGTCGAATATCCACGGAAGGAACTGAGTGCTGAGTGTATCCCAAGGCCAGACACCAATGCCGAAAATAGCTGTACAGGTCTTCTTCACGGGTGTACGGCACTCCGCTGACGATCAGGTCGCTGGATCGCTCAGTGCGAGCAATCGCCTCGGTGTTGTCCATAACATCCAGTTTTATCTGCTCCAAGCTAGATCTGACATCCCTAAGCTCCTGGTTGATCCCCATCAGTCCTTGTTTCAGCTCATTGCGAAGTTCTTCTCCTAGTTGGTTGAACTGTTGTTTTGTTGTTTTGGTCTGCTCCGCAATCAGCTTAGCCAGGTCGCGATTGGAGATGTCTTGGATCGGCGATGTATTGGTATCATCAGGCTTGTTGCGTTTCTTATCATTCTCCGACATTTCGTAGCTGCAACGTGACCACAGTTGACCGAAGATGATGGTAGTGATCGAAAAACGATAACTGATCGCACGTGATCGACGACGATGAAGTGGTATTATTCTAAACACAATATGCGTTTCTTTTTTCACGATTTTGTGCTTTCACAGTGGGTGGATCAAATAGATAACGTCGTCCCAGGTGCTACGCACGGCAACTTACGATCGCGATCACTACCCGTTGATAATACGGCAAAAAAACAGCTTAAATTTGCAGATTATTTGCTCTTCGTTCTCACACCCACTTCATTCTACCACTACCACAGGTAGTAGAATTTTAGAAATTAATATGCAGAAAAATGCAATTATTTTTGCAGATTTTTTTTTTTTTGCAAATTATCACTAAAAGTTGAATTCACAAAATTCAAATGTTTAAATTTAAGTTTTTTTTTAAATATTTTTTAAGGAACTACAAAATACATATTTCAGCCATAGCCATACAACTTTCGGTCCCGAAGATATGTTTTTTTTTTTAAATAATGTTTTTAAATGTTGAACAAACTGTATTTTTTTAAAATCACTTTAAAAAACCAAATTGAATCAGAAATCGAAAAGTATTTTTTTTATAAAATGTACTGTTCTCAAATTATAGCCAATTTTAGGTATATATTATTTCTTCCTTTTTTTGCATATTTAAAATACTTCTCGAAAGAAAAGCATCTCCGAAAAAAATATTTTTGGAAAGCTGAGAAATTATCCTAAGTTTTTCTTTCCGTGACTTTGAATCACAATTAGACAATTAGTTTCTGAAATACAGCCTCACAAAGAATTTTAACCGATGAAAATGATTTTTTTTAAGTGTCACCTAATTTGCCTGTAATTTTCAACTGACGGTATCTCGGAAACTGTTGGTCCGGATTTCAATGAAATTTTTTTTTTTAAGATGTACTTTTGAAAAGTTCTGAAAACAAAATTTTTCTTATTTCATAGTTTGTTCTAAGGTATAAATTTTCATGTTTTTAACATTTAAATCGGACCAATTGTTTCCGAGATATTGTCAGTTGAAGAATACAGGCTATTAAGTGACACTTCGAAAAAAAACATTTTCATCGATTAAAATTATCTGTGAAGCTGAATCTCAGAAACTGTTTGCCCGATTTTCAAAGATCCAGAGAAAAAAATGTAGTAAATTTTCCGAGCCTTTAAAAAAAATCAGGGCTATTTTCTATCAAAAAATATTATTTTTCAATTCAATTCAATTCGGTTTTATTGGTGAATAATCAAGATACAATGAGTTATTTTGAAGTGCATAACAGAGTTTTGGAGTTCCTTACAGCTGTGTGTTGCATTAGCAAGACTAAGAAAAAACTATAAAAAAAAAAAAACTTACAGAAATTGCAAAAGAAAGGGGATAGAGGAAGAGAAAGCTTATATCTAGATCACAGGTAATTTATCCTTTGTAGATGTGTTTGATCATCAGTTCCCCAAGGGCCAGGAATTGTTCTGCCTTGTTCCGGCAGCTCCGAAACCGCGTCATCATCTCCCCCGCGAGAGCAAAGAACTCCGGCAGGGTGAAGAGATCTTCCCCGGTGACTTCTTGCTGGGCCGTACTGCCGCTACCGGTAGCGACCACGCTGGCGAACGAACGCCCCCAACCAGGAGGGAACGCTGAGTTTTCCGCTGGAACCGTAAGCTGTCCAGCTGCAGGAACGGCTGCGCTCGTACTTCGCTGAGGAGAGTGGGACGCTGCTGCTTTCTTCTTTCTCTTTTCCTGCTCCTCGAGGTAGGCCTTGCGCGCGATGCATCCGCGGTAATTGCCGGTATGGTTACCGTCACATTTCGCGCACTTCACGCGCGGCTTGGTTTGTTCTGCCTTGTCCCCCAAGTCCGCCTTTCGTGGCAGTGCGCACGCCTCCGAGAGGTGTGACTCACCGCACTTCACGCAGCGGGGCCGGAGGTTGCAGTTCCGCGAGCCGTGGCCGAATTTCTGGCAACGGTGGCATTACGCTACGTCCGTCGGGTTCTTGGTGTAAAACCGCCAGTTTACCCAAAAACCGTCCAACGTCTTAGTCCGCTGCAGGTCTTGGATCTTGACGGTGCCGCGGTCGAAGTACAACAGGTACAGTGTGTGTGTACCTGTTACCGTTGTCTTGCGCGAGAGCACTTTAATCTCTCGCGGTTTTATTCCGGCGTCCGAAAGGTGACCCTTCAGGTCGGAGATCGGACGGTCTTGATAACCCTGCAAGACGACCTTAACAGGGGGCTTCTCGGGGTTGAATGTGTAGAAGTTGAAGTTGCTACGCTTCAATTCTTCTAACACCAGGTCGAAGCTCTTTTTATTCAGTGTGATCACTTGCACCGACGACTTACCGATTTTCAGACAATATCCGAGGCCTTCCAGCAACTCGTCAACATCGTCCGCCAACGTGTCCAAAACAAAAATTGGAGGTGGTCTTCGTTCCGTTGGAGAATTATTCTTTTTTGGCGTCGGCACTTTTTTCCGTGCACGACGTTCGTCGTCGTCGTCGTCGGTAGTGGTGCTACCGTCGGTGTTGTTGTTGTTTTCTTCGTCGTCGCTCAGCATCAGGAACTCGTTCCTGATGGGGATGTTGGCGGATGTTGATGTGCCACTGGTTGTGGCACCGGAGGTACCAGAACGGGTTCGCACTGGTGATCTCGGAACATATCCGGGATGTAGCAACTTTTTGTCGATGCCTTCTGCGCTCACGCTCCCCTGCGCGATGGCGGTCGACACGGCGTTGGTATGTTTACCTTTTTGCACACGGCCGGTAGACGAACTTCGCGGGTTTTTCGAGGCCGCACTCGAACTGCCATGGCCACGGCCGGCCTTTGGCATGCTGGAGAAGCAAACTCGCGGGTAACCACAATCAATTACGGCGAAAAAAATCGAAAAAACGATGGAGCACTGAGCACTAGCTGCATGCTCTCGTGCGTACACGGAGGGAGCTGAGTATTGTTTTTAATTTTCAATTTCCATTCGGTTGTATTGGTGAATAATCAAGATTATAAATTATGAAAAAACTTGCTGAAAAATATTATTTATATGCCAAAAAAACATAAATGTATACCTTAAAGTAGTTTTAACTTGAAAACAGAACAATTAAAAAAAAAATATTTGAAGTACTTTTTGATTGCAAATTCGGTTTTGCTTAAAAATGGTTATCAATATGTGTTTTTTTTTGTCCAGTTTTTCAATATTTTTCAAAAAACACGATTTTTTCAAAAAATCATATCTTCTAACCAAAAAATTCCACCATCACGCACGATCCCTGTCACGAAATATTCTAGCGGAGCTGGTTCTGGTCCTGCTGGAATGGTGGAACATTTCTGCTAGAATTATCTAAGTATCTAAGAATATCCATTTCTGTTAAACTGTGCTAGTTATTTGCTAGAACGCCGTGACTGGGATGGAGGGAGCGGCCGTGGCTGACTGGTTACGGTGTTCGCTTTGTAAGCGAATGGTTCTGGGTTCGATTCCCATCTGCTCCCAACGAGAAAGTTAAGAACACATAAATTTGGAATGATGAATATTAACGAAAAATCAAAGTCGCTCGAGGCGGGGTTCGATCCTCCGTCCTTTGGATTGATAAGCAAAAATGCTAACCATTAGGCCATGACGACTTGGTGAGCGTAGACTGGAATTAGGAATACTGTTACAGAGAGCGAGTTGTGGCGCTATAGCCACGGCAAATAGTGTCCAGGGCATTCGTGGAAATACAATGTCCCATCCCAGAGGGTCCCGGAGTACCAAACCTTCTTAGCATGGTGCTCCCAACGAATACAACCAAATCACAGAGCGTATGGTGGTGTGTCCCCACGCTTCTTCCTCCCCTGTCGATTCAGAATTGTGTTGTTGTTCGAACACTCAGTGCTCAAACTCAACCCAATTACGAGTCATCTCTGCGATACGGCTTTACGCAGTAGGCCTGGCCGCTTTAACGCTTGTGATGTTTCAATGCATTCTAATGCAATGGCGCACTACAAATGTTAATAAATGACAAGAAGAGTGCTAGGCGTCATCTAACCTAAGGCACTCTCCAGGATCCCTTCGAAAGATTGGCTGCGCTAGGGTCTGATTAGATTAGATTAGATTAGAACGCCGTGACTGGGATGGCTCAGAAGATGTCGATTTTAGGCCCCAAAAACATATTTAAATATTTCAAAAATAAAAAAATAGATGGGAGTTTAATTTTTGGTGTCAAAGAGTTGAATAAAAAAAACACAAAAATTTTCCGTGTGCTTATTTTTTCGAAAAGTCCTATTATTACCCACAATTTTTCCCAAGACACCAAAACAAACATTAAATCCCTTCTCAAGATACAGAATTTTATACTTTTACATATCCATTTTGTATGACCATTCCCAAAATTGTATGGCAACTTGTATGGAACAAATAATGATGCACATTGTTTCTTTAGACATAACGAGTGCATGGACAGTAAAAAAATGTTTTTCGAAGTCGTAGAGAACAACTGAATTTTATAAAAAAAAATCAATTTCCAAATCCAAATCACAACAATAAAACGCTTGAGGAAGGTACAAAAACAGAGATGCACATTTTCAGATGATTTTGTAGCATTTTCGATGGATACTGGTTGGTTCAACTAACTTTTCCAAACTTCAAAATTTCAATGGAAATAGAAGTCTAATCAACTGAAAACATTATGAATTTAATTTCCCTGCGTTGAGAATATGATTTAGCATGTTATAGTACTTTTAAAAATATTTTGAATTTTCGTGAAATTCCAATGTACACTAGGGTGCCCAGAAAAAAATGACCCCCTGCTCCACAAGCGGAAAACGGTTTTTTGGGTTATTTTAAGCATCTGTGTAAATTTTGAGCGAAATTGTTTGAGATTAACCCATTGATACCCGAGCCTAAAGTTGGTGAAAAAAACGTTTTTAAATACAAAAATTACTTTTTTTAATCGCTAATAACTTTTCAGGGTCGGGTTTTACAGCTTTGGTATGTTCTACAAAGTTGTAGATCATTAAATTTCCAATGAGAATCTCATTTTTGGGAATACACCATATTCTTTTTTTAAGTCACCTTTTTTTAAACGATTCTCGATTTACACAACTTTTTTTAAGTCATGACTTAAAATGAGAATGAACATGACTTAAATTGAGAATCTGACTTAAATCAAGAATCTTTGGGATTTCGTAAATTGTCGGAGTATTTTTAAAATGTATCAATTGTATTTTGTTTAGTTATGTTATTAGAACATTTTAGCATGGGTTTGGAACACCTGGGATGTTCTAGTCCATTCGAAACTTCCGGGAATTTTGTGCAACAGACTTACCAAAGAAACTAGTCAAAACTTTAAAACTTTGGCATCGGATCCTAACCAGATTGCTTCAGTGAGTGCGGTAGGCTATAGTACATTGTTGTAACAACTTGTTGGGATGATCTGGGTCATCCAAGGACTTTCTGGAGTTAAGATCTGCCGGTCTACCACCGTAACAAGCCAGAGGTCGACGGTTTTTGACCCCGGAACATACCCGCATAGCTTCACAGAGTATGGTAGACTACTTTCCAGATGTGTTGAGATGGCCTGGGTCATCCAAGAACTCCCTTGAGTTAAGATCTGCCGGTCTACCACCGTAACAAGCCAGAGGTCGACGATTTTTGATCCCGGAACATACCCGCATAGCTTCAGTGAGTATGGTAGACTACTTTCCAGATGTGTTAAGATGTCCTGAGTCATCCAAGGACTCCCTGGAGTTAAGATCTGTGGATCTACCACCGTAACAAGCCAGAGGTCGACGGTTTTTGGCCCCGGAACATATCCGCATAGCTTCAGTGAGTATACTAGACTACTTTCCAGATGTGTTGAGATGTCCTGGGTCATCCAAGAACTCCCTCCCCTCCCCTACCACCGTAACAAGCAAGAGGTCGACGGCTTTTCATCCTGTGACATACCCGCATAGCTTCAGTGTGTATTGTAGACTTCATTTCTGGTATGTTGGGATCTTCCAAAAAGTCCTTGGATTACCCAGGACATCCAAACACAAAAATACGTCAACAATACGCACTGAAGCTATGCCGATATATTCCGGGGTCAAAAACCGTCGACCTCTGGCTTGTTACGGTGGTAGACCTGCAGATCTTAACTCCAGGTAGTCCTTGGATGACTCAGAACATCTTAACACATCTGGAAAGTAGTCTACCATACTCACTGAAGCTATGCTATGTATGTTCCGGGGTCAAAAACCGTCGACCTCTGGCTTGTTACGGTGGTAGACCTGCAGATCTTAACTCCAGGGAGTCCTTGGATGACCCAGAACATCTCAACACATTCAAAAAGTTGTCTACCATACTCACTGAAGCTATGCGGGTATGTTCCGGGGTCAAAAATCGTCGACCTCTGGCTTGTTACGGTGGTAGATCCACAGATCTTAATTCCAGGGAGTCCTTGGATGACTTAACACATCTGGAAAGTAGGATATCTTAACACATCTGGAAAGTAGTCTACCATACTCACTGAAGCTATGCGGGTATGTTCCGGGGTTAAAAACCGTCGACCACTGGCTTGTTACGTCGGTAGACCCACAGATCTTAACTCCAGGGAGTCTTTGGATGACCCAGACTATCCCAATAAGTTGTTACAACAATGTACTGTAGCCTACCGCACTCACTGAAGCAGTCTGGGTAGGATCCGTTGTCAAAATTTTGATGTTTCGACTTGTTTCTTTGGTAAACCAGTTGCACAAAATTCCCGGGAGTTTTGGATGGACTAGAACATCCCAGGTGTTCCAAAACCATGCTAAAATGTTTTTATAACATCACTAAGCAATATTCAATTGATACATTTTGAAAATACTCCGACAAATTACGAAATTCCAAAGATTCTTGATTTAAGTCAGATTCTCAATTTAAGTCATGGACATTCTTTTTTTAAACGATTCTCGATTTAAACACCCCCATTTCGTTGTGTAAATCAAGAATATGGTGTATTTTTATGGAAGTAGCGCACCCTGCAGACCAAACCATAAGAAAATTGGGTTTTCCATATATTTTTTCTAATTTTCGCATACAAACTTCACCTCCGAGTATCAATGGGTAAATATTGACCGATTTTGCTCATATTTGGCTCAGAGTCCTAAAATAGATCAAGGAACAATATTCAGCTTGTGGAGCGAGGTTTTGAGAAAAAGTCCCATATTCTGGGCACCCTAATGTACACCTATCGTCTTTGGTCAGAGTCAATTGACATAAACCTCAACAAATATTTGAAACGGCATAATTATTTACAATAAAAGTTGACAACAATTGTTTTGGTACTACAGTCCAGACCAGGGATGCCACATGGTTTTTTTTAAATGTCTGTAAAAAAGTATGTGTATGTCTTTGCATTTGTCTAAAAATCAAATAAATCCATTTACAGTCCTAGAAATCAACCAGAAATTGCGTTTTTAAGCATAAATTTGAAGAATAGTAAAATAAGCTTCGGTTGATATTTTTACAAAATATTAATTTAATAAAGTCTTTGTTAAGTCTGTGCATCTCAAAAAATGTCTGACGCAAGCTCAAATGTCTGTGGAACACTGACAAATCTTTGCATCTGGCATCCTTGGTCCAGACTTAATTATCCGATTTCCTTGGAAAAAAATCCGCTTCGGATAGTTGAATCTTCGGATAATCGAATCATAAAAAAAAATCTGGAGTTTTTTTTTGAAAAGGTCCAATAAACCAATTTTCTAGTTTTTGCTTTTTGGGTGTTTTTGAAACCGCCTTGAGTCAGGGGTATTAAAAACACCCGAAAATCAAAAACTGAAAATTTGCTTTATTGGACTTTAAAAAAAAAAAACTCCAGAACTGTACGCTATCTTATTTTTGATTGTCGAGCTTAATTATAATCCTCAAACTACTCTTGTAGATCCAAGATGGCGGCCATAGTTTCGTTGATTAAATGTTGAGAAAATGCATTTTATAATTTAATGGACAGTCAAAAATTCAAATTTGACTAAAATAAGTTCACAGAACTCAAATGTGATGTTTAAAGTAAAAAAAAAATAATATTAAAAAAATATGAAAAACAAACCTTCGGATAATTGAATCATGACTGTATAGTTAATTGCAAAAGTGATGAGAATAGAGGACTGAGATCACGATAATAAATATATTTTTATTTATGAAATGATGAAATGTTTTTTTAAATTTCAAAATAAATACAATAGTTTTTGTGATCAAAATTCACTTTTCTGTAAAAAATCTAAATTTAAAAGTTGGTCGCCCTGTGCCAATGCCTTTTCACCCTCAGAATTTGTCGTGGTTAACTCACGAGGTGTGACTCAACCTGGGTGGCATCACTGGCATCGCGTGGCCTGCTACGGAAATGTAAAAAATGCACCCGACTCACACTCCAGCCAATACTGTTGGTAACCATGGAGTTGGTCGTCGCATTGTCCGCGACGACCGGAATCTGATTCTTGGTTAGTCGGCATGGCAGAACGCCAACATTGTATACATTTTTGTGCCGCTCCTAAATCTGTCCGTTCGTCCCTCCCCCTGGGGAAGCGAAAGTGGCCAGTCGAATAATTTCATTATCACACTTCGTGAACCGCTGGCCGAGGTCCTTGTTGGTGGCGCAAAACTTTGTTGGCTGCTCTGTGGCTGGGGACTTTGGTGGATTCGTGGGAAAAAAAAGAAAGGGAAAAGTAACGACAAACAAGGGCGACGTTGGCCGGTCAGTTGACCGGAAATGGTCCTCGGGGGAAGCTTTACGTTAACTGGGTTTGACTGACAGGGACGAGTCTGGGCGGGAATTTGGTACTGAGGGAAAAGTTTACAGAACTTTCAATAATTATCACAAATGTAACTTTTTATTTTAATACTCAATTTCATATTAATGATGAGTTTTCAATACAAACCACATTTTTTGACGGTAGTAACAGGCTCTTTCATCAAACGTCTTCATTTGTTTTTTTTTTGTTTTGTGTGCAACCAACCAAACGGGACCACGCGGTCGCTTCTTACAAATTGAGTTGTTTCCATGTATTTTTAGCTCTCATTCTATATATGCAAATAACTCGCATAGGCATTTGGAAGGTGTTAGCTCTGCCGAGCTTCGGTGACCCATTTCTACGCTGGCTAGCCGAGCGCGAGGTACTTCAGCTTTGTCGACAAGCCCCGCCCTGAAGAACGTTTGGACCAATCGGATTCAAACGTTATTTAGAACTTCCGAACCCTTGTCAAATGGACAAGGACCCAGTGCGTATATAGTTGATGGTGGTAACAGTATTCCTAATTCCAGTCATAGCTCACCAAGTCGCGATGGCCTAGTGGTTAGCATTTTTGCTTACCAATCCAAAGGACGGGGGATCGAACCCCGACTCGAGCGACTTTCATTTTTCGTACATGTTCAGAGTTTCAAGATTTACATTTCCTATACTTTCTCGTTGAGAGCAGATGGGAATCGAACCCAGGAACATTCGCTTACAAAGCGAACACCGTAACCAGTCAGCCACGGCCGCTCCGTCTTCATTTGTTTTTAATCAAAAATCATTTTGAAAAACATTCCTTGTGTTTATTCTGCTTTGACTTGCAAGCTGCTGGAGATAAATTATTTCCCACAGAATTAAATTCCTTATCATGATTGGCATCAAAGCAAAATGTTGCTTTGTATTCAATATGACTTAGGCTGGCCTCCTGCTACTTGATCTATTGAATCTTTTGATTTGTTTTATCACAAACAATTCCTGCAAATTTGATTATCTGTTATTGGTAGTAGGTAGTTCAATATTTGCCATTACTTTATTTGATTTGATATCTTATGTAATTAATTGTCGAGTAATAACTCCAGAAATTGGAGTCAATTTTCTAATAAAATGTCCAACTCCTGTGTACACATAAATCGAATCGAGTCATTTAAATCTCTTACATTGAATTAATCTCCTACATCGCCCCCCCAAAGCCAGAAGTCAGAAGTCACTTGACTGATTGTGTATCGAACGGAAAACATGATGTAATAAATGTAAATAAACTGAATCAAGTCCTTTCAACTGGATCAAAGCTGATTTACTTGCTTTGCTTTTTTTTCCTGCCTTCACCCTCGCTTGCAAAGAAGAGCTCCAACTCCAGCTCTTTTTTTTTATATTCCCCAAAGAGAGGAAAACTCCGTGATGGGAAAGCATCCGCCGTTTCACAAAATTTCTTCCTTCCTGAGGTTTGGTTCGCACCGCTTATCGCCTTCTCGGTTATCGATGGAAAACCATCTTTCCCCTCAAAGGGAGGATGGGGAAAACTGGGTAGGAGGGAAAACAACATCAACTGCGACCGTGAGGCAGCACAGAATCGTGCACGGAGAGGGAAGTGTTTGATTTCTTCCTGAATGGATTTCCCTCATACTGGGTGATTTTTTGTTGTTGTTGTTGTGAAAACACACTCGTTTTTGCTGGATGATTTCTTTAATGTGGCAGATTTGTGCATAAGGATCAATGTTACGGTGACGGTAAAGTGATTGGATTATGATAATCCTAAAGCATTAAAAACTGATTTCTGTAATAGGTGAAAAATGTTTTTACTTTTTTTATTAGCATGAAACATTGTTCACACATTCATTTTTCCAAAAGATGCCATTTAAAATTTTTAATTATTTTTTTATACACGACTCCATACATATTTATGCGTAATGGACATGTGAATAATCGAAAATCTGTATTTTTAGGATCAATTTTCTGTTCGATTTGGTGTCTTCGGAAAAGTTGTTGGTTAGGATTAAGACTTCAGAAAAAAACTGCTTCAGGGAAGAACACAAACCAGATTTTCAAAATGTTGGTATTTATTACTCAAAGCTATAACATCAAAATGAGCAGATCTCTAAAATTTCCCAAACAAAAATCTGTTTTCATTTGGATGAAACTGTGCATCGATTCCTTGTGTCCAAATAATCAATTTTGCGACATTGGTTAGTCCATACAAATTGGGGACTGTCCTGTCCATAGAAAAGTTCTTTTCAAATGTTCTCTGTTTCTTACTTAGGAATTTTCCGATCACTTTGAGTTTTTTTTAAGTGTGATTCATGATTCAAAAAATCTGAAAATATTTTTTCAAAGGGTTGAGGGTTTTTGGGGATTTTTTCAAAACTTTTTTTAAAAAATAAGTATTTTTTGCATAAAATCATAACTTGTCCAAAACAAAACGTCTGTATACCCCCTTTCAGGTCTGATGGGTCATATATAAGGCTACCAATTATACGGATTTTTTCCTTACCATACGGATTTTTGAACCTCTTCGCGAACTTTTAACAGGCCGGAATTTTTGTAGGGAATTTTACGAATAATACGGATTTGTACGGAATTTTAACAACTTTTTAATCATTGAATTAATTTTTTGATTTTGTCAAAGCTTTTGTTAACTAGGAATTTGTATTTTTCTGTAAGTTTGATTTAAAAAGGGAGTTTTCCGGGTTTTCCTCAATTCAAACTTGATTATCAATAATTCTAGAGTTTTTGAACTATTGTCTTTCATATGTTAATAGGACCTTTTTTTAAAAAAAAAACTCTAGAATTGTTCTTTTAGAAATTTCTTACTAAATATATTTATCCATTTCCAAAGGCTTTCTAAAACTTGTGAAATCATTTGAACATTTGAATTAACAAATCTAGAGTTTTCTAAAGGTCCTATAAACTGTTGTGTTTCACATGTTATAGGACCTTTTCAACAAAAAAAAACTCTGGAAAAGTGTTCGTGAATACACCAAGAACGATATTATTCGTAAAAGCAAACTTGACATTTCGTAAACTTTTAAACGTTTAACAAAAAAAATGAAGAACATAATGATTTGATTCAAATCACGGTTTATTTTATAAATACTTTTAAACGTGCAAGTCATAAGCACTCTGATAGCATTTTGTGAAATTTGTAAGCTGTAAAAACGACACAGTTTTATATTTTTAATTTTCAAATTTATTAAATTTAATTTATCTTAATAATTCATTGACAGTTTTTTTTATACCGTGGTGCCATATCGGCAAAGTATACGGATTTTTGCTCAGCAAGAGTTGGTAGCCTTACTCATATATGACCCACAAATCAAAATTTTATAAAGTAGCCTATAATTTTCGTATGATCATCAGGATCATTTTCCCATCGCTAACTAAAAAATATTTTTTTGAAAATTCAGGCCTAAAAGGGTTAAAGCTAAAAATTGCCATTTTTTCTCCCCTAATGGTATCTTACATAACATATTTTGATCAAGAGATTGGTTACCAATTTTTTTTAATAAGATTTTTGGAATAAATTCAAACAATTTGTCAAACTAAATTTACATTTCAATTTTATTTGCAAATGAGTGATTCGCCACCAACTCAGACGAAACATGAAAAAAAAACCTCAAACCCTCTTTGATTTGTGTGAAACATTGTCCGAGGAGGTAATTTTTGTCCTTGATGATCATTTTTCGAAATCTCGTGACGAAGGGGCGGTATGACCCCTTTCATTTTTGAACATTCGAAAAAAGAAGAAGCGAAAAAGCGCACTCAGAATTTTAAATAAATGTATTTATCATCGAAGAAAATACCAAACAAGTTTAAAAATAAATCCGCCAATTTTCATTATTCGACTGAAAAAATGGAACTTGTTTTTTTAAGAGGAATTTATTATTCTTTTGGAGAGTGTAATAATCCAGAAGAAATTTCTGTATCTTTCGTTTGGTTGTTTCCCGGATCAAAACCTATTAGAAATCTCTTAGATTGTAAAATTTATTGGGTGGAAGAAAATTCTTGATGAGTTAAAAAGCTTAATTGATTGAAATTACATAGGGGGATGGCGTCGCTATTTTTAGACCACGTTTTCCACTTTTTCTCCATCGAAACCGACTACTTTATCGACTTCATTTAGCTGGGTGAGATAGGACGCCGTCTATTTTTAGACGATGACTCAGCATTTTTCCACTCATGCAGTTCAAAAAACCAGATGGCAGCCGATGTAACTTCACAGCAAAACTGGAGAAACTAAACCTTAACCTAATAAGTTCAAATTTTCATCTTCTGGGGTCATTGAACTTTAAAATTCTTGTTTTTGCGGAATTGAACACTTCTGTATTTTCCATATATTCGTGAATCACACTACTTTATTTGCTTTCAATCCAATTCATTATGTTGAAATCGTTTAACATGAAATTTATATGATGGTTTAACAAAGCGATACGTTATTTTAGATTTTTTTTAATACAGCCATTTCACGCAAAACAAATCAAAAGCGTCCAATTTAGCACAAATTAAGCATAGGAGTTCCTTGGCCAAAATAATTTGACCCGTATTTTTTTGGTGATTAGGGTGCTCCTCTCCGTGTTTTTTTTTTGTGAAAATTGCTAATAATCACAATACAAAAAAATACGAGTCTAATTATTTTGGCCAAAGAACTCCTATGCCTTATTAGAGCAAAATCTGAACGCTTTTGATCTGAAATGTGCTGATTTGACGTGAACACTTTATATTTTTTATTTGGCTAAATTTAACTATTTTTCACAATACGTTGTTATTTACTGAAGCCCGTTTAAAAATCAGTCACTAAACAATTACACAGAATTAAAAAAAAATGCCCAAACATTCAACCCCCTAACAAAGATGAACGCGTGCAACGAAGGTATATTTTATCGCCCCTTTTAGCTTTCGATCCTGATGGGCTTTCAACAGCTATGTTCTTTATGGTTACACACGAATGTTGTTTGGCTCCTTCTCCCTTCAGCTCCTCCGGGAAAGCCAACCCATCGGCGTTCTTCTTCCTTGTTATGGTAATGGCCAATAAAGAGAGGCTTTCGTAAGCTTTTTATTTGCCAAAAGTATGCTTAAGGAGAACACCGTTTCGACACACTCCGAAAGAAAGGTTCCTATTTATTGACTCACTTTTTGGCGTAAATGGCTTCCCGAACTGGGAGTGTGGGGCAGATAATCTGTTTGTAACCTCAAGTCGACTTCTTGCTCAGGATTTTCTCGTGATATCATCCATCAATGGGATTAAGGTGATTTCAAATTGAATCTTTCGATTGAGTTGATTGATTGTTAAGGCTGTTATTATGCCGAAAAGAAAACGCTTTCCCTTCCCTTTCAAAAACGATAATTACTATCCAATCATTTTGTATCGAAAGCTTTAACTCAACCCTACATTCAGCACAATGTCAAGTGACGTATAAAATTTTAAAGTGCATCCGTTTTAATCCATTAATCGATACAACGTCAATCATCCTGGTTGAACTTTATCGAACACAACGCAGCAACATCCCACATCCCGTGAGGGAGGGAGGATGGACTTTTTCGAGGTTCCACCCACACCCGCCACCAGGGGGAATTGAAATCATTTGGCCGGAAGAAACACGCCGGATTGACGCCCTCGCTCCTCTCTTTCCATACCTCCGTTCCGAAATGTTCACCATTTGCACGCGTCAATGTTGATTAACCCTTTTCATGAGTGAGCAGCAACAATCGAGGAAAATAACAATCACCGTTCAGAAGTGGGGATAACCCTCGAGGGTTCGGGCGGTGTTTGTATTGCAAGTATGGAAAAAGCTTAAATTATTAAAACAAAATCGTAAAACAAATCCATAAAGATTCAGACATATGATAAATGTTTTGCCTTCCCACATTACTGCGAAATGCAATAAAATCACTCGTACATTTTAGAAAAATGCTTCCAAATTTATGCTAAAAACGATTTTAACAAATATCTGGAAGATTGTAAAAAGATGGTTTTTGTAAGAAAACCCGTAATTTTATACATTTTGCCTTTCTTACTAAAGAAAGGTATAGGTTTTACTTTATGACTGGACATCATTTTCACCTTCGTAAATATGACGATTCAGTATGAATTTTAATCGGAAAAATCGCTAACAAATCACACTGCATCGATTTTTGACGCTCTATCAAAAATTTTGACAGAACTCGTCTATCTCCAACCCTCGAATTTTGAGAAAATAAATTCCGTGGAGATCGAGTGATGTTCGTGTGTGGTAAAATTTTGCCAAATTTTGTGTCACGAAGTCCTCGGCTCCCCAATTTTTGGTTTTGATTGTTCCAAGTGCATTTGAAAGCTGATGTGCTGAACCCGGACCATTATGGAGTCGAATTTAGAAATATCCAAGGCAAGAATTTTCAACGAAATCAACAGTTTCCAAATGAAAACCTTGTAAGGTTTTTTTCATTTTCATATCTTTTATTTATTTCAAAAATTGCATTTTTTGAGCTCTACAAACTCCCAAATTTTCATCGAGATTCATAATAAGAAAAAAAAATCCCTAAAAACCTTCGTCAGCATTTTTCGTTTTTAATTTTATCCGAAATTTCTTTCTACATTCATAGTTCAGACCATGAGTGAGCATCTGAAACAAATTAGACATCGATCGGCAATCCCGATCAATTTTTAGAACGATTTACTTTTTGCCCTTCTTACTAAAGAAATGTATAGGTTTTACTTTATGGCATCATTTTCATTTTCATCTTCGTTAATATTACGATTCAGCGTGAATTTTAATCGGAAAATCACTAAAAAAAAATCACACTGCATCGATTTTCGACGCTTTGTCGCCTAGTTGACATGTTGTCAAGTTGAGCTTCGAATACTGGCGCATATATTTTGTGGCTCGAGATATACTCGTTTGAGTAGCTTGTCTACCGATTTTTCCTACAATATGTAAGATATCGTAGCTTTTCGGTTTCTTTTGCCCTGTCCGGTTTTGCATGACTGTCCAATGTTTATGCAAAAACTTTTGTGACATAGGACATTTATCCGGCTAAAATCAAATTGTATCCCATGTGCCCCTAAAATCGCCTAAAAGTATACTTCATGTTTTCGTGATTTAGAAAGTTTATTTAACAGAGTACATTGGATTCCAATAGGAGCTTTCTAAGCTTTTCATCGATTATATCGTTTTCAATGTTTTCAATGCTGGCGACGCCAATGGCTATCTACCTAAGGTACTCGCGGTTGAGTGTGTAGCAGGAAGGTGCTGTGTCCTATTCCTCGCCTAGACCAGTCTAAAATCCATGATAAAGCTGTCAGACCAAAGATTTTTGGTCGAAAATCACGTTTTAGACGAGTTTTGAGGACGCTGTATCTTCTTTCAGGAGCAAGTTAGCACCATATTCTCTTCGAGAAAGTTGTAGAGCACCTTCCTAAGCATCCGAATATGAATCCGGTTTTAGTACAGCGTGAAACGTGGATTTTATAAATATCAAAATCCAAAAAAATGGTTTTTCCCATACAAATGTATATGGAAAATTGAATCGCTTTGCGCAAAGCGAGGACTAAACCAATCGTTCCCAAACTTTGGGGAGTTGTTTAGGACCCCAAAAGGAACTGAAAAATTGCTGTGCTGCACGGATAGAAATCCTGTCCGAAAATTCGTAAACAAATTGTTTTAAAATCGATAACATCGATTGTTTTCATTTTCGTTTACAATGTTTTCAAAAATGAAAACATTCTCCTCGATTTCGAAAACTTTTGTTTTCGAAAGCGCAACTTTTGTTTTCGAAATCGCAACTTTTTCCGTCACCATTTTACGGAGCTTAACAACTGTCAAAACGCAGCCTAAATCAAAACGTCAACCCAAACGTCGTGACAGTTTGTTTGTGATTCGAAGAATTCGAGAAAAAAAAAAGTTGCCGGTGTCCCGAAAACAGGTTCCGGAGTTTGGCACCCAAATTAAGTGTAGTTCGGCAGCAACAATTGCTGCCCAAGTGTCCAGCTGCAAAGACCGCCAACAAAATCGTTCCGGTCAACCGGGACGAGATTAAAAGTGCTTTCGGAGGTGGTGAAATCACCTGTCCGCGAAAAATCAAAGTCGATCCGCACCGCCGCCTGACAAGTGATCGAAAGGACCAGTACAGGTATAGTTCTGAAATGAAAGACGGAGCCGTTGCCAACGACCACCCTCGAGTAGATGGAAAGCGGTCCATCGCCGGAACCTCCTCCACATCCTGCTCCACGGCCGCCGGCGAAGATGTTGGCCAGCGGGAGGAAATCAACAACGAGCCGTTGCCGTGCTGCCGTTGATTGACGTCCCTTTGAAACTTCAAACAGAGAAGGAGGAGGAGGTGAGGTTCTCGAGGGTGGTTGTTGGCAACGGTTCCGTCTTTCATTCCAGAACTGAACCTGTACTGATCCTTCCGAGCACTTTTGTCAGAAACAACGGTGCGGATCGCATTTGACTTCTCCCGGACAGATGATTTCGCCACTTCCAAAAGCACTTTTAAGCCCGGTACCGGAACGACTTTGTTATCGGTGTTTGCAGCAGGACATCTGGGCAGTAATTTTTTTCCTCCTCCTCCTCCTCCTCCTCCTCCTCCTCCTTCAGGACCACCGAGGAAGAATATGTTCTCCAGCGGGAGAAAATCATCAACGTTGATACCAGGAACTTGGTAAGATTTGAATGAACAAATTCTCCCCAACACTCGTAATCGATCGATCTAATCGACCTTCCTCCCTCCACAGGCTGCGACGCCGTCCACTTTCAGATCTGCAGCCACCTCAAATTGAACCACGACGACAAGAAAGGCGGCCCGGGACAAGTCGCATCAACCGAACTCGAGTTCCGTTGGCATCCTGGAGCCGATCGCGGTCAAGCTTCGGTCGTGCAGAAGGCGCTGAATACCCACACTCACACACTACATTACACTCTACCACCACAAAACTGTAATCTCACATTCTTCAATTCTACAATTCTTATTTCAAAAATTCTAAAAATCTAAATTTCTAAATTTTTAAAACTCTCAAGACCTTAAATTCTAAAATTCTAGGATTCTTAAGCTAAATTTGAAATTCACACAAACACACATTTCTAAATAAATTTTAAAATTCTAAAATTCCCAAATCCAAAGTTCTTAAATAACATTCGACAAATTTTAAAATGATTGAATGCTAAAAAATTTATTTAATATTCTGAAATTACAAATTTATTAGATTCTAAAATTTCATTTCTAATATTCTACAATTCAAAAATTAAAAATAGATTCAAAAATTCTGAAATTGTTTAACTATTAAATTCTAAAACTCTTACATTCTATAATTCAGAAATTTCAAATTTATTAAATTCTAAAATTCCAAATTCTGAAATTTTAAATTATTTAATTCCAAATTCTAAAATTCTAAGATTCTAATCTTCTGTAATTTTAAAATTATTAAATTACAAAATAATAAAATTCTTAAATTCCAAAAATTTTCATTCTTAAATTTTAAAATTCCAAAACATAATACTTTTCAAATTTTAATAACCTTAATTCAAAAATTCAAGACTCTTCTAAATTTCTACATTTCTAGATTTCTAAAATTCTTAATTTCCAAAACACAGAAATTCTCAAAATTTATTCTTCCTCAATTCTTCAATTCTATATTTATATATATGAGATTCTAAAATTCTATGATTCCAATGTTCAGAAATTTTTAAATTCTATATTTTTTTATTTAAATTAATTACAAATTTCGAAAATTCAAGTTCAAAAAATATGAAATTTTAAAACTTTGAATTTTTAAATTTTTAAATTCGAAACTTTAAATTTTGAAAAATAAAAATTTCTAAAATTCAAAAACACTGAAACACTAAAATCTAAAATTCTATAATTCTAAAGTTCTTTAATCTTTAAACAATAAAATTTTGTAAAATTTAAGGATTGAAATTCTA
Source organism: Culex pipiens pallens (assembly GCF_016801865.2). NCBI lineage: Eukaryota > Metazoa > Arthropoda > Insecta > Diptera > Culicidae > Culex > Culex pipiens. The sequence goes on along the minus strand of NC_068937.1, from coordinate 43,352,904 downwards.
AAATTTGAATATTCTAAAAATTCTCAAAGTCTAAAATGTTCAAATTGTAATAGTCTAAAATTTCAAAATTGTAATAGTAGTATTAAGTTCTAAAATTCTATGATTCTAAAATTCAAAAATTCTAAAATTCTAAAATTCTAAAATTCTAAAATTCTAAAATTCTAAAATTCTAAAATTCTAAAATTCTAAAATTCTAAAATTCTAAAATTCTAAAATTCTAAAATTCTAAAATTCTAAAATTCTAAAATTCTAAAATTCTAAAATTCTAAAATTCTAAAATTCTATAATTCTAAAATTCTAAAATTCTAAAATTCTAAAATTCTAAAATTCTAAAATTCTAAAATTCTAAAATTCTAAAATTCTAAAATTCTAAAATTCTAAAATTCTAAAATTCTAAAATTCTAAAATTCTAAAATTCTAAATTCTAAAATTCTAAAATTCTAAAATTCTAAAATTCTAAAATTCTAAAATTCTAAAATTCTAAAATTCTAAAATTCTAAAATTCTAAAATTCTAAAATTCTAAAATTCTAAAATTCTAAAATTCTAAAATTCTAAAATTCTAAAATTCTAAAATTCTAAAATTCTAAAATTCTAAAATTCTAAAATTCTAAAATTCTAAAATTCTAAAATTCTAAAATTCTAAAATTCTAAAATTCTAACATTCTTAAATTCTAAAATTCTAAAATTCTAAAATTCTAAAATTCTAAAATTCTAAAATTCTAAAATTCTAAAATTCTAAAATTCTAAAATTCTAAAATTCTAAAATTCTAAAATTCTAAAATTCTAAAATTCTAAAATTCTAAAATTCTAAAATTCTAAAATTCTAAAATTCTAAAATTCTGAAATTTTAAAATTCTAAAATTCTAAAATTCTAAAATTCTAAAATTCTAAAATTCTAAAATTCTAAAATTCTAAAATTCTAAAATTCTAAAATTCTAAAATTCTAAAATTCTAAAATTCTAAAATTCTAAAATTCTAAAATTCTAAAATTCTAAAATTCTAAAATTCTAAAATTCTAAAATTCTAAAATTCTAAAATTCTAAAATTCTAAAATTCTAAAATTCTAAAATTCTAAAATTCTAAAATTCTAAAATTCTAAAATTCTAAAATTTCTAAAATTCTAAAATTCTAAAATTCTAAAATTCTAAAATTCTAAAATTCTAAAATTCTAAAATTCTAAAATTCTAAAATTCTAAAATTCTAAAATTCTAAAATTCTAAAATTCTAAAATTCTAAAATTCTAAAATTCTAAAATTCTAAAATTCTAAAATTCTAAAATTCTAAAATTCTAAAATTCTAAAATTCTAAAATTCTAAAATTCTAAAATTCTAAAATTCTAAAATTCTAAAATTCTAAAATTCTAAAATTCTAAAATTCTAAAATTCTAAAATTCTAAAATTCTAAAATTCTAAAATTCTAAAATTCTAAAATTCTAAAATTCTAAAATTCTAAAATTCTAAAATTCTAAAATTCTAAAATTCTAAAATTCTAAAATTCTAAAATTCTAAAATTCTAAAATTCTAAAATTCTAAAATTCTAAAATTCTAAAATTCTAAAATTCTAAAATTCTAAAATTCTAAAATTCTAAAATTCTAAAATTCTAAAATTCTAAAATTCTAAAATTCTAAAATTCTAAAATTCTAAAATTCTAAAATTCTAAAATTCTAAAATTCTAAAATTCTAAAATTCTAAAATTCTAAAATTCTAAAATTCTAAAATTCTAAAATTCTAAAATTCTAAAATTCTAAAATTCTAAAATTCTAAAATTCTAAAATTCTAAAATTCTAAAATTCTAAAATTCTAAAATTCTAAAATTCTAAAATTCTAAAATTCTAAAATTCTAAAATTCTAAAATTCTAAAATTCTAAAATTCTAAAATTCTAAAATTCTAAAATTCTAAAATTCTAAAATTCTAAAATTCTAAAATTCTAAAATTCTAAAATTCTAAAATTCTAAAATTCTAAAATTCTAAAATTCTAAAATTCTAAAATTCTAAACTTCTAAAATTTTAAAATTTTTAAATTTTAAAATTCTAAAATTCTAAAATTCTAAAATCCTAAAATTCTAAAATTCTCAAATTCCAAAATTCCCAAAGTCCGTTATTCTCAAATTCCCAAAATCTCAAATTCCCTAATTCCCTAATTCTTTAATTCCCAAATTCACAAATTCCCAAATTCCTAAATTCCCAAATTCTTAAGTTCCCAAAATCCCAAATTCCCAAATTTTCAAATTCTTAAATTCCCAAATTGCCAAACTCTCAAATTCCTAAATTCCTATATTCTCAAATTCCTAAATTCCCAAATTCACAAATTCCTCAATTCTCAAATTCTTAATTTCCCAAATTCCCAAATTCTTAAATTCCCAAATTCCTAAATTCTCAAATTCCCATATTCCTAAAAATAAAATCAAAAATTCAAAAATTCAAAATTTCAAAAATTCAAAAATTCAAAAATTCAAAAATTTAGAAATTCAATCATTTAACAATTCAAAACTTCAATTATTCAAAAATTTCAAAATTTCTTTATTTCTCAATTCCTAAATTCCTAAATTCCTAAATTCCTAAATTCCTATATTCCTAAATTCCCAAATTCCCAAATTCCTAAATTCCTAAATTCCTAAATTCCTGAATTCCTTAATTCCTAAATTCCTGAATTCCTAAATTCCCTAATTCCTAAATTCCTAAATTCCTAAATTCCTAAATTCCTTAATTCCTTAATTCCTAAATTCCTAAATTCCTAAATTCCTGAATTCCTGAATTCCTAAATTCCTAAATTCCTAAATTCCTAAATTCCTAAATTTCTAAATTCCTAAATTCCTTAATTCCTAAATTCCTAAATTCCCAAATTCCTAAATTCCTAAATTCCTAAATTCCCAAATTCACAAATTCCTCAATTCTCAAATTCTTAATTTCCCAAATTCCCAAATTCTTAAATTCCCAAATTCCCAAATTCCTAAATTCTCAAATTCTCAAATTCCTAAAAAAAAAATCTAAAATTCAAAAATTCAAAAATTCAAGATTTCAAAAACTCAAAAATTAAAAAATTTAGAAATTCAATAATTTAACAATTCAAAACTTCAATTATTCAAAAGTTTCAAAATTCCTTTATTTCTCAATTCCTAAATTCCTTAATTCCTAAATTCCTAAATTCCTTAATTCCTAAATTCCTAAATTCCTAAATTCCTAAATTCCTTAATTCCTAAATTCCTAAATTCCTAAATTCCTAAATTCCTAAATTCCTAAATTCCTAAATTCCTAAATTCCTAAATTCCTAAATTCCTAAATTCCTAAATTCCTAAATTCCTAAATTCCAAAATTCCAAAATTCCTAAATTCCTAAATTCCTAAATTCCTGAATTCCACAAATTCCTAAGTTCCTAAATTCCTAAATTCCTAAATTCCTTAATTCCTGAATTCCTTAATTCCTAAATTTCTTAATTCCTAAATTCCTTAAATCCTAAATTCCTAAATTCCTAAATTCCTAAATTTCTAAATTCCTAAATTCCTAAGTTCCTAAGTTCCTAAATTCCTAAATTCCTTAATTCCTAAATTCCTAAATTCCCAAATTCCTAATTCATAAATTCTTAAATTCCTAAATTCCTAAATTCCTAAATTCCTAAATTCCTAAATTCCTAAATTCCTAAATTCCTAAATTCCTAAATTCCTAAATTCCTAAATTCCTAAATTCCTAAATTCCTAAATTCCTAAATTCCTAAATTCCTAAATTCCTAAATTCCTAAATTCCTAAATTCCTAAATTCCTAAATTCCTAAATTCCTAAATTCCTAAATTCCTAAATTCCTAAATTCCTAAATTCCTAAATTCCTTAATTCTTAAATTCCTAAATTCCTAAATTCCTAAATTCCTAAATTCCTAAATTCATAAATTCCTAAATTCCTAAATTCCTAAATTCCTAAATTCCTAAATTCCTAAATTCCTAAATTCCTAAATTCCTAAATTCCTAAATTCCTAAATTCCTAAATTCCTTAATTCCTAATTTCCCAAATTCCTAAATTCTTAAATTCCTAAATTCCTAAATTCCCAAATTCCTAAATTCCCAAATTCCCAAATTCCCAAATTCCCAAATTCTTAAATTCCCAAATTCCTAAATTCTCAAATTCCTGAATTCCCAAATTCCCAAATTCATAAATTCCTAAATTCCTTAATTCCTAAATTTCTAAATTCCTAAATTCCTAAATTTCCAAATTCACAAATTTCTCAATTCTCAAATTCTTAATTTCCCAAATTCCTAAATTCTTAAATTCCCAAATTCCTAAATTCCCAAATTCTCAAATTCCCATATTCATAATTCCTAAATTCCTAAATTCCCCAATTCTTAAAATCCCAAAATCCCAAATTCATAATTTCCTAAATTCCTGAATTCCCAAATTCCCAAATTCCCAAATTCTTAAATTCCCAAATTCTCAAATTCCCAAATTCCCAAAATCCCAAATCCCAAATTCCCAAATTCCCAAATTCATAAATTCCCAAATTCATAAATTCCCAAATTCTTAAATTCCCAAAATCACACATTCCCCAATTCCCAAATTTCCATATTCCCAAAATCACAAATTCCCCAATTCCCAAATTCTTAAATTCCCAAATTCCCAAACTCTCAAATTCCCAAATTCCCAAATTCCTAAATTCCTAAATTCCTAAATTCCCAAATTCACAAATTCCTCAATTCTCAAATTCTTAATTTCCCAAATTCCCAAATTCTTAAATTCCCAAATTCCCAAATTCCTAAATTCTCAAATTCCTAAAAAAAAATCTAAAATTCAAAAATTCAAAAATTCAAGATTTCAAAAACTCAAAAATTAAAAAATTTAGAAATTCAATAATTTAACAATTCAAAACTTCAATTATTCAAAAATTTCAAAATTCCTTTATTTCTCAATTCCTAAATTCCTAAATTCCTAAATTCCTAAATTCCTAAATTCCTAAATTCCTAAATTCCCAAATTCCTCAAACCCCAAATTCTTAAATTCCCAAGTTCTTAAATTCTCCAATTCCCAAATTCCTAAATTCTCAAATACCCAAATTCCTATATTCTAAAATTCCCAAATTCCCAATTTCTTAAATTCCCAAATTCTCAAATTCCCAGATTCCCAAAATCACAAATTCCCAAATTCACAAATTCCCAAATTCCAAAATTCTTAACACACACACACACACACACACACACACACACAAAGATTAGTTATTAAATTAATTATGTATTATTTGCCTCAATAATTAAAAAAAACGAATTAACTGTTTTACTGAACCAAAGAAATATCCAACGGTCAATTCAAAAACCAAAACCAACGGTCCATTCAAAAACTGATTAAACCGTTCGGGATGGCTGCGTGCGTTTTGTTTTGAACCAGGCGTCACCAACCGTAACCACTCAAAATCGACAACATTGTTCTCGATTTTGTTGCAAATGTTACCGGACGACTGATCGACAACATTCTGAAACGAATTTCAGAACGAATCGAGAACAATGTTGTCGATTTCCCGGACAGGATTTCTATCCGTGTGGAAAACCGATTTTGATATTACACCCTTGTTGGAACCGGTTTTGGTTGAGGGTACCTGGTTGGTTGGGATGTGGGATGTTCCGGGCTCCGGGCTTTCCGCGCGGCCACTCCTGTGGCAGGCGGTCCTTGGGGTTAATGGCCGGATCCGGGATGGGATGGAGTACTCCGGCGGTCGTTCCTGGCACGACTTCAGGCTCTTGTCGGATGGGTTTGGAATCCGACTTCGGGATGGTCACGGGTTTCGCGGTTTATGGCCTATAGGCCGAAATGACACACACGCGCGTTATGTTGAAACCACTTTTATTTAAAGCAAAACTATTTATTAAAAACCAGACTAATTGGACTTAAATTTATTTAATTCTTAAGTAAAACACAGCTTGTTAAATGGTGTCGATGAAGGTTTTGCGTGCGGGTCTTCGCGGAGTGAAGCGCTGAAGCGTACTGAACGCGTAACTCGATCGCAGGTCTAGCTCAGGCTCAGCAGTCAGGATCGCGCTCAAATTCTCCTCTCTCGCGGGGTCGCGGCGAAATGGCGATCAGAGGGATCTGCCGTTCGCGGTTTAGAACTCTCGGTCCACACGGTCCGAGGGGTTAATAGAAACCAAACAACCCTAGTGTTATTTTTTATCGTACATATTATATGTACGATAAAAAATATTCTTTCAGTGAAAATTGCGTTTTAAATTTCTTTTGGAAAACATATTATTTACAATACTTTGCTTTCATCATAGGATTTTTTGTATCATTTCACTTTCTTTTGTGCTGACGTTATGATAAGCATAGTCGATGTTATGAATTGAAAGAAGTTCTACCATTGTTATATTCTTTTGTAAGAAAGGCTCTATCTTACCCAAGGTGGGATTAAATCAGGTTTTTAGAAAAGTTTTTAAAAGACCTTTCCAATTAGCCAAAATCATCGCAGATCTGACAATTCTAATAAAAATCACTGGCTCTTAAGAATTATTTGTAAACCTTTTAGAGGCCGGATCTCAGAAATTTCGATTAAAATGATGTCCGGGTCCATCATGCGACACGTCGTTATTTAGATAACTAAAACAATTTTCAAATGAGCCTTAGACATCGATGATCTATTTACCCTATCAAAAGTTATGAGCACTTAAGTTTAAATTTTAAGACTCAATTCGTTTTGTATTCTGATCACAATGTATACCATTTATGACAAGTAAGTTTGTGTAGCTATACATTTGCCAAGTTGTTTCAATTACTGTTTTTGGATTCGCTAATTCGAAAGCAGTTCCATTCGAATCCATGAAAATCCGTCGTCATATCAATAGTTCTTTAACAAATAACATGACATAAATTTGCAAGCTAAGATATTTTTCGATAATGGAATAATTTTTTTAATATCATTTATTTTCAAGATTTCTATGCTAAAATGTAATTGAAAATTTTTATGAAAGAGTAAAATCTTAAGTTTATTTAAATTTCAATGACACAATAAAATTTTCACAATTCAATAAATCGCTTTAATGTTGAGCATACAATTTGATTGATACCAAACTGCCCAGTTTTCAAAAAAAAAAGAGTTGCAGAACTTTTTTAAAACTAAATGGTTTTGACTCAAAATCTTCTGATCTTATTGTTTACTGTGCTAATGTCCAATAGTTTAGATCGTAAAATTAAGCTTAAAATTAATTTACAGAAAAATCACTATAAGGGTGTTTTGCAAAATATAACATATAACAATTTTTTATTAAATATTTTCAAAATTGTTTCTCGCATCCTACGCCTTTCACGACTTGTTTTGTCAATAGCATATCCTCAAAAATATGTTTTATTATTAACTTAGCAATCTAGCGTAAAGATAAAGGAGCAGTTCTCTACGGAATCGGTATTTTTTCTTTAATTTTAATTTTTGTATTTTTTAATGCCAATTCCTTACAAATTTGGCAGTTGTCCATATGAAAATGATATGTGAAAATTCAAAAATCTGTATCTTTTGAAGGAATTTTCTGAACGATTTGGTGTCTTAGACAAAGTTTTAGGTATGGATATGGACTATACTGAAAAAAATGATATACGGTAAAAAAATTTGCTGATTTTTCATTTCACTTTTTGTCACTAAAACTTGGTGTGCATAAAAACACTATTTTAAATTTTTTTTTACTTGTCCTCTAAACATCAAATTTCAACCTTTCAGAAATTTCCAGAATGGGCAATAAATCTTTGACCGAGTAATGATTTTTTGAATCAATACAGATTTTTTTCAAAAAATCAAAATATTGGTCACAAAAATTTTTCCGATGTGAAATCGAATTTTCAATCAAAAAGTACTTCAGTGATTTTTTAATAAAGTGCACCGTTTTCAAATTTAATCCATTTTTAGGTGACTTTTTTGAAAATAGTAGCAGTTTTTCATTTTTTTAAATTAGTGCACATGTTTGCCCACATTTTCAAAAAATATTTTTGAAGAGCTGAGAAAATTCTCTATATTTTGCTATATTAAACTTTGTTGATACGACCATTAGTTGCTGAGATATTGCCATGCAAAGGTTAAAAAACAGGAAAATTTATGTTTTCAAAGTCTCACTCAAACAACCAACCATTTTGTAATGTCGATATCTCAGCAACTTATGGTCCGAATTTCAATGTAAAAATATGAAACATTCGTGAAATTTTACAATTTTTTCGAAAAAAATATTTTCAAAAATTTAAAATCAAGACTAACATTTCAAAAGAGAGTAATATTGAATGTTTAGCCCGTTTGAAAAGTAAAAAGTATCTTTTAAACACCTCATTCCCAAATGATCATCATTTCCGGCTGCAAATAAAAAAAAAACGTATTTTTTCGAATGTTCAAGATTGAAGGGGTCGAACCGCTTTTTCGTCACGAGATATCAAAACATGGACCTCGGATTCGTGATCAAGGACCAGGATTACCGCAAAGATTCATGCAAATTTTCGATTTTTAAGAGAATTTAAAAAAAAAATAATTATTTATCTACCTGTTAAGGGGTTAATCCTACTCTCTGGCTGCGATGGCCGATGCTCATTTCGGTTCCGAATCAGCAGTGTGGGGAGCCAAAGTGAATGTTTGCCAGTAAAAGTACAAATAAATTCATGTGCGAACGAGCACAAACACCAACAATCATCCCAAACATATCAACAATCAATCGAATGTAGAGGGAAAGCACTTTTCTCTGTTATCACGTCGGCTGATAATTGATATAATTTTGATCCCATTTAGCTTTTTGGGGGGTTGTACGTTGATTGCCCTTTTCCACGCAGGTGTGTTTGTTGATTGCAAAGTTCAAGTGCAAATGATGCAACTTTTTTAATAATTCCCAAATTTTCGCAATCAAAAAAGCGACGAGAAACAAACTTTAATCTGCAACCCAAATCGAGGTGTGTGGGCGTTTAATTTTTCAAGATCTTGCTCGGATGTGCTAGCCGGTTTGTATCGGATGTGCAACTTTGAAATGCAGCCAAACTCATCCTCCCTACCCCCTTAAGGTTAGAGGAAAGGGACTTCAAGAACTTCTAGCGTCTAACGAGCGTAAATTTATGATGATGATGATTCCGGCCAGTGAGCGGGACGATATGATACTTGGTTATAACACCTGGCGAAAGTTTTTCCTTTCCTCTTTTTTTTTGTTGCTGTTGCCGCCCGTCACACTAGGAATATGCTGCGGAAAAGTTTCGTTTCGTTTCCCGAGCTGAAGGTATGTGTGAACGAGCATATTCATGTGCAGGGAAAGAGAGAGGAAAAGTGCGATTAGCAGAAGCACTAAAAGAAGCTGGGATCATCTTTCTCAAGAGCAGAAGCAGCTTTCCACTTGGGTGAAAAAGTCAGTTTTACGGTATGGCAACACTGGTTATGCTGGCTGGAAGCAGCAGTAGCAGCAGCCAACTGGAAGATACAAGTTGGGCGCCAATTTTCACGCAGCGGGTGAAGGATTTTTGAGTGACGAGGGAGGAAAATGAAGTTTTTGGAATCAATAATTCAAATAAATATTTAAAAAAATATGAAAATATATCTAAATTTTCCTTATTATTTTTCCATCTCAATAGTTCCGCAAATTTGCTATGATTTTAAGCCGATGGGTTCGTACAATGTGCTTCTTCATAAGTTATTTTATAATTGGTGGTATATTTATTAAAAACACCTTTCTAATGAATCAAGAAAAAAATAAGATCTGGGTAATTCTCTACCAACTCACACGAAATCGAGAAAAGTTGCCCGACCCCTCTTCGATTTGCGTGCAACTTTGTCCTGAGGGGCAACTGTCGCTGATTACGAATCCGAGGCCCGTTTCTCGATATCTCGTGACGGAGGGGTGGTACGACCCTTTTATTTTTGAACATGCGAAAAAGAGGTGTTTTTCAATAATTTTCAGCATGAAACGGTAATGAGATAGAAATGTGGTGTCAAAGAGACTATTATGTAAAATTGGACGCTTAATTTGATAGCGTACTCAGAATTCCGAAGTTTTGTTTTGTAGTTTTGAAAACTCTGCCATTTTCCGTCACTCGACTGTAGAAAATTTTGGAACATGTCAAATGTTCCAATATACTTTTCAAAACTGAAATGACCGAAGTCATTTTTCATTTCTAATAAAAGTTTTCATATTTAAATTTCGTGTTTTTTTTTTCTAGAGTGTACCAATGTTCTACAAAGGATTTGCTTATAAACATACGAGATATCGCGATTTTACAAAAAATGAATGTTTTGGTCGTCGTTGATCATGGCCGTTCATGGTAACCCGCGACAAACACGGACGACGAAACAAAAAGAAACGCAAAAATAACTTTTTTTCCTAAAATCGTGATAACTCGTGATAATTATAAATAAACCCCTTATGTTCGTTTATCAAAATTTGTGTAATTGTCTGCTCTACAACGTTGTATACTGCTACACTTTAAAAAAATAATCCTGCAAAATAAAACAACAAAAAAATTTAAATTGAAAATTTTGTTCTTAATAAAAAAATATTATATTAAATTTCCCTTAAAAATAAATGATCCAAAAAAAATTTACAGTTGAGTAATGGAAAATGACAGATTTTTAAAACTTTTTAGCGTTTCCTTTTCGATGAAAATATTGTTTCGAAAAATCTGAAAACTGTCCTATAAGGCCGTTGCAAATATGTTTCATAGTTTACGTCATGATTTTATTAATAAATTGACTAAACAAATAGACAGTTTGACTTAAAAATCGATTCAGAGGGTGTTTTCAGAATTCAGCAATTCTCTACGAAATTTTTATTTTTTGTATTTTTTGATTTGACTCAAACTTTGTGGGGGCCTTCCCTATGACCAAATAAGCTATTTTGCGTCCTTGGTTCACCCATACAAGTCTCCATATAATTTTGGCTGCTGCCCATACAAAAATGGTATGTAAATATTCAAACAGCTGTAACTTTTGAGTGAATTTTCTGATCAATTTGGTGTCTTCGGCAAAGTTGTAGGTATTGTTGAGGAAAAATAGGTACACGAAAAAAAATGTGCCGATTTTTTCATTAACTTTTTTTCTACAAAAACACAATTTCCCAAAAAATGTATTTTTTGATTTACAAGATTTTTTCATATGTGTTAGGGGACAAACCCCCGCATTTTTGTAGCTTTTGAGAAGTATGGTCATAAAAGCTTCCACCAAGTTATAATTTTTTGAAAAAAATGTGATTTTTGGAAAAATAGAAATTTTATTTCAAAAAAACTTTGACCTCAATATTTTATGTGAAATTGAATTCGCAATCGAAAAGTACTCTACAGATTTTTTTTTAATAAAGGTCTTTGTTTTCAAGATATTGCCTTCGATAGTTTGATTTTTAAGAAATATTTACAGTTTTTCGATTTTTGAAAATAGTGACCATAAGTGACCACTTTTGATTATTTAAAGTTCAGAAAATTGCCTATGAAATTGTATAAGAGGCATTGAAGATTGGACCTCTGGTTGTTGAGATACAGCGGTTTCAAAAAAAAAGAAACATGAAAATTTTAGTTTTCTAAGTCTCACCCAAACAATTTACCATTTTCTAATAGAGTTATCTAAGCCTGATCTCACGCACACTAGCTTACCATTTGTTTTTGCTGGCAACCACAAATTTTAACCTTAAAATCCATCGTGTACGTAAACGCAATGCATGCGCACGTAGATAGCTCTATGTCGATATCTCAGCAACTAATGGTCCGATTTTTAATGCTAAAACATGAAACATTCGCGAAATTTTCCGATCTTTTCTAATAAAATATTTATAAAAAACAATCAAGACTAACATTTATAAAGTGGCAAACATTCATCATTAAGCCCTTTTGAAATGTTAGTCTTGATTCAAAAAATTCCATCCATAAACCACGTTGACACTTATTTTGAAATTTAACCCCCTCCCCTCGTGGACAATTGTCCATACAACATAAATCTTTTTAGTATGGAGTGTGGATAATCGAACCACACCGCCCCCCCCCCCCCCTCCTCCCTCCCATACGTTTCTACGTGAATTATGGATGGCCCCCGTAACTTAGAAACGAATAAACCAATCTTAGATGTTTTAGACGATTTTTTTAAATATTTTAAGAAAAGGTAAATTGATGATATTTTTTTCTGGATTGTTAAGTACTTTGCAGAAGACACCGAATCGATCAGAAAATTCAATCTCGAGATTCATATTTGAAACATATTTGAAATCATGGTAATATCAAAATCATGTAAAAAGTTGGAAATGTAAAAATATTGTCAGAATGTAGTATAAACAGTCAGTTTTAAGAGAATGTATGTAAAATATGTCTTTTCTTACAATTTTTTATCATAATTTTAAAATTAAAATTACTTGTTGTGCTTCAAATCCCGGACACTAATAAAAGCTGATTTGGAATCCGGACACCTTTGCTTCGAATTCCGGACACTCGATTTTAAATTTGAACGGAAATTTTAGTGAATGGCATTGTTTAGGTCTCAATTAAGCTGTTAACATTAAAATAATCGATATTTGATATAAAAATTTGCTAAAATTTAAGGAAATAAAAACTATAAATTGCTGCTTTGCCTTCCAGGTGCATCGGACGCCTATGAAATATTACAGTGAAATGTTTCACATATTTGATTAACTTATAATTTTATTATATATAATCTGTTTTGGTATTAACTGCACCCAAAGGAAATATATAGCTCAAAATCTGCAGCAGTAGATTTACTACAGAAAATGTCATGCCGCCATGAATCACTATCATGCGACCGCCGGTTGGGTGTACAGCGTTCAAACAAACTTTAAATTAAACTTGATGTTAGAACTCATCAAATAACACAGTTTTGACATTCATAATGTGAACTCATATCCAAATAATTGATAAAACAAGATGAGGTGCCCGGGTTTCGAAGCTTCCGAGAATTCGAATCATGACGTCATTACATCTGAGAATATGTACATATTTTAAGTCATGAAAATTGTGTTTATTTTTTCCTCTAAAAATGTGTTCACTCTTCACTATTTCAATGTATTGTCACGTTTTCAGACTAAATTACATTATAAAAGAGGTAATAGGTAATATTACACTTCAAAATTTCACCCCTCCAAATTTTCAACAACAAAAATACTCCCCACAATGTTGGAACCGTTCTTGTTCATTGTTCATTTTTTTAGTTCGCGTTTTCGATAGAAACGATCCGATTTTTGTTTTTTGGACAAGCAAGTCGTATTGCTGGATTAAGTCCTTTCCATATCATCGAGGATCGGAAGGCACGTCGACGAATATGTTTTAAGGCTTATGATATAAAATCATTTTAATGAATGAAGCCCTTCCTACATCACTGTTGATCGGAAGGCACGCCGACGAAGAATTTCTGGACAATCGCGGTTGAATTAATACTATATTTAAATCTCTAGATAATTATCTTTCCGCAGCCGGCTGCCTAAGATTTTTAAAATTTCAACCGATAAACAAATTGCTTATGGTCGCATCACCTACCACAGTGAATCCTGACCTCATACCCATCTTACTAACCCCTCAAAACTCATGTGATACTTTGTCGGAGACGCAGCCGATTTAGCGGTCCCATCACTCAAGTATCGGACTAACATTCCCATCCACTTCCCCGTGTCTTACCACTGGTCGTGGCCGGCGTTGGTATTGATCAGCACGATAGGGACCTTTGAAAATTGCGAAGGGGTGAAGATTGGTTCCTACTTTTATCTGTGGTCCACGGAGCAATGTTTGGGGGTCCTGGTCAATAACGAAGTAGCAGCTACGGGTACCCGGGCAGACGGTAATAACAAAATTCATGCCATTTCAATAACAAATACTGTTAAAATAACAAAAAATGTTATGGATTCTTCTTGAAAAATCCATTTTTGCATAAGGGTTTAATAACAGTTTATGTTATCATAACAAAATTTGTTATTGGTCTGATAGTGGTAGACAGCAAACACAACTTTGCAATAACATTTTTTCAAAGCTATGAGAATCAAATGAAACATTGTGAAATTGTAAGCCGCAAAGTACTTTGAGTACCCCTGAAATATTTTATTTGGCAATTTCCACAAAATTGCTTGATAAAGAATCCAAATTTTTATAACTTTGTAAGGATAAATGTTTTTCTAATCAAAATATCGCCAAGAAAAGGATTATTCGTTTAGCCAAAAACACATTTAATCCTGCATTTTTTTCAATGCATAAATCCTTCGTAACATGACCGCTTTATCCAATAAATCTCAGTTAAAATTCTTCATCTAGCTTCCACGTACTAAGTCAACCCCCTTTCCAAAGTGAAACGTAAATTTCACCACACTTTCAAAGTGTGTGCTCGCTGTTTCATAAGCCAACTTTGAAAGCAGATACAAATTATCTTTCCCCCCCTCCTCCGCTCAACTCCACAAAAGTTATGCAAAGAAATGGAGGTGCTAATTTGCTGCGGCACGCCAGTCAGGTGATGAATATTTGAAATTTTAATCACATCAAAAGCCACAAGATTAATCCCTTTAATTTTGAATCCTGAGCCCTCCCGGCTCAAATCGTATAAATTGTATCCGTTTTTGCTCTCCCAACACTACAGCAAGCTCTAATTCAGGTTAGCCAAAACGGAAAACTGTATTTCCCCTTCTTCTTTTGTGGTTCGGGAGGAAAAGTTCTGCTCCGGTGAAAAGCCAAGCAAACGATAATAGCACATAATCGGTTGGAATTTTCTTCTTCTGGCCAAGGAGCGATTCCAGAGGAGCGCACAGCTAGCAGGAGCACACTTTAATCCTTTTTTCTGGAGAGACCTGAGTTTGCACAGTGCGGTGTGCACTTTAACCGTAGTCCGGAAGTCTCAGGTTTCTCGTTTTTCTGCGAGGGCGGGAGGGGGAAAAACCGAAATCGCATATAAGCTTTTATATTCAATTACACACCCCCAAACCGGCTCGTTTCACATGTGGGCTTTTCGAGAAGGAAGGTGAGCTTTTTTGAGGAGTTAGGCGGAGGAGGAGGAGGAGCAGGAAGTGGAATATAATGCTCAGATAAACTGCTACAATTGGGCAACTGGGCTGGGAAAAAGGGTTTCAGAGGTGAAAAAAGCAAAACAATTTTTCAATTATATCGTCCGGCAATAACGTAAGACTTTATGGCAGGGCTGTTTTCGTATCCAAAAAACCAGAAAGTGAATGGACTTTGAGCGTTTTGGAAAAGTGTGATAATACAATAAATGAGATTTCGAAGTAGATTTAATGTAAAAGGGATAAGATTTTATTTTCAAATCAATTTTCGATATCTCGTGCCGGCCCCTTTCATTTTTCTGGATTTTTACCAAGACACTTTATACAGTAATTTGAAGAGAACGAAATTTGGTGTCCAAAAGACTTTTGTGTAAAATTGGATGCCCGATTGGATGGCATACTCAAAATTCTAATTCAAAACAATAAAAAATTGTTTCAAAATCAAAGATGATTCGTATCATTTTTACCAATTTTTCAAAGTTTTGATCACTAACACTAAAAATTTATACCTTTAAAAGTATTCTTCTTCTGCAGTGCAGCAAATTTTGCAAACGTTTCTTCAAACATTTTTTGTGACAGGAATTTTTGATCGTGTACCGGTTTCTAGTTACAACCAGGGTTGCCAGGTTGTGAGATAAATCTGGAAATGCCAGATTTTTCAAGTGTAAGCTAGATTATATATTCATCATTATCTGTGCTGGATTTTAACATTGTTTAAAGATTTTTGTTTTTCTGCCAATTCAGAACAACTTTTTGATTTAAATGAACAATCACAATAAAAATCGTAAAATATAGAAAATATTAGGGTAATTCTCTACCAACTCACACGAAATCGGGAAAAGTTGCCCCGACCCCTCTTCGGTTTACGTGAAACTTTTTCCTAAGGGGTAACTTTTGTCCCTGATAACGAATCCGAGGTCCGTTTTTTTAAATCTCGTAACGGAGGGGCGGTACGACCCCTTTCATTTTTGAACATACGAAAAAAGAGATGATTTTCAATAATAAACAGCCTGAAACGGTGATGAATTTCGCGGAACGTAAAAAATGTTAAAATAACTCTAAAAATCTTGTGTATAAATCACAGAAACTACTTTATGCTTCTTTATATATCAATCTTCAAAAACCTAAAAAAAATTCCCTAAATTTGAACGTGACACAAAAAAAAATCTCGTAATTAAAAAAAAAAGTTTCCACTTGGTATATGCCCTGGCAGAAAGTTACATCTTGGAAAAATCTACCCATGTTCATATCTGCGAAAATTCTTGTTGAGTTTATTTGACCAACAATGCCACATCAAGTTGAGTTAATAGTGGAAAACAAATGAAATTTTCCAAAAATGATATCAAGTTCATAAAGTATATTTTGATCCCAAAAATAATTTTATTGGTTTTGAATGCACCTCGCCACAATTCAGCCCCTCCCCCTCCCCCCCTCCCTCTTCACAGATATGAGTAATATTTCAGGAATATTCGCTAGGGCGTCCAATTTTCCCGGGTTTTGAATTTCCCGGGAAACGGGAAAAATATTTTTTAAATCCCGGGAATTCCCGGGATCCCGGGAAATGTTTGAAACAGTCATAAAATCTATGCTTTCATTATATTGATTATGTTCTCAAGCTTAAAATTATAGAATAAGCTCAATAATAATAATTGATGATAATTAACACTTCAATCGAAACAAGGACAGCAATTATTAGATAGTTTAAAAGGAATTTTAATTTTTTTTATGTACACAACATTATGGATTATAAAATAACCACAATTTTAAATACCGTCATTAGGTGTGACATTGGGTTTGGGGGGTGAGATCGGGTCATACAAACTTCAGCTATTTTGTATGACCCAATCTCACCCCTAGACCTAATGTCACCCCTGATGACGGTACATTGTGATTCAAATTGAATTTGAATTTCTTTTTGTAAATCTATTTCTTTTATTTATTTTTGTAGATATACAAAAATAAATGAAAGAAATAGATTTGTAAAAAGAAAATATATGAAATGACTAGAAAAGCCAGAAAAAATTCTTTGAAAATTTAATAAAAAAAAAACTAGAAGCAGAAACAAATAAAATAATACCGGTTAATGCAAATTTAAGATTAAATTTCATGTTTTATTTCAAATGTATTTAAAAAGATATCTTTGAGTTACTTCTACCAGCTGGGGAAAATCGACACTAAACTCAGAATAGTTACAGGACATTTTAAAGAAATAAATTTGGAAATCGGTGTACTGATTGTTCTGTTCCTGTTTTAATGAAGTCAATCAAAACATTATGGAAAAAATGCATCAACAGCTGCCTTAATTCGATGAAAAATATTGTTATATGTTTTTTTCAAATTCAAAATCATAAATATACGTTAAATACGTGAATAAAATAGAATTAAATAGAAAACATTCAAAATTTTTACAATTTTTCCTAATAAGCCAAATGAATGCTGATATATGCCGAGTAAAAATTTTAATGCTTTAAAATTCTTATCGATTACTAAGTAATAAACTTGTTATCTGTTTCCACAACCAAGTCTGAATTTCCAGAATAAAAAAATCGTTTTTTTCTATTGCGGGAATTCCCGGGACAAATTATTAAAAATCCCGGGATTTGGGAATTCCCGGTTTTGGAAAAATCCCGGGATTTTTGTCCCGGGAATTCCCGGGATGGACGCACTAATATTCGCTCTTACATCAAAACAAGATTTTTCAAAGTTGAAAAAATATTTTGCTTTAAAAACTCACAAAAAAATTGTGGAAAAAACGTTGAATTGCCAAAATGTCACAATAATTTTGCAAACCACGAAAAATCCAAAGTCTCTTTTTCACTTTTTGCAATTGATATTATAATTTTATGGAAATAATCCTAAAATTCAGTAAGCCCAAAAAAACCACAGTAGAACATCAAAAAGTCTGGTAATGTTTCTTATCAAAATATTTTTTCAAAATGCTGAAAAATATTCAGCTGGCTGAGGGCCAAAATTTCGCAATGTCCTGAAAATCTTATAAATTCTACCAAAAATCATGCCGTGATACGGATTCCGTAAATTTTCTAAGTGCCGAAACGATTTTTGTAGGGAGTATATCAATAATTATTAAAAATCGACTTTCGAATTTCAAAATTTCCATGATGACGTTTTGTTGAGGACATTATTTTAGGAACAAACTGTTGTTTTTTGTAAAAATCTGACGATAATTTCCTGTAATTTCAACGATTTTTCCGAAATTTTGGTTCAAACCCAAAATAATCATCAAAATAATGTATCATGTTTCCAAACTCACAAAAATTATCAAGTCCCAATTTTTTTTCAGTTACCTCATCACGAAAAAATTTTAAGTGTTGAAAATTTTTTACTGGCCGAAAGCCAAAATTTTGCTAAGTCCAAAATATCTAATAATTTTTACCAAAAATCTTGTCATGATACGGATTCCGTGAATTTTCTAAGTGCCGAAACAATTTTTGTAGGGGGTTTATCAATAATTATTAAAAACCGACTTTCGAATTTCAAAATTTCAATAAACTCTATATTAATAATTAAACGAAGGTATTCACTCGCTTAATTCTACAGTAGTTCATAAGATTGTTTTCATTCCTATTTGAGTTTGATAAATTATTTTGAAAAAAATCGTTACAGTTTCACGCAAACATAAAATTTCACGGGATTTCACGGAAAAAGCTAAATTTCGCGGATTTAACGCTGTCCGCGAAATCGTGAAATTTCACTAACCCTAGTGATGAGATAGAAATTGAAAGCTCGATTTGATGGCGTACTCAGAATTCCAAAAAAAAAACATATTTTCCATGGAAAAAAAACACTTTTTTAAACTCTGCCATTTTCCGTTACTTGACTGTTGAAAAAATTGAAGGATGTCATTTTGAGGAAAATTTAATCTTCTTTTCGAATCTACATCGACCCAGAAGGGTCCTTTTTTCATTTAGAACCAACGTTTTTTTATTTTAATATTTCGTAATTTTTCTACCTTCGCAGGGAGATTTTTAAGTGTGTAACAAAGTTCTACAAAGTTGTAGACCAGAAAATAACAAAAAATGATATATAAACATAAGGGATTTGCTTGAAAACATCATGAGTTTTCGCGATTTTACGAAAAAAAGTTTTGAAAAAGTTGTTAACTATGGCCGTATATGGTCACCCGCGACAGACACGGACGACGAAACAAAGAAAAACGCAAAAAGTAACTTTTTCAAAACTTAAAGCCGTTGCAAATATTTTTTGAAGTTGATGTCCCTCGGCTCTGACCGATGGTATAAACAGTAAAACAAAAAAAAGTGCTATTTTTCTAGGTGTACCTTCTTTTGTCGAATTGTCCTTACCTATACGATCAACTTTATCGAATTAACATAATTGATCAGATACCGATTTCTAGCTTTGACTTTAACTTTAAAATTTTAAGAAAGCATTTTTGTTTGAACATTGAATTGTGTTTATATTTTGCATTGTTAAATGAATTGAGCTATGATATCTGGCTTGGAATTATAGTTACATAAATAGTTCATTACACGGAGAAAAAAGAGTTCCCAAGATCGTCAACAAGCGTTCATGAAAATGGGAACCACGAACAAAGTGTTCAAATTCCATGGTACGATTTTGAAAAACGTTCCATGGCATTTGAACACTTTGTTCGTGGTTCCTATTTTCATGAACGCTTGTTCACGATTTTGGGAACTCTTTTTTCTCCGTGTAGCAATGTAAAAAAAATCAACAGATTGAGAGGTTTTTTATTGTGATGAAAGAGTATAAGGTCCATACGATTTAAAAAAAGAAAGCAGCATGCATTTTTCACCGCAGTCAATAAACTCAACTTGAAATAATTCGAACTGGTATCATACAAAGAAAAAAAAATCAATTCCCGTAATCGTGACTTGTGTTCATGAATTCGAGAACCACGAAGGAATTTATTCATGAGTATGGTGCATTTGCACTACACACGTGAATATATTCCTTCGTGGTTCTCAAATTCATGAAATCAATTCACGATTTCTAGAATTGACTTTTTTCCGTGTAATACAAAAAGCTATTTAAAGGTTTCAAGAGGAATTTCGATCTTTAACACTTTAACAACTAAAACATTATGATTGTTAATACCAGTTTTCTTGGACTCCCTGTTCAAATCTAGTGATCCTAAAGCATATAGTAAAGGGATCCATGAATTCCTGAAATTTCTGAAAAGAATTTCTTCATTGAGTTTCATCACGACTCATTGTAAATTGTATAGTTTGAAATTTTAATATAATTTCAGCTCTATTTTCAATGTTCCAAGCTAAAGAAATTTCTAAATACTATGATATCCTAATTCACAACTTGTTTAAACTTGAATGCTAACAAGCCGAGTTAATCTAACATAGCTTCTCCTTAACATTAAGCCCATCTTATAGTTGTCCCACCACGTGACAGGCAATAAACAGTGCAAATTTACTGCTGGCCGTTCAGAAACTGCAATTTACTCACCGGTCAACAAAGCCAACCCAACCCCATTGGACTACACCGTCATCCACGGAACCAAACAACCACCCAACACTAACCGTCTTGATTGTTATAATGAAGACACCCCGCTAAATCGCACGTTCCATTAAGTTGCACCTCAGCCATGAAAATATTCTTGGGTGCGCTTCTTTCTTTCTTTTTTTTCGCTTTCCCAACAGCCAAAGAAAAAGCAGGAAGAAACGATACGTCGTCGCGTCATAGCTCGCCAATAATAGGAAGAAGAACAAGAAGAAGATGCCCGGATAAACGGTTTATAAATTATGAAAACAAAAATTACACGTCTTTTCGCCAGACGCGCCAGCGAAATACAAAAAAAAGTGGAACAAGGAGGGGGAGGGAAAACAGAGGGGAAAGCAAGAAAAAGGGGAGGGAGTTCAGGATCAGGATCAAGCCGAGCACATTTCGTAGACGGGAAAGTGGAGAAGGTGCGATATTATTAGCTTATACAACCGGTTTTTGCACTTCTTTTTCTGATGTCTTGGAACGAGCTAGAAAGGTGGAGAAAAGTGCTGCCAGCATTGGAAACCCTTGAATATCGTTGGATTATTTTGTAGGGATTGCCCAAAAAGTGATGGACAATAAAATTGTTGCTGAACAATTCGAACTTTATTTCTAATGTTATTTTTTTAAGCATATGATTATTTCATTTAAACAATAACTGTTTATTTAATTGATTAATTGTATATTCTCCAAACTCCTAACAAAATCTTAATTTCATATTATTCAAGTTTTTTTAAGTGTGTTATCCGTCAAAAACCTGAAATAAAGAACTTATTAATAACCCTAGTAACATTTTTAAGCTTACAAGTTTTCATAATGGTTCTCAAAACCCTACCCTCTCATTATGGCCTATTTAAAACCTAAAATATTACTAGAGAACTACTGCAAACTATAATTACTGTACTAAAATAAGAGTAATCATTAAAACAAGGTTTGAATACTTTTATCTTATTTTGGTTTTTGTAATTCAAAGAACTCCTGAAGAACTCCCTTAAATTATTGAGTGATTTTGTTAGTACAAATGTTTGAGACCAAATTAAAATTTCATTTCCAAATAATAAAAAAATAAATGCTTAAACATTGACAACGTTAATAAATCTTTGATAAAAACCCCGATTAAATCCCACCTGGGATGAGATAGAGCCTTTCCTACAAAATAATATATCAACGGTAGAACTTCTTTCAATTCATAACATCGACTATGCTTATCATAAGGTCAGCATAAAAGAAAGTGAAATGATACTACAAATCTTATGATAAAAGCAAAGTATTGTAAATGACATGTATTCAAAAAGAAATTTAAAACGCAATTTTTATCGAAAGAATATTTTTAATCGTACACATTCGTAATCAAACAAGTGTTTATGACAATCGCGAGCATAGCAAGCTTCCCATGCGCCAGTGATAACGCACACCGCGGCTTTATTTTTTTAGCTTCAGTACGAGCCTGAGTTGGCTCGTCAGTTCAGTTTCGTGTCTCACGAAAAATGAAGTCTACTTTTAGACGATTTTAGGAGCACATGGGAAATAATCTAATTTAAGCCGGATAAATGTCCTATGTCACAAAAGTTTATGCATAATCATTGGACAATCATGCAAAAACGAACAGGGCAAAAGAAACCGAAAAGCTACGATATCTTTCATGTTGTAGGGAACATCGGTAGACAAGCTACTACAAACGAGTATATCTCGAGCCACAAAATTTATGCGCCAGCATTCTCGCGCCAGTATTCGAAACTCAACTTGACAACTTGAAGCGTCGAAAATCGATGTGTGATGTGTGATTTTTCGGATGATAATTCATGCTGAATCGTAATATTTTTGATGGAAATAACGTCCAGCCATAAAGTAAAACCTATACCTTTCTTAAGTAAGAAAGGCAAAAGCTCCCAGCATCAAACATTTGTAAAAAGCTGAAGAAT
This sequence comes from Culex pipiens pallens, assembly GCF_016801865.2. NCBI lineage: Eukaryota > Metazoa > Arthropoda > Insecta > Diptera > Culicidae > Culex > Culex pipiens. The sequence goes on along the minus strand of NC_068937.1, from coordinate 43,330,545 downwards.
GTTTGTTGACCCAACATCGATTTCCGTGAAACTTTGCTCTAAGCGGTAATTTTGGTACCTAATAATACAGTACGCTAATTTCATACGATTTTAGCTGTCTTAGACGCAAAAGAAAGGTGATTAGTTTGGCTATTGAAGAAAAATAGTAAGAAGTTTCAGAAATCTAGCTAAACATATAAAAAGGTCATATGAAGAAAATATGATTATATCCAAGTGAAACTGAGTTGATAAAATCGGCAAAAAATCAACTTTTATCACTAAAACGGCGATTACTAAAAAACAGCGAAACCATATAAATGATTGAGTACCAAAAGATGCGTCTCTCAATTACGAAACACGAAAAAAATCAATTCTTGAAATCGTGAATTAAGTTCACGGATGCGAGAACCAGGAAGGAATATATTCACGTTTATAGTGCACCATACTCATGAATGAATTTCTTCGTGGTTCTTACATTCGTGAACTTAATTCACGATTACGAGAATTGATTTTTTCTGTGCAGGGATACCCAAACATGAATGGGACATCTCTGAATTATTTTTCGCAGTTTTAGTGGAACAAGTTTTTTTTCTCTATTTCGAAATATTCCTGTTTTGCTCGAAAAACTTAGTTTTTATTTTCAATAAATCATATCTCGGAAACGTACAGTTAGACATTGCCATTTTTTTTAAATTTTATATGAAATTTTTCGAAGAATCCGATATAAACATTTTCAGACATAGGCTCTTTGGTCCAGACACGGTAAAAACGCCATTTTATGTTTTCATATGACTTTTTCAAATGTTAAGGTAGATTTTTGAAACTTCTTAGTATTTTTTTTTCAAATAGCCAAACTAATCACCTTTCTTTTGCGTCTAAGACAGCTAAACTCGGATAAAATGGTGCGTAGATATAATTTTTTGAAAAAAAAAAGGTTTGTGCAAAAAATGACGAAAATTGCCTGTTTTGAACCACCCTAGCGCGATGTAGCTCACCCTAATGGCCAAACAAAAAATACGGGTCAAATTATATTGGCCAAGGAACCCAAAAAAAAAATTGCAAGAACAAGGTTGAAATCACTTTTAAACATGTTTGAACAAAAAAGGCAAGGCTGCAAATTATTCAAAAACACGTCATTTTTTGCATGCTCATGAAGCGGTCGCACCGCCACCCCGTCACGAGTTATCCAAAAATTACCCCTTAGAACAATGTTTCACACAAACCGAAGGCAACTTCTGTGTTAGTTGGCAGATAATTGCTTACAATAGCTTGAACAACCTTTATACATTGAAAATTTAAATTTTTATTAATTATATATATATTGTTTCTGTTTTTTTTTTGATAATAATATTTGCATTGGGTTTAGTGAAATTAAAAAAAAAACAGCTTTATGAAGGTTAACATGCTTTATTCCTAAAAAAGTTCCATGCTACAGAAGCAAACGAAAAGAGATTGTCGGCACTTTTTATTGCTCACCAGTACAATAACAGCACCCACACACATCGGTATCTAAAACATCAGAAAAGCACGTTGCTCCAAAGGTGATCCGGGATGAGAAAAAATGCAGTTTTTCTGTTCTTCTTCAGCGTGGGGGTAACAACGAAGGTGGGAGTGAAAATGTATTCTTTTCCCGTGCTTTGTTTCTTCAGCTCGGAGCAGGAGCTTTTTCCCTCGCCCACCCCCTTGGCTGAGTCGTTTGGCACCTGGCGTTTATGCAAATTATAATCTTCCGGTTGAGCGCAAGGAAAAATAACACACACGAACGAACGACGCGGGAAAACGATTTTCCTCTTCCCGGCTTTTTTTGTGTGTGTTTCAGCGCGAGAGTTTTTCCTTTTCAGTGTTTTATGAAATATGGTTTTGATTGCGCTAATCAGGGGGTGGATTCACAGCTAAACAGTTCAAACGTGGAGCCTGCAGCGACCCGGTTGAGAGTTGCGTTTAAGAGCGAGTTTTTCACCAATGTGTAACAGGTCGTATTTGCAAAAGCTAAGAGAAAAAGTCAAACCAATCCTGGATGTCTATGGCACATTTTGAAGTGCTTCAAAAGACCTTTCGAATGCATCTAAGAGAATTGGAATTGATGAAGTTTTACGGAAATGCGAGCAATTTTAAGATTTTTTATGTTTTTTCGACCTCAAACTTCAAAGCCCGTTTTACCCCACTTCCCTTTGTCGTAGAGGGCTCATATTTGGCATGAGTTCATGTCATGTATAGATAAACAAACGCTGAAAGTTTCATCCAAATCGGAGCACCTCGATACGACCTCTAGAACAAACCGAGCAATATTTACAAATACTGCCTCTTAATCAAATTTCAACCAAATACATTTAAGTATTTGGTTGAAATTTGATTAAAAATAGATGATCTAAAAATTAAAAGGATTTTGGTGTCATTACAAGCAAAGCAAAGTAGCAAATTTTTAACAAAATATATTCTAATTCAAGCATCAGTTTCACACAATTTAACGCTCTTTTCTCCTCATTTTCAGTAATCTCCGGCGTGAGTTGGGAGGAATGGTGGACCTACGATGGCATCTCCGGTAAGTTCCCAGTGATAATTACCCACAATCTCGTATTTCTTCTTCATCATCACTTCAGGTAATTCCCTAGCAGAAGAAGCTTAATCATCCCCTGATATTCATCTAGTTGAGACGACGATGATTTCCGGTGGGTTTTCCACACCCACCTACCCGTCCCCACAAACCAAAATTAGTCATTTACCCTTGGGAAAGGTTGGTTTCCTGTGCTGTGCTGGTAGGAGAAGCCTAATTGTCCACCCGACAAAACTTCCTGCAGGGTGGGTAATTTACGTAGGTTCATCCACAGCAGCTGTAATGGAATACTAGCGAAAGAGGGGAAATCTCACCTTTTGAAAAGCAAACAAATTGCTTGGAATGTTTCCTTATTGGATGGTTTTCTTAAGAAGTACGGAAATTCAATGTATTTTTTTATCATTTTAGTTTAGAAGAGTTGTCAATTTCAATTTGTATGAAATGAAAAAAAGCTTTTTTTAAAAGACTGTATATTCAGAAATTTTTATAACAAATTAAACCCAGTTTTCGACATTCCGTCCTTCCCGAAGGATTTCCCCCGTTTTTCCATCCCAAGTAATCCATTATGAAATTTAATCGTGAGAACACGATCAGCTGTTTGGGGCCAATGTTTTGTCTCGAGCAGCCAAAACTCCCGGCAAAAAGTTCACCTCCAACTTTATCTGGTGCGGTACAGAGGGAATCGTGACTGTAAATATTGGTCAAAATTTTAAGACGATTGATGTTCTTTTTTTTAAATATTACCAAAATTTTTTTGCATGGATTTTTTTAAAATTTGGATGAAACTTTGTGTAAACCTTTTTGTTCGTGCAAGACGGTATTTATGTCCGTCCCCTGAATGTTTACTTCTGTACCCGTATCGAGAACAATAAACCTTTAGTCTGCCTCTTCGCGCGCTGACCACCGTCCGAGACGGTTGGCTCAGCAGTCACCTCAAACGATTGTTTTATTCAATTGGAGATTCTACGCGCCTGGACAACAACAACAACACAACGTAGGGAATTCGAAGTCAGCCTCTGGCTGAACACTTTTCTATGACCAAAGAAGAAATTTTGCGTCATTTGTTCGTACATACAAGTCTCCAAAGATTATTAAATCTATAAAAAAATATCTTTAGAACTCATTTTCTGATCAACTCTCAGTCTTCAACAAAAACAAAGAACTTCTCAGAAAAATAGAAACACCTTAAAACACAAAAATTGTGTAAATATTAATGACGATATGTTTTGGATGACAAAATTGCAATCTTTTAAACTTTGGCACAAATTGTTCAATATAATTTGGAAGTGTTGCCATTTTTTCGGTTAGATCATATTTAAATGAAACTCGTGGCTACATTGATTTTATTAGTAAATTAAAAATAAAATTTGCTATGAAACAGTATTATCCAGACAACAATACTAAAAGTATTTGCTTAGTTATCGTCACTTGTTTTTCCAGAAGTTGTATCACCGTTGGTTCAATCTTGAATGTTTATGAAGCAAATTTGTTGAAATTTTTGTGATCTCATCCGAAGCCTCGATTATCCGAAGTCTCGATCATTCGAAGTTTGATTATCCGAATGTTGTTGTGGGACTTTGGATAATCGAATCAACACAAAAAAATCGTATTTTTTTAATTTTCTTATGAAATTCGAGTTCTACGACCCCAGTTTAGTTAAATTTAAATATTTGGTTACCTTTCAAGCTGGAAAAAGCATAGTTTTATTAGAACATCACCGCAATTTTAGCCAGCATCTTGGATTTAAAATTCCTAAATCACTTTAGAGTAGTTTGTGAGTCATACTTAAGCGCAACAAACAGTAATGAAACAGCGAAAAAACATTTCGTGGTTCGATTATCCGAAGTGATTTTTTTTCGAAACCTACGGATAATTAAATCTGGACTGCAATAACAAAAAATTACTATAACTTAAAAACGGTGAACGACACCAAATTAATGAAAAGTTCATTTTGATTGTGGATTTGACTTGGTACATGTAAACTTGATAAAACATTTTTTCGGCTTTTTCTCCACATTAAAAAAAAAATGTTTTTTTCGAAAAATTGGCAGCACTGCCAAATAAATTTTGACGATTTATGGCAATTGCTCAAAAGATGTAATTTTTTGTCATCGAAAACTGCGGTTTGCAAAAATGGTTATTTTGCATGATTATTTTTTTTAGAAATAGATTCAAAAATTTCAAAAGTAAGTTAACTATAATTATGATAACATTGCTAAATAGAAAAAGTGTTAGGTTTTCTCATTGAAATTGCGGTTAAATCGAAAAAAGGACTTTTTATTGGATTCTTTGAAATATTTATAAATTTAATTATCAGTAAATAAACTTTGTTTTATAAACACATTTCTCTAAATTTTAAAATAAACATTGAGAGAAACCTTAGCCTATTGATAAATTTGACGTTATTAATTCAAGTAGTTGCGTATTTTAGTTACGAAAATTTTGGAACCCTGTATAGGTCATCGCTGAAAATTTTTAGTTATCACAGTTTTAGTGAAAACAGATGATTTTCTGTGCCGAAAAATTCAGTTTTTATTTTCAAAAAATCATATTTCGGAAACGTACGGTTCGACATCGCCAAGTTTTTGATATTTTATGTGAAATTTTCCGAAGAATCCGATAAAAATATTTTTAGACATTGGCTCTTTGGTCCAGGCATGGTCAAAACGCCATTTTATGTTTTCATACGACTTTGTCAAATGTTAAGCTGGAATTTTGAAACTTCTTACTATTTACCTTTCTTTTGCGTCTAAGGCGTCTAAGAAAAAAGGTTTTTGCAAAAAAATTACGAAAATTGCCATTTTTCGAACCACCCTAGCACGGTGTAGGTCACCCTAATGGCCACAAAAATACAGGTCTAATTATTTTGGCCAAGGAACCCCCAGAAAAATATGAGCCCGATCGGAGAACTATTAATGATAGTATTTTGAAACTAAAATTATAAATTATAAAGTTGTTGGTTAAAAACATAAACATATTTTTGACCAATGTTATTCATTGAGGAAATTCTCCATACTACAGCGTCATAGTCCCATTTCGGTGGCCCCCCAAAGGGACGACCTTCCGTAGTCATGACCCAGACCACACCGGGTGGGAACCTTTCTGCTCCCTGCTCCACGGTCATGGCTCGTTTGTTTTTCACGCCGGCTGATCTTCGTGACAGCGGCTCGCGAGGGAAAATTAATGTTTATTCTAATATCCCCCTATAGTGGAGTTGGTTAAAGACAAAAGTACGGCACCATTCGATGATCTGATGGGAGTTTTCTTTGGTCGGTGTGGTGTTAATTAGTGTTTGAGGAGAACGATGATTCAAAGAGATAAATAAATGGGAGTTGTACATTTTATTTTCAGTAAAAAATACAGCCAATGTTCTGCGAGTTTAAACCAAAATTTCATCACATTTAACAAAACCATCTAAAGCTTAGTTCGAAGATTTTGGTTTTCTCGTTGTGCGACATTTTCCATTGATTGAAATCCAAGGATTAAAATAAGACACTACGGTCGTCTCGCCTGTTTCCGCCACCGATGCGGGTTCTTCTTCGGCGGAATCTAATTCACGTTAGTTCACGTTGCTAGTAAAACAACGGTCAGTGCTCAGATCGCTGAAACTTGAACTGTGAAACTACTCATTTTGATCAAAAAACCATTGTTCAACATAGTTGTGTAACACAAATGCCAAATCTAGCAACAGATTGCGAATAGTTCATTTCGAAGTTTATTCTGATTCAAATGGAACATGCTTGTAGAACTCGAAAAGCAAAGTGACATTTGCAGACATGATGTTTCATTTCAGTTTGCTAAACATGATAACATAGTAGAATAGACCTCTGGCTTCGGATGGGATTTCACGTAAACAAGTTGTTTTTGTGTAATTCGCGTTCGTGTTTTAAAAACCGAGCAAGAACATGTTGACAAGCACATGCATAAATTTGTCGTTGTCGTGAAAAGGTCACAGTAATCAACAATTCTGAATGAAACAAATTTGGCCGTCAAACGAAAGTATTTGCGATTGTGCATATTTATTGAATAATTCACAAATTAAGTACAAGGTAAAATCTTTTCTGTCTGCTGCATCGATGCTGGCTGCTCCTCGACAGGTTTTGTGATGACGACACCTCGTTGATCGGTAAGGGCGCTAGCAAAATCACCAACAGTGCGAATATCGTTGAAACTGCTCTTAATTTTATCGTGTGTTGCCGAGTGTTGTAGGTGTTGCGCATTACAAGTGCAAGGAAGCTGAAATGAAATGATAATTTGCATAATTCAAACATTTATTAAGATAACAGATTCGTTTGAAGTCATAATTTGTTTATGTGTTTACTTCCTCACTGAATACTATAAATACGGTCGTCTACCTCACATCGCTAGAAAATCACAACAGACCAGAGTACCACTCACACACGATGGCGTTCGGCGGAGTTTTGACCAGCTTGGCGCTGCTAGCGGTTCTTCTAGCGATAACCGGTGACGTAGCATCGGGCCAAGAAACTGCCGAAGAGCAACCCGAGTCGGTGGAAGAAATGGCAGAGACGACCATTGTGCCAACTTTTGAAGCTAGAACTAGAATTGTTTCTGGGATGTGGGTGAGATGCAAAAAAGGTTTCAAATTTGTTAATGGCAGATGTCGAGAACAGCATAACGGAAAATAGTAATCATCAAATCAAAAGAAGTATTTAGTCGAATGCAATGATGAAATAATTACATCTATGTTAAGCAAATTCAGTTTTCTTCGATGGTTGTGAAATATTGGCCTGAGAAGTTTTTTTGTTTGTTTCTGATCAGGACGGTGATTTCCTTAAGCGGATTGGTGAAAAAATACATTCTTTAAGTTGGATGCATTGAAATGTGTCCACAGTCCTAAAAAAAAAAATTCGGATAATCAAATTATTGAGTTATCGAACAACTATTTTTGCTTTTCTTGATAAGTTGAGCTGAAATATGATGCTAAAAATGCTCTAAAGCGACTTTGACGGCGTGAATTAGGGCTGCCAGATTTTCAGATAACTCTGAAAATGCCAATTTTAGAAGTGCCCGAAAGAATAACGAAAAATGAATCGATCGCGAGCCAAAAATTATATAGGTCATCGTTGAATGTTTAAAGTTATCTTAGTTTGACTTTTCAGGTGAGCATAAGGTCATTACCATTCGTTAGGATTAGTAACGTCCTTCAATCTTTTTTTTTCTCTATAAAATAAGTCTTTCTGATGACAAAATGACTGGGAAAAAAGAACACAACAGATAGATTTCTGAAACTGTCAGTTTGCGTGCGAGCTTCGTTGGAGGATGACAGGATCGGACCGGTGAAAAAAAAAAGTGAGAAAAAGAAGAAAAATCCGACGAGTTGGTCGGGCGTCGGGGCCAGTCTGCGTGCGAGCTTCGTCGGAGAATGGAAAGAAAATTAAATGAAGTGTTATGATAATGCCATTTATTTATCATTATATACGCGCTGATACCTGTTTTGCCTGACGGGATTGGAAGTTTAAAGATAATTCGAGGACCCGTCTGGTTCTTGCTCTATGTTTTGGCGGGGCCAGACAATGCCCAATGACCTTGGAATTGGGCCGCTAGGATCTCTGCCATTCTGAAATGGGTCATTGGAAGCAGCGCGAGGGCTGTCACCACTTAATACCCGGGACTGAGATATGTTGTATCAGCATAAACCTAGTCTGATACAAACTATACTTTCCCATAATTTCGCTGCCGGCCAGCGGGTATTGGATTGGACCACACACATACACACACACAACAGATGGGTAATTCTCTACCAACTCACACGAAATCGGGAAAAGTTGCCCCGACCCCTCTTCGATTTGCGTCAAACTTTGTCCTAAGGTCTAACTTTTGTCCCTGATCACGAATCCGAGGTCCGTTTTTTGATATCTCGTGACGGATGGGCGGTACGACCCCTTCCATTTTTGAACATGCGAAAAAATAGGTGTTTTTCAATGATTTGCAGCCTGAAACGGTGATGAGATAGAAATTTGGTGTCAAAGGGACTTTTATGTAAAATAAGACGCCCGAATTGATGGCGTACTCAGAATTCCAAAAAATCGTATTTTTCATCGAAAAAAACACTAAAAAAGTTTTAAAAATTTTCCCATTTTCCGTTACTTGACTGTAAATTTTTTTGGAACATGTCATTTTATGGGAAATTTAATGTACTTTTTGAATCTACATTGACCCAGAAGGGTCATTTTTTTCATTTAGAACAAAATTTTTCATTTTTAAAATTTCGTGTTTTTTCTAACTTTGCAGGGTTATTTTTTAGAGAGTAACAATGATTTACAAAGTTGTAGAGCAATTTGTCACAATTACAAAAAAAATAATATATAGACATAAGGGGTTTGCTTATAAACATCACAAGTTATCGCGATTTTACGAAAAAAAGTTTTGAAAAAGTTAATTTTTGCGTTTCTCTTTGTTTCGTCGTCCGTGTCTGTCGCGGGTGACCATGAACGGCCATGATCGATGACAACCAACATTTTCAAATAGATAGATTTCTGAAACTGACGAACTGAGCTTCAATATTTTTATTTCAAAATCCGTTGTTAATCATAACTACACTATTATTTCTTTTTTTCCAGCGTGAACCTCTCTACATTTACCCTTTTTATATTTAAACTCTTCAAGGTACTGAACCCTCATTGGAATTAAAACTTTATCAAGAGTATCCAATTTTGGGCACTATGGTCGTTTCCGCTATTTCTTCCACTGATGATTCCGGTTGGTCCTCGACGCTTTCTTGGCCCGATGATACGTGTTTGAGCATCACTATAAAAACAGCTAGCAGTGCCATGCTCGATGAAACTCCTCCGAATGTCATCCTATGCAGCACTATGATCTGTTGTGAACTAACTGCTTTTAATGTTTTTAGTGTGAAAGTTCGATTATAAAGATTTTTTTCAGACTAAAATTGTCAATGTGTCTTTATAAGCTCCAATTCTGATACCAGATTCGATTGAAAATCAGTTCCATAACAGCGTTTGATTATAATTTGCACTCGGAAGTGATGGATTTGGAAACTTGGTGTCATAGGAACTTTTATGTAATATTTGGCGTTCGATTTAGTCAAAACGTGATGTTCATGGAAAAATGCCGTTAACACTCAAACGCTCGGGTAGTCATTTGACCCCTATTTTTTTTCTTAAAAATCTTATAACTTTTGATAGAAATCACCAATGTGGATGTTTCCGGTTGCAAAAGATCCAGATTTGTCTATATTTTTAACTGTCAGATAGGGGACAAATATGGTCCAATTGATAGAATTTAAGTTTCAAAATTAAATCATTAAAATACGGATATGATCCCAGTGTATCAATTAAGTAGTCTACCATACTCTTTGAGGTAATACGGATATGATCCGTGGTCAAATACAGCGACCTCTTGCTCAAGCAGTACACGTAGCTTACACTGAAATAAAAAAAGTATCAAATTCCTAAATTCTAGGAATTTTGCCTCCTTTTCTTATTGAGTAATCCAAAAAACCTAATTACTAAATAAGGAAAGGAGCCAAAATTCATAAAATTTAGGAATTTGGTAGTTTTTTTTATTTCAGTGTACCCCGAAATTGCAAAAAAAAATGCAAAAAAAAGAGAATAAAATGATTCTTTATTGTTAAAACATCTGTGTTTATTGACATCAACATAAAAACGATACTTAATCCACCTTTAGGTGGTTGGTGCCTTCCTCACATTCATAAAGTCAATACATTCAGTAAGAATAGCAACATTCCCTTAACATGTTTAACAAATCAATTTTATTACTGATTTCTTTTGGTAGGGTTCGCAGACCTTCAATTTTTCTGGCTCATCGGCAAGGTCTGATAAAAAAACCTATCCAACGAAAGTTCACATGGAAGATTCAGACAATATTTTTATCACAATATCTCAGATCCGTCCTCCAGAAAGTATATTAATCAGGGCTGTGGAGTCGGAGTCGGAGTCGGAGCAGGGGTCGGTGGAGTCGGGTCTTTTTGGGGACCTGGAGTCGGAGTCGGAGTCGGAGTCGTCAAAACTCGAACAGCTGGAGTCGGAGTCGGAGCCGGAGTCGGCTAAATTTTAAGAGCTGGAGTCGGAGTCGGAGTCGGAGCCGAAGATTTCTGATAACCCGGAGTCGGAGTCGGAGCCGGAGTTATCTTAAATTCAACAAAAAATATGTTTTTTTATTGTTCAGTATTTCCTATAGAACAGCTTAATTTAAAAAAATATCTAATATTTTTAATTGATTTATCAGATGCCATTATATTTTTGAAGCTTTTTATTGTGATTGATAAGCTCTAATTTTGTTATTACACTATAATCACACCCAAAGGAAAAATATATCTCAAAATCTGCAACAGTGGATTTGCTGCAGAAAATGTCACATTTTATAACATTTTTGCAGCAAACCCGTAGATCATTTTTGCCCGCGTGTAAACATTTCAGCAATCTGCAGTTCTCACCAACACATATAATACTGGCCCATCCCCGAGTAACACTCCAAAGAGAAGCATATGTTGGTGCTCTTCCACTCCTTTTCGTCTAGCGTCCATGGCGCTGTGGTAGTGTGTCGGATCAATAACTAAGAAGTTGGTGGTTCAATCCTCGTTCTGATAAGGTTTTTTTTTTCGTGAAATACAACCAAAAAGCCGTCGGTAATGTCGATAATTGTCAGTAACGGGCAAAAATGTCATACCCCTATATCGCAAAAAATGCATGAGGACAGTTTTCATGCAGATTCTGATAAACTTTCATGCCGTTATGCATCATAATCATGCGACTGCCGTTTGGGTGTGAGTACAAGAAAATCGAAGCATTGCATTTAAAATAATTGAAACTATCAAAAAATATCAAAAGAAGTTGCAACAAATTTTGAAATAATCATTGATTGTTGATGTTGATTTTAGGTAAACTATTTTGATATCGTTGCAAATTATCGTTGAACAAATCTCAAGAATTAAGTACAAAAATAAACTAATCAAAAATGTATAGAACAAAATATAGGATTTTAATTTATTTTTCAAATATAATAATAAAAAAAACAAAATCAAAATATTATTAACTGGTACGAATTTTCTCATACTGTATGTCCCACGCCAATATGACGGAAGGTGATAATCATTGCATATCAATGTACCTTAAAAAAATGAAATATTTGTGACCTAGAAAATATTTTACTTGTGGATATTTGTTTTTTATTATATTTTAAGTTTTTTCATATATTTTGATGGAGGCGCAAGAACATTCATAAAGCTTCGTTATAGGTTTCACGAAGTATCGTGCGCCTCCTTTTTAAAGTATACAAAATTTTAATATTAAAATAAATTAAAAATGTCCAGGGTAAAATATTTTCCATGTCACAGATATTTGAAAAGGACATCTTAAGTGTCATTTCCACGAAGAAATTGTTTAGATACATTGATTTGCAATAATAATCTCCTTCAGCCATGGCGTGATGTCCATGTACGTCTTTAAAAAAACAAAAAAAATGTTTCGTTTAAAATTGTCATTTAAAAAACAAGGTGCCTGTCACTGTGCTTCTTTCAAATGTCAGCCTGAAAGTGTGCAAATTGAGGCCAGGTTTCTTTTAGTTATTCATTCAAAAATAACAATTTAATATTTAAATTTATTAGCTTTGAAAAAAATATTTTCAAATTTGAGGTTAAGCAAATAAATCCAAATTTACTTACAAAACTGTTCTTCTCAAAATGCCTCTAAAACTGAAGATATTTTTTGATTTCTGTTTCCATAAGGGACCATCCATAAACCACGTGGACATTTTTTGGAAATCTTTTACCCCCTCCCCCCCTTCGTGGACAATTGTCCATACAAAAAAAATCTTTTTTGTATGGATCGTGAACAATCGCCATACCCCCCCCCCTCCCCTAAAATGTCCACGTGGTTTATGGATGGTCCCTAACGTATAAAATTTGTAACCTAGAAACTTTTTTTCCGTTTATTTACTTTACTTTTACTTACCTTATTTTTCTTGAGAAAAACATGACGATTAGAAAGTATTTAAATAATCCTATTCATAAATGTTTTAAAAATTAAATAACTAATAATAGTTAACTAACTTTTGAAACATTTAAAAATATGTAGAGTCGGAGTAGGAGTCGGAGCCAACCATTTGTTGAAACCTGGAGTCGGAGTCGGAGTCGGAGTCAGCTAGAGATGGTTGGCCGGAGTCGGAGTCGGAGTCGTTGGAAATATGACCCGACTCCGCAGCCCTGATATAAATAACACTTAAGTGCCAATAACATTTGATAGGGTTGTCAGATCCTTGATGTTTTAGGCTCATTTGAAAGTTCTTTCAATTATTTAACTAACGTTGGGTTGCATGATGTACCCGGGCATCATTTTTACTGAAATATCTGAGATCCGGCCTCCAAAAAGTGTATAAACAACACTTAAGTGCTAATAACTTTTGATAGGGTTGTCAGATCTTCACCCTTTTTACAATCTTCCGGACATAAGCCAAAAGCGTTTTTTTAGCATAACTTTTGAAGTACTTTACTAAACTTGCTAATTTTAAATAGAGACCTATGGGACCCCAAGACGGATCGAATGATACTTATACGGTCAAAATCCGTTCGTCCAGTCTGGAGATAATCGAGTGACAATTTTTTTGTCCACCCACCTACACACATCCACACAGACATTTGCTCAGAACATGATTCTGAGTCGATATGTATACGTGAAGGTGGGTCTACGAGGTCGAATTAAGAAGTTCATTTTTCGAGTGATTTTATAGCCTTTCCTCAGTAAGGTGAGGAAGGCAAAAATGTGGAATTATGTTGTTTATTGTAATACACTCAAACCCCGATGGTTTGACACCAACTGTTATCAAACGAACGGGGTCACTTTTTAGTACGGCACCCTTTTACACGGAGTTCACACACACACACAACCAAACGTTTGTTTTGATAGTGTGCTTGAGCGCCGAGTAAAAAAATGAAAGTTCGAAACTTTTTAGTTTGATTTTGACCAACCAACGGGGTACAAACTAAAAAAGTGTCAAAAAAAAAGTGACCAGGGGTTGAGTGTAATGGTTATTTTAATCATAAGAGCAATTCTCTACGAAATCGGTTTTAATTGAATTTTTGTATTTTATAATTCTGCTGAAACTTTTTTGATGCCTTCGGTATGCCCAAAGAAGCTATTTTGCATCATTAGTTTGTCCATCTAATCTATATATATAAAAAAATCGACAGTTTTGTTCGAACGCGATTCAGTTCAATACGGAACGTCGGACCGAGGTGCTCTTTGTTGCGTTGGGTTCGTATAAGTCCAAGGAAAGTTCTTTCGACAAAAAGCGACAACTTTGGCCACTCTAGAACCGATTCCGGTAAATCTAAGAAAAGTTACGTAAAATCAAATTTTGATCAGAGGAGGCTGAATAAGCAAACAAGTTAAAAACGTTAAGAAACCAAAAAAAGGGCAGGACGAAGTTTGTCGGGAAAAGCTTGTTTTCCATATAAATTTGGAAGCTGTCAATATAAAGATGAAGTTTGAAAATTCAAAAATCGTGTTTCAAAGAAATTTTTCATTGATGTCTTCGGCAAAGTTGTACGTATGGATAAGGACAAAGTTTTAGGCATGGACTACAATGAAAAAAAAAAAATGATACACGGTTAAAAAATTGGTGATTTTTAACCTAACTTTTTGTCACTAAAATTCGATTAGCAAAAATAATCTATTTTTTTTATTTTTTGATATGTAAACTTTTCAAATGTAAACTTTTCAGAAATATCCAGGTTGTGCAAAAAATCTTTGATCGAGTTATAATTTTTTTAATTAATACTGATTTTTTTTTTAAATCGAAATATTTCTTCGGTAAAAAATTTTCAACTTATTTTTTTTATGTAAAATGAATTTTGCTATCAAAAAGTAGTTTTTTTTAAAGATTTTTAATGGAAACCCATTGATATATCAGGATACAAAAGTTCCTCAATAAAATAATGACAATGAACGAAACAGGATAAAAAAAATCAAATAAAGGTAATCTTGTGGCAAAATCCTACCCATTGCCATTCCCAAAAACGACCACCGAACAAAAGCCATTTCCGGAATTCCGGTGCACCTTAATTGAAAGCGGAAAAAGAATTTCATTTCACCGAGGTCAGCCTCTCGATTCCGATAGCACGGGTACATTCCCAATTCGGCTCAGGTCCCCTTGAACGGGAAGTCCTTTTAAAATGCAAAGCTGTAACCTTTAGCTGCTCAACTCACTGTCTCACAGTCTTACTGTTCATTGTTTTATTGTCTCATTGTCTTATTGATTCATCCGTTCATCCTTTCTTCGTCATAGCCCATCTCATTTTCTCTCTGTTATCGTTTCATTTTCTTTTCTTCTCATCACCTCTTTCATTGCATTTATTTGGCATTTATTACTGTGAAAGGTTTTACAGCTCCTTCCTGTCTCACTAAGGGTTACCTAATCGCCACCCAACTTTTCGGGTCACATCTCACTGAAGGCAATCTTAATTAAGTAGAAATGAGATTGTTGAGATAATTAATTCGAAATGGCTTTTCCTCTGCTGCTGCTGCAAGCGAACGCTTTCGCCCCACAGGTAGGCAACCTGCACCACGCGCACCCTCCTCCACCGATTGATTGATGAAAAACAACCGTGAACCGTTTTTATTAGCTTCTTAAGACCTTCCAAGATATGATTGAAATGCAAATTTTAGTGTGCTTTTGTGCCGCGTGGGGGACGGAGGTGGTCACGGGGCGTGAAACGACCTAGTTTGGCAGCGCGCGCCTGCGAGTTAGGCTGAACGGACGACGGAGCGCCATCAAAGGGCAGTCGAGAGAGCTCGTTCCAATAAAAGATAATGTGCTTTTAAGAGTTTTTAGTTTTCGTGCCCGACGAAAACGGATCGCGGGAATTGGTTGGCTGGACTTGGGAGAACGGTGAACAGGGAGCACTGCCAAAAGTGATTAAATTAAGTGGAAGTGCGCGAAGCAGTGGTACTTTGATTGGTAATGTTTGGACCTTTTTGAAATTAAATTGAGCCTTGAAAGGCTGGATTATACCGTTTAGGATTTTGGAGGAAATTCGGTTGTTTTGAAAAAAGATGAGAAATGCGATTTAGATAAAAAAAAACCATATGATCATTTTAATCGAAAAATCGCCTCCAACCCTTCCATAATCCAACTTGACTGACACACATTCTTACCCAAATAAACTTCAAATAATGTCTTCATCTCACCATGCTATCCCTCAACTCCAATTTTCCATCCCACTTTCCTCCTCCCCCATCATCACAGCACTCTTCACTTTTTCATCGTGCTGAGGCAAGTCCCAAAAGTCACAAGTTCTGACAAATGATCTTACTGCTGATTGCATGTGTCTGTGTGTGCACACACGTTATCCACTTTCACGGTTCTGCCCTTTCTATTCTTTCTTTTCGTGACTATATTTTGTATGGTGTTCCACCCCCTCAACCTTTAACCACCCTACATGCCATCGCTTTTTTTGCCACATGACCACTTTATCATCTTATCGTGTTTGTACGTTGTGAACTTTGGATTTGCTCTGGCACTTTCTGGGTTTGGCTTTTGTGAGTTTTGTTTTGTTCTTTTTTCTTGAAATTGTTTTAAGACTCTGGAAAGAAGGAATTCATAGTTCTAAGAATTGGGATCAATTTATTTTGGAAGCAACTTTGAATAAAATAATTGAGTAAATGTATATTGTATTTTTGTTTTGGTTTTAATTTAAACCTAATTCTTATTTGTCATATTTCTTAAGTAGCTTATTTCTCAAAATTCTTGTTTTTAGTTTCTTCAAGCTTTGTTGCACTTTTTTAAAAAAGCATATTTTTTAAAAAAATCTAAGGTTTCTTTATTCTTTGTTATCACTCATTGCGTATTGTTGTTTGCTATTCACTTTATTTTAGAATGATTTTATCTCCATCAACTTTTGTAATAGCTTATTTTTATAATGCATTCACGTTATACTTTTTTAGTTCAAAAAACTCAATTTGCCTTTGCACTAGTGTTAATAACCATTGCATTTATGATTTAAATATTGTTGCTTCCCCTTTTATAATTATTCATTTTTGATTTGTATACTGCTCAAACATATTCCTAGTTGGCTCAATGTGAGCAATTCGCTGAAATTTCTGCCATCCTATTTTTATGAATTTTCAAATCGGGCTGAACATTCTAGTATGCCCAAAGAAGCTATTTCGCCTCATCAGCCTGTATGTAAAATTTTCCATAAAAATTAAGCAGCTTTCCATATGATACCTGGGGTGAAATTGATGTATTAGAAAATTTATTTGCAAATAAAACTACGATTTTTTTTTAACGGAATGGAATAGAATAAAACTAAGCTTGGTAAAGAAGTGTATAAAGTACCTCAAAAACGATTACTCTAATTTTGAAAACATTGATAAGGCTGGTACAAATATTTTTATAAGTAATTGTCCCCCTCCCCTTCAATACAGTCTGACAAATCAGGAGGCAAAATATTTTTTTTTCTTCAAAAAAAAACAAAATTTCAATAAAAATTTAAGAGCAATCAGCTAAAATCAATTTTAAATGCATTTATAATTTAGATAAAATGATCTTTTGAAAACAAACCCGACAATCGTAGCAACCGGTGCTGACGGTTGGAAAACTTTTTCATTCCCCGTCATTTTTGACAAATTTTATTTTTTCCCTTTATATGCATTCTTTCATAAGGATTTTTTTGTGTTAAATGGGAATTTTGTTTCTAAATGTCATTGTCGAAGTGAATTTCGCTGAAAATAAAATAAATCGTTCGAAACTGCCAAGGATCAAAAACATGAAGAGTAAGTGGAAGGGTTCAACCAAGCTGGAGGAGGCCGTTACCAGAGCGTTTCAAGAGGCTTTGGTACCAGCGAAACATCCGGAAATATTTGTTGGGAGTGGAGATATTCGGTGCTAAATGAACACTTTCACTTCATCCGACCGGCCTGTGTCCTGTCAAGATCCTGGTCAGACTATCGGGACACCACCACCACCTGGCTGTGTTTTTGAAGATTCACTGTTTCTTGGTGAGAACTTCCCAAAATTATTTGACATTTGATTATATTCTCCTAAATTATAACATTATAAATAAAATAACCCTCCTAAGGGCATCTCCAGCGCTGGGGTGCAAATCAAATTTGCACCCGGCTCATGAATACCGAGATCAAATTTGCCACCTTGAAAAAACTCCGTCATCCCCACCGCTAGCGTAGCAAATTTGCCACGGAAACAAGCCCACCGCGGGGGGCAAATATGGGTTTTTATCATTTTTTGCTCTCGTTTACCTTCAAAATCAATAATTACGTGTTGATTCATGCCTAGAAATGCTAGAAGTTTATAAAACTTTTTAATCCTATTGAAAATTTCGAAGAATTTCATTTTTCGAAAATGTCGAAAGTTAAACCATTTGCTACCCGAGTTTGCCCCCGAGTCTCCCACCGCGCGTAGCAAAGCAGGTATCAAATTTGATCTCAAGTTCATCTGTAGAAGAAAAATATGTGTCGGTACCTGTCGGGTACTCATTTTCTGATACCCGACAAGTACCGGCAAGCCGGGGGCAAAGTTTTGAATGCGTGTTTCGGAGATTTTTCTATGTCTGCTCTTGTGGGTGCTTCAAAAATTCAGAAATTCAAAAATTCAAAAATTCAAAAATTCAAAAATTCAAAAATTCAAAAATTCAAAAATTCAAAAATTCAAAAATTCAAAAATTCAAAAATTCAAAAATTCAAAAATTCAAAAATTCAAAAATTCAAAAATTCAAAAATTCAAAAATTCAAAAATTCAAAAATTCTAAAATTCTAAAATTCAAAAATTTAAAAATCCAAAAATTCAAAAATTCAGAAATCCAAAAATTTATTTTTTTTTTAATTATTTTTCTATTTTATTTTATACAGCACCGCAAAAAGTTTTTTTTCGGCGAAAAAAAAATCTCTTCAATAATTGGATATTTTGAAACTAATGATTGCAAAACAACTGAGCAGGTTTGAAATGCATTTTAAACCCCCCCCCCCCCCCCCCCTCGACCTGGACCAGAGTCGAGGGACATAAGCTACAAAAAATATTTGCTACGGCATTTTGAAATTTTTCAATTTTTTTTGATTTTTTTTTAAATATTTTACAATTTTTTTTTAATTTTTTAAATTTTTTTTTAATTTTTTAAATTTTTGAAATTTTTTAAATGTTTTAAATTTTTTTAATGTTTTAAATTTTTTAAATTTTTGAAATTTTTGAAATGTTTGAAATTTTTGAAATTTTTGAAATTTCTGAAATTTTTGAAATTTTTGAAATTTTTGAAATTTTTGAAATTTTTGAAATTTTTGAAATTTTTGAAATTTTTGAAATTTTTGAAATTTTTGAAATTTTTGAAATTTTTGAATTTTTTGAAATTTTTGAAATTTTTGAAATTTTTGAAATTTTTGAAATTTTTGAAATTTTTGAAATTTTTGAAATTTTTGAAATTTTTGAAATTTTTGAAATTTTTGAAATTTTTGAAATTTTTGAAATTTTTGAAATTTTTGAAATTTTTGAAATTTTTGAAATTTTTGAAATTTTTGAAATTTTTAAAATTTTTGAAATTTTTGAAATTTTTGAAATTTTTGAAATTTTTGAAATTTTTGAAATTTTTGAAATTTTTGAAATTTTTGAAATTTTTGAAATTTTTGAAATTTTTGAAATTTTTGAAATTTTTGAAATTTTTGAAATTTTTGAAATTTTTGAAATTTTTGAAATTTTTGAAATTTTTGAAATTTTTGAAATTTTTGAAATTTTTGAAATTTTTGAAATTTTTGAAATTTTTGAAATTTTTGAAATTTTTGAAATTTTTGAAATTTTTGAAATTTTTGAAATTTTTGAAATTTTTGAAATTTTTGAAATTTTTGAAATTTTTGAAATTTTTGAAATTTTTGAAATTTTTGAAATTTTTGAAATTTTTGAAATTTTTGAAATTTTTGAAATTTTTGAAATTTTTGAAATTTTTGAAATTTTTGAAATTTTTGAAATTTTTGAAATTTTTGAAATTTTTGAAATTTTTGAAATTTTTGAAATTTTTGAAATTTTTGAAATTTTTGAAATTTTTGAAATTTTTGAAATTTTTGAAATTTTTGAAATTTTTGAAATTTTTGAAATTTTTGAAATTTTTGAAATTTTTGAAATTTTTGAAATTTTTGAAATTTTTGAAATTTTTGAAATTTTTGAAATTTTTGAAATTTTTGAAATTTTTGAAATTTTTGAAATTTTTGAAATTTTTGAAATTTTTGAAATTTTTGAAATTTTTGAAATTTTTGAAATTTTTGAAATTTTTGAAATTTTTGAAATTTTTGAAATTTTTGAAATTTTTGAAATTTTTGAAATTTTTGAAATTTTTGAAATTTTTGAAATTTTTGAAATTTTTGAAATTTTTGAAATTTTTGAAATTTTTGAAATTTTTGAAATTTTTGAAATTTTTGAAATTTTTGAAATTTTTGAAATTTTTGAAATTTTTGAAATTTTTGAAATTTTTGAAATTTTTGAAATTTTTGAAATTTTTGAAATTTTTGAAATTTTTGAAATTTTTGAAATTTTTGAAATTTTTGAAATTTTTGAAATTTTTGAAATTTTTGAAATTTTTGAAATTTTTGAAATTTTTGAAATTTTTGAAATTTTTGAAATTTTTGAAATTTTTGAAATTTTTGAAATTTTTGAAATTTTTGAAATTTTTGAAATTTTTGAAATTTTTGAAATTTTTGAAATTTTTGAAATTTTTGAAATTTTTGAAATTTTTGAAATTTTTGAAATTTTTGAAATTTTTGAAATTTTTGAAATTTTTGAAATTTTTGAAATTTTTGAAATTTTTGAAATTTTTGAAATTTTTGAAATTTTTGAAATTTTTGAAATTTTTGAAATTTTTGAAATTTTTGAAATTTTTGAAATTTTTGAAATTTTTGAAATTTTTGAAATTTTTGAAATTTTTGAAATTTTTGAAATTTTTGAAATTTTTGAAATTTTTGAAATTTTTGAAATTTTTGAAATTTTTGAAATTTTTGAAATTTTTGAAATTTTTAAAATTTTTGAAATTTTTGAAATTTTTGAAATTTTTGAAATTTTTGAAATTTTTGAAATTTTTGAAATTTTTGAAATTTTTGAAATTTTTGAAATTTTTGAAATTTTTGAAATTTTTGAAATTTTTTAAATTTTTGAAATTTTTGAAATTTTTGAAATTTTTTAAATTTTTGAAATTTTTGAAATTTTTGAAATTTTTGAAATTTTTGAAATTTTTGAAATTTTTGAAATTTTTGAAATTTTTGAAATTTTTGAAATTTTTGAAATTTTTGAAATTTTTGAAATTTTTGAAATTTTTGAAATTTTTGAAATTTTTGAAATTTTTGAAATTTTTGAAATTTTTGAAATTTTTGAAATTTTTGAAATTTTTGAAATTTTTGAAATTTTTGAAATTTTTGAAATTTTTGAAATTTTTGAAATTTTTGAAATTTTTGAAATTTTTGAAATTTTTGAAATTTTTGAAATTTTTAAAATTTTTGAAATTTTTGAAATTTTTGAAATTTTTAAAATTTTTGAAATTTTTGAAATTTTTGAAATTTTTGAAATTTTTGAAATTTTTGAAATTTTTGAAATTTTTGAAATTTTTGAAATTTTTTAAATTTTTGAAATTTTTGAAATTTTTGAAATTTTTTAAATTTTTGAAATTTTTGAAATTTTTTTTGCACTTCTATTATTATTTTCTTTTAAAAAAAAGTGGAATTAACAGTACACAACGGCACAGTTTACTGGCAGCAGATTCCGGTAACGCTTGTGGTGGTATCGCTGCACCAGCAGGAACAGTTACTTGAGGCCGTGAAACTGTTGACGGCGGTTCTTGGAGGCCTCCATAAACTCGACCTTGATGATCTGGATCGAGTGGCCTTGGGTGACGAGAAGCCATGTCGCCCAACACCACGTTACGAAATTGCCGAATCGTACCGCAGCCAGATTTCGTCGTTGTCGGATCAATCGGCCAATACAGTGTCGGTGCTGAGAGAAAACAAACTCAGGAGCCAACTTTTCGCCGGAGTTTTATTTCCTGAAATTTCATTGCCATATTAGTCATTATGTACACTTGTCAACTTTCACTGTTTTTCTATAAAATACTTACCAACAAGTTCTAGTACGATTGAGATTTACACACAAAAATATCAATTCTATGAAAAAGAATTAATTCGACAGAAAATACGCAAATAAGACCGTCTTCGTCCGTCGCCATCTTACGAATAAATAATTTTTCATCAAACACCTTCAATAACCAATACATTTCAATTTCACGTGATTTTCATTATGAAATCAAGGGAAATGTCGTATGGGGCGAATCCAAGTGAAATTCCATTGAATCCAAAGTGAACACGAAGCGAAAAAAGAATGAAAAAAATCTCGCTTGCGATCAGCTGTTTTCAAATGATTATCACATAAATGTCACATGAAAAACACTTCGAGGTCAAGGGAAAAGCATGGCAAATTATCGTGTTGATTTTTGGAGCAGCTCACGTGAAAAAGCACATGACTTTGCTATGTGAGATTTTTTCAGTGTAGCAAACAGGCTGAATACCGGGTTGCAAAGTGAAATCCCGTAGAACTGAGAGCAAATTTGCTACCGCGACTGGTACCGCGATGGGGTTGACGTCGGGTGCAAATTAGCTTTGCTTCGATGTTTGCACCCAGCGCTGGAGATGCACTAACTCTTTCCCACTTTTCCATTCCCCAATCCCGATTTCCCTAACCCCAATTTTCCGATTCCCACTTCCCCCTAAAAATAAAATAATTTGCCAATTTACACTAACACACCACACCTAACTGATTCGGAGCGTTTGGTACGGTTTGTCCACGCATCCTTCCTCCCCTGATGATTCTGTGACTTGTGATCCGTTCACAGAATCTGTCTCTGCGGTTAATGCAACGCAGTAGGCCTGGCCGCTTTAATTTTTGCTTTACATTTTAGTGGTAACTCGGATGTACTTCGGATTTTTTTTCTTCTTCCTCCCTCTCTCCCATATGTATTCCAAAAAATTCGGAGAACCCACTCCCTGGCTACTAGCTTGGCTCGTGGACTCGCACTTAAAGCTTCGACTTGACGACTTGTTGATCGAGATCGAGCTGGGACTTAGAATTTGATGTTTTGATGTTTCACAAGCAGTTTATGGGGCATGTTTTCAAATTTATTTTTGTTTGAAATCGAATTCATTGAATTTAAAAAAAATATCGTAAATGTAAAACAGTCCAACAAATACCTGAAAAACTAGTTTTGACCACTACCACTACCGGTCCTTAATAGTGAATCCAAAAAAGAATTCTCGTACTTGAATCCACAGCTACAAACCAGAATTATAAAAAAAATGTGGGTTTTACGAGCAGTTTTCTTATGATAGAAGGCACAAATTATAAAAAGCAGATACAGAGATCGCTCAAGTATTTAAGAAAAAGAGTTCTAAAAAATTAGGCCATGAGATCAGGTTTTCGGGCCAAAATACAATCGAAAGAGCGCATCAAAACCTTCAAATTAGAAAAAAAAAAGATATTATTCTGGGACAGTTCCCATCCGTGTACGATTTTTTCAAAGATTTCCGAACAATGCGTTTTTTCTAAAAAAAAACCCTAAACCTTTCTTTATGAGAAAAGCAGAAGTGATTTTTAAAACAAATAACTTAAATGGCAAAAAATATGTATTTTAGCCTTTGCAAAAAGTAATTTTGTGACATAAACGCCTAAATCTAAAAAAAGCTTGAATAAAAGCTAATAAACTATTATCAATTTTCCCTCTTGGCAAATCAACAAAAGTCCCCTTGCAGTTTCCCACAGACCCCAAGAAAAAGATCCCCCAAATACTGAGCGGTGTCGATTCTTCGCAAATGGATTCCCCTCCAAAGTGCGGTCACTTTGGCCTTTGAGCTGCAGGGTAGAAAAAAAAGGAAAAACAATTTTCTGCCTTCATGCTTCCATTGTGTTGTCACACAGAGAGGGATGGAAACGCGATTTCTGATTCTTCTTGCAGGCGGAATGCAAGAAGAAAAAATGCACTGTTCTGGTTAAATCTTGTTGCACTGAGAAAATAAGTTTACGGTTCTTTTAATTTCAATTCGAAAATCAACAAAACATTTGACTGAAAAAAAGTGTAAATGCAATGCGTTAAAAAAATACAAAACATTTCTAAAAACAAACATTTTTCAGTGTGGCCAAACCCCATTCCTGTTGACCAGTGTTCAAGTACACGGAAGGAAAAAAAACCTTTCCAAACATTCCTGTACAGACATTGTGCCCCTGCAGCGATACAAACAGTGAAAGGGCAGGTCACATGCGACATGGTACAAACGGCCTTTTCCACCTTTGCGATTTGCGGCCTTTGATAGCTGGACCTCTTTTGTCGCCAGGCCGGCATTGGATGCTGGAACGTACGGGTCCTGCTCTACTGCTGCCTTACCTACAAATGGACAAATATTGAGCAAGTAAACACGACCGATTCGAAAAACGGTGTGTAGTATCGACAAGAGCGGCGAACGGGTCGCCGGGATTGTGATAAGCCGGGCAGTGTTGCCAGAATTGTTTACCTGTGGAACTCTGGAAGAAATCTTGTTTAATCATTGGCTTGAATTTCAAAGAATATGTATAGTTGGATTCTGTTATGAACATGTAATCCGTGTTCTATGGATTAACTATGTCGAAGAGTGCAAAGTGATTCGATGACTTGGAAGAATTTTGCAGAATGTAATCATTTTCATCAAATCTTTAGCTAGATCAAATTCAAATTTGAAAGAAATGATGAGTTATTTTGTATTGTTATTGTGGTTTCGGAAATAAATCGAATTTTCGCGGCGACTTATCTGACACTACGCTCCGCAAACTGATCAACTCTAATTTTGAGTGCAACGAGATGTTGAGTTGAACGCGAGGTTAAACGTCACTGAAAAACATTTTGTCGCTCTGGCACCAAACCGAAACGAGCGATTTTCACTCTCGCCGCACTTTTTCTCTCCGCATTTTTTTGTCTAACTAAATAGTATCAGTGCTTGCGTGTTGTTGTCGTAGGTTTTGGATGATGATGTTGGCCATTTATGCAAGTAAAAAAAGTACATATTTCCTTTCGTTTTTAATTAAATCAGCTAAAATCCATCGACATAAGTTTTCGCCAATCAAAACAAGATGGAGGAATCACAACAAACTTGGCCTACACACTGATCGAGTAGGGGAAAGTGGGGCAAGTGTAACAAGCTAAGGAAATGCTCGTTATAACCCATTAAAAAGTTAAAAAATCTGTCGGATTTTATTATAATCATCTTATTCTAGGTCTTGACTAAGACTTTGTTTAAACAAGTTTTTAAAAAATCCTGTTTTTTAATGTGAAAAATTGATTTTAAAATTTTTGATTTTCCGTACGTTCTACTCAACTAGTGGGGCAAGACGAGCAACCCGTTGGGGCAAGAGGAACAATGCATGAAAAAATATGGTAATTTGCTAACAATTGAACTGTTATCACTTAGATACATCAGATTAGAATGTATTTGAATGGTTTCTTCCATTTTTAGATTAAATAATAATATTTTACTAAAAATTTTATCGTTTTTACGAAAAAAAATACTACTTCGATGATAAATAGTAAATTTTCATAATATCACTATACTTTGTATGTACAATTTTTTTTAACGATTGTTTATCAGTTTTTAAGTACTTTCATGTATTTATTTCCCAATAAAATATGTTGTTGCAGCAATTCGTAATTTTTTCCATACTAAAAATCCATATGGTACACTTGCCCCACCTGAACAAGATTTTTTAAAAGCTCTCAACAAAAATAACCAAAAGTTAAATCATACTTTGTAATAGGTGCATGTCATTTGTAGGGACACTACTGATCTAGGAAAAATAGCATTTTGATAAAATGAGCCTTAAAACGAACCCTAAGCCTTATTTTGTGCTTTCCAAATATTATAAGAAAACAAAGGTTTCGAAAAAAACTTCATTAAATCTTATGCCCCGTGGCGCTTACGTCATTTTGGCGGTTATGTGGTAGTAGAGTCAGCTAATTGCATTGCTAGCAACAATTCCTCATACTGGAAATAATCAAAATTGTACAAATTACGGCCGTAGGAGCGATTGTTCCTCTTGCCCCATATGGTCGTCTTGCCCCACCTTCCCCTAATACCGAATTAGGCTAGACAGAAAAAGGCGGAGAGAAAAAGCGCGGTGAGAGTGGAAATCGCTCAGTTCGATTTAGTGCCAGAGCGACAATAGTTCAATTTAGTTTTCTCATAATTCATTATATTTTGAAAAGTTACAGGATTACACAACGCTGGCAACACTGTCGGATGACAAATTGTACTACATTTTCCTATCTGCCTTAGAGCATGACTGTAGACAACAGAAGCGTAAACCTAATGAATAGAACCACAAACCAAAGTCATCATCTATCTTTCTGTCCATAATCCTCCTTCTCAGTTTACTTGGTGGAGATGATGAAGCTGGAAATTTGTCATTACCAAATTCAGAAAAAAATACGATTGTCAATAACTTATTCTTGTCTTTTCTTTTCCTTCCAAAGGTCCCGCCTTCTGGGGTCTCATCAACCCGGAGTGGTCCCTGTGCAACAAGGGCCGCCGGCAGTCGCCGGTCAATCTGGAGCCCCAGCGGCTGCTGTTCGATCCCAACCTGCGGTCCGTGCACATCGACAAGCACAGAGTGAGTACGAGCCCCTTTGAAGCTTCTTTTTTTTCACGATTTCCTCAAAAACTCTTAGATTGTTATGCATTTCAAGGCTGTT